>NC_090932.1:188041446-188666446 GCF_040938575.1 Ambystoma mexicanum
TTACCTAAATGTTCCACCGGTTTGAAGCGGGAACCCATCCTTCCTTACTTCTTTCATACTCTTGAGTCAAGGAGGAGGAGAAGCTTCACCTCTAAGATGTACGGAGGGGGACTTATCTACATAGAGCAGATGCGTTCGCCAAAGTTGCTGATTGTGTTCCTAGCCTTCTGGGCAGCAGGTCTGCACAGGAAAGCATCTTGCCACCTCTCTCAGTAGGTTGATAATGAATATGATTGCTATTGCATACAAAGAGGCAGTGGCACTCTTACCTTCAGGGGTGTAGGTTAGGTCGACCAGGCCTATGGCTGTCTCTTGGGCTACATTTCAGGGAGTGCTTTTTATGGACATATGTCAGGCAGCAAACTAGTCCAAATCTGGTACCATCATTTCCCATTACCGCTTTGATCATGTGGATGCTAAAGAGTGTGCTTTTGGAATCTTAGTTCGGTGGTCCTGCCAACAACCTAAATAAATGTCTATTTTTGCATCTATCTAAGTGTTATTTTCATTGCTCACTGCTACCCTGTTTTGTGTGTACCTCACTTTTAATGAATAGGACGAGGAAGAGGGATGCTGGGGTAATACCTTGACTACTTATGGTAATCTCCATTACTCCTAGTCCTACTCTTTCTCATCATAATGAGAACTGCCAGCCCAACCTTCCAAAGGGGTATCAGCGATGGGAGAAGTGATATCTGGGATGCTTCATTTTCTGGCTGTCTGGGGAACAGATAATAGCTTTATTCTCATGTTGATTTGGTGATAGATAGATTTATTTAGACCTTGCTTTTGATGGTGTAAGGGGAGCAGCAATGGCATAAAGAGCAATCCTTCTTGGTCTGACCATTCTCTTCTCTCCTCTCCTCTCACCTGGGTCCCTGTGGCTTTGTGACAAGTCCTCCAAAAGCCCTGCCAACCCCGTTCACAAACATCCGTCTGATGAAACGAGTGTCAGCTGCTGACTTCACGTCCACCTTAGTGGCGTAACACAAGATCTGGGGGCACCCCTGCAAGCCTAGCTGAGGGCCCTCACCTCACTCAGCAACAAATCACGAGTTGCGCCGCACTCTGGGCCGGCCTAGATTACCATGCTTGTGCAATACGCACAAACGTGTTGCTGAAGGGGTATGCCACACACTGCACTAGGAGAAAGATATATATGTGTTTTAATGCAATATACAACACACTTTCTGAAAAAAATTGCCTAAAAAGCCACAGTGTTTGATTTTGTTGTGTAGGGTAACATCAATCCAATACATGCAAGTCACCAACAGAGCACATGAACATTAATGCTTTGCTATTAAAAATGCCATGCCACAATGAAAACATGTCCAACTGGCTGCACAATGTAGACCAGTGTAGACACACAATAACATTACAGTATAGCATGTCAGGCCTCATTAAGACATACCTAGACTGGTTGCACCAAAATGCCAGTCGAAGCAATGAGACTCATAAGAAGAGAGCACACATTCATGCCTGCGTCTCTGCGGCCTCTAACAACACAGCCAAACTCTTTAAAATCTGCAAGGAACTGGCCAATCCTGTTGCAGTTTCTACCTCTCGTGTTCCCTCAACAGGCCCTCTGTACTTTGGCCTCTCACTTCTCTGCTAAAACTCAGGACATCCTGTCCACTATCTCCTCTTCCACTACCTCTTCCTCTCTCTGCCCCCTTTGGCCATCTCTCACTCTCCTTTCTCCTCTTTCTCTCTAACACCTGACAAGGTTTCTAGACAAGTCCCATCTATGGAAGTGTCTTTGATCAGGTGCTCACCTGCTCCTCCAGAACCATCAAGGAACACATTGACACCCTTGATCCAGCCTTGGCTGATTTCTGTAATCATCCTTTTGCCACTGAAACTTTCCCCTCTCCCAAGCTCTTGGAAAAGCTGGCCAACTGCCAGCTTAATCTCCACACTGAATCTGTTGGTTGTCTCATGACCATCATTCTGGCTTAAGAGCGACCAGAGGCACGGAAACTGCTCTCCTAAACACCTCTGAAGAGCTGAACTCTAACCTTGATTTCAGCATTCCTTCTGTCCTCATCCTCCTGGAACTTTCCTCTGCTTTCGACACGGTCAACTAGGGGTGTCACGGTATTAGTTTTATGACGGTACGATAACCTTCTTGCCAAATGACGGTATATCATGGTTATCGCGGTATAGCAGGTGGAGTTAAATAATCTTAACAAATATTTTCTAAAAGGTCATAAACTGACAGATTTAGCATCACAAACAAAACCAGGCACCCAGGGCTTTTCAACATACTTTCCACTGAAATGCCTTGCTTCCACCAAACACAAACACACGTGTGGAGAGGATGGGGGGGGGGGGGGCCTGCTGCAACTGGCAAAGCAAACTGAATAGCTTTTCTTAAGTGGTCATTTAGGCTTTATGCTCCCCCACTGGCTACTGGTGAAGATGAACATGTTGCCATCTTGATAACCTGCATGCCACCGATCAATGGAGGCTGATGGTAGTATACTTGTGCGCATATACACACACACACAGACACACACACACACACAGACGCACTCTCTTTACGTTACAGCCTTTAGTTTACTTGCGGGCCAAAAGGTGTTCAGTAATCACGGACATGTTACCCTTTGGTATGGCAGCAGCGAATACCCACAGAGATTAGTGAATTTTGCAGTATGACTTATTATATGTAAATTCAATGATAGAACCAGGGAAATCCCCCATTGCCATATGTTTAGAGAACATTATCCATTATAAATATATAAACCCCAAAGCCGCCAACCCAAAGTAAACCCTTTTCCTTCTTGGCACTGTATCTATTCTTCCTATTGCTAACATATTGATTTTGTGTCAGGCACGTGTGGTTTATGGAATGGCATTAAAAACTGCTCCAACTGAAACTACTTTTCAGACAGCACATCCAACAGTGCAAGACCAGGACTGCGCAGCACTTGCTTACTGCAGCCTTTCCAAATCAGATTGAAAAGCACACTTTACGGTATGAACGGTATAACGGTATAAACAATGTGACGGTTATTATTGTTCAATTAAGTGGTTCACAGTATCTTTAACAGTATACCGTTATACCGTTACATCCCTACGGTCAACCACGCCATTCTGATCAATTGACTATTTGAGAACCTGAGCATCCTGGATCAGCCCTTGGAGTGGCTGACTTCCTTCCACTTGGACCGCCCCTCCCATGTCCAACTTGGTCCCTTTCACTCCACCACCTCTCTCTACATGTGGTGTTCTCCAGGGCTCTATCCTCTCACCTTGGTTTTTCAACCTCTACTTTGCCCCTTTGGCCCACCTGATCTCTACCTTCTCCTCTAAGTTACGGTGTTATGCGGATGACACCCAGCTTTCCTTCAGGCTCCCCTCAGCCTACTCTCTTCTCTCACTCATTCCTGGTGTCATCTTCAACTCCACTCTCTCTTTCTCTCCTCACATCTCAGACGTCGCCAAGAAGTCCCACTACCAGCTGCACCTCCTCAAAGGGACTCTTCCCTTTCTTACTTTCCCCCGGAAACTCACTGTCTCCAGAGCTCTGGTTCTCTCTAGGCTGGACTACTGCAACATCCACTTTCTCCATCTGCCTTCCACTTCTCTCTGCCCTCTGCAACTAATCCAGAACAGAACTACAAGACTTATCCTTGGCCTCAAGCCCAGGGACCATATCTCTCCAGCCATGAAATAGCTCCACTGGCTCTCGGTGGCTGCAAGGATCAAGTTCATGACCCTTTGCATTGTCCACAAGGCTTTCTGGTGCTGGGATCCGCACTACATCCAACGCTCTCTTCCAAAATACCTTCCTTCTCGAGTCCGAAGGGTTAGATGCTTTTCCAGGCAGAGAGTGGGGGAAGGTAGATCCTTCTCCCCTGCAGGCCTCCCTGCCCCTCCCAAACATGAACTGGACCACCTGAAGTTCCGGAAGCAGCTCAAAATGTTCCTCTTCTCCTCTGTTTTCTCTCTCCCTCCCCTGCTGACCTACCTGACCTACCTGTCTGCTATACCAACTGGTTACTTGGCTACCCTCAGTGTCACTGAGTCCAGGCTCTTTCTTGATCGGTCACCCTTGCACTGCTGTAACTGTAACCCTACAGTCCCTTGTTCTCCTTGCACTATTCAGAGCCGTGCTGCCCTGGCTGCACTTACTCAGAGCATTGCTGCCCTGCTTCCCCTCTCTCCCTTGCACTTCCCCCCTCCCTTTCCCGTTGTACTTCTCGTTCTCGCACTTGCACGATCTGATTGACACGGTATCAGGTATTAATATCCCCAACAAAAATATCCCCGTAAATATGGCCGTTTGGTTAGGCATAGGTGATATTTTTATTGGGGATATTATGTGGGAGCGGGGGCTGCGGGGGGTGTCCCTCGCACATTAAAAAATGATGTGGGGGTTGTTGGGGTGTCCCCCGCAGGGTCCATGGCTCAATATCGCTGGACGCAAAAATATGGCAATATTTTTGTATCGCAATGTTTTTGCAGCGGAATTATCACATGGAACCATTGACACATGGCTTAGTAAGATAATTTGTCTCGTCTTCCCTGTGTTTTCCTTCCCTTGTCTTGTTGTGCCTAAAAACACTTGTGTACAGGTGCGTTATATATGACTTATCATATTATATATCATATCACATCGTTTTATCACAGATGCCCAGAAAAATATACAGTGCCGCAATAAGAAACGGCTAGACTGGCAGAACCCAACTGCCAGTCTAGCCAGGTAATTACACTTAGCAGGACTGCTTTATCAGAAATGCCCAGTTAAAAAAAGTCATACCAAACTGAGGAATGACTAGACTGGCTGCACCAAAATGCCTCTCTAGCCACTAATACCACATATCATGCCTGCGTAGCATGGACATGGACGACCATTATGATGTATTGCACAACCCCACCCCCCACACATCCCTTACCCCTCCCATTCCATACCCCAACCTCCAAAATCAGCTAATTGACTCAGAATTACCTCCACGTCCCTCTTCCTTGTCCCACTGCTTACGTATGAGGCTCCTTGCCTCACTGCTAAGTACTGGGATGAGGAAGAGTGGGACTAGGAGTAATGAAGATTACAGGTAGCTAAATCAGGCATTACCTTCATGTACCTCTACCTTATCCCAGTACTTGTGTATGAGGCATAGTGCCTCATACACAAGTACTGCCTCATACACAAGTACTGGAATGAGGAAGAATAGGGCTAGGTATAACGAAGATTACCAATAAGCAATCAAGGCATTAAACACAAGTAGTGGTGCAACACCATTGAGCTGATTGGGCTTCAGCAGCCCCCCCACACCCCCACTGAAATTGTGGGCTATGTTGACTTGACCTGGCTGACCTACAGAGCAGTTGCCGGACAGAAAAGGACACAGATGTTAAACAGCACCGCTGTTAACAAGGGCCCAGCCCAGCAATTACTAATGTACAGCATTTCACTGCTAGTACCTGCATTCAAATGCCCAATTTTTGTAAGCAATTGAAATTGTGATGTGGATTTAGTACTTGCATGCCAGGGGAGTGATTGGGAGGGTAGAGAGGGAACAGGAGACCAGTCGTTCTCACGGCAGTCCATAAGTGGGTGCTTTCAGACTTAAAGGAGAGAGTGAACTGCTTGTAACATTGAAGCAACACTAACATAGTCTCATTAAAATGCATAAAGAAGTTAGATGCCCCTACACAAATAAGTTCGCTCCTCCCCACCACACGTGAAGTTAGCGCCTGTCGCAACATTTGAAGGTTTGGCCCTCCTGAAATGTAGGTTTTGTTGCGCCCCTGAACACAAGCACATACACCATTCACCATATATACAAATGCACACCCAGCAATCCATATATTTAAGAGTGCACTCTTTCACCATACAGGCACACCCAGGCAGCCACCCATACATTTAGGTGTGCATCCTTTCACCGTACATGCACACCCAGCCACCCATACATTTGTGTGTACCCTTTCACCATACACTCACACAGACAGTCACCTACACATTTTAGTGTGGACACTTTCACCATACAGGCACACCCAGGCAGCCACCCATACATTTAAGTGTGCATACTTTCACGATACGCGCACAAACGCATACCCAGCCACCCATACATTTGTGGGTACTCTACCATATACTTACACACATGCACATGTCATGGGGTTGAGGGGAGCCATAATACTTCAAAAATAAATTGTTTCTTTTTGTAGTCACTCTGACTTCATAAAGAAATTATTTCCGTTAAGGACTGAACCATAGCTGAAATAATTTCTTTATTAAGGCAGAGTGACTTCAAAAATAAACTATTTATTTTTCAAGTCATGGGGCTTCCCCACCCCATGACATGGAGGCCTCCAGCCTAGGGTCTTCATGTCATGGGATGGGGGGCAGCCCCCAGACTTCAAAAAGAAAGTTTCTTTTTGTATTCACTCTGCCTTCATAAAGAAATGCAGAGTGAATTAAAAAAGAAAATGTAAAAAAAATAAATGTTGAAAAAAATAATCTCTTTTTTTTACTCTAAGTGGGGCCACCTCCCAGAACATGTGTTTGTGGGGGCCCGCGCACCGTGGGGGTCCCTGTTACACCAGTGGTCCACCTTCATTCCCCCTTGACCACCCAATTCATACTCTTCCTCTGACTCTGCACTCAGCAACCTTTATCTTTCCATTACCAACACCCTTGACATCCTTGCCCCAGTCATGAGGATCCGCCTGAAACCTGCCTCCAAGTGTAATACCTTGTACGACCCCAAACTTACAGACCTGAAACGTAAGTGCAGGGCTGCAGAACGGAAGTGGCAAACCTCAGGTTCACCCTCTGACAAACTGACCTGCCGCCTGCTCCAAAGTCATTACAGACTCTCTGTTTGTGCCAAAAAAAGGGCCCACATTCAGGTACGAGTAACTGCTGCATCCAACAACATGGCTGAACTCTTCAAAATCTGCAAGGAACTTGCCAACCCGTCCGCAGTATCCTCTGCCCCTACTCCTTCCCAGGCCGTTTGCAATGCACTCGCCACTCACCTCACCTCCAAAACCCAGGATATACTCAACAGCCTTGTCAGACACTCTTCCAACGAATCCCTCCCCCCTTGCCTGCCCCTACCACTCAGCCTCCTCCTTCCTCCTTTTCCACCTTCGCCTCTGTCTCTCCGGAAGAAGTCACCAGAGCTGTCAACTCCATGAAGGTCTCTTCCAAACAGGTCATCCAGAACCATCACAGACAGCATTTCCTCTCTTGTCCCGGCCCTTGCTGATCTTTGTAACCACTCCTTTGGTACTTGTTCTTTTCCATCCTTACACAAGAACACACTTGTTCGCCCCCCCTCCTTAAAAAACTGTCAGCAGACCCTTCCTGCCCAGCCAACTACCACCCTATCTCCATCAGCCCTTCCCTGGGGAAACTGCTTGAGAAGTTGGTCCTGCCCCAACTTAACTTTTACACTGAACTTGTCGGCGGTGTATACTCCCATCAATCTGGATTCCGAGCATCTAGGGGCATGGAACTGCTCTTCTGAACACCTGTGAAGAACTACTTGCATCCCTTAATTCCAACTCCCCTGCAGTCCTCATCCTCCTTGTTCTCTCATCTGCATTCGACATAGTGAACCACTCCATCCTCATAAAAAGGCTCCATTACACCCTTGGTATCTCACAGCAGGCACTGGACTGGCTGACCTCCTTTCTAACAGACCTCTCTTCCAAAGTCATACTGGGCACCTTCTCCTCCCCTACTTCCTTCTCCACCTGTGGCATCCCCCAGGGCTTCATTCTTTCGCCTTGGCTCTTTAACATCCACCTTACTCTGCTGGCACGCCTCATTTCCTCCTTCTCCCCCAACTTTCAGTGCTATGCTGATGCCACACAACTCTTCTTCAAACTTCCTGCAGACGCCCTTGCACCCTCCATCATCCCTGACTGCCTCTCAGTCATCCAGGCCTGGTGTACTTCTAATGATCTCTGCCTCAATGCCAGCAAAACAGAGATCCTTCCTATTAGGACCCCGCACCCAACCTCTTCCCTTCACTCTGGCCTTCTTACATGGGCTCTCCCCCTGCTCCCTCCCCGGAAGCCAGACACCTCTGAGTCATCTTCAACTCCTCTCTCTCTTTCCTCCCTCATACTCAGGACATTGCCAACAAGTCCCACTTTCAGATTTTCCTTCTGAAAGGAATTCTACCTTTCCTCGCCTTCCCCCAGACACTCAATGTTACCCAGGCTCTGTTTCTATTTAGGCTTGACTATTGCAATACCCATCTACTTTTGTTCACTCTGTGCTGCAGCTAATCCAGAAAAGGGCATTGAGACTTATCCTTGGCCTCAAGCCCAGGGACCGCATCACTCCTGCCCATCAAAGTCTTCACTGCTTCCCGGTCGCAGAACGGATCAAATTCGAATCCCTCTGCATCATCCACAAGGCTGCGTGGGGCCAGGGACCACTCTATCTGCAACTCTCTCTGATTAAATATTCCCAATCTAGACACCTGCGTTCCTCTGGCTCCAACTCCCTGTGTGTAAAGCAGTTTACCAAATAGAGGGCAGGTGGTCGATCGCTTTCCTCATCGACTCCCTACTTTGGAACAGCCTCCCTCTTCGTCTTGAGCAGGTCCTCCTTACGTTCCGGAATAGCCTCAAGAGCTTCCTCTATACCTCTTCCTTCCCTCCCTCTACCCCCTGCTAATCGCACAGTAGCTTCATTGGTGTACAGAGCCCTTATGCATCCTCAGGGCCATGACCTCCCACATCTTATCATCCCAGCTGCTGTCTATCCTCTGGACCTGCCTCAGCTCACCCTCCACCACTGGAGGTTGCACTTACCGTCTTCATAGCACTTCCCCTACTGCTCTTCATGAGCACCACAGCACCAATCCCATACCCCTCTTCCCTCTGCACTTGCATGTTCTGAACACTCACAAGGAATAGTAGGTTTGTCTTCACCTCCCCATTCTCTCTTATTATATTGTTGTATTAATTATTTAACATTGTTGTAATTACATTGTCTATCATCCCCTGTCTCCTTTCTGTTGCCCTGTGGGCGCTTTGAAACAGTATTTGCTTCCTGTATAAGCGCCTAAGAAGTGAACAATAAATAAATAAATGGTACTTGGTTGCAGACACATTCTCATAAGAAGATGGCACCTGGCTCTGCTCAAAAGTCAATATCATTTCACATACCATTTCAATTGCTGAAGATCTTTGTTGATCCAGTTGAAGACAAAGTGCACAAAGTCTTCAAGGAGAGAAAACATGAACAACTGCTGAGAGATCAGTAAGCATCAACTAAGAAAATTACCATTAGCCGTTTCCTCAGAGAAGACGTTCAGGATGGAACCAGGTGAAACTGTTTACAAGATCTAGTCCCAGGCTGGTAGAAGACAAGAGCCCAAGACACCTTGCTTCTAATTATCAAGGCAACACCACAGAATCTTCATTGTGATCTCAATTGACCCTTTCTGCCCACATCTCAATAGCATTGATCAGGAGTGTGAGGATGAGAAAAGTGGTATAAGACTAGAATTGTTCCTGACCACCAAGCCAAACCACGTTGGAGACCCTGCAGGCACGAAATCAGGAATAAGATCTTGAAAAGGAGATCCAGGTTCTGCTGGAGAAAAGAGACATTACTCCTGCTCTGCTCTGGAACACCAAAAGGGCAAAGGAGTAAACTCAATGTTTCGTGGTGTGGAAAGCCTCAAGTGTCATAAGAGGGGTTCTGACTTACATGAAACATGCCATCCCCACAGTCCATTTCAAGATGGAGACCTTAGAGCGGATCGTTCTTCCTGATGTAAAAGAGAGATTACATGGAATTTCTGAATCTGGCAGAGGCATATCCCAATATACCAACATTACAGAAAATGCCTAAGTTTTCGGTGAGCAGTACCCAAGATCAGTACCCAGCCTTGACATTTTGGTTCAAATCTGCCCCCCTCCAGTCTCTAATATTTACCAAGGATGTACCTATTGGGTTACTGATCGAGGAAACAATAGTAGTATTCTCATGCCTTGCCGACTGTATAATGAGCTCTCTCTCTGCTGACATGTTGCACATTCACACACATTCAGTCTTCAAGGTTTTTCCTCTTCGTAGCAGTATAGTCAACAGGGAAATGTCTCACCTGTTTGGATTCAAGACCTACATTTCGTCTTGGCAAGTGAGCAAAGGCAGGACACAGAGACTCCAGTGCGCCCTTTCCCTTATCCTTCAGCAGGGAAGCTCGATGGCTCTGCAGTGGGTGAGAGCTCAGGGCCACAGCGCCTTCTGTGTAGTCACGACCCCCTGGACCCGACTTTATCATTGTCATCTTTGCTAACACATGCACAGCCCCCCGATGTGGCATGCGCGAGGAGAGCTCTGCTATGTACATATGTAGGCTGTGTTGCCTGTTTCGAGCAAAATGGAGAGACCTACTGCAGCAGGCAGTACAAGAACAATGTAAAACATTTTGTGGCTGCAAGAAGATGGGTTTGTACATACTGTTTGCCAGAAAAGCAAGCTGCCGTGTTTTAACAGATTGGAGCGGGTGCTGGCAGGCATACATCTTTTTTTTTCTTCTTACAAAAAGCTGCTATTAATAGCTTTGTTAGAGGTGCAATACGAAACCAAGTCTCCAGAGAAACGCAGTGTAAGGACTGTCTCTGATTTTTGCGAAAGTAAGCCTTTTATGTTGGATGTTTTGCGTTTTCCTGTATTCCTGTGTCTTTTTTAAAGTACGGTGGAAAGATTGTCCCCGAATGTTGGTGAAAAGAGCTTTGCAGCTCTCGAGGGAAGGGTTTGAGTGTGTGCTTTATGAACACATGCCTCCCTTGCTCACAACTCATTGCAATATATTTAACGTATACCTTGGGTAAGTCGTGGACTTGTGAGGCAGTGACTTAGGCAGTTTTCATTTAATTTAAGGCAACGTGAGGTTTTGTCCGCAAAATAATGCGTGTTTAAGCTTCAGACAGGTATATGAGATTTTAGTTAGCAATTGAATATGCGACTTCTATTCCCTTAGAAATACTATTACCCAACTAAATGGTGCTCATTGTATCGACTGTGTCAGGATGAAAGGCAGAAAGTCCCCTTCCAGAATTGGAACATAATCATGCTTGTTCGACAAAGATCTCTAGTGCTCTACGTATATGTGAACCAGCCCCCATGGATGCACCCTATTTATTGGCCTTGCATACGTTTTCTCTGTTGCCCCCTCTTTTTGTACAGTACTTTGTTGCTTGGTAGATGGCTTCCACTACATAAATCCTGTACATAAACACGAACATACATACATAGGAACATGTTTTCGCATTAATGGAAAATAACTGCTTTGTGTGCAATTTTGTAATGCAGACAAACCAATACCCTCTTTTCTCACCCAACTACTTCTTTCACACTCAGACGAATTTCATAAGAATTTGCTGAAATGGATCTCTCAAATCATGTTCTGTAAATCCTGGCTTCATTGGTACATATTGCATTCCAGTAGAGTTTATAAATAAAGTCCTCCATTATCATGTGAGCCTAAAAGCCAAGACTAGTTCATTATTTCACATCTGGCATGGGACTACGTAACATTTTGCTCAGTGAGTTTTATTACTTTCAAGACTTAGACAGAACATACAGTGTGATTGACTCAAGCGTGCTGCCTGTTTTTAAACATAACATGTATCACAAATGCAGTTCCACAAAAAGTACAATAATCAAGTCTAGGTAAGAGCTCTGAACACAGATGAGCCAGGTACAGAATGGCAGGTTGGGCCCTCAGCAACACGAGTGGGCCTTGCTCCTCATACACTGCCTGAAAACACTAGCAACTTGTTGAGTCAAGTGCAATGAATATGTTTAAGAACCTGTCAGACTACCTACCAGGAATGTCTTTTTATTCATTTATTTATTGTATTTGTTGGTAGCGCCCAGACCCAGAGGTATCACAGCGCTAAGAGAGCGGTACCTAATAGGTTACACAAGGTGGTAGGAAACAGTGATGTCATTTTCACCTAGCCAGGTTCATTGAGGAGAAACAAGCAGTAAAGTTGAGTTACACATATTTGGTAAACAACGCTGCGTAAGAGCGCATATGTGGGTTCATCTTGGGTATGCTGAGAGAGGGTGTTCCAAAGGGTGGGAGCAATGGAAGTAAAGCAGGAGCCCCCTGCTCTCTTTCTGGCAAATCTAGGTGTGGACAAAGCCGAAATTCAGGAGGAACAGAGATTGCGAGGATTGTGTTTCTTGGTGATATGGTGCGTGAGGTAATGGGGCCAGTGTTGTGTAGGCAGCAGTAGGTGATAGTAAGGAGTTTGAATTTCGATATGTGCTTTGACGGGGAGCCAATGTGCCTCCCTTCTGATTTGTGAGATGTGATCCGAGCGTTTCAGGCCCAGACTGCTCTGAGTGCATTATTTTGGAGCAGTTGGAGTTTGATGATGTTTTTGGTTGAGGTTCCTGCTAGGATGGCATTGCAATAGTCCAGTTTGCTGCATATGATGGCCCTAGCTAGGGTGAGACAGTTGTTAGGGGAGAGGAATTTCCTGGAGAGGTTTATAAGTTTGGTGATGTAAGCCTCAGAGGAGGCGATTGCTTTGACATGTTTTTGCATATTTAGTGCTGCATCCAGGTAGACTCATATTGTGTGCTATAGTTTACAACAAAACCTTTCACACAATCCCATTACTTACACATAGGTAGAGCTACACAACTTTCTTAACTGTAGAACTAAGAACCTATTAAAACAAATGCAAAAAGCAGTTACAGCAAGATATCACAACTATACATTTAAAACCATTTTTAAGAAAGCTAAAATAGCAGTGTTTAAGGAGAATTCCTCAACTCTTAAGATACCATACCAAAATACATTCATATCAAAGTATCACTGATACACAAACCTACAAAAAAAAAAATTTCAACAGAGAGTTAAATATCGACCGAAAGATTTTGCAATGTCTCAACCTCCCGTGAACAATACTGACATAAAAGCTCAATCCTCCAGATATTATCTCTTGCTCCTAGGATTTCACGTGTAGGTAGCAGGCTACATTGTAACCTTAATAGATCAGACCTAAATTGACGAGAGGGATATTTAAGTAAATATATCGGAATACAATTATACAATTTAATCTCTAGTTTGATAAAACAGATGATAATGTAGAATACATGCTCTATTAGCTATCCAATCTCCTTCCAGAATCCTTTTTTTTTAACTTTGAGGTTGAGACAGAAATTCTTCTCGTGTGGATGAATTATTCAACAAGATGACATGACAATTCTTCCTCCAAACCTGTAAAACATGGCACTTAATTCTTAACAGCTCCAAATCAAATTTTAAAAATAAGCTATCTGGAAGAGGGTCTAATACTTTACTGAACAGTTGTAATCATTTCTGTTTAATTCGAGCCTGCATACAATTTAAGCCCAATTCATCCCTTATTATACCTATTGGAACAAACTATGGTAAACCAAGTGTTTTCCTCCATATACGTACTTCTATTTTTGGCCAATCTGGCCCTTCTAACATTATTTCTGCTCCATAAATAATTTAAGCAGTATTTCCTGGCGACAGTATTGAAGCAATGCAGCAATTATAAACTGACCAAAACGCTTATCAAGCAAACGTAGCTTCGCCGCTGCACCTTGAGCAGATGCTCGAAATCTAGAGGCTATTAATGGTTTTGAGCATTTACTATAAAAGGTAACACCAAGGTATTTAAAATGATCCACCTCTCAAGTTTACAGCCATTAAGAAACCAATTAAAGTTCAAACATTTTTAAAAATATGTTGGTTTAAATCTTTAAATCTTTTAATGACATTTGCTTTAAGGTCTAACTCCAGTAAAAATGAGTTGAAGGCTAATAAGCTCCTTTGAATGCCTATCAGTTTTTGATCACAAATAATAATATCGTTATCGTAAGTCAAAAGTGAAAAAAAATAGCTCAGCCAGACGAGGGGGTAACGACTGCATCTCTGTCAGAGCGCCACCAAAATCAGATATATAAACATTAAATTAAAAGGGGGCCAAAACGCATCGCTAGCACAAGCCCCTATGTTTATTGATCCAGCCTGAGAAATGTCCTTGCTGATCCAACCTCACCTTTACTTTTGTATCTTGATGATGGGCAATCAAAATGCTCAGAAAGGACGATGGACAACCTAGCAAATAAAGTTTTTGCCATAGTTTATTTCTATCAAACCAGTCAAAAGCCTGTGAGATATCCAAAAAGCCACACACAAGCTTTTCTTTGAATGGTTAGACTATGCAGCTAATAGTTGAAGTAAAAGGCAGTTTAGAGAAGTCGCAACTCCTTTTCTAAACCCTGACTAACATAAATCCAGACATCCACTCCTTGAGGCCCATGATTGTAGTTCACTCAAAATTAGACCAGAGAAGATTTTATAAGAGGCATCAATTATAGTTATTGGCCTATAATTGACTTGATTTTATCTATCTCCCTGTTTGTATATCACAACAACTCGATATTATAGTACTCCCAATAATATTACCAAATAGTCCAGACATCATGTCCGCCCATAACTCTGGATCTGATTTGAAAGTAGAGTTGAACAAGCAGGGCCAGGAGCTCTTGCGTTTTTACATTTACAAATTGATATCGAAACATCCTCCTAGTCAATCTGGAAGTTCCAATTTGTAACCGGTGAGAAAAACAGAGGTATAGATTTGCCTGAAGGAATACTGTATAGTGTAGATAAATGGTTCACCCATGTGGTTTCTGGAATCTGCAGAACTTGTTAAAACTCCTGAGTGCCCGGAGGCTGCACCAGGCACCAGAATAATCTACTGTCCTTTTCCAACACACAATGAAGCATCCTTTTGCGCCATTAGTGTTTTATGAGATTTTAACCAAGTCCTGTAAACCCACTTCAGTTTATATACTTCAATCAGTACTGAACTTGTCGCCTTATGACTTTTCTCACATTTTTATGAAGTTCCTTTTTTTTATTTCTAATTATAGCATCAAAAGCATGAGTGTGAGTCTTCTTATTCAACTTATTTACAGGAATAAGTGCTCTCAAAATAGTCTGAACAGTATTAACAAAACATAATGAGTTTGATAAAGTGTTGTCATTTTCACTCAAAGCACCAGAAATATAACTGTTAAATCATTTGGTGTTAACCGGATGCTAAATCAAAGCACTTTTTCAAGGTCTAACCTCAACCTCCAAGCTTTCACACTACTCATGTTGGCCTCTACTAGATATATTGATTTCCAAAAGCAACAGTGAATGATCATTCTCTCTTAATGTTCCACAACATTTAAAGACCCACATATTGGATTAAATGCATCATAGACCAAAATGTAGTCAAGAGAGATGAAACTAAGGCATTACGCCACGTGAACCAGGATGCACAATCTTCTCTAATGTTTCCATTCAGGAGGTGCAAGTCCTAAGACTCCAATTCTTTACAAAATCTTAAGCCCCGTTCTCTAGAACTCCTCGAAGCATGCAACCTATTCTGCATACAATAGTGGTCGTGATCTAAACATTCACTATTAAAATCTCCTAATGTTATGATTTTGACGCCATTGTCGGGAACCCCAGTCACAGTAAGTCAGCAATTACAGCTAAATAGGATTCCAATTCCAAATTCAGAGGAGTAAAACACAGATTTATCAAAATACAAGATTGGGACATCACACCACCGCCCATCCTGGCACATGATCCTTACCATCAACATATCATTTCTATAAGTTGGAATTTGTTTCATCAAGGGACCTATCTCATTTTTAAGTGCACATAGTAGACGCCCAAAAGGGCGACCTCACAAACCTTTCTGAGCTTTCTCAAAACAGATGGTATAACCATCTATTAACAGTTGATCATCTAATTAGGTCTCTTGGAGACAGACCATCAAAATTACATATGGGTGAATCAAGTTGCGACAGGTGAGAAAAACCTCTGGTATTCCAAGAGGCAAGTAAAAAGGGGGACACTTTATGATCCCCCAATAACCCTTTGTTGCCATTGTGTAATGCCCAGCAATAGGAGCCCAATCAAATTTATTTTCCCCAGGAGGCCTAGCAGATGTTATCTCTGAAACAATTTGAGGTATATTACTAGCTAACCCAATATTAATTCGCAAGGATTCCCCAGAACTAGGATTCTCTTATTCTTAAAATCATATCCGTAACTGACCCACTATTATTCAAGGGGCCTAACATATCGAATACATCATAACCAAATGACAGTAATGCCTGTGCTTCTGCCAAAATGGCATTCCTAACCATTCTGGAATAAAAATGAACACACACTAAGTCTAATCGAGCATCATACACAAATTCGACAAGAGCTATATCTTTAGAACAAATCAATCTTAAATTTGGAATTTCAAAGAATAATGCTAAAACATGTCATAATCAGGGTCAGAAAAAATTATTTCCAGGTATAACGTATTGTGATGAATCCTGCAGAGTCAATACTGAACCCCAGCCTAAGATATCCTCCCATGTGGCATGGGGAAGGCAGTCGCTACCTGATCCTAACCCTGGGGGTGGTACTATGAGGGAGGATCACATGGGAGGAGATGGCTGTCAGGGGGAAGTGGGGACTCCTTTGGAAGGGACGCAGTATTCCTCTTCTTGTGAGGATGAGAATGCTGTAAACCCCAGCTATTTAATGGCATGCTGTCATTTTAAAAGTACTTTTCACGAAGAAACCCACAGAACTTTCTTTGAAGAGTCATATAGGCAGAATCAGTCATATACTTTGGGAATTCCTGAATTCGATGTGACCTCCTTTAATGGTCATTAATCTGTCTTGGGTTGAAATCTTAGCCCTAATCCCGAGTCACACGCCCCTCAAATAACATCTCCTAACTATAATAACATTCAATGCAACAAGTACATAGAAATAAATAGAGCTAAACAACTCCATTTCATTATTGACTCCAAGATCCATAATTCTTGTGGTACTGGGACGAGGAAGAGGGACCATGAGTTAATGCAGATCAAAAGTGCCACTGAAGAAAAGGTGCAGTCTAGTTGTTGGAAGGCAAGGCACCTGAGTGGCACATTTCAATCCGAAACCGTACCACAGCTGGGAAGTGGTGGAGGTGGAAGAAGACGGAGCAGGAGAGACTTTACTCTCCCAGGTTGTGGCTTGGGTTGCGTGCAGAGCAGCAGGTGTGCAGAAAGGTGAGGAAGCGGATGCAGTGGTGTGAGGGAGGAGATAAGGAGAGCTGTGGTTGTTGAAGGTGGATCAGCCGAGGCTCCCAGGGAGAGAGACCCAGAAGGAGAGAGAACCGAAGAGACTCCCGAGATGCCGTAAAATCGACACGGGGGGGTTGCGCAGCACCCGGAGAGAATGCCTAATCTGTCAACAATAGCCGGTGAGCCTCACTAGAGACACAGGGCACCGGGACACTTTGTATCGTTTATGGCTCCCGCCATTGAGTTACAGGTAGTCCAAGAGCAAAGTGACATAAGGAGGGTGTGGCAAAGAGAGTTGGATGAATGCCTAGCCAAATCCATGAATTGGTGAGCTGTGAAAGTAAGTGCAAGAAGGGCACAATTCTCCACTTTTATGAGAAGTCAACTAGGTGAAACCTGTAACCTGCATTGCCAACAGCCAAGAGGCTATTTAAGAGATGTGAAAGTGCAAGAAGGGTGCAATTCTCCATTCATGAGAAGTCAATTTGGAGAAACCTGTAACCCTCGGTGGCAACAGCCAAGAGGCTATCAAAAAGAAGCAGCAAGACTGCTAAAAGGGCGCAATTCTCCATTTATGAAATGCCAGTTTGGGGAAATCTGTAGCTCATATTGCCACTAAGAAGAGATCAAGTGTAGTCGTAGGAGTGTTCTTCCTGGCAGGAGAGTGAACGAGAAAAGGGTGCACTTAAAGGTAATTCTTTCAGGCGAGTAGCTGCATCTTTACAAGTAATGGTTGTGCTATTCTGACAGAAGCATTGCATTGGAAGAATACTTGTGATGAGTTATTTACTTTGAAACCTGAGACATTTTTGTGAAAGAAATAAATTGCCTTGGTTTATGAAAATAGTTTATGAAAGAGAGATTGGCCTTATCAAGAAGGATAATATTGAGGTGAACTACTGCTTTAGTTTTGAACCAGTGTTTATGGAAAAAACATTTGCTTTGCCAATGAAGAGGATGGAAAAGATATTTTTGTATTGAACTGGACAGATCGTTAAATCAGAACCTGTCTAAGGTTATTCCTGAAATGATCCAGGTGAAAGGAGCCCAACCCTCGTCATAAGGAGTGCTTTCCAAGAACTCTTAAGTTTGAACAGTTACACTGGTTTGTTGAACTGAAGATAGCCAAATATTCCTTATTCATTTGTGTTGTATGTATAGGTGTGAGGGTCAGATGCTTTTTTGACACTAAGTCATCTTTCTTTAGTGTTAGTTTGCTAGGTAGGGATATTCTCATTAGGATAGGGAAAGCTAAGCATTTATCTCACCCTTTTTATTTGAATAAAATGGCAAACATTCAGAAAAATATACCTTTGTGTCCGTCTTGCATTTCTGACCCCTCACAGTATGCAAATGATTCTTGCCAGCTAATTCACAGTAAAACTGTTTTGAAGGGACGCTCTGTGATGCATTCATAGATCTAGCTGGGATACAAGTCGTAAACTTTGCATTCTCCAAATGAGCTTCCAAAAATGCTTCTTTCTTCTTATTCTCCTTAGACAAACTTTCAGGCAGTGTTTTCCCATTTTCCTCCAAAGTAAAAAAAAAAAAAATAGGAAATAAAGAAGCCGCTTGATTGATGGAGTAAACTGTGTTATGCATCAAAGCTGTCTCCAACTGCTGATTTCCACTACTAGAATTAGATGGCAAAGATGGCTCCCTTCCAATATTCCAGGATGCTAAAGTATGCTCCAAGGATCTCAATCTCCTTTGTCATAGTGTCAGAATAATCTGAGCTGTCGGAAGAAAAGTGCTGGTTTTACCATTCAGGCTTCGCCGCCCACCAGGTGATGATAGGGTATTCTTCGAGCTTTCGTTAAACCCTGCAGAGAGAGCGACAGATCAGTTTTCAACCACTTCGCAATCCCCTTCAGAGTAAACTGTTAGAATACTCATGTCCGTTATCTGACCCTCACCGTGCACAAGTTTTAAAAAGTGAGTTATGGTATTACGCCCAATTTTGTTTCTTCTTAGATGATTTTTTGGAATGTGTCAGTGACACTTTTACAGACCTGGTAGGAACAGAATTCAGGTCCTCAAACATGGGCTCAAAATCCTCTTGTAGGTGTGCAATTTCATATGCATCTTCCTCCTTATTAGAGAATGAGCAAGATTGTAGCTTCCTCAAGAATTTGTGTGAATCTGTATTTTTTTCTTAAGCAGGTTTTTGATATTCTTAGTTTTTTTTTACTCATTTTTTCTTGAAGCATTAATAGTCATGAAGAATACTTCAGATTCATCAGCTTTACCTCCTCAAACTAATCCCTCGAATTACCGACCACCTCTGTAACCAACTAAAGACCAGGCTCTAATATGACAGGTTTACAGACCTATGTCGTCGGAGGTAAGTCTCTATCCAGGGATTCCAAAGATTATTGCCTCTCCTTTGATAATGCTTGATGTGTAGTTACCAAAAATGGCAAAGAGCCTTCACCCATCACCACTTGGACATCCTCAGTCGTGGATGAGGGCCCAGGTACATGAACACATACAGACCCTACATTAATCACAGGAACTAATGACCTATTACCTTACAAATTGCAAACAGTTTTGTTACGGGCAGTAATAAACCCCTCCAGGAACCTCATTTTAGCACATAACTCCTTGAGGGTCGTCCACATGTACTGCATCTCTTAATGAAGAGTAGTGTATCCTCTATCCATTGAGTTGGGGATACGTGAGAGTACTGGGAAGGAGCAGGTGTCCACAACTTGCTCAACAGGGTCAGAATTAGCAGAACTATTTAGATTCTTTCCCTCATTTTCTGTTTGCAAATGCATCACCACAGGCGAAAAAATATGCAAACAAGCCGTATCATCAACCACACATTGTGGTAATTACACTGTATAGTTTTTTCAAACAATACCGGATACAATTCCGTAGATCGTACTGTTGTTGTCCTGTGGAGTTTAACTTCCTCCCTACCGTCCAATACGGGTGTGACCGCAGATCTCAGGTCCAGAGAGAATTGTACTCTTAGCTTGTTCTTGCAAAATGACTGGTGCCAAAATTGAAACAGCAGATATTAAGTCCACGTTTTGTCAATTTTCTAGATCTTCCAAATCAATATGATCCAGAGAGCATGAGGTAACTGTCAAATCTGCCTTAGCATTGGCAGTCTGCAATTTCTCTGGGTTTAATATGAACGACTCATTATCTGGCACGGAAAAACACTGTCAACAGAGAAGCCATGTCTGCCAAGTTAGATTATAAATCCTCGTCAAGTTAGATTGTAGGTCCTCGCTATTTAAACAGCTAACCGTTCCCCAGATATTGTTACCTGACTAAGACTCTGCAAACACAAAGGGGGTTTAGTGGGGCTAGCAGGAACAGAGAAAGCCACGCGACTTGTTAAGGGCATACCTCCACCGACTTGCATGGTTTTTCTCCCCAGGGCTTTCATCATGACAGAATACAAACAAGCAGAGAGATTTTAGCAAATGCTGCTAAATCCCAGAAGGAGTCAGGAGAATGCAATTGTCAGCCTCTCTGCAGCTAGTCTTCCCAAGTGATTAATGCCTTTTTTACAGTATCAGTATAGACGTCCAGCCGTCCTCTAATAGGCTTTGGCAAGCTATCCTACTCCTTGCACTCCTTGCGCTCCTTACTAATATAGTGAATAGCTGTAATACAAACTGTGAGGTTCTAAAAGGATCTATAAAAGACCCAACCCAACATCAATCTGCACCACATAAGTAAATGAAAGTTCTCAAACAATTGTATCACTTTTCAGGGGTGAATCAACAACACTAAACCACACCTCATCCCTCTACAGTGTTGTAAAGCAGAAGACTGCACAAGGCCCACTCTAGGCCGACTTCAAGACCCCTGTCTGAGCCTGTCAGGGCCTGAGGGCTCAAACGGTCCCCCCACCCCCACAGCTCCTCACGCTCTACCACCTCAACAGCTATACAGCATGCAGCCAGCCAGCCCACAAAGTTGTGCCTCTGGAACTTTCTCCCACCAAGAATACCTGTGAGTGATTTCCTGGACTTTGTTATGTCTTCATACTTACTCACACAACTGTTAAACCTAGGTGTGCCTATACCATTCTGTCTTTTCCATGCCTTACTATATCCCTTCTCCTTAATGCATTTATGTGCTTTTGGTGAAATTCGAATCCTGGTGTGTTTTTAACAACTCTTCACCCCCATTGGGCATTACATTTCTGTGATTTTGGTGAAATTCGAATTCTGGTGTGTTTTTAACACATCTTCATCCTCATTCCTGGTTCTAAAGTGTTTTTATTGCATCTGTTTTCTCACTTTTGACTACTAGGCCGCCTGGTGAGTTTGTTTGTGCTGTGCAGTTCCTCTAGTTTCTAACCTTATCCCTCCACCACCCCATTGGCACTCACCATCTCCACTATCTATTCTAACCGCTATACTATCAACTATCCTCCCTCTCTCATGAAGTCTGGAAGAAAAAAGTTCTTGACCACCAACCCTGGTCTACCTATTGCAGACACCTACGTCAGCGCAACTTCCAGACAGATTGTCACTGATATCCTCTTTTCTGTTCCCTCCCCATATCTTTGGACTCCTCATCTTATCTAACTCTCTCCCCTCACACATCTTCACCCATTAATGGTGGCACTTGATGGGAAGTACTCTTGGCGGCCTTCTCATCATCCAGATGTATCAATGTCTATCGAAATGGCACTATCATGGCTCAGGATCCTCAACCCAACCTCCTCATCTTCCACCAGCGCTTGCTGTCCCTCATCTCTCTCTGCCCCCTCTCCTCTGACTGGAGTACCTCGCCCCAGTACCCCTCATCGCCCCAGTACCCCTCACCTTCAAAGGCAGCGACAAGCTGCATCTAGCCATGCTTAATGCGCACTCTGATATCAAACAATCTGCTGACATCTGCCTCCTCCTTGAAGACCTTGACCTTGATATCCTCACTCTCATCGAGAAGTGGTTCAAGGCCAGCTCAGTAACTGCTTTTGACTCCTGTCCCCCCGATGGCTACAAGATCATATCCAATCCATGCCTTAACCGTGCTGGCGGTGGGGTCGCCCTGATCTTCCCGCATTGGATCCCTTCTTCCCTCATACCCACCCAGACATACACCTCTTTTGAGAGCCTGGTCTGCAAGCTGGTCATCTCTCCTACTTCTTCCGTGACCATTTCCACTATCTACAGGCTACCTGGCTCTATCACCCTGTTCCTATCACACTGGGCTGATTTCTCCGCCTCTCTCCTCACGTCCACCTCTAAACTCCTTCTCCTGGGTGACTTGAACCTGTATCTTGACTCATCATTCATCGGGTCCACTCTCTTCCGTGACCTCTGCACCTCACTCTCCCTCTCCATTATACCCTATGGTCTTACCCACTCAGCTGGACACACTCTCAATGCCTTGATCCACAGTGATTGTTTGCACTCCGCCCCACTCACTACCCCACTCTCTTGTTAAAACCACTCCCTCCTCTCCTCTCCTCTCACCTGGGTGCTCTCTGCCACCTGCCCGCACCTCCCCTAACTCTGCCAACCTTGTTCATGGACATCTGCCCGATGAAACGAGTGTC
Source organism: Ambystoma mexicanum (assembly GCF_040938575.1). Taxonomy (NCBI): domain Eukaryota; kingdom Metazoa; phylum Chordata; class Amphibia; order Caudata; family Ambystomatidae; genus Ambystoma; species Ambystoma mexicanum. Next base: position 188,064,087 of record NC_090932.1, read on the forward strand.
TTCTGCTGCCTTTGCATCTACCTTCATCCCCTTCCCTCCCTGCACCACAGACTCTACCTCTGACTGTGCTCTCAGCAACCTCCATCTTGCCATCACTAACACTCTAGATATTCTTGCCCCAGTCATGAGGATCCACCTGAAACATGCCACCAAGCGTAACATCTGGTACGACTCTGAACTTGCAGCCCTGAAACACAAGTGCAGAGCTGCGGAACGGAAGTGGCAGACCTCAGACTCACCCTCTGACAAACTGGCCTGTCGCCTTCTCCAAAGACAATACCGACTTTCCATCCGTTCCAAGAAAACGGCCCACATCCAGGCGCTCATCTCTGGTGCTTCCAACAACACGGCTGAACTCTTTAAAATCTGCAAAGACCTAGCCAACCCTTTAGCAGTCTCCACCTCTTCTCTTCCCTCTCAGACTCTCTGCAATGCATTGGCCACTCACTTCACTGTAAAGACTCACCACTCCCTAAATTTGCTTAACCAGAGGGCAATTGCAAATAACACCACAGTGTATAAGGCTTTTTTGGGCTTACATCAAGCCTTCGATGGTGTAGACAGGAGTCGACTTTGGGCCAAACTGAAAGCCTGGAAGTGCCCAGTAGATATCTTAGAAGCAATTCAGGCTTTATATACATACACTTCTATACTGATCAGATTGGGAACTAGGGACTTGATGTCTCGAAAAATCTTAACATTCTGCGGCCTTAAAGAAGGCTGCGCACTTGCTCCCATCTTATTCAGCCTGTATCTGTCTGATTTGGGGATCTTGCAGGATACCATTTGTGCATTTCCACCAAAGCTGAATGGATAAGATCTGCCCTGGCTGCTTTACGCGGATGATATTGTCTTTCTTGATCAGACGGCAATAGGCCTCCAACGCAGAATCTCAGCATTCAATACTTACCTAAAAAAAAAATGGCATGAGTATGAATGTCAAAAAATCTCAAATTCTCCCAATGACCAATGCTAGGAAGAAGACTCCTAACTCATGGAGGGTTGGGGACTGCGGTTGGATGTGGTGGAAACCATTATACATTTGGGAGTAAAGATCAATAGTAACTTAAATGAAAATGCCCAATTGGCTTGGTTGAAAGTAAAATGACTAAATCTGACAAACCAAGGAATTGCCATTCATAGACGCTATGGGGCCTTCTCTATGAAACCTGTTATCACCTATTACCGACAAAAGGTGATACAGGTGCTCACCTATGGTGCAGAAACTCTGCCCAATGTGAGTAAAAAAGTATGGCCTAGGATGGAAGGCCACTTTTGGCGTATGGTATTAAGACTCCCAACATCCTTACCCACAGAGAAAAGCCAGCATGAATTGCGTCTACCTTCAATGGCCTCCATAGTACTATTGAAGGAAATTTCATTCTGTAGGAAATGTTTTATGCTGAAAGTCCCTCCTCCATTTGATATCTTGAGATCTGCGGATAAGGTAAATAAAAGATTCTTGAGCCAATGGTTTGAGGTGATGAATGATACACTGTCCATTGGTGGGGTGGACATTGATATGTTAAGAGAACACCCTCAAAATGTAAAGACCATTTTGGAAAGGAGTGACTAGATAAACACTTGTGAAGCCAGACCCATCGCTCCCCTCACATTCAAATGGTGGGTGGACAAAAAAGGGTTTAAACAACCCTCCTTTGTATCTCTAAGTTCCCTTCAAGGTATTACAGGGATCTCCTCCTGCGTTGCCTCCTGGATATCATGCCCACACGTGGGGTTTTGATCAGACGTCACCAGGGAAGTTTAGAGAATAATATCTGTCGTTTCTGCAAGAAGGATGATCAGATTGAAACACTTTTTCATATAGCAATGGAATGTGAGGTAGTGCGTGGGGAGGATTGCACTTTATGGGAAATTATCTGGAGGGTTACTTGATGCCGGAAGAACATTGGGATTTGTAGTTAATGGGAAAAAAATTGGGCGAATCCTGGCTATGCTCACATTTATTGACTCAGTAATTGGTTTGAAATCTGAATGGGCCTGAAGCTTATAGAATCACACGAATTTAGGGATTAAAAGAATGTTTATAATTGCATATGATGAGATGACCACGGATCTGGAGTCAAAGTCTGGGGAAGGATATTGGTTATTGTATATGTCTCTTTCTTGTTTTTTGACTTGATTGTTTTACGACATAATAGCAATAAGGAAGCTGTATCTGAAGTTGATGGATCATTGGCTTTTTTTTTAATGTTCTTAAACTGTTAAAGGTTTCTTTTTGCTATTACCATCTTTTTTAGTTTGAAACCAATAAAACTTTAAATATTTTTTTTCAAAAAGACTGCACATCCTTAGCACTCTCTCTTCTTTCTTTCCCTTCCCTCCTCCCATCCCCCTGCCACCTATGGCCTCCCATCCTCTCTCTGCCTTTCTCTCCTCCTCTCTTATCACATCCAACAAGGTCACTAGAGTTGTCCACTCTATGAAGGTCTCCCAGAAACAGGTATCCCCCTGTTCTTCCAGAACTAGTAAGGACAATATCGGCTCCCTTGCCCCTGCGCTTGCTGATTTCTGCAATCACTCTCTTGTTACTGGGTCTTTCCCCTCTTCCCTGAAGCACTCTCTTGTGCACCCCCTCCTGAAAAAACGTCTACTGACCCCTCGTGTCCGGCTAGCTACCGCCCATCTCTATCACCCTCTTCCTTGGGAAACTCTTGGAGAAGCTGGTCTACCCCCATCTCTCCTAGCATACTAAGCATGTTGGTTGCCAAGACGACCAGCAATCTGGATTCCGAGCATCCAGAAGCACGAAATTGCTCGTCTGAACACCTGTGAAGAACTGCTCGCATCTCTTGATTCTAACTCCCCTGCTGTTCTCATTGTACTTGATCTCTCCTCTGCATTTGATGCGGTCAACCACTCCACTCTCCTAAACCAGCTCCACGATACCCTAGGTACCTCGGAGCAGGTACTGGACTGGCTGACCTCCTTCCTCACGGACCGTCTCTCACAGGTTATGCTGAACTCTTTCTCCTCTCCCACATCTTTCACCACCTGTGGCGTTCCACAGGGCTTCAACCTCTCTCCCTGGCTCTTTAACACCTATCTTGGGCCGCTCACACACCTAATTTCCACTTTCTCCCCATTGTTATGCAGATGACACACAACTCTTCTTCAAACTTCCCTCTGATCCTCTGATTACTTCCTCAATCATTCCCAACTGCCTTTCTGCCATCCAGTCCGGGTGTGCCTCCAATGATCTCTGCCTCAACGCCAGCAAGACTGAGATCCTTCCCATTGGTAGCCCTGCTCCCCCTTTCTTCCCTTCATTCTGGCCTCCCTTTATGGGCTCTCCCCATTCTCCTTCATCCTAAGCCAGAAACCTTAGAGGCATCTTCGACTCCTCTCTTTCCTTCCTCCCTCGCATCCAGTACCTTGCCAAGAAGACCCACTTTCAACTCCACCTCCTCAAAGGAATCCTTCCTTTCCTCACTTTCCCCCAGAACCTCAATGTCTCTCGGCTGGACTACTGCAACAGCCTTAAGCTACCCTCTTCATCTTTACGCCCCCTCCAGCTTATCCAGAATAGGGCTGCAAGACTTATCCTTGGCCTCAAGCTCAGGGACCACATCTCTCCAGCCCTAAAATCTCTCCACTGGCTCCCGGTTGCTGCAAGCATCAAATTCAAATCCCTCTGCATCATCCACAAGGCTGTCTGTGGCCGAGGGTCACACTATCTACAACTGGCTCTCCCCAAATACTCTCCATCCAGATCTTTACGCTCCTCTGGCGCCAACTCTCTGCGGGTCAAGCGCTTCTCAAAAGAACGAGCTGGTGGCAGATCTTTTTCCTCTGTTGGATCCCTTCTCTGGAACAGCCTCCCCCTTCCTCTCCGTCCTAAGTTGGATCTCCTCAAATTCCGGAAGCACCTCAAGACTTTCCTTTTCACCTCCTCCTTTCCCCTCTCCCCTCTCCCTCTCCTGCTAAACACCACAGTTGCTGAGATTGGTGACCAAGGCCCTCATTTATCCTTCTGGTTCCTGGCTCCTCTCCCCAATCGCCTCCAGCCTCCGCCCACTCCCAGCACTTGCCTATGGGAACCCACTGGCCTGTGCTGTCTCACAGGCCTGCACTTACTATTGGCAGTTGACCACTCTAACCAAGTGATCTCTGCCAGCCACTTAACAACTGCTTGCAACTTACCCCCTTCCCTTGTCCCGTCTCCCTCTGCACTTTCACGTTCTGAATGCTCACAAGGCCTAGTAGGTACACCGCTTTCTTTCTCTCCGTTGCTAGTTTGTGCCTTACGTTCCCATGTTCCCTCCCTGCTGCCCTGTGGGTGCTTTGAAACACAATTTACTTGATGTATAAGCGCCTTACAAATGCACAATAAACAAATGCACAATAAAATAAAATAAAAAAATAACACTGGCACAGGAGAGTGGGCAGTCAGAAGGAACTCACCACCAAACGAAGTGCTTGGTCCCGGTGCCCTGGATTCTTCCGGCACTTGAGTTAACAAACGACCAGCAAACCAGGCCATCATGCTTGCAGGCCAACAGGCTCAGACCCACCAATTCAGGCACAGACCCACCAATTCAATGCACACTGATCTGCCTCCATGCGTCCCTGTTTCCTCAATCAATCATTTCCGTTAGAGGAAAGCACCTTTAGATCATCAAGTCGCACTGTTGAATGCACAGCCGCTTCCGACAATCAGATTCCAGGCAACGACTATCTCCAAAGAAAACGCGTTGCCATACCAATGAAGGAAATTCCACTAAATTGCAGATCATGTCGGTTATAAGTAGTAAGTCACCTCTTAAAAAGCAGGTATTCTGAGCCCCATGATTCTTAATTCCAAAGGAAACAGCATATTCTGACACTCTACTCTAACCAACGTCAGCACATCTACCTTTCACCTAAACTCTTATTTTGACACTTAACAGGTTAAGGCAGATTGAGCTACTGGAAAAAGGGTTGAAATAACATTATTATTTGGGATAAGCTCCTTTCATCATTCTTTATTATCACATTGACAGTACGTCATGGATAAAACATTAAAAGTAAAACATGCAGGAGGAGGCCACCAGGGAGCGCCAGCCAGATGGAAGCCTGAATCGGCAGCTCCGGTCCCTGTTCAAGAAAATGGCGAGCTGAATGCAGATAGCGCCCCCCGGAACAGATGCTGGGGGTTCCCCAAGCAGGCTGAAGGCAGCGGCACACCCTACCCAAAGGGTGAGCCCCGCACCTCGAGGGAACGGAGGGAGACACCTCTGAAGTGAGAGCCCGCCACACAGCGAGGGAGACAGGCTGAGTGAAGGCTCAAGGGCTCCTTTGCAACCCGCGATAATAGTGGAGAGCCCACTCACCAGGAAGAACCGTGGAAGTGAGGAGGAGGTGACGAGCAGCAGAGAGGACCCCAGTGATCACTGAACACTGCGGGTGCCTAGAGGTGGGCAGTGAGCCTGAGACGCAAGCCGGACTGCTCCTGGGACAAACCCTGCACAGCGACGTGGCCCGGCTGAGGGCGAGAGTCATGCTTCAGGAGGAGCGGGAAGGTAACATCTCCAACATAAAGGTCCAGCAACTGGTGGGGAAGACGGCAGAGCTTGAGGCCAGCAGCAGAGCGGCAGCCTGCTGCTAAAACAGTGAGTCCCCCCCTGCTGGGAGGAATCATGGAGGCAGGGGTGGAGCAAGAACATAGGAGGGAGAGTGCCCCAGATGTCCCACGGGAGGCGGGAGTGAGCAGACGCACAACGGGCTAGCCCTGGAGACAGGGAATAGCGTGGTGAGAAAGAAGTGGAAAAGGGACTGCCCACCCCAACCACAAGCAAAGCGCAAGGACCCCGAAAAAGGGAAGACACCCCCCCTCTAAGACAAGCAGCAGGGTGAGTGTTGCAGCACTCAGTTTAGGAAACGGTCTCCCCTTGCCCCCCCCCTGGTCACTACTGAACCGCTGCAGAACAGGGCAGCCCTATGGAAGGACATAAAGGGTGCAACACAGTGGAGAAGAGGAGGAGCAGGAGCGCGGCACGGAGACCCCAGGGATAGAGGGGCTGCCCCAGAATATTGGATGTGGAGGTGCACAGAGGGACACAATGTCCCAGCGGAGGAGGCACGGGAAGTACGCAGAGGACGGCCACAGACCTGCCAGAGCCAGTACACGGCGGAGGGACAAAGAAGGCCTAGTACTAGTCCATACCAGGTTAGTGGGGAAATCCCCGGCCTTACCACAGAGGGGAAATGCATGTTGGAAGCAGAAATAACATGGTAAGAGGTCAAGAAGGCTATAGGCCAGTTGAAAACAGGGAAGGCACCAGGGGAAGATGGCTACACAGCAGGCTTTTATAAGCAGTTTCAGGACTCCATAGCGGGACCACTGACAAAGGTCCTCAACTCCATAAGTGGGGCAGAAAATATGCCTCTGACTTTCTGGGAGGCGTTAATGATGGTAATCGCCAAGCCAGGCAAAGACAAGGCGAACTGCGCCTCATATAGGCCTACCTCGTTACTCAACGTGGACACAAAGATCTTTACAAGGATTCTGGCATCCTGCTTGGAAGTACACCCCCCCGGCCCCATAGACCCAGACCAGACAAGGTTTATCCAGAATAGGCAAGGATCTGACAATCTGAGGAAGACCCTACACATCCTATATGATCAAAAAACACAGCGAGAGGGGGCCCTGGTCCTCTCTCTTGACACCAAAAAGGCGTTTGACAGGGTGAATTGGTTATTGTCATTCATGGAAGGGGTGCTGGAAGAGAGAGGAATGGGAGAACGATGGATGGGATGGATTAGGGCCCTGTATCACACTCCAAGGGCGAAAGTAGCAGTCAATGGGAACACGTCTAGGACCATAGGGCTCCACAGTGGGACTAGGCAGGAGTGCCCCTGTCTCCACTGTTATATGCCCTGGTGATAGAGCCTCAGGTGATAGATCTGTGGCACTCAAGAGACTGTTACGCTCACCTGGTATCCACGGGGACGCCACCCAGCCGTAGGGACTCTGGTATCCTTCTCTGCAGTTCCCAGGTGTGACCAGCGGGGAAGTTCCTCCTGGAATACAGGTGGGCAATATTCAAGACTGGGCAACTGGGGTAAGCAACCCCCCACCACCCTGTATGCCCGCAGCCCCTCTGGGCCTCTCCTCACCTTGTTAATTCAGGTGTGCTCTCCGTCCTGCCTTCTTGGCAGGGGCGCGTTGTCCTTTGTGGGCGAATGCGATCTAGTTACTTCACTGATGCCGGCCCGTTTTGAGTCTTTCAGGTAGGTCTTATTGCTGTTGTATATAGTTGTTATTCTTGCATGCCTTTCTTGGTTTAAATAATGTCTTTTTCTCTTCCTTAGGTGCGCGGAAGTCCAATGTGATGCATTGGCTGAATTGGGTCCCGCCGGTAAATGATGGTGTATTAAGAGCGCCTTGATGCAGTAAGTAGGCGCTATGCGCAGCGCTATGATGCCTTGCCTTTGCTAACCTGTTGTCTTTTCTTTCCCATAGATTGCGGTGCTCACCCGGTGTATGAAATCCCGAGGAGATACTGGTCCAGGGGCGACTTGTGAGGTAAGCTTTTCGGCACGTTTCGTTATGTTGTAAAAGTGTCTAATGTCTTGTTTCTTCCTTTTTTGCAGATCCGCCGGTCTGGGAGACGAGCTGATCCTAGGATGCTGTTCGCAGGAGCTGTGGGCAGCTAACGATGATATTACAGGTAAGCTGCTGCTGTTAACAATGTCCTTTTGTCTCTTTACAGATGCTGTTCTTCCGAGGTTCGCGGGTACAGCTGAACACGATGAGCGTCACGTTGCAGGATTGCAAAGTAACGCGAAGCGTGTTATCCAAGTTGGGTGTGGTTTAAATAGCTTCAAGAAAGTAGTCCAGATAAAGTAGTTCCTAGGCTACCACACCCAAAACACTATACCGCATAGCTTGGTTCCAAGGAGCTAAGCTATGTGGATGCCTCCATGTTGCCTGGCACTTGAAATAAAGTAGTTCCCTAAATACAAGTCTTTAGTAAGTATGAGCCTGGTGCCAAAGGCGCCAGGACTGGCCCCAAGAGGGCCTAGGCAAAGGATGCCTAAGTTTGTTGGAGACCCGAGCCAAGATCCCTCCTGGCCCATGGGCTTGCCAGGGGGGTTTCTGGATGTGGGTCGTGACAGAGACATAGCCAGAGTTTCCAGAGGTGGAAAAGTGTATAAAGCGAGTCTCTTTGCAGACGATGCGCTGCTCTACCTCTCTAACCCTCAATTATCAGTGCCTGCTCTCCTAAAGGGGCTAGAGGAATATGGGGAATTGTCAGGGTTCAGGGTCAACCTCTCCAAGTCGGTGGAGTTCCTGATGGGAAAATGGGAGCAGGTAGACATAAATTGGGTTGGGAAATGGGGATTCCAGATGCAGCAGAAGGGCTTCCGCTACCTGGGGATAGAAATTACTAGGGAACCAGAGGACTTATTTGGGATGAACTACCCCCGCCCTCCTGTGGGAGAAGATAAAGGGAGACCTGAAGCGCTGGGACAGGATAGGCCTATCTTGGATGTCAAGGCTGAATTGCATTAAAATGACAGTCCTCCCCAAGCTGCTGTTCCTCTTCCAAATGCTCCCCACGGTAGCGCCAGCCCACTTCCTGACCTCAATCCAGAAAACCCTCTTGCGAATCCTCTGGGCAGGAGCAAAACCCAGGGTGGCATACAAGGTGCTTGTGTTGGCAAAAGAAGACGGCGGTGTAGGGTTCCCGGGCCTGGGAGCATATTATAAGGCGGGCCAGCTGCGAGTTATGGTGGACCACCTGGACCCCAACACAAAGAAGCAGTGGGTCCACATGGACAATGTGGTCCTGTGTCCGGTAACGCTGGGGGAGTGGATGTGGGTTCCACATCCCTATACAAGTATTAACACATTCCGTTCTGGGGGTGTTCTGGTCAATCTGGCACAAGGGAAATGCCACCCGCTGGCTGTCAACCTGGCCCTCCCCCTTAGCTGTATTTGGGCGTCACCAATACGAAACCCCATCTCAGACCCCCTATGTTTCCAACAGTGGTATGAAGCGGATGTCTTCAGGGCAGGGCAATTATGGGGAGAGGGAGAATTTATGTTGCTAACTAGACGAGAGGATTTGTTGGAAATGAAGGGACTCTCACCATTCAAGTACCTACAGTTAAAGAGAGTACTGACGAAGCCCACATGGGGAGATAATCTAGCCTGAGACCTGACCCCTTTCGAAAAAGCACTCCTGCAAGGAACCAGTACCAGAAGAAGGATATCCAGGCTCTACAGGGAACTGAGGAGGGGCAAACCCATAGATATGGTGCCGGCACGGGGGAAATGGGAGGAAGACCTCGGGAGTGTTATAACCGACCAGCTGTGGGGCAAAATGTGAAGGGGGTGAAAAAGTCCACGCTATCCCTGCAATATAGAATGCATGCCTTCAAGCTACTGCATAGATGGCACTATCCACCGGCTACACTAGCAAACATTTAACCAGAGACTAAGGCTCACTGCTGGCACTGTAGAGGGGGGCAAAGGCAGACTACTATCACATGTGTTGGAAATGCTCACTAATCCAGACATTTTGGAAAGAGGTGCTGGGATGGTTAAAGGGATTGGACAGAATAGACAGACAGAGGGAACCCAGCCTGCTGCTGTTCGGGGTGGCAGAAGAGAGGGAGGAAGGGATTGAGGAGGACCATATGATCTGCACCATGTTGGTTGCGGCAAGATGCTGTATAGCTAAATAATGGGAGAGAGAATCGGTGCCCACGGAGAGGTAATGGGTACAAAAGGCAAGGTCCATTTACAACATGGAATACCTGACCCACCTCCTAGATGAGACAAGAACAGACATAGAGGGGATTTGGTTGCCCTTTTTCAATAAATACAGTCTATAGCAAGCCCACGTATAGAAGCTTTAAAACCAGTGAACACATAGGAGACCCCCAGTGATGGGGAAGTTGAACTGCATTCCACGGGGGAGGGAGGGACGGGGGGAGGTTGGTGGGAGAAATGCAACTCTTACATGTTAATGTAGTTGGCGTTATTGTCAATAAAGTTTTGATTTAAAAAAAAGTAAAACATGCAATGTGCAAAGACATTAAAACTAAAAAAGCTAAAAACGAATATTGTAGATACCGATATCATATTACATGTCACATCATAAAACTTATTTTCAACCGGTGCTTGATGATACACTAATTATACAAGCTATTATCAATGGGAAAGACACATTAGTTTAGTTCTTTTCAACCAGGCCCTATATAAATATTTAGCCACAGCAACGCGGTTGCCTCATCTCCTATATGACTGCAAAACTGCAGTGCCTGCTCACTGCTTCTAATCCCATTTGCTAAGAATCTTGGTTTTAAATATGCCCTTCTATGCTCAAGATAAAGCGGACATATTAAACTGCATCTCACTTTCTCTCAGTTTTACCATAGAAGCATTTATCACTAAGTCCATCTAAAATCAGTTAATGGCAGGATCCCAAACCTAAATTTCATTTATAATGACTTCGCATATTTGGGTTTCAACACATTCAGGTAGCTTTCCTAACTGAAATCCAGTTATTTACTCCCTTAAGTAGTGTATTCTGGATTTTGCTTGCCCACATAACTCTCTATTGCCTTAAACACAATCCACCCCCTAGTCCATAGTATTCCTCTGCAGTGCCCATACACACTCCGTTTAGACATTGGTGACTACCAGGGTTTTGGCCACCTACGCATAACTATAATGGCTGAAATGCACACACGTATAATAACACCTCCCACATTTACCCCAAATATTCTGTACCTTGGTCCGCCCAAGGGCGTTCAACTAAAAGCACATTGGGACCATAATTATGGTGAAATGTGCTTTAACAAATGACTAAATGAATGAATTAATGAATAACTGGCTCTACAGATAAATCTCTTCAAGGAAAGAATCGAACATGCATTAATATAACCAAAGAAGATCTGTCAACACGAGTGGCATACTCTAAACAAATGCTTTATCAAATGGACTGGGTTGAGTCACAGGATGAGATTGGCTCTCACATATTTTATAAAGAATTTGCATTACACACGCATAAAGGAGTACCCAGGCTGATGTATGTGGAGTGTTTCCCCTATAATAAAATACGGGACATCTATTTGCGGTTCCGCTTGAATCAGCTTCATTGTAAAGAACGTATCAGACAGTGGCTGCATTTTAATTCCAATGCTTGTCGTTTCTGTAATAGATCTCTACAGAAGGAAACCACCAAACATCTGGTTATTTACTTCAGTCACTTTGAAAATGACAGAATCACCTTATTGGGGGACAGTAACGTAATGAACTCTGTATCCTCACGTGAAATGCTACGGAGTAAATGCATGAGCAATCCCCACATTTCATTCATGTGTCCTTGGAACGGTTATTATGTAAAATTGAAAATTAACTTCTGCAAAGAATGAATTCGGAAGTAATAGGATAATTTTCATATGTTGTTAATTCAAGTATCCAAGTTTGCATTGATGGGTCTTTTTGTTTTCAAGGAAATGGGCCTCTATTGATCGTTTCTTGTTGTCCAATTACTAGTCGGTTAGACCAGAAGAGCTTAATTTTGTCTTCAAATGTGTATAGTACTTTGTAATAGCTATTAAGTGTTTAATGTGTTAATTTATGTCACTAATGATTTTAAACCGAAAGTATGGAAATTTTGTATGATTCATATTTTTTGGGGATTTCTGTTAAAGGTGATGTTGATATTTCTATGTAATTTTTTTTTAAGTGTGAAAAGTTTCTTTTGTAAACTGAAACACGGTATTAATAAAAAAAAATGTCTAGGGCATTGAATTTGGCCTTGATTAACGTTTTGGTGCTTGCGTTAGTCTGTTCACGGTTTTTCCAGTACTCATCATGGCCCGATACGTTCATTATATTTTGTATGTGTGTGTACCAAGGCATTTCCATCCCACCTTCCTGCCCCAAAACGTCTTTAACTGCTTCCTGTATACAGTGAGGGTCAGAGTGCTGCGTAGCCTAACCCATTATAACAAAGGTTTCATATTGATTGTGCAAACGATGCTCTGTAAATAGACTTTTAAAAGAAGAGGTATCATTGCGGTGGACAATGGTAACTCTGTGGTGCTTTTTATAAATCAATTTTCTATCACTGCTAGAGCCGTACAGTTCATTTGGCCCCATAGCTCTACCCCAGGGCTGCCTGTCTGGCTTGAAAACGATGCGCCTCCATAGATAACTTCAGGGCCCCTCTCAATATGTTTTTTTAAACAATTTTATTTATTGATCGGAGGCTGTTGCCCTAACAACATATAAATAGATTTAACAACAAACAATTTTGTATCATATGATCAGCATTGCTCCCGCGTTGTCAGGTTTGATGGCTGCTCAGCTGCCTCTGACTATTTTCAATATTATCCCAACATATGAATCCCTCCCAAAATGTCAGCTGGAGTCCCGGTGGGAAATCCGGGTTGTGAGTTAAGGGGGTAAGTGGGCCCATCCCACACTGAATGTGTTTCCAACCCAGGGCTTAGTCCCAGCTATGTAAAGACATCTTGGTTGCTTCCAATAGAGCCCCCCCCCCTTTTCCCAGGCTTCCGCGTTTATCGCTTGCAGTGCCTTCAGGGGGATCGTTGTGTCTGACTGTTCTATCTGGCACCACCCTTTTAAGTCATCCTGCCTTGCCCACCTCAACATTGGCACCAGGTGCGCCGCCATTATGTATCTCCCAACATCTGGGACTCCCAGTCCTCCCAGGAGTGGGGGCGCATCAGAATTAGTTTTTGTATTCTTGGCCTCTTGCCTTGCGATATAAAGGTAGATATTGCTTTTTGTAGCTCCTTTATTGCGACGGGGGTATAGCTATAGGCAGCAAGCCTACCACATACAGTAGCCGGGGAAGGAGGGTCATTTTCACTGCAGCGATACGTGCAAACCATGACAGTTCCTGGGTTTCCCATCTGTGCATGTCCTCTTGTAGCTGTTTCCAGAGGGGTGTAATGTTTGTACTGTACAATCAGCCTAGGCTTTTTGTTAAGTGTATTCCAGAGATTCCTTTTCCTAGATTAATGGGAAAGTCTTCTCCGGGATCTCGATCTCTTCCCTCCTCTGTGCTATATTTATTGCTTTAGATTTGGAGAAGTTAATGGAGAACCCTGATAACTTCTCGAACTCCTGCAACTTTGCCATGGCCCTGGGCAACGTGTTTCTGGTGTCTTTCATGAAGAGCATTATGTCGTCCTCATATAATGCGATTTTATGGGTCTCCTTTCCACTTAACGCCCCCTTAACTCCTACGTCTAGCCTAATTTGGATCGCAAAAAGGCTCCATTGCCATTGCGAAAATCAAAGGGGAGAGGAGGCATCCTCGCCTCGTGCCTCGCCTTATTTTTATTTGTTCCAAGCTCTGGCCATTAACTGTGAAGCTTGTTTATGGGATTTGGAAATTAGCAAGTACCATTGTGGTAAATTCCTGGCTGCACCCGAAGCCCTCCAGAATCAACCTCAGATATTTCCAATCCAGACTGTCAAAAGCCCTTCTAGCGTCTAATGCGGCCACTGAGAACCCTTGTTGCGTGTGCGTTCCCATGTCAATGATATCTATAGCCCGCCTCACGTTGTCCTGTGTGTGCCTTCCCATGATGAATCCTGCCTGGTCCTCATGTATGATACCCGGGAGGACTTTTATGAGTCTGGTCGCCAGTATTTTAGCGTAGATCTTCGCGTCTGTATTTAGGAGTGCAATGGGGGCGGTAGCTTGTGCATTCTGAGGGATATTTCCCCGGTTTCAGGGTCAGTATGGTTGTGGATCTCCCCATGTCGTCTGTGACCGAACCCCTTTCCCTAATTGTACTGAAGAGGCTTGTCAGCGGGGCCAGCAACTGTGTGCGGAAGGTTTTATAGGAGCCATTCCCCAGGCTGTCTGGTCCTGGTGCCTTGTTTGCTGGAATGCCGAGATCGCATCGCTGACCTCGTGAGCTGTAATCGGGCCCCCGAGTACCAGCCTATCCTGTTCCGTGATCTGGGGTAAGGGGGTGGCCCGCATATAGGATCGCTGATGTTCGGGGTCGAGGTTTTCACTGTGTAGTAGTTCCTCATGGAATTGCATCATTATCTCTAGTTTCTCTTTCTCTGCTCTGTGTGAGTCCCCTCGCTTGTTTTTCAGTTGTGCTATATAGTTTTGTGTTTTTTGTTTCTTCAGTTTCGCGGCTAGGAACTTGTTTGCTTCCCACCCCCCTGTGTATGTAATAGGATTGTTTGGTGTTCAACAGTGTTTGGGCTACCAGTCTGCAGGGTGGTTTTCGAGTTGAACACTGATCTTTCTAAGTTCTCTTAGTGATTTACGTGTTTGTTGGGCTTTGTGTAGATTCTCTGCCTCTTTTACCTCCTTTTCTAACTTTTGGGTTATGAGGGCTCTCTCTCTGTGGTATGCCGCCGCTTGTGAAATAAACTCTCCACAAACTACCGCCTTCCGTGCGTCCCAGACCACCCTCCAGTCTGTTTCCCCGTTATCATTCTCTTCAAAATAATTGTTTATTGTACTCTCCATATGTGCCCTGAGTGCGGTGTCCCTCAGTATCAGCTCATTTAGTCTCCAGGTGGGCAGTTTCCTATCCGCCCCCCCCCCCAACTCCATGCATACCACCACTGGTGCGTGGTCGGAGAGATATTTCACCCCTATCTCTACTTTTGTCACCTGGGGGACCAGTGATGCTGTGATCACGACCATGTCTATCCTAAAATAGCCCTTGTGGACTGCAGAGTAGTGTTTGTATTCTCTTTTTCCCCCTGAAAGAACTGCCATGTTTCTATCACACCCAATTCTCTAATGAGTTTCCCTAGTGCTTGCCTGTTTTTCTGATCCACTATTGTGGGTGGGAGCGTTTTGTCCAGTGTGGGGTCCATAACACAGTTAAAGTCCCTGCCTATGATCAGCTGACCCTCGCACCAACTGCCAAACTTTTACAGTATTGCCATGATAAATATCTTTTTTTTTTTTAATTTTTTTATTTTGGTACAGCTGAAATCAATCAACTTTTCAAAATTACATATACATAACCATCAAATAAGAAAAACAATTTAGATTACACTTTCATTTCACACTCGGTTACATTTCACATAGGATACTTGGAGACAGGAAAAAGGAGCAATGTTAAAAGAAGATAAAATAGAATAAGTAAAATGGGTAAAAAATAAAAAGCAGAAACTCAGCCAGGGAATCAAAACAGATGTAAACAGCTAAAAAAGCATTTTAGAACTGACTTCACATTTATCATTTTTACTGACTCAGTTCTACTTGATAATCAAGTTATTTCAGTCGGTAAGATTTTTTCCAAAAATTGTACCAGGGATTTTATGACAGCAAACCTGGGACTGTTTAATAAAATGCTCCACGTCTCAATTTCGTTCCTTTCCATATGCAAATTTAACAAATTAGAAAAGTATTTATTTCTGATGTTCTTCAATTTAGGACATGATATTACCACGTGTTGCAAAGTTTCTCTTACAAAATCGACAATAGTTTAAGTTAGGGGAAAGAATTTGACGCCTCACTAACTGCTCTCTCGTAGGCCATAAGTTTAGCCTTATACGCAAATATTGCTGTCTAATTTTTTGCTGAAGGGCATTTCAAAAGGTAATTCGCCTCTTGACCCAATTTCTTATTACCAAAGATTCTGATGTCAAAGTCTTTATAATTAGCGCAGAGTTCATAATTTTGAATCCAGGCCCATTGATAAAAACGTTTTTTGGCACTTATTGGGCTATCAAGTAAGAACTGTAGAGAAATGTTGGCTTCCACAAGAATTTTAAGAACAAAAGTTCGCCATGTCGTCGGAAAAGTTAAGTCGGAAGAGATCAAATAACGAGCAACTGTGCTCAAAATATTATTATTTGTCACACCCAATAAACATTTGCGAAAGAAAACGCACATTCTCCATTTTATTCTACTAGCTAGTGAATTTATACCCATTTCAAAACGTAAAATGGGCATGAGCACACAATTTGGTAAATGTAGCACCTTTTTCCAAAAAGCAGCTTCTAGCTTGTCCCATGGTTGATCGTTTAAATAGAGTTTTGATTCAATGCCATATAATAGGCTGGCAATCACTTTCTGTTCATAAAACATAAATAGGTGCTTTAAGGTGAATTTGCCATATCTGTAAACCAGTATTTTGGCTTGTGACACTAAGGATAGTAATTTAGACTGCAACATGGTCAAATGTTTGGGATCGCCAATAGTATTCTGAATAAACAGACCTAAATATTTATATTCAGAAACTATGTACAAAGGTTCCAATTGGAGATTCCAAGCAACATTTTGAGCCATGAATTTCCCCTTTGGCCTACATATCATTATTTGAGATTTTTCCAAATTTATGATTAAATGGTTTTTCGCAGCATACTCTGCAAGTGCAGATAACATGTTCTGGAGGCCCTTAGGTGTTTGCGATATTAAAACCAGATCATCAGCGTAGAGTAACCATGGTATACGCTGATGACCCAATTGAGGCGCATCTGATATGATGCGCTGAAAAGCGTTACCTATGTCAAAAATAAACAAATTAAATAAGAATGAAGCCAGAATGCACCCCTGTTTGAGTCCCAAGAATGTAGTGAAAGATGCTGATAAAGAACCTTCGAAGGAAAGTCTAACTCGCATAGTAGTTTCTGAATGTAGTTGAATAATTAAGGATAACAAAGTAGATGGACAACCAAGTGAGTGTAACTTATGAAATAACAAATTCCGATTAATAGAGTCAAAAGCAGAACGAAAATCAATGAAGGCAAAATCTAAGGATTGTTTTCGATCTGCATATTGGGACTTGAGCATATTTAATGAAATCATGTTAGGTAAGGTGCCAAGGCCGGAAACAAAGCCTGATTGTAACGGATCCATTTTTGAGCATTTCTTTGACCAATTTTTCAATTCTCTAAGAATTAAACGTGAATAAATTTTACCCGGCACATCAAGAAGAGAGATGGGCCGATAGCTGGCAGGATTGGCTCGATCCCCCTTCTTATAAATTGGGATAACAATAGCCTGCTTCCATGATATAGGAATGCTCTGTGAGGCATTGATAGACTCAAACAGGAGATACAAAATATCTGCCCAAATGTCCGGGAATTGTTTGAGATGGATATTAGCCAAGCCATCAGGGCCAGGGGCTCTAGAATTGCTTGCCTGTTTTATAAAATACATTATATCATCTCTATCAAAGACCAAATGAAACGGCGGTAGTACCACTAAATTGGCTAAAGCACCAATAGGAGGGGGCCCAGCAAATAGAGCTGAATAGTACTGGATCCACATAGACTCCGTCACATCATTTGCTTGGACAGCCACCTGATGCCCCGCTGTAGATTGGTTAATAATAGACCAAGATTGAGCCAAATTCTTTGCAGCTAAAGCCTTTAAAATAGAGTAACCATCGGATTGATATAGTTTTGCCCTCATGCCCCTAATCCAATTCCTGTACTTTGTTCTGATTTGGGTTAAAACAAGAACACGCATGTCTGATGGTAGCTTAAGGCAGCTCTCCTATCTGCTCGCATGGAGGCTTTCTTTACTCTAATTTCCTGGTCAGGTAAATGAAGATAAGGTGTCTGTTTCTGTTTATGAAGAGAAGAGTTTAATTGGAACATTTGCATTAAGTCATGGTAAACAACATCACCCGGAAAAGAGCTCCCTTTTCGTTTAATCAATTTTGCTTGATAGTGATCTCTAAAGGCTATGAGTGATTTTTCCGACCATTTCAATCTGTTCCTCGCAGGATTGACTTTAATGGGATCTAATGTATTTGAAGATTCCAAATTTGATGTAACAGATTTTGAGGAGCACATCATATTTAAAATATTATGATCGCTAGCTTCTGTATCAGTTATTTCAAATGCTGTGATATTATTCAAGAAACATGCATTTACATACATAAAATCAATGATACCTTGACTTCGACCACGGTGCCAAGTAGCTCTGGGTGGTATATCCTGCGGAAAAGTTCCATTTAGCATAAACAGATTACGAGATTGAACCAAACTCGTCCATTTTTGTATGCGAAGTTTTTCAGAGTTACATGGAGGACTCAGACAATGCAAGTTTAAATCACCAGCCAATAAAATAAAATCAGTGAAACCCTCGAGCACGACTATGTCCAGGGCCTTGGTCACAGAATTTAGAAAACCATTATCATCAATTCCCAGGGGATTCCAATAAACATTTATCACAGCACATGAGAAATTGTTACCCATGATTTTTGACATTTGTAAAAAAAAGCGTTAGGATAGAACCATGTTTCAATTTTTAGCAAAGAGGATTGCTTCACCGCAGTTAGCAGTCCCGAAGTGGGACGCCCCCGGCCACCCTTTTCAGCTGGATTCAAAAGCACATCATAGTTGTTCCAAGATGGTACAGTGGTAAACCAAGTTTCTTGCAACTTGATGACATCACGACCCAAAAGCTGAGCATTATTGTTGTTTAGCAGATGCGCATGTCCTCTTGAATTCCAACAAACAGAAACCAAAGAGCAAATTGTGAGATTGTGAAGCTAGCATTGGTTACTCTTGGAGTCACACAAACAAGTATGTGGGGTCACAGCCTGTGATTTGTTTAATGATTGAATACAAGGAGAAACCTCAGGATGAATTGAAGACGAGTTCGATGTCTCTGACATAGGGCCTCATCACGACCCAGGCGGTAAGTTACCGCCTGGGCCGTGACTTTACCACCATGGCGTAAACTACGTTTACGCCATGGTGGTTGGCGGACTTACCGCCCCATTCGGACCTTGGCGGGGCGGTAAGTCCCCAATCACCATTTACTCTTCCCCATTCCCATTTTTGCCCCATAGGGCATAATGGGAGTGGGGAAGGCGTTAATTACGCCACCGTAAATTACGGTGGCGTAATTAACTCCATGGTCCCTTAGCGCCATGGATTTTAACACCTGCTAAAAGCAGGTGTTAAATTCGCCATGGCGCTAAGGGACCTCGTACTCAGGCGGTAAGGGTCGGCGCTGTTTACGGCGCCGTAAACCCCTTACCGCCTGGGTCGTAATGAGGCCCATAGTGTGAAGCAAAAAACCCAGATTAGAGAGTTGTTGTTTAACGGCCCAGATAGAGTTTACCACAAGTCGCAAGTTTATCCAGATATTTACAGATGAGCAATTGCCCTTGTTGATAAATTCCACCAGCTCAATGTCTATAGAGCCGATGTCATCTAATGCAGGAATTTCACTAAAGATTGCGAGAACGGAGGCACGATTAAGCTTATACTGTTTGGCTGGAGCAGGCATACAAGTAAGCGTTAGAGAATGAATCGCTGGTCTTTTAGGGCCGCCACTCAGAGATTTAGATTTTTGTGGCGGAGGCACAGCTTTAGGCATGTGCAAGGGTACACTAGCAAAATTAGGTTTCACAAAGCCAGCATTTTCAAAGAACTTGTTCAAGGACGTGTGAATCAATTTTTCTATGTCTTTGGTAGTATTATTTTCAGCCACAGTGCCAATAGCCGTGGACTGTACAGACACTTGAGAAGTGCTTCGAGATAAAGGCGCATTGATAACTTTTAGAGGCGCAGTTTGCAAGTGTTGCGCTGGACAAGTCTGTACAGTAGTTTGAGGAGCAACAGCATTTGCGAAAAGTGGACATTTTTTCACATGCTGCGGCAACGGAACAAGAGAATCTTTTAAGGGCAGAGACTGAGACGGCGCAAAGATCAACTTTTTGGTAGTGGAGTTGGATGTCATGTAATCATCAATAGCTTTTCTTAGATTTTTTTAGTCGTATATCATTATCTGCAAGGCCCTTAGACAAATCTACTTTATGTGCCAAATCATTTGTTGTCTGATTCAAGAGTGTGTTTTTGGACATGTCAGTCGCCACTCTTATTAAATCATTTAGTGGGCTATGCTCCACTGGCACTGACAAAACCCTCTCTTTCCGGTTCAGAGACTGCATAGCATATTTTTTTGCAACTAGTTTTGCTGCAGCAATCGTAGTAGCGGCAGGTATAGATAGATTTTTAACAAATACCTTGGTTTGTCTACCGCGTTTAGCCACAGATTTGATGTTTTTAGATTTTTTGACAGGGGGGGGGGCTTTTTAAAATCCCCTTTAGTGATGTCACACGAATTTAGTTTGCCATCGAATAAGGGATAAATTGGTTTCATTGATTTTATTTGCTGAACTGGAGAAGAGTTATGTCCCACACTCATAAGATCTATGATGGGGTTAGGAAAGCACGGAATGGTATGGTATTCTTTTAATGGGGTGGTCGACAAAGGAGAGGTCTGAGAAGCTATGGACCTCCTGATTTTAGAAAGGCCATAAGGTGATCTCAAACTTTCTAGTTTGTTGGCAAGTGTAAAATGGTCTGCCAAAACTTGATTCAGTTGGTTGGAGTGTAGATCAGCCTTTGTGGCTAGGACCTCAAACAGTTTGGCTAAAGCCAAAATCGCTGTGTTCATCGATGTCAAGGCTATTCCAGTTTGAACCCTCTGTGATTCTGTTGGGCCCAAATCAGGATTACCCAAATCCAGCTCGGAGGAGCCTGAGAAACTTGGAAAGAAAAACCGCAGCGTTTTCCAACACAATAACGTTGTATTTATGTTTGCGGTCGCTTCAAAAGCGACCGCAAACATAAATACAACGTTCTTAAAGCTGCGGTTTTATTTCAAAGTTTTCCGGGCTCCTCCAGCCCGGAAAACTTAGAAAAAAAACTGCAGCTAGTGCTTATTTAAAAAAAAATAATAAATAGCACTTACCGAGATTCAGCTGCAGCTTTCCTGCTCTGGTCTCCGGTCCCCGTCCTCCGCCTACAGCACTAATGAAGGGAAAGCCACCCAGCGGTAGCCTTTGTTTACTACAGCTGGCTGGCTTTTCCTTCATTAGTGCCGCAAAAGCCAGCACAGGAGGGCCTCCATTTCACAAAATGGATGCGCCCATGTGCTTGCTTTGCGAATTTTGAGCTTGAATAGCTCAAAATTTTACATAGGAAGTTTTAAAACGGAGAATGCTAGTATTTTTTTTTTTGTTGCCTATCTATTTTTTAAATAAACATTTTTACTAGACCATCCCTTTAAGGCTCCTCAAGATGAATGGACCCCAGGGTACTATTATGATCTCCTCCATTACAGGCCTTTCTGCTCCCCTGTCCACTATTAGTGCCAGGCCAGAGTTTTTCCCTCCTGGGCTCAGAGTTTGGACCATGTAGACTACTGTGACTGAAACTCACTCAACAGCCTTTGTACCAGCCCATATATTACCTTCCCCTTAGCAATGTACTGTTATTCTCTGGTGCAAATCCTTCTTCCTTTTCTGCCTTTCCTCAGCCGTCCTCTATTTTGTCTTTTTCCTTGGTCACACCATGTGGCACTCTTTTTTTTTTCTCTATCCTCTTCCACTACAATCTTTGAAGGGTTCTCCTGGCTCCCTGTCTTCTCCCCTCTCTTGCCTCCAACCTGATCTTTTCCTATTGCCACTTCATCCCTTCCCACTTATAACTTCCTTCTTTCCTGTCAGTGTGGTCTTTTCTCCATATCACCTCTGCTCTCCTTCATTCGTTGTCTGCCAACACTCAGTCTGCTCCCTCTCCTGACATCCTTCCTTTCTTCAGGTGTGTTTTCTGTCTCACATATTTCTTCTCATTTCTTCTTCCTCTGTTTTTCACTCTGTCTTGCCTTCAATCCCTCCTGCTCTTTCCTTAATACCCCTTGCTGAGATTTCTGCCTCTTCCTTTCTCTACGCAATGTTCTCTTAATTTTTTCTCTCTGATCTTTCCATGCTCTGCCAATGCCCACTCTTTCCCATTATCTCCTCGCCTTCACTCTCTCCTTGCTCCAACTTGCCTCTTCGCTACTACTGTCTCTCCCACTATTGCCTCCTTTTGGCTTCACTCGACTTCGCTCTCTCCTCGCTGTTTCTGCCTCACCTCTACTTTTCCCTTGTTGCACCTGCTTTGCTTTTTCCTTTCTCAACACCCCTTGCAGTCCGCCTCCTCACTCACACATCATTTCCCAGTAAGAGCACCTTTTTATGTCCACACTTGCTGGGTAAATGGGATAATGGGTATGGCATTGAGGCCATGTGATTCCACTTGGCATCTGTTGTTCGGGATTGGTTATTTGCTCAGTCTCCTGCCTCAAACTCACTTGAAATGGCTAATTTGCGTAGGCCTGTCAGGCAGTCCATGGGCTGGAGCCATGTAAGGGATATCTGCCATTTTGGAGTCAGGCAGCCTTGCCATGACAGCCTCCTGACTTCAAAATTACTTCAAAACGACCAACTGCGATCCTCCCGCATCTCAGCTTCTCCCTTCCCATCTTATTCCAGTATTCTGCCAAATCCAGATTGTGTGTTCATGCACAGTTCGTTTTTCAAGTCCTGCCTAATGTATTATGTGTGTTTTTTTAAGCTTTACATTCCCTGCCTGTGAATCCTGTGGACTTCCAGTCACCAAGTTGCTACTATGGAGGGCTGTGGTCAGGCCAGGAGGTTGTTTGCCTCACCCTTTTCCTGAGGCTAGGGATGTGGTAGAGGCCCTAGGGGATCCCACATCATAGTGGTTGGTGGTCCCTTTCCCCAGGGTCCTCCAGAAAAGCATGTCACAGTATTTACTCTGTCATGTTCACAGTATTCCATATGTGGACTGTACTGTGAGTGGACGCACAGCCTCACATTTAGGCCTCCTAACTGTCATGACCCCAGCAGAATACAGGGCTCACTCTCACACAAACATGGGGGGAGATGTAGCAACACTGGTAAGGTGTGGACAGTAACGGTTGCTGGCTGGCGTAGGCATCTATTCGCAAACACTGGCGACCTCCACCAAGATGGCTGCAAAGTTAAGACACTGCACAGAACCCAAGATGGCCCCCAGCCAGCCCATTCCTCAGGTATCCTTGGTTGTCTAGTGGTACAGGGTGCAGCACAGGGCTATAAAGCCACACGCTGGGCCACACTCTGTGCTTAGCATTTTTTCCTGCTGACCTACAAGCGGTGTAACGTTTGCCGCTGTGCCCGATTCACGTACAACTGCAAGAGTACTTCTATATTACCGCCGGTCTCTCTGCTTACCTGATTCTGGATTTGGACTTTGTGCCGACTCGCATACCTACCCGGACTTGAATTAGGAAGGGTGCGCTCCATCAATCCACTGCAGCGCTCCCCGCTCCTGGAAAAGAAGAAAACCACAGTAAGCTTTTCAAATAAACTCAAAACCACTCGCAAGCCCCTCTTTAAAATCTGCTTACCTGTGGTTTTGAGTCCACGATGCTGCACATCATCCGTTGCGCTCCAGCGTCTAGCTACACAGCAGCTGTCAGCAAGACACAGCATTGCGGCTCCTATAAAGAAAAACACAGACAGAGAATGTTATTAGTATACATTAGTGCGCACTGCGCACCATCATCCATAAGCACTTGAGGAACGCTGCTGCAGGCCAGAAGAGGACATTTGCAGCGCAAATAAGGACACTCACCTGCAAGGAGCATCATATGTGCCGCAACTAGACTGGGCCACCAATCGCCAGTGACGGAACAGGACCTGATGATTATCTGGCACTTTGGGTGCACACCTTTAGTATTAAGGTGAGCCAGTTTCCTTCATCCTGCTAGCCAGCATACCTTGGGGGTGCAGAAGGGAGGTGGGGGGAATATAGGTAAACAGACTCTAATGCCCTTCACTTCTTTGTCCCTAAATTCATCCAGATTGCCCATCACCATCCCTAACAACACAGAGGAACCTTACCAAATCACTCCCAACTGCACCGTACGCTGGGCAGTAGCCTTTCAGTGGAACAGTTGGGAAGGAGTGGCTGGACTACACTTCCCATCTCAAATGGCCATGCTTCCAGGGACCCGGACCAGGCGCTCCTGCAGGGCACCAGAGGTAAGTGTTACACTAACTCACTCCACAGTGAGTCCGGGCATCAATTTAGGCTTGTGTCTTTTGTGCATCTTTTCAGTTCATGGCACTTCGACAGTGTTGTTGAGATCTCCTTTCGCCCCTCTCCCAGGCAGCTGTCTTTTATGCATAGCGAAGCATAGACTGGGTACTACTGATCAGGAGGTCTCTTGGATGTGAACTGGGTGCAGAGGTGCAGGAGTCATGTTTATGTTGTAGGAAGCTGCTGTGATGAATTTTTAGGCCAACGCGGCAACAACCAAGGCAGGCCTAGGTGGCAAACATTCTCACCAAGGATAACCCGCAGCAGGGTACAGAATTTTCCACAGCCAACCTTTCCCTAATTGTTAACTTTTCGAAACATATACTAACAAGACCGGAGGAACGGATCTTACAAAAAGGACTATCTTTCGTACCTACACCGAGAGATGATCCTTTCCAAACGCATATAGAACTTACCCAACTGATGCGTAAGATTAGACTAAAACAGTTCTTTGCCGAAAAAACATTGAGGGTAAATCCAGTTGACATGGGTCTGCACCCACCATAGCAATTTATACCCCCCCACACAGTAACACGCCTGAATTAGCCATCTTCGAACAGGCACTTATGAAAGAATTGGAAGAACTAGAAGGTTGTTTACCATTCATCAACAATAATTGCACAAAAGATCAACTGCAGGCTTTAAACAATTTTGCATTGAATGACAATATAATCATTAAACCTGCAGATAAAGGGGGCGCTATGGTGATCATGGACCGTGACGATTACAACAAAATGGTGGACACCCTCCTACAGGACAGAAAAAGCTATAGATTACTACCCACAGATCTGACACAGATTATTCGGGAATCGATTGCCCCGTTAGTAGAGGAAGCACTTTCTGAAGACATGGTTACGGCACAGTAAGAAGCATTTTTAACTCCTTTGCACCCATGGTTACCTGCTTTCTATGCCCTACCAAATGTACACAAGGGGGTGGCCCCCATACCTGCAAGACCTATTGTGTCCGGGATACAATCAATCCTCGAACAGCTGTCACAATATGTGGACAGATTCCTTCGAGATGACATACCTAATATGAAGTCCTTTGTGAAGGACTCCACGGCCATGCTCATTCTAGTGGACATCTTTCTTTTCGACACCAACACACAGTAACGATGGACGTGGAGTCACTTTATACCAGCATCCCACAAATGGAAACTGTGGAGATGGTGAGGAGACATCTGGAACATGACCCGAACATAACACAGGGACATGCAGGATTCATTACTGCATTAACAGAACTAGCCCTAACGAAGAATGTTTTTATATTCCACAATGAATTTTACCAACAAATCTCGGGCACGGCTATGGGTGCTACTTTTGCCCCTAGCCTTGCAAATCTGCATGTGGATCATTTCGAGAGCAAAAATGTATAGATACATTGATATTTTTATGATTTTTGAAGGCAGCAAGACTGATCTCTTATCCTTCCATCAATGGATTAACGACTGTAGCCCACATTTTAAATTTACAATAGACCACAACAAAACTGAGACACACTTCCTTGATCTACACATCTCAGCACAGGAAGGTGGTCTCAGTTCCAAAGTCTATAAAAAGCAAACTGACCGTAATGCACTGCTCAACTATACCAGCTTCCATCCGCGTGCACTATGTGACAATCTGCCCTTCTGACAGTTTCTCCGATATAGGCGCACATGCACCGAAATCACAGACTTCCACACACAGTCAGACAAACTCAAAACTCAGATTGTTAGAAGCACATACAAGAAGGGTAGGAATATCCCCCGTGACATCACTTTACAGCAACATGAGAAACAACCTTCATCTGACAACATTACAGCTGTTTTGAGCTACTCTACAATTTTTAACACATTGAAAAGAGAAATAAATAAATTGTGGCCTATTCTGAACACAGGTACTGTTGAATTACCCTGTCCTACTTTTGCTATCAAACACAGACAGAACATTCGGGACAGACTGTTTCACACCCTGGAAGAACCAAAAGATGATGCACACCAAAATACCATCTGGGGCACCTCTGTACCCAGCGGACATTCACCATGTGGCTCATGTGTAATGTGCAAGCAAATGACAAGAAGTAAATCAATAGATATAGGGTGGTACACACCCTGGGAACAAAGGAAGCTCAGCAACTATAACTGTAAGGAGGTCCTCTATTTAATTACATGTCCCTGCAACCTGAAATACGTTGGGATGATGGCACGAACTGTTAAGACCAGGCTCATATTTTAAGACAAAAAAACCTACAGTACCTTTGTTGGCGCATTCCAATCTGCATAAACACACCAGAGATGACCTTTAGTGGACAGTCCTGGAAAAGATCCTACCCCCCTGCAGAGGAGGGAACTATCACAATTTATTTAAAAAAAGAACAGCAGTGGATCTTCCGTTTAAATACAGTATGTAATGGGTTAAACGAGAAGATACAGTGGAACAGTTTAGCCCCAATGAAATAATACACCCTAGGAATGCGCATCCTAGGTGATGTTGCATCGTGCTTGATAAAAATAAACAACCACACAATATGTCACTTGCTGGCACATAAATAGTACAACAACAATGAGGCAGACACGATGAACATCTATGACAAAGTGACAAAGGGTTAAATTAATCTATTAGTGAGCGCAAAAAAGTACATGTCTAATCACAGATGGCCAATTCTACCCCTTTGATCTGAATGATCGTCTAACCAGGAGTCCCTGGAATTATTCTTTTCATAAAATGCGGGACATTGGACCATCAGCTGACCATAATTACAACACACACGAAATGTATAAACACCAATTCCAATCAACTAAAAATGCCCATTGAAACATGGCCGTCCGACATTGTTAGAATGGGCCATTCCAATATGCCGCTGCTACGCAACCGCACGGACTCGACATGAAATAAAACAAACTATGGCTGCCATGACAAGACTTTCCCAGAAAACAAGCAGTGCAAGATTCCATACAGAGCCTCGCTGCATACTTGTTCCTGAACGGAGGAGAATTAGGTAAGTTGGTTCTTGTATAATATAAAACCGCTAATAGAGTTCTCAATTACGTGAGAAATGTACTGAATGCTGCATGCTGAATTGCAAAACCGAACGGCTGATTAACCGCGCAGACACACATGCAGTGGGAGTAACGGGTTCCTAATCCAAAGTGGCTCTGATTATAAGGGCCATAAACAATCCAATAACATCTATTTTTCTGCCTTAAGCAGTAACCACACAGATACGTATGCGCTTTGACTAACGGGCCCCAGCTCTGATTAGACAATAAAAGAACTTCGATCTTCCTACCTCAAGCAGTGGAACACACAGTTGACTCGAACTGGCATGACAACATACTCGTGCATAAAAACAGTATCCTAAAACCGAGTTGTTAGCAACCCAGTGACATGTATAGCCTATTTTGGATAACCGGTACCTATGGAGAAGTGGAGACCATCATTCTTCTCTCTCTCCACAGCAGCACCCTGTGAAAGAATAGGGAAATACTTGGCTTACAGCTAGAGCCACAACCAGCACCTACAAAGGAAGTACTCAGCCCAATGTAAACGTCACCAACGCCTGAACAGAGTATATGTCAGGTAAATAAATAAAGAGAACATGACTTTAGTTGACCAAGATGCTTAAGTAAATACCTATGGGATTTGGTGTATGCCTAGAATCAGAGGGCCTGGGGGCCCACAAAATGTCCCTGCACGCCTTCAAATATCAACTGGTCTTAAACACGATACAAAAAAGCAATATGCGTCCTGACACTACCCGGCCTTTGATAGGTCACCCTTGTCTTTTTCTGTTCCGCAGATTACGCTGGACCACGTGCCGAATTTGACGGGCGATCTGTCTGATTTTTACAACTTCAAGAAATCAGTCCTGATGAAGATGGCGCATGAAAAAGATGTAATTGAAACCGGTCGACCAGACTTTTTTTAGATGCCTCTGAACTAAGAGAGACACAGAGATAACCCATTGAGAATATAGACTATCTCCTAATAATTAGGAGATTAAGCCTTAATTGCATCTATTGTACTTCTCTAGAAATGTAGACATTGAGAATATTTAAGAGTGACAACTGCGGTCTGTTAGAGTGAACAACAGTTGCAACATAGATACGCATAGTCCTCAAGTCTAACATTCAAACAGAGATGCATGACGGATTAGCCATTCCCTCTCCATTGTGGTTTTATAACAATATATCCATGAATGGATCACACACACCTCGCAGAGGATGAATAAACTGCTCTTCAGAAATCTAGTCCCAGGCGAACTGACTGACCATTCAATGGACACAGCATTGGTATAATTATCCCAAACTATTTTCTTTTTAGCAAAGATCTTTTTAGAAATATTTGGATAGCTAATAACCATAAGCTATCATAGTTTCATTGTAGTATTAGGGTCAGCTTCCCTCTTTCTATCCCTATTAGATAGGCGTTGCTACAGCGTTATCTAGGGCAAGTAATATCACGAAGGGAAAGGGTGTTCTTGTAGCCAGGGCGAGTGTTAGGTAACTCTTTAATAGTTGGAATAAAAATGATTTGCATATTTAAGCCTTACCTGTCCTTGTTTTGTGTGATATTAATATGTGGAGAGAACAGGAAGGTTAACAAAACCCCATTAGAGGTGTAATGTTACGAAATAATCAAAAACTATCCCTGTATTGTTTGTGTGAAGGGGGAGACAGTCATTCAAAGAGCGGTAGTCCTGCATACAGATATTAGGCAATTGTTGGCAGTAGTGACTGAGAAGGCAATAGTGAAACAATGCGTGATCAGGATTCAGAATGCAATCGTGATTAAAAGTGGGAGCTGCAGCAAAGGGGGCAAAATCAGATTGGATAAGCGGGAGCTAAAAGCAGCTTCTGGGTATCCAGCATTGACCAGTGGACAGGAGCTACCACTGGGAAACAAGCAGCTAGTACAGAGCGTGCCGCAAATCTAACTTTCACATGCGATGCAAACTTAATATTCGGCCCATTATTTATGACCCCTTTATGCTTTATATGTGATATAGATGTGTCCTAATGCTTATTTATTGATTGTCCAAAAGACACAGAGTTGTCGTCAAATGGGTATGTTTGTTTCGCATCAGTTGGCCTGGAGGCCAAAAAGTAGCTCATGGTAGCTGTTGATGTCAAGCTAACCAAGAAACCTCTGAGCTACAAGCAGGAGCTAAATAGCTCTCAGCTCCCTACAATGTTGAACCCTGAAGAGTGACTCATTTACAGAGTGTTTTGGGGCCTGATGGGTTACTGAAGGATCATTATTATCCTTTAGGCAGAATATTGACATAGGGCCTCATCACGAGTCTGGCGGTAACCCTTAAATGCGGCGGTAGCGCTATTACTGCTGCATTTAAGGGTCCGCCAGATCATGGTCTTGGCGGATTTCCCCCAGCTCTAAGCTGGGGGGAAATCCTCAGCAAATTTGCCGATTTTCTTCGCTATTACCGCCAGCGGGAAATCCGCCAGTGGTAATAGTGCAAGTTTTCCCCATTGGGCCCAATGGGGAATGAGGAATTCCCGAATGGGCCCAATGGGGAATGGGCACTAACCGTTCCGCCAAACCCGTGATCCGGCGCTAATAGCGCTGGGGGGTTTGGCAGTAGGGCTAATAGCACCGGCGGTAATAGTGCCGGCGTTACCGCCCAACTCGTGATGAGGCCCATACTGTCATTGGTGACTCAGGAGGTGAAAGTGACCCCATGAGGCAATATGACTTGGTATATACTGTGAAGGCATCATGAAGTAGGACACAGCCAACAGACTTCAAATTCAAACAAGAGATATTTATTAAATTATTAATTTCCCTACCTGAATGAAACTAAGGAAAATCTGAGTCAAAGATTTCAACTTAAAAGTCTGTCCGTGTCCAAAACCTATACTTGCCCTCACAACTACAACTAACCAATGTGTATGGATGTCACAGTCAAAGAAAATAGTGTTCAACTTAAAGTTCCGAGCTTCTTCCAACTCACAGCTTATTTTCAGCTCCTCTTCCCCAAGTAGAAGAAAGCTCCATGTAAAAGTCTAAAAGGTTACCTTCTCCCTTCTCCTAAAAGGTTCTGAACCAATCCTTGGGGTTCCCTTCCCCAAAGTTCAAGTAACACAATCCAGAAGCAAAAAAGGTCTTGAGACTCGGCTCTCAAGACAACAAAGGTCGTTCTTGTAAGCCTCTGGGTTCCCTTCTCCAAGACTTCAATTCTGCCGCCTATACTTATTGTAGTCGTAGCAAAAAACCAGGTCAACCTGACCTTCTTTCTGGCCCACTTTGCCAGCTCGGATGCAGTGGTTTCCTTATGCTGTTGTTCAGAGTTCTTATGGTTTACCATGCAAGGCTATCTGGTCTAGGCACAGTTGTTAGATCACATGGTCCACCTATTACAGGGCACGCAACCAGAGGCCCAAGACTCCTTACAACACACACAGGTTTACTTGGCACTGGTTCCTGTGCACCAAATCAAGTTCACTTGGCTCATTTTGTTAGCCTCTTGGCTTTGGGGTTATTCCTGCACTTCCTTGGCTTCTCCTTATTCGCCTAATGGCCCCGCCACCATGTGTTCCCACCCCCTTGCCAAGCTGTAGCTTTGCTCCTTTTGTTGGTACTGGCTCCTGTGCACCAAATTACCTTCACTTGGCTCCTTTTGTTGGCCTCTTGGCTCTGGGGTTATTCTTGCACTTCCTTGGCTTCTCCTTATTATGCTCATGGCCCTGCCACCTTGTGTTCCTCACCCCCTGCCAAGCTGTGGCCTTGTCACACTGCATTCACTCACAAAAGGATCACTGTCTTCAAATGTGCACTTTTATTGTTCAAGATTTTTGAAGTTCTTCTCAGTTCAGGATTCAATGTGCACCTTTTTTATTTCAATACTTAAGTGTCCCTTTTGATCTGTAATCAATGAGCCTTTAGTTGTTCCAAGTAAAGTTTTTCCTTAGCTCGGCATTCAAATGAGCATTTGATGGTTCAAAGTAAGGTTTTTCTTTAGCTTGGTATGCAATGAGCATTTAATTGTGAAAGGCAACGCTTCTCGTTAGCTCGGTATTCAAAAGCCACATTGTTGTTTCTATACTGTAGACCAGTGTTCCTTTGCGGTCTTGTTGGAGTGCCCTGGAGCCTCTCTGCCCTCCTGACTCTCACTGGCATTCTGTACACTTTGACGGCGTGAGCCCCGCTCGCCGGCCTTGTGCTTCTCTCCGCACGCCGGCAGCTCCAGTGCATCGGTCAGGACGTGGGCAGCGTCCTCTCTGCGGATTCACAGCAACT
Organism: Ambystoma mexicanum; assembly: GCF_040938575.1. Taxonomy (NCBI): domain Eukaryota; kingdom Metazoa; phylum Chordata; class Amphibia; order Caudata; family Ambystomatidae; genus Ambystoma; species Ambystoma mexicanum. The sequence goes on from NC_090932.1 coordinate 188,095,212, forward strand.
CCCTCTGCACTCTTAGGGGTGTGGAAGTTCCCAGGCTTGGGGAAGTCGCACAGCCCATTTGCTTTGGGTCCCCCAAGTCTGCTGGGTGTCTTGCCAGTGTCGTGGCTTGCGCTGCTCCAGTTCCACCACGACTGCCTCTTCACATGTCGCTCCCCGTCTCGTGCTCCTTCCCTCTTTCTCTGGCTGCTTGATTTCCATTTATACACCTGCAGCCCTTTGAAAGGCTGCAGGTGTGGCTGACTCATTAGTCCTGCCTGACCATACTCATAGGGGCAAGCTTGAACCTCACAACTCTTAGTAGGCATCTTCCTCGTCCCAGTAGCAAAGTGGTGAAACGAGGTCATCTTTACTGCTCATGATGGTATCTTCTTCGTCCCAGTACTGTCAAGTGTTATATGTGGAAGATTGAGGGGAACTGGCTTATAATAGCCCATAAAAGTTGGGGAAGGATTATGTTGGTTGTAATTAGGAAAAGGCGGCTACCATGTCTCGCTCAGCTTACCCTCAGTCTTTTTCCTCCTTACATTTTTAGGCTTATAGTATTTCCTACCATTTTCTGGATCCCATAGCTACTTCTGGAATAGGGTTTTCTTCCTGATGGGATGATATGGGATTCCACGTCTCACCTGAGTATGTCTCACTCCCAATCCCCAAGGACCCTCCACCCAGGTAATCCTCCCTTGTTTCTCCACCCCCAAGGTCGAGATCCAAAAGCAATGGCCTTTCCCCCTGTGTAGAAGGTCTCGGGAATTGAAGTGAGAATACCCTCAGGTTTCTCACAATACGTACCAGAGAGTATTGTTCTGTCTGAGAGGGCTTATAGAAACTAAGGCCTCTTTACAAGTTTGGTTTTACCACACAGCCGGATTCTGAGTTTGACCTTGAAGTGGAGGATATACCTCGAGTATCGTGGTGGTAAATCCTCCACTTTCAGGTTAAATAATCTGTGGAATTACTGTAGCGAAATTACTGCTTGCAGTGATTCCGCCAAGATCCCCATGTAGTCCTATGGTCTCCAAAAATGGGGATTTACACCACCTGTCCACCACTGGTAATCCCATGGTAAGCCCCTTGGACCCAGTAACAAATGTATTCTCCTTGACTGCGACCCACAGATAGAACCTGGGTTTGAAATTGGTAGTCTCTATTTAGATCCTGCTTATATCCTAGAAGAGCCTGGCTAGCTTGGCACCAACAGCTCCTTTTGACTCCCAGGTCAATTGGTGTCATTGAAGCATTCAATAACATAAAGCAAATGAGAGACTATGCTTAAGAATCAGGTGTTCACAGATTCCCTCTATATAGCTTGTTTGTGCATCTTTGTTTTACAAAATCATATGTATATACACTTCTGAGGCTTGTGGAATCTGCTTAGATCACATGCTGTGCATAGGCCGACATCTAGTGGAAGCTGCGGAGTATTACAGTTTGTTTTTCGAAACTCGAAAATGGGCGTCGACACAGGCGTGCCAGTAATACTATCCCTAGTGTGACGTCCACTGTACCCAAGATCCCTCACGCGTCTAGGATCCTCAGATTGTTTTTTTCCGCCATACTGGTCGGAAGCATCTTGCGGAGTCCCCTGGCCTTAGCCATACTTTTATACTTTTGCTAATAATTGAAAAATATAATTCTTTATTGACATCCTTCCCCACCCCAACGTCGACCCTCGACACTCGACGACGGCTGGAGAAGACATCGACCGTCGGCTGCCGCACGACGAATCTGGGCCTCGGAAGGCCGCTGGCCTCGGCCCGGGCCTGGTAGGCCGCTGGCCTCGGCCCTGCAAGTAGGGAGAGTGGGGGGTGGTACATACTCTTCACTCTTGGTATATAAGTACACCTTATCTTATATATTTCATACACTTACCAGCCCGCTGCCTTTAGGTGCGTATGGAGGGTACCCCTTTCCAATTCTGCCCCAAGTGCAACCGCAAATACCCTTGGGTCGACAGGCACGCCACATGCAATCTCTGCTTGCCGAGGGACCACCCCGAAGCGAACTGCAGAGCGTGTAGTAGGTTTAAACCTAAGACACTTAAGGACCGTTCGACTAAGCGTTGGGCCCACCACGCCAGGCAGGCGGCCATGGCAGCGGAGGGCGCCTTCAGCGATGGCAGCGACGCCGTACTTTCGGACGGCGAGGGCATTACGGCGTCGAAAGACAGCCGAGCGCAGGTCCCCGACCTCGGAAGGTCGTCCGGCAGGGCGGCTATGGGGAAGAACCCCGGCGACGCAAGCGCTACACACCCTACACACACTAAGCACACTAAGTCCAACCGAACCTCGACGACGTCGACTTCTCGGAAAGAGGCACAGATAGAACGGTCCGACTCGGTGTCCTCTGGGCGCTCTCGATCGAGATCGCCTCATGACGCAAGGCAATCATCCACTCTTGCCAAGAGTGCCTCGCTCCCTAGACTAACGGAAGTTCGATCGACGGAGGACGAAGACGACTTCCACCCCCAGGCCGCGCTCCAAGAGACGGAGCCCGTAGTTAACACCAGCGAGGCCCCACGCTCGAAAGACACAGATACCTCTCCCGATCCTCGACGCCAGGCGTCGAAAGTCTCCGGGGCCTCCAAGGGACAGGGAAAACATTTTTCCACGCACGGGGAGGGGGGGAAACAGCGGAAGGCACATTCTTCCACTCCTGCACGACCATCCTTCCCCCCTAAGCAAACAGATAAATACAAGTCTACTGAGAGATCAACATCCAGCAAGGGTACCCTTGATAAGTCCCCTAAATTACCTACTAAAGTCATACCCTGTTCCAAAGAATGGTCCAGTGAAGACATAGACAGGGTCATGTCAAGGATGTCTTCCTTGGCTGATTTCTACGACAAGAATCCAGAGCATTTCCTCTCGTATGACCCCCACGGGGCCACACCCTCAGGTTCCACTGATCCTATCCCCCTAAGTAAAAAGGCCCGGTTCGAAAGACCTGAACCCTTCGAGGTGCAGCCTTACTCTACTCCATTCCCTGAGGGGGACCAGGAGTTTGAAATTATGGAGGAACAAGCCGGGACGGAATACTATGCGGATGATGAGGATCAGGAGGAGGGAGACGATGAGCAAGAAATTTACAGAGTAGATTCACCGGTAGAGAACGAAGCCCCAGTTACCGACTCGCCAGTCGATAACCAGCCCCTCCTTAATGAGGTTCTCGCTCGCGCGGCAGAACATTTTCACATCGACACCCACGGTGTACAGGAGGAAAGGGACTTCGCAGAAGAGTTGGTGGGAGAGAGGAGGCCGGTCGCTCAGACCATCCCTATCCTTAAATCCATCCAACGGAGAATAGATCCGTCCCTGGTGAACCCAAACCTCACCAGAGCAGTCAACCCCAGGGTCGAAAAGCTTTTCCGGGCAGCTCAGTCTGACCCTCTCTATATAAGAGGACATCTTAAACCAGACTCCCTAGTTGTTACCAACACTCGGAAGAGGGCTGGAACACCCTTATCTTCATCAGAAGCTCCTCCCGACAAGGAGAGCAAGAAACTTTACGGGTTTGGCAGGAAGGTAGCCTCAACGTCCGCCTACCAAGCAAGGATTGCTAACTCCACCACCCTGTTGGCCAGCTACAACTGCCATCAATGGGAAGAGGTCGCGGCGCTCATAGCCTCTGCTCCTGAACCGTTAAAGGGCCAATTGGCTCGGATCTCGGCAGAAGGGAGAGCCGTGTCTGGTTGCATATTAAAAGCAACTTTCGACGCCGCGGACAACGCAGGAAGATTGATAGCAGAAGGTACTGTTATCAAAAGACATGCATGGTTACGGCAGGCGGGGTTCAAAACAGAAACTCAGGCTTCATTAATAGACAAAGCGGTGGAACCCGATCTATTGTTTGGGAAAGCGGTCGAAGACGCACTTAAAAACGCCAAGGACGAATACGAGACACTGAAATCCCTTGGCCAACTAACCAACAAACCCCCTAACCAGAGGGGGAATAGTAATTTTCGTCGCCCACGCGGCCAAAATTCACAAAGAGGCAACTATGCCCAGGTACAGGGTACACAGTGGAACAACAGCCAGCAGTCTACCCAAAGTTACGGCAGGGGTAACAAGAGAGGGCGTGGAAGAGGCAGAGGCAGCCCCAACAAGGGAGGTGGCACGCCCCCACTAAAGCAGTGACGCTCAGTTCAGGGTCCCTTCTCACGCAACGCCAGTAGGGGGACGCATTTCCAACTTCACCCAGGCTTGGGAAGGGATCACCTCAGACAGATGGGTGCTGTCAACAGTGTCCACAGGATATTGTATAGAATTACTGCAGCGTCCCCGGAACCATCCTCCACGACAAAGAGTACACTCCTTAGAACATCAGGAGATCCTTCTCGAGGAGATTGCCATTCTGCTCGAAAAAGACGCGATAGAACTCGTCCCAGGACACCAGGTAAACAAGGGTATCTATTCAACTTACTTCCTTGTGCCAAAGAAAGATTTGACAATGCGCCCAGTACTGGACTTACGGCCTGCCAACAAGTATGTCAAGCCCCAAAAATTCCGTATGACCACACTACAAGAGGTAATCCCCCTCCTAAAAAAGGGGGATTACATGGCAACCTTGGATATGAAAGATGCTTATTTTCATATTTCCATGCTCCCGGCGCACAGAAAGTACTTGCGCTTCAAGGTGGACAGTCGCCACTACCAATTCAAGGTACCTCCCTTCGGGATAGCTTCAGCACCCAGGGTATTCACCAAGGTACTGGTGGTGGCAGCTGCACACCTACGCAGGGAGGCAATCCCAGTGTACCCTTATCTGGACGACTGGCTCATAATGGGTGAAACCCCAGGAATTTGCAGGACAAACATTCAAAGGACTATCGACCTCCTCCACGAATTAGGCTTCTCAATCAACGAGAAGAAGTCAAGCCTAGTGCCAAGCACCTCAAAACAGTTCCTGGGAGCAATCCTAGATACTCAGAAAGGGTTGACCTTCCCTTCGGAAGAGAGAATTCGGAATATACTACTGCAAATTCCACATTATCAGTCCGGTCAACAAATAACGGTACGCAAAGCAATGCGGTTACTGGGCATGATGGCGTCATGCATTTACCTGGTCCCCCACGCGCGACTGCGCATGCGTCCTATGCAGGAATGGTTGGCGAAACAGTGGTCTCAGGCAAGTGGTCAGTGGGACGATCTAGTGGTCATTTCGCCAACACTTGTACAGAGCCTACACTGGTGGACAAGAGAGAATCTCGCAAGGGGAAAACTCTTTTACGATCCCGAAGTGCAGGCAGTGGTGACTACAGATGCATGCCTGACTGGGTGGGGAGCTCACCATCTCCACCACACAGCTCAGGGTCTCTGGTCTCACTCAGTAGCCAAGAACCACATCAACCTGCTAGAGCTTCTGGCAGTATTCAGAGCGCTTCGGGCGTTCGAGCCCCATCTAATAAACTTGTCGGTACAGATCCGGACGGACAGCACGACAGCCATGTTCTATCTGAACAAGCAAGGAGGGACTCTTTCGCCAAATCTGTCCAAGCTTGCCCAGAAAATCTGGATATGGGCACTCAGACGGAACATCTTCCTGTCATCGCAACATGTTCCAGGGGAGCTCAATTCCCTAGCGGATGCTCTAAGCAGAGACTCCCTCCCAGAAGAACACGAATGGGTCCTTCACAGAGAGATCGTAGAAGATCTCTTCTCTCAGTGGGGTTTCCCCACTATAGACTTATTCGCCACAAGCGAAAACAAACAATGCCCAGGATTTGCATCCAGGTTCCCCCAGCCAGACTCCCAAGGGAACGCCCTGTGGATGAACTGGTCAGGAATGTTTGCGTACGCTTTTCCACCTACTCCTCTCATCAGGAAGGTAGTATACAAGATGAACAAGGAATCGATGACGCTCATCCTAGTTGCTCCCATGTGGGCGAGACAACCATGGTTTCCACACCTACGCAGGATGGCGGTGTGCGAGCCTATCAAACTCCCAGCCTGGTACAACCTACTGTCCCAGCAACAAGGTCAATCAGTGCACCAGCAACCCAATTCAATGAACCTGGCAGCATGGCTCCTGAGGTCATAGAGTTTGGACATCTCAATTTACCACAGAGGTGTATGGACATCCTAAAAGAATCCAGGAAACCAAACACAAGGCACTGTTACTTTGACAAGTGGAAGAGATTTGTTATTTGGTGCCAGAATAAACAAATCAACCCGGTTGATTGCACTCCTTCCAACATTGTGACATACATGCTCCACCTGCTGGATGCAGGATTGGTTTTTAACTCTCTGAAAGTACACCTGGCTGCCCTCTCGGCTTACACCACATCCCATAACAAGGTGTCGTGGTGGAAAGTACCAGTAGTTAAAGCCTTCATGGAAGGAGTAAAGAGACTTCACCCTCCTATTTCTAACCCACCGCCAGGATGGGACCTTAATGTGGTGCTAGCTAAGCTCATGGGCCCCCCTTTCGAACCCATGCATAAAAGTAGTCTCAAACACCTGACTTATAAAACTGCCTTCTTAGTAGCCATTACCTCTATAAGAAGGGTCAGTGAAATTCAGGCTCTGTCAGTGCAGGATCCTTTCTTTACTATCCACAAAGACAAACTGGTTTTACGCACACACCCTAGGTTCTCACCTAAATTTATATCTAAATTCCATGTAAACCAGTCCATCGAGCTTCCGGCTTTCTTCCAGAACCCGCAAAGCTCGGCTGAGGTGAAACTACACACCCTAGATGTGCGTAGGGCGGTCCTCTACTATGTAAACAAAACCAGACCGCTAAGGAAAACAGATCAACTGTTTGTCTCCGTAGCTACAGGCAGAGAGGGAGATCGCGTCTCTAAAGGCGCTATCTCGAAGTGGATTATCAACTGTATACAGCTGTGTTACTCTCTTTCTGAAAAAACTCTGCCTTTTACGCCAAGAGCCCACTCTACTAGAGGCATTGGGGCCACTCTGGCTTTCATTGCAAATGTTCCCCTCGACACCATTTGCAAAGCAGCTACTTGGAGCTCTATTCACACTTTTACTCAGCATTACTGCATTGACACTCATTCCAAGACAGATACACAAGTGGGACAAGCGGTTCTGAGACACCTGTTTGCTCATGACTCTTCTCACATCCCACCTCCTTCTTCTGGTACTGCTCGCTAATCTATGCACAGCATGTGATCTAAGCAGATTCCACAAGCCTCAGAAGGGATACATTACTCACCGTAATCGTATTTCTGATGCTTGTATCTGCTTAGATTCACATGCGACCCACCCTTCCTCCCCTCCGAGAGAAGGCGCATGATTGCTGGTAGTCTTACCTTTCTGTCTATCTGCTTGGATTATCTGTACTCACGCTACTCCTCATGCTTCCTCATGTCAGAAAAAATACAATCTGAGGATCCTAGACGCGTGAGGGATCTTGGGTACAGTGGACGTCACACTAGGGATAGTATTACTGGCACGCCTGTGTCGACGCCCATTTTCGAGTTTCGAAAAACAAACTGTAATACTCCGCAGCTTCCACTAGATGTCGGCCTATGCACAGCATGTGAATCTAAGCAGATACAAGCATCAGAAATACGATTACGGTGAGTAATGTATCCCATATATATTCAGTATAAAAATGTTAAAGGGACGTTATGGTTAAGTTTGCAGTAATAAAAACCTAGGAAATACCTAGCCAATCTGGGGACCCAGGTTGGAACAATGAAAGGCTATTTGGCGGTGCTATCCATCTTTAGGCGCTCGTCTGAGGAATCTTCATATTTTAAGATCCCACTGGTAACACAATTTCTGAAGGGACACGCCAATGTGTTCCCCCCATCTCCTTTCAAGGTTCCATTTTGGGAACTTAATCTGGTGTTAAAATGTCTTATGTGTGCACCGTTTGAACCTCTACATTCATGTCTATTAAGGTTGGTAACATTTAAAACCATTTTGTTGGTAGCACAAACTTCAGCCCATAGAGTGAGTGAATTGCAGACACTATCATCTAAACCACCCTTTACAATTTTCCACAAGGATAATGTCGTCCTGAGGGTTAAGCCTTCATTTTTGCCTTGGGTCATTTCAGATTTCCATGTAGGATAAAAAAACGTATGGCCCACTTTCTATCCTCCACCTCATCCTGGAAAGGAGGAAGAGAGGTTACACAGATTAGATCCACTTAGAGCTCTAAACTTCTACATCAAACTACATCATATGTCCAAACTTCGTATATATGATCAGCTTTTTATAGGCTATACAGGTCACAAACTGGGTGAGGCTGTGACAAAGCAGACTTATCCTGATAGATCTTTCTAGCAATTAAAGAATGCTACAGGCTGGCGGGCAAAGATCCTCCAGAATGCTTGAGGGCCCATTCCGCCAGGGGCATGGCTACCTCTTTGGGTCTGCAAAGAGGTGTTCCTATCAAAAACATTTGTGAGGCTGTAAGCGATATTCAATCAACACTACAGCTAAGTCAATGCCTAGTCTGGGATGCTGAGGAAAACCCTTATTGATGTATTTTTATATCCAGTTCATTACTCTGGAATACAACCCTTGTATAACACCCCCCTCTTAGAATCCCCCTGACCCCACTGAGCCAAGAAGTAGGTTTGTTTTGCAAATTAAAAGGTTTATTTGAAAATGTAAACAATATATATATATATATCACACTTCTATAAATAAATTGATAATGGATATTACACTTGTGAATATGAGCAGCAAGAGGTAACTTATGAATAGGAACAGAAGAATAAGGTGGGAAAGAATGCTTTATATGGTTCAAGGAAACGCAAGATGGAATAAAATGCAGTACAGAAATAACTTGTTATGATTTTAGCAAAAGGTAATATGATCACTTTTTCTTTTGACAATTCACTCCCCCCCTATGCAATCCAAGAAATGGAAGGAAAGCACACAGTCTTCAAGAATCCCACAAATCACACTTTATAATGCAATACACAGTTCCAGTTCCCCCAGCAAGCTTAGAGAAAACAGGGATGAGTTTTAAACACAGGCAAATTACTTTAATGTGGTTTGCAAGGAAGTGAAAAGGTGCTAAAATTGCTTTTAATTCCCTCTAGAGGTTCAGGGTGAGTGAGAGATGCTTGTTGGTATTAGTTCAGGCTCACTTTAGCAATGCCCTATGAGTTATTACCAGGTTGCAAACGGATTTTAACAAAGAGAAGCAACAAGCTGCTGACTTCTACAGATGAAGAAATCGGGCCAAATCGCGGTAAATTTCGCGAGTGCGTGTCTCGCGATTACGGGAAAAGTATAGGAAGTAGGAAGTCGGTTCAAGAGATACGGACAATTTAATAAAGGTAGATTTTCGGATTTAAAGTAAAACTCAAAATGACAGGTGACAGCTTGCAGCTGCAGAATTGACAGGTGACAGTTGTGCAGCTTTAAAAATGACAGATGACACGATTTCTAGGAGGCAATTCTACTTAGGTTAAAATAGTTTGGATTAGATTATTTTAACTAAGAGATTGGTTCTACACAGTTCTGCTAGGTACTCACAATATCAATTTGAAATAGGCCTCGTCACGGTCTGGTCAGGTTGGACGGGACTTCCGGCGGGTGGTTCTGAAGTCCCGGCTATCTGGGTCAGCTCTGCTCTCTGGGTCTGTCAAGCACCGGATCTGCTCACAACGGTCTGGTTTGTGGTTCTCTCGGGTTCCGGATACAGCACTGCTTTCTGGATACTGCTACAGGTTCTTGCAAAAATTCTTGGCAAAAATTCAAACAGCTCGCCCGGCTGTTGAATAGTTTGGTTGGTTTTGATGCCTGCTGAAGAGGATTCAGCTGGTGGATTCAGGCCTCTCTGCTACAAATTCTGGAGTTAATTTCTACTACAGGTTCTGGAGATTGATGGATTTGAAGTCTGGATCTCTGGATGTGCAGTCGTCGGTCAGCATGCTCCGCAGCAAATGGAATTGAATGTCTCTACCTGTCCCAGCAGTCTCTTTTTATGTGTTTTGGAAGTGGGTGTGTGCGTGGCATAACTGAGCCTGCCCCTCTCTACTTGTCATTGGCCCAATTCTCCCCTCTCCCATGATTGGGAGAAGGAAATGGATTGTCATCATGATGAGGTCTGTTTATGGGTCAGAGGATCCTCCCCTGGTGAATTTGCCCCCAAATCTATATCTGATCCAAATACATATTTCCTAGGTACACAAGTGGTTGACATTACATGTACATATTATATATTCCTTATGGTCCATGCTTGTCCGCCTCTGATCTTCCTGGGGGCTTGCATTCAAAAATGACAACATTTTGCGCTTTTTGACTGGTTTTGCAATATCGGACATTTACCCAAAATGACACAAATGTGCACAAGGAGTATGGACATTAATTGATGAAGTGTCAGATTTTTAACATGCAGACATTTGAAGTAAGACCCTATTTTCCGCTAGCAACCCCCCAGAATACACCACAGGGTCCTAACACCTCTTAAAACTTGCACAGAAAAATCACAAAAATAATGATATTACTTATATCATTCTGAAAAGTCCGCACTATGAGTTATCTATCTTTTTAAAATTATGCTCTGGTCAAAAAGGGGTGTGGCTTCCCACATCACATGGTGGAATAACTGGTTTATCCACTTCCCCCAAGGCAGCTTGTTCACAGAGGCACAGCTGCCCCCCAGTTCCTCCCAAGAGGAAGCTATTTTACGACACCCCCAATATAACATTTGCCTGATTCCAGGACAATGCTTTGTGCAACCTCCTGCGGTGCCCCTCCCCTAATCTAATCAGAGAGGTGTCAACTCCTTTTGGCAAGGGGCAGCAGGATGCAGCTAGGCCTGGGAAGAGTGGCTGAGCAGGTTTCAACTCCTGTCGGGGGTAGTTGTCAGGCAGAATCCAGTTTCATTAAGCCAGGTTTCAGCTAAATGTCACTTTTTGTTCCCAGTTTTCTACATTCAAATCAAACTGACAATTTTTACCTATACATTAAATAATTACTTCCTTCAAGTCATTTCAGAATATAGTTTTACATTGTATCCACCTCTTAGCAAGTCTTTCCTTGGCCTGGTTTTGTTTCATTTGTTCAGTTTTACACAAAAGTCTGGTGGTTTTAAAACGCCGGCTTTCTGATAGTGGTGAGTACCGGTATTGCAACCATTTTTGGGATTAAGAAAATTAATTCCCCACAGTTCTGAGTTGCTTTTTGGCAATCAGCATTGCCATTCCCAATGGCTTCAGGCTACTGTGTGTGTAGCCCAATGGTGGTTTTAGGCAGTGCCCTCCTGTGCTCACAACATAGGCAAAATGGGTGGCAGCCTATTCTTCATGTTTTCCCTGTGCACTCTCTGGGGAGTTCTAGCCATCATGATGTTTTCCATGCCAGTACTGCACACTTTTATGGTAGGGCTTGGATGCATGGGTAAAAACATCCCACAAGCCCCCCCTCTTGCGATGGCCATTCTGTCCTTTCACTGATGGAACTCGCAAGATCTGGGATGTTCGCCTCCTCTTCTTCCAATTCCATAGATGGCACAGTTCAGCATCTTTTCCTCCCTCCAGTCGATCAATCAGTTCTCCTTGCTGGTCCTGATGGGAGGATTGGGTGGTACCCCGGGCCCCTCGGGTCTCTACTCCCGGTCCCCGGTCGTCCTCCTCGGTCAGTCTCCATGGTTTAATCTCTCCTAGGATGATACAGCAAAGCGGCAATACACATTCCTAGACATTTCTTCCCCACCATTGATATGGTGGGGTGGCATATACATTTTATAGTCAAAACATTTGCGTTCTTATTTTAACCAAAACAAGATACAATTATAAGACATTTTTTTTTCCAAATCATAATATTTTAGAGACTATATGTGGGATATTTTAGGGTTGGAATTGAATTACTCTGGAGCGGTCCCCTCTGGTATTGCAGAGGACTCCTCCAGTTGTTGCAGAGTGTGCCTGGGATGGCAACATTTAACTGATTTATATGGACCCACTTGTCTTCCCCTTCCGCCAAACCGCCTTTGGGAATGCGGATCTTGTAGGTAACAGGGGAGATCTTGTCTATAATTTCAAAGGGTCCCTTCCATGTAGGCAAAAATGTTGCTGTTTGGCCTGGTTCCTTTGGAAATTGTATAGATAGACCCGATCACCCACCTTATATTCCTTTCGGGTAGTTTTTAAATCATAGTGGGTCTTCATGCTCTCGGCTGATCTTTCTAGATTCCGCTGAGCATAGGCAAAAGCATGCTGAAGGTGTTTCCTTAAATTCTCCACATACTCATGAGTTGTGGAGGCATTTATCAACGTTTGCTCTTGGATTCTGTAGAGCAAATGCTGGGGAAGCACCATCTTGCGTCCAGTCATCAACTCAAATGGTGACATTTTAGTTGCAGATGAAGGGGTAGATCTGATGGCCATTAGGACCAGAGGTAATCGGATATCCCAACTTGGCCCAGAATCTGCCACAAACTTTTTTAAGATGCTCACAATGGTTCGGTTATATCTCTCCACTGCTCCAGAAGAAGCTGGCCTATAAGCAATGTGTAGCTTCATTTTAACCGCCAGTATCTCCCACATCTTTGTCATTACTTCACTGTGAAGTGGCTACCTCTGTCTGACTCAATCCTTTGAGGTAGACCAAAACGGGAAAAGATGTGGTTAATCATCAGGGCAGCTGCTGTTTCTGCCTTACAGTTTGGGGCTGGGAGACATTCCACCCACTTGGTAAACAAGCATGTAACGGTCAACATGTACTTGTTTCCTCTAGACGAGCGGATTACAGGGCCTACAAAGTCGATTTGCAAATCTGACCATGGCAGTGTCATCCCCCTCTTTTGGAGAGGCGCATAGTGTGTGAGGGATGATGGCTGAAATTGTGCACACACAAGACACCCCTTCACGTATTGGTCGAGGTCCTGTCCCATGTGTGGCCAGTATGCAACCTCTCTTAAGATTTCCAGTGTCGTGTGAAACCCCCTATGACCGGCGGCGGCCGCATCATGGGCGTGACTTAACATCAGGCTTCGGAATGAGGTAGGGACCACACACTGATCATGGCCAGCTTGGGATTTCCTTACCAACAAACCGTCTTGGATTCGGAACCTTTTTGGACATTTCATCAACACTCTTAGGTCCTCTTTCCCAATGTAATCGGTATCCGTCAGGGGAAAGTTCTCAGGGTCCTCAAAGTGTTGGTAAAACTTACCAATAATTGGATCCCCCTTCTGAGCTGTAATTAAATCAGCATCAGGGGTCTCCTTACTCCATTGTGCAGTTGAAAGATCATTGTGAGCATTGGTCTGGGACCTATTGATGGCAGTGACCTGGATTTCCCCCAACAGGGACTCTATTTCTATTAGATCCCCTTGGATGGCCCCGGTTTTGGCCAGTTGATCAGCTAAGTCATTTCCAGTTTTGTCTGGTCCCTCTACTTTGGAATGACCCTTGATCTTTTTCCAGTAGATAGTCATCCCATTCGATGTGACCAGATCATCAATGTTTTGAATTAACTCCCCATGTTTCAAGGGTTTGTTATTAGCACATAACATGCCTCTGGTTTTCCAATTAACCAGGTGCTCCACGAACCCGTTCCGTACATAATCCAAATCTGTGATTATGACCAGTTCGTGGAGTTGATGTTGGACAGCAGTGAGGATGGCCTGATGCACAGCCATCAATTCTGCCACCTGACTACTTCGGGGACCAATTTTGTATCCAGCGGACGGTTCTGGTGACTCATTCACCCATGCATTCCCTACGCCGGCCACCAGTTCTTTCTCCCCGTTGTCGTCAACATGGTACGAGCATCCATCCACATAGACAGTGGGCATTCCCTCACACTTGTCTTCTTCAAAGACTTTGTGTGGGGAATTAAGGTATGCCTCCATGTTGTTCTTGATTTTTAGACTTTCGTCCTCGAAACAGTTTTCTCTGGCACAATCATGCAAGTCAGCCAGAACTTGCGCGAGGGGACTCTTCTTGTTTTGGCCATATCTGACCTCCATAGGAAAGCCTTGCATTGACAGAATCCAGGAAGTAATCCGGGAATTACTCAAATTTCCGGCCCGGATTCTGTCACTTTGGAGATATTGCAGAGGCTGGTGTGGAGTCTCCACTATGATGTGTTCCCCCTGGATAAACGGGCGGTAATTCTTCAATGCCCACACCGTTGCCAGGAGTGCCTTCTCACAATCGTTGAATTTTTCCTCCACAGAGGATAAAGTTTTGCTCGCATAGGAGATTACTTTATTGACCTTGTCATGCTTTTGGTATAATACTGCCGTCAAGCACGTATTAGAGAACCCTGTCTCCAGGAAGAACTCCTTGTTTCTGACAGAGTAAGCTAGGCAAGACGCTTGTGAGAGGCTTCTTTTCAGTTGTCTTACTGCCTCGGATTGTTCTGGACCCCATTCCCACTTGACCCCCCCCTTCAAGAGATGAATCAGGGGTCTAGTGATCTCTGCGTAGCCTTCAATGAACTTTCTGCTGTAATTAGTCAGTCCAAGGAGGCTCCTTAGTTCCCTCAGAGTTGTGGGGTCTTTCAGTTTCTGAAGTGCTTCCACTTTCTTTTCCTGGGGACAGAGACCCTGAGGAGTAATCACGGGTTCTACACCACTGTGCTTTCTGAAAGGAAAGTTTTGCTCCGGCGGCCCTCAACTGCGTCAGAACATAACGGATCTCCGCTATGTGTTCCTCCACAGATGAACTTTTGATGAGGACATCATCTACATAAGCTAGGTTACCCCTCGCACCCAGGTCGGGCATGGCCTTATGCAGGAAAATGTTGAATTAATTGCCGGAGTTGAGGTATCCGAAGGGAGTCCGGGTCCATGTGTACTGCTGGCCCCCAAAGGTAAAAGCCAGTTTGTATTGGTCCTCCCTACTGACAGGCACGGTCCAGTATCCATTGGTCAGGTCTATTGCTGTGAATACCTGTGACCCCTGGATCTGGGCCAGCCCTTGGTCAATGTAGGGCAGAGGCCATTGGGAAGTATGGACCCGTTTGTTGAGCTCCCTAAGGTCGGCGCAGAGTCTCCACTGGCCGTTTGGCTTCAATATTCCCAGCACCGGATTATTGAAGGTGCTGTGTACCGGACGGATTATTCCCCGGGACTCAAGGTTCTTAATTATTTCAGTAAGGGACTCCATGGATGCGAGAGGCAAACGATATTGCTTCACAAACACTGGAGTCATTCCAGTGTCCGTGGGAATTGTTGTGGTGTGGATGTCGGTGCGACCACAGTCATATGAGTCTACCACAAAGAGATCTTGGAAATCCAAGAAAACTTGTTTCAACTTTTGCTTCTGTTCCAGAGTCACACAGGCATCAGCTAGGTTGACTCTCTCTTCCACCATCTGCCTGAAGCCTGGAAAGACTTCTAGTTTGGCTATCTCAGCGGCCTCCTCCAGCTGGGTGGAGAAGTCCCTGGTCAGAGTGCTGATTTGGACTGGAGGCTTCAGGTGGGAAAGGCAGCCCTCATGGACCTGGAAAATCACCTCATACCTCCTGAAGTCACAAGTCACATCTTCCTTACCATAAGGGCAAGACGTGTACACCAGGAAGTTCCCCCCATGCCGGGTGAAAATCCTGTCTGGTGTTGTATTGTCCTCACTGTCACTGTCAAAACAGTCCTTGGGGATCGGTCCTAACAGTTAATTTCCTAAATCAATGGAGAATGTCGGTCATCAACCGCCATTCCAATAATGGTGCCTGCGGCTAGAGTAATACTCTTTAAGTCGCTGTTATCCACCTCTATTGGAATGGTGTCATGTTCTATGTTGACTAATGGTGTTGGGTTTACCCCTAACCCTTGCTGTTGGTGAGAAGCATCTAGATGAATATAAGCATCAGGGTTTTTCAATTTTTGTCCTCTTTTAACTTTCACTTCCAGGGAGAATTGTCGGGTCCTTTCTGGGATGGTGACTTCCTTTTTAAGCTGAATTTCAACTGCATAAGGTAGCAACTGAGCTGACCTAAATGCTTTTTCTTGATCATCAAAGCCCATGGGAATATCCGCTAATCGGGACCAAGCTTTGAAGTTTATTAGGTCCAAACTAATGGCAAAGCGATTGAGAATGTCACTGCCTAAGTAAAAGGCGGCAGTGACGTCTCGCACAACCCAACAATTATGGACTATGCTCTTGTTGCCAATGGAGATTTTGAGCATACACTTGCTTGGCAGGAGATGTTTGGAATTAGGTGCTTCCAGGTCCATTTCCCATTTGTCTAGCAGTTTGAATGTGGGAATGGCTGGATCTTTTGGGAGTTGGCGGAACATGGCTTCGCTGATGAAGCTCTTACCGTTGTTCACACACACTCGAGTGAGAACAGAGTCCTTCCCATCATTTAACTGAACAGGGATGAACAACTGCTCTCCAGTTTGCTGAATATCAGCCAGGCTCTGAGCTGATTTCACATCTTTCTGGACTATAGGAGTGGGAGTTTCTGATTGTGGATTAGTAAAGAATTTCAGGGTGTTTCCTTCCAGTGTGGAATACCACCTTAAACTGGAAGGAAGGTTGATTTTCAGAAATAGAGAGGACACCCCCATCACCAGTCTGTTGTCCTACTGCTATTACTGTCACGTCTGGAATTTGGTTGTTCTGGAAGTGAAATTCTACTTGGTCAGATTTTTGTTCAACCATGTGGCAGGTGCCATTTAAACTAACATGGTTGCCACTCTGTTTTAATTTTATTGGTCGGCTAGTCTGGGTCCAGAGGACCTTGTTTACGCAATCTATTAGGGGTGACAACCTTCTCAGGAGGTCATTCCCTAGTAAACAAGGGTTTCCGGTTCTGGGCCGCCCCCCCCTTTTTGGAGGCAGTCACCAGGATGGGTTTGAACCAGGGGATTTTGGTATTGTCGGTTCTGGGATGAGATGATGGGCGGCGGTAGCTCAGTCTCCACATCTCCCCAGTCTGAATTGACATCCCTTGGGACCCATTTTTCCTTGGGAGGAGTTCCCCTGTCTCTGAAGGAGAAGATCCTTTTCCCAGGATCTTCTGAGGATCCCTCTCCCTCAAATTAGAAGACCTGTACCTCCTCCACAAAGTGGGTCTGTTTGGTTCCTTTGTTTCTCCTACCCCCCCTCTGCTCCTTGGGAGGCAGGCTTTCAGGGGCAGGAGATTTTGTTTTCGGTTACTGGTTTTCCAGGGGCTGTTTACAAGTTGGGAAGGAAGCTTCCTCCAATGCTTTACACCCCCCTTCCCCTTGTGCCTCCTCCCTGGGTACCGGTGGGTTATCGGGGTGCTGCCCCCGTCATTGTTCTGGAGCACCAGGTCCAGAGTTTGGGGCATTCTGCGATGGCATGCTCATCTGAGGGTTCTGTTGAGCCCTCAGTATGTGAACCAGATCCCGTGCCATATTTTGGACCTGGCGCTCAAGTTGTGAAACCCGCTCAGGCTGATACGGGGCTCTATTTTCTCCCCTGGGCTGATCCCGGGAAGGGTAGCTATCCCTTCTCTGGTAGTACCCCTGGTTGGGAAGATTTGGTTACCCCTCCACCCTTGGCCTCCCCTCTCCCGGATTAGGTTGTCTGGGCTCAGGGAATTGGGGAAAGAAGGATGGATGATTTTGGGGCTGGAAATTGGGTGGATACCTGGGGAAAAAGTTTTGCCCAGGATTTGGAGAATTTCTGCCCTCCTGTGGGAAGTTGGGAGGGAAGTTCCCTGGGTTAGGTGCTTGGCTGGATTCCCCCCCCCCCCCTTGGGCTGGAGGAGTCCACACATAACCCAGGATTGGTCGGTTTCCCTTGTAGCGGGGACTTACCTAGTAAGGGGAGCGGGGGACCCCATTTGTGGGACTACCTCCTCGACTCTCTGTCTGTGACTGGCCCGAGGGCCTTCTGGGCTGTGAATTATTTGGTGCAGGCAGGTTTTTAGGCCCCCCCATCTCCAAATCTAAAACGGGGGCAACCTTTACCTCTGCCACCTTGGCAGCAGCACGGGTGCTGTTGGTTTTGGGGTTTTTCGGCGCATTATTTTTATTTTCGATGGGCTTCTGCACCTCATAGATCCGGGTAGCCTGTTCAATGACCCAGTCTAAAGATCTTTTCTCATGAAATCTCTCACGAGCTGGGTCATTATGTATTTGGGTAAGGCATGGAAAAACGTATTGATAAATTCTCTGCTATCCGTGCGCACCCTTCTGGTGGTCTGCGCAAAAGCACGCTTTAATTCTTGCACAAACTCTTGTGGGGCCTGATCCTCCCCACATTGCAAATTGTAGGCTGCCTTGCGAGCCTCTTGAGGATTTCTGTGCACAGAAAAATGTTTCAAGATGGCCGCCCTGTATGTGGACCACCTTGAATGGTTTTGATCCTCCAGCCCCACAAAGAAACTGGAGTATTCTGGTGAGAAGGTCCACTTTACATATTGAATACAGCTTTGGCTGTCCTTCAAATGGAAAGTCTCCATCATTTGCTCATAGAGCTCCAAGTGTTCCCAAACAGAATACTTGGCGTTTTTATGATAAGGCGTGATGACACTCCTTATTGCCTTTATTTGTTTCAATGGGTCCTTAAGCAAGGCCCTTTTTGCCTTATTGGCCTTTTTGGTTCGGGTAACCCTGGTCCATTCATCCTCCGACTCAGAAGCCCTGCTCCCAGAGGTGCCCGTCTGATCTTCCAGGTTTTCCCGGATTCTGCGAGCCTGGGAATGGCTGGCAGAATGTGGGGACCTGGTCTCCTGTGTCCTGTGACGCTCAGAGGAGTCTTCAGATCCCTCCTTGCTACCAGGATTGGCTGGGTATCCCCCCCACTGACTTAACTGGGCAGAGGTTTTCAGGATGCCCTTAGTGGGCCTACTCTCCTGGGGTTCCCCACTAAATTGCACTGTGCTTGGGTGCCCATACCCGGATGCCCGCCCATCCATTCCTGGGAGGTACTGGCCTATGAGCCCCATACTTCTAGCTGGTTAGTAATCTGCCATCCCTATGGCCCTGGGCTCATGTGCGCGAGGGGACATGGGGGTGGCAGAGTCCAGGGACTGGGAGAGATGAAGGCCTCTGGTACTAGGGCTCCTGAGGTTATGCTCAGGAGTTTCTCTTTCCCAGCAAACCTCATCTCTATCCGCCCCTGCTTCCTGTTGCAATGCAAAAGCCTGCGCTTTCAGTTCCTCAGTTAAGGCCTTACTAGACTCTATCAGTCTCTCCTGCATCGCTACCTGTTGCTGGAGCCTATCATTGTGCTGGCAGAGAGCCTCATTTTCTCTCTGTGCCTCCTGATTGGTCCTGGAGTACTGGGCCAGTCTCTGCTGCAGGAGGGTTACCTCCTCAGTCCGATCCCTACTGGCCTGCTCCTTTCTTGCCAGAGCCTCCTCTACCCTCCTGGTGTGATCTAGCAAGCCCTGATGCTCTTTTTGGAGGTCACCCAGCCCCTGGAGGGCCAAGTGATTTTCTTCAATTTTTCTTTTTAAATGGCAGACTTCCTGGCCTAAGGTATCCCTTTCCTGACCAAGAGCCTGCATTTGTGACGCCAGGTCATCCCTCTGCCTTTGAAAGGCACCAGCTTTCTGGCGTTCTTCATCAAACTCTGCCTGGGTATCCAGGTCTTTCAAAATCAATTTATTGCTTTCCTCTTTCTCTCTGTCTAGTTGGATTTGCAGGGTGGCTACCTGCTCTGTGCATGCCCTGTTGAAATTGATCTATTGCTCCAGCTTTTTCTGGCTCTGCAGTAAGGAGTCCAGACTGTCTTGGTGCTCCTTCTGCAAAGCCAGAATTCTGGTATCCTGGTCTGTCTTTTCCTATTGCAGTATATCCATGTCCTCTTTTATTTTAATGATATACTGCCTACTATCATTTTCTGACTCCTGGCTCCTCTGCAGCCTCTGCTCAGAAGAGACCAGGTCAGATTAGGCCTTTTCTAACGCCATCTGTTGCCTATTTGCCAGATCTTGGCCTTCAGCACATTTGTCCTGCATGGCTCCCATATATAGATACAAATATGCCGCTATCCTAACCATCTTGTCGTGTTCATCTGCAACTTTAGGAGCCATGTATAATTCACTCAGGGCCACATGTAATGGACCCTGATCTCTCCATATATCTGACCCTGTTTCAGTGACCTGTTGCGCAATGGCCTGCAACCAGACCGTTTGGTCCTGATGAGTCCACTCACCTCTCACAAATAGCTTATGTAAGAAGTGCTCTCTGGCTATTTTCATATCTACCAAGGTCGTCATTCTGGAATTTGAGTTCCTTCCTGACTTACAGAAGTTTGTATTTTATTTTGCAAAACAGACCGTTTCCTTAGAGCGTTCCTTTGAGGGATGCTTTCACAGTGTAAAACAGCGTGGTGATCTAACCGGATATGTGTATCTGGTCAGTTGGCACACTGTATTAATCTGCACAAGTGGTAAATCTAACCCAGTATATCCCGGCTCCGAGCCCCCACTTTTGTAAGCAATATTCAATCAACACTTCCAAAGAAGAAGAAAGATTCCTGTAAAAATCGTTAAAATCTTTTCGATTAAAAGCAAGTAAAAAAAAAAAAAAAAAATCAACACTACAGCTAAGTCAATGCCTGGTCTGGGATGCTGAGGAAAACCCTTATTGATGTATTTTTATATCCAGTTCATTACTCTGGATGACAACCCTTGTATAACACCCCCCTCTTAGAATCCCCCTGACCCCACTGAGCCAAGAAGTAGGTTTGTTTTGCAAATTAAAAGGTTTATTTGAAAATGTAAACAATATTTATATATATCACACTTCTATAAATACATTGATAATGGATATTACACTTGTGAATATGAGCAGCAAGAGGTAACTTATGAATAGGAACAGAAGAATAAGGTGGGAAAGAATGCTTTATATGGTTCAAGGAAACGCAAGATGGAATAAAATGCAGTACAGAAATAACTTGTTATGATTTTAGCAAAAGGTAATATGATCACCTTTTCTTTTGACAATTCACTCCCCCCCTATGCAATCCAAGAAATGGAAGGAGAGCACACAGTCTTCAAGAATCCCACAAATCACACTTTATAATGCAATACACAGTTCCAGTTCCCCCAGCAATCTTAGAGAAAACAGGGATGAGTTTTAAACACAGGCGAATTACTTTAATGTGGTTTGCAAGGAAGTGAAAAGGTGCTAAAATTGCTTTTAATTCCCTCTAGAGGTTCAGGGTGAGTGAGAGATGCTTGTTGGTATTAGTTCAGGCTCACTTTAGCAATGCCCTATGAGTTATTACCAGGTTACAAACGGATTTTAACAAAGAGAAGCAACAAGCTGCTGATTTCTACAGATGAAGAAATAGGGCCAAATCGCGGTAAATTTTGCGAGTGCGTGTCTCGCGATTACGGGAAAAGTATAGGGAGTAGGAAGTCGGTTCAAGAGATACGGAAAATTTAATAAAGGTAGATTTTCGGATTTAAAGTAAAACTCAAAATGACAGGTGACAGCTTGCAGCTGCAGAATTGACAGGTGACAGTTGTGCAGCTTTAAAAATGACAGATGACACGATTTCTAGGAGGCAGTTCTACTTAGGTTAAAATAGTTTGGATTAGATTATTTTAATTAAGAGATTGGTTCTACACAGTTCTGCTAGGTACTCACAATATCAATTTGAAATAGGCCTCGTCACGGTCTGGTCAGGTTGGACGGGACTTCCGGCGGGTGGTTCTGAAGTCCCGGCTATCTGGGTCAGCTCTGCTCTCTGGGTCTGTCAAGCACCGGATCTGCTCACAACGGTCTGGTTTGTGGTTCTCTCGGGTTCCGGATACAGCACTGCTTTCTGGATACTGCTACAGGTTCTTGCAAAAATTCTTGGCAAAAACAGCTCGCCCGGCTGTTGAATAGTTTGGTTGGTTTTGAGGCCTGCTGGAGAGGATTCAGCTGGTGGATTCAGGCCTCTCTGCTACAAATTCTGGAGTTAATTTCTGCTACAGGTTCTGGAGATTGATGGATTTGAAGTCTGGATCTCTGGATGTGAAGTCGTCGGTCAGCATGCTCCGCAGCAAATGGAATTGAATGTCTCTACCTGTCCCAGCAGTCTCTTTTTATGTGTTTTGGAAGTGGGTGTGTGCGTAGCATAACTGAGCCTACCCCTCTCTACTTGTCATTGGCCCAATTCTCCCCTCTCCCATGATTGGGGGAAGGAAATGGATTGTCATCATGATGAGGTCTGTTTATGGGTCAGAGGATCCTCCCCTGGTCCATTTGCCCCCAAATCTATATCTGATCCAAATACATATTTCCCAGGTACACAAGTGGTTTGACATTACATGTACATATTATGTATTCCTTATGGTCCATGCTTGTCCGCCTCTGATATTCCTGGGAGCTTGCATTCAAAAATGACAACATTTTGCGCTTTTTGACTGGTTTTGCAATATCGGACATTTACCCAAAATTACACAAATGTGCACATGGAGTATGGACATTAATTGATGAAGTGTCAGATTTTTAACATGCAGACATTTGGAGTAAGACCCTATTTTCCGCTAGCAACCCCCCAGAATACACCACAGGGTCCTAACACCTCTTAAAACGTGCACAGAAAAATCACAAAAATAATGATATTACTTATATAATTCTGACAAGTCCGCACTATGAGTTATCTATCTTTTTAAAATTATGCTCTGGTCAAAAAGGGGTGTGGCTTCCCACATCACATGGTGGAATAACTGGTTTATCCACTTCCCCCAAGCCAGCTTGTTCACAGAGGCACAGCTGCCCCCCAGTTTCTCCCAAGAGGAAGCTATTTTACGACGCCCCCAATATAACATTTGCCTGAGTCCAGGACAAGGCTTTGTGCAACCTCCTGCGGTGCCCCTCCCCTAATCTAATCAGAGAGGTGTCAACTCCTTTTGGCAAGGGGCAGCAGGATGCAGCTAGGCCTGGGAAGAGTGGCTGAGCAGGTTTCAACTCCTGTCGGGGGTAGTTGTCAGGCAGAATCCAGTTTCATTAAGCCAGGTTTCAGCTAAATGTCACTTTTTGTTCCCAGTTTTCTACATTCAAATCAAACTGACAATTTTTACCTATACATTAAATAATTACTTCCTTCAAGTCATTTCAGAATATAGTTTTACATTGTATCCACCTCTTAGCAAGTCTTTCCTTGGCCTGGTTTTGTTTCATTTGTTCAGTTTTACATAAAAGTCTGGTGGTTTTAAAACGCCGGCTTTCTGATAGTGGTGAGTACCGGTATTGCAACCATTTTTGGGATTAAGAAAATGAATTCCCCACAGTTCTGAGTTGCTTTTTGGCAATCAGCATTGCCATTCCCGATGGTTTCAGGCTACTGTGTGTGTAGCCCAATGGTGGTTTTAGGCAGTGCCCTCCTGTGCTCACAACATAGGCAAAAATGGGTGGCAGCCTATTCTTCATGTTTTCCTGTGCACTCTCTAGGGAGTTCTGGCCATCATGATGTTTTCCATGCCAGTACTGCCCACTTTTATGGTAGGGCTTGGATGCATGGGTAAAAACATCCCACAAGGCAGCTACGTGGTCTACAATACACACGTTCACAAAGCATAACTGTCTTGATTTTTCCCTCAGCCAGGATGGAAGCTTTGGAAAAGCTGTCTTCCATTCGGTTCATGGAAACCATTGAGAACATTCTTACTCCCTCCACCAAAACAAACACTGCTTTGGGAGTCTATAAAAGATGAGGAATACGTGGGAGGATACAATCCATTCGAAGAACAAGTTACTTACCCCTGGTAACGCTCTTTCAACTGGATGTTCCTCCCACGTATTCCTCATCGCCCTCCCAGCCTACCCCAAAGTAGAATTTCCCATGCTATTACAGCTTTCGCTGCTTCAAAGCTTGTACGGTCAAACCCGTGGTTATGTGGGTAGTTCTACTAAAAGAAAAAATAGAACTGAAGCCAACGGGCGTTGCACGTGCTATATATACCTTCAATTACATCACCGTCGAGATGGAGGCCCTTGAGGGACATTGGGCCTCATTACGAGTTTGGAGGTAGCCATGCCCTTAATAGGACAATGGCTACCCCCAAACTCTGGTCCGGCTCCGGATCCCGCAAAAGGGGACTTACCAGGCCATTCCGACCTTGGAGGGCCCGGTAAATCCCTTTCGCAGGACCTGGAGCCGGTTCGTCCCCATTCCCATTTAAGCCCCCATAGGGCTCAATGGGAATGGGGAGGATGGTAGCAGCAGTACCGTTCATAACAGTACCGTTGCTACCATCCTGGTCTGCTCGCGGGTGGCGCTTTGCACGACTGGTCTGACCAGGCGTCCAGAGCGGCACCCGCGAGCAAACTCGTAATGTTGCGGCATGGCAACAACGGGGCCGGTAACACTACCGGCGCTGTTGTTGCCTTACCGCAACATTTGTAATGAAGCCCATTGAGTCGACTGCATCGACGCACAGCGCCCTCTGCCGAAAAAAAAATCTGAAGCAGCTGAAGCTGGATATCGAATATCAAAGATGAGAAATACGTTGGAGGAACATCCAGTTGAAAGAACGTTACCAGGAGTAAGTAGCTTGTTCTTCCCTGTATGTGCCTCTGATTTGTATGCATTTTGGGTCTTCATATGTATTGTTTGCACTAACACAAGTGTGTAGTAAGTCTTGAATTGTTAGCTAATTATTTCATGTTTAACTTTACTCAAAACTCTGATAACGTAGCAGTCATTATTTTACTATGCAAAATTACCAGATAACAAATATTGTACTTCTATGGTTCATGGTGCAGTCATTGCCTTTGTGTATGTATGTTTAGGTTCCTGTATTAACAATACATCAATATAATGTTTTGTTTAGATGAGTACATTCTTTAATGCATTAAGTAGTTTGTGATATGTCTCCCGATCACCCCTGACATCTTGTTACAAACTTTTCATCAACATTTTATGTGATGTCATCAATGACATTTGTGATGTCATCTTCAATGTCCTGGGTGTTAGTCTTAGAAGTGCACAGTGGTGGCGCGAATTATGGTTGCTTAGCTTACCATAACTGGTGAATTTCTGGGGCTTTCCGGTTTTACTTGTAAACATAACGTCCCTTTAACAACATTTTTTCACTGAATTTCATTGGTTTTTAATAGTGAAACTTAGCCATAACGTCCCTTTAACAATGATTTTCTGTGAATTTCATAAGTTTTATGAGTGAACATGTTTTATGATGCTACATCACTGTATATAAGTTATTAATAATTCCTCTTTTAACATATATGAAAGAATTTTAAACCTTTAACAAACATATTTTTTGCAATGCATACTGATGTGTGTCGTTATCAGCAGCGCAGGCTGGGGATGCAGGTCATGGTTGAATTGCCTAGAGCATGAGGCTCGACCATGACCCCAGCCCCACCAAACCACCCCTGTTATCTACTGCACCTATCGTGCATCCTAGTTCAGTGTCCACCATACCCTCACAATGTGAGCAATGGCCAGTGCTCATGGCTTGCAGCCAGGGCCAGTCCCCACAATCCATTGGGCATGGACTTCGGCCATTCTGCATTCCCCAATAGGCAAATCAGAGTACACATTTGTCCTTGCCAAGGGCCAGGCCCACTGCCCAGGCAGCACATTCATATCACTATTTTTTGTACTTTACTTTTTGACACTTTCAAAAAAGTAAACACAGGACAGATTTGCAAAAGCATGCTTTCAGGTCCTTGCTGACGCTCCTTGCTCAGGTTTGTTGTAATCCAGTCCACACTTCAGGCTGTAGCCGCAAGCAGAATATTGTTGTCCCATTCAAACTAAGGGCTTCGGCCATGCTGCACGCCCCAATAAGCATATCAGAGTATACATGTGTCCTTGCTCAGGGGCAGGCCCATTGCCCAGGCGCCAAAGTTATATCACAATTATTGTACTTCCATTTTGACACTTTAGAAAAAATAATTTGAAAAATGCCAAGAGGTCCTTGCTTATGCTCCTCGCAAATGTTTGCTGCGTCCTGTCCAGCACTTCTGGCTGTAGGCCACGAGCAGAATTTGTTTTCCCATTCAAACCTATCCCGATTTCGAAAAACGTTACCAAATAGCCGGACCCTGGTGGCCATGCCCACTTTAATCCCATTGCCGGTCCCTCGTGGTCATGGCCAGTAGCCAGGTTGTCCAGGTCATGGCCCGAATAATCTGGCCACTGCCCACGGCCACAGCTATACATCAGTCACCAAAGGTATATCACTTTTTTTTGTACCTACATTATGACACTTTTCAAAAAATAAAACGCAGACACATTTGCAAAACCATGCTTTTTGGTACTTGCCACTGGCCCCTTGCACGAATTTGCTGCAAATCCATGCATGTTTTTATTTTTTGAAAAGTGTCAAAAATGTACATACAAAAAATAGTCATATAACTTACCCCCCACACTTGACAAAATTCATTCAGACTTTGCACAAACATTCAAGGTTGGGTAAACAAACTTTCAGAAAACCTTTGTGCAGATTCCTCAAACATCAACACAGTTATAAGCCATCTAAAAATGTTAAGACTTCCCCTCTAATTTTGCTCCCTCTTGACAATGTCCACCAAACTTTGCAAAAACATTCAAATCTGGGTCTAAAATCCTTCTGCAAACGTTTGTGCAGATTTGTCAAACAACATCATATGTATAAGCCTTTCAAATATTTTGGGACCCCTGTCTAATTTTGCCCTTTCTTGGCAAAACCGCACCAACCTTTGCAGAACCATTCAGGGTCAGGTCTAAATGATATTGCAAAAATAATTTCATGCAGTTTCATTGAGTGGCGCCAAAGTTATAAGCCATTCAGAAACTGCTTTTCATGGACCCTGTAATGCAGAAATATGCATGGATGCCCCCGAATCATCTGAGATGTTCGCGAACATCACAGGAATGCCCCCAAACATCTGAGATCCTTGCTGACTTCGTAGAAGAAAAATACCTGAACTCAAACAGCGGGCACGTATGATGTCACTGTAAAGGAACAGCGGAATGCCTCTGAAGGAAGTCCTGCCCCCCTACCTCCTGTATGTTGGAATCCTGAGATTGTGCTATGCTTAAGACCAGCAGTTGTGACCATACCCCAGAGAATATTCCAAAGAAGGTACCCTCTGAGAAGCCCTATCAAATGTATTCCCGAAGAGACGACAATCTGAGGGAGGAACTCCCCAAAGGAATATGAAAAAGAGTGAAAGAGGAGCTGATGACGTCACGAAAGACGAGTGTAACGCCTTGAGAATACTGGCTGAAGAGAATGCATGGACCTTATAGAAACTGATGACGAAGTTAAGAATCAAGTAAACTTTCATATGCGAGAAGAAGATTGCATGTGTGTGACGCACTGCAGAAAATGCAAGACGTTCAATAACTGTACAGATGCAGCAACGCAAGTAGATGAAGTAATCTTAGAAGCTGGCTATAAGTAGTGAATAGACTGCAGGCAGAGCCGCCACTGTATAGAAACTGGACATCAGTGCCATGAATTTAGTAAGCCTGGACCCATGAAGAGGAAAGGCTGAGAACTGTGTCGCAGCAAAGAATGAGCTGAGATCGTGGACACGAATGGCGAGGCTGTTTGGCCTGGTGTCAGAGCTGAAGCAGCCAAGGCCGGTTATCTATTCTTGAAGGCAGTGAACGTGAGAAGCTGAATTATCCCTTGTTAAGGGGTAAAGAAAGAACACCATGCGTGCCAAGTTTTATTCATTTAATACATTTAAATACTGAAAAATGGACCAAATTGTGGTCTCCTGTCACATGAGCAAAGGATGGAAATGGAGTTGAGCATGGAGTTCTAGAATGACGATAGTGTGTGCTTGCACTCCCTTATAATACCAGAGACAATAATACTCTGCAATGCCAAGTTCAAAGACAATCTTCATGGCAGAAGGCATGGTTGATGAGAGACGTTGGGCTAATTGGGTGGGGAGGTAAAGTCAAGTCCACCTCCTGGCACCTGGGTCTGAGCTTAAGTGCTTCTAAGTGAACCGAATGTTCCAGACTTGGTATGAGTGTGCCAACCAATTGCAGAGGGTAATATAACGAAGGGCCTTATAGTTTGAGAGCCAATGATATACGTTGTACGTAATAGTGTTGAAGATTACATGTTTTAGAGGTAGGCATAAGTTGTTCACCTGACAGTGGATATCCAATCACAATCCCACCCCTTATAGAAAGTATACTTTGATGTTGCCCTTCAGCCTATCACAACTCCTCATAAGTTTTTCTTATTTACCACGTATGACGAATTTTTAGTACATAAATGTGTTTTTATGTGAAATGGAGCTTGAGCGAACCTCCATTAATGTCCGTTGTAACTCCCCATTTTAGAAAATTGATAATAAAATAGAAAACATTGCCATCTTCCTGAGTTGGTTCGATTATTTGGTGTTGGAGTTACTCTGCATTGCCATCCATTGAATGCACGCTATCCAAAGGGCCCTAAGCTCATCACACTGCTCTCTGATTGGTCCAGAGGCGTCCGCAGACTCCGAATCAGGAAATGAGTCCGCAGACCAGACCCAGATATCACTAATTTACTTTTTACCTACTTTATGGCCATTTTTAAAAAAAATCTACTGGGTGGATTTACACCAAATTTGCAAAAGCACGCATTCGGGACCAGGCTGTCCCTCCTCCCGCAAGTTTGATGCAAATCCATCCAGCGGTTTGGGCTGTAGGCGCAAGCAACATTTTATTTTCATTGTGTCTATGAGGATTTCAAACATTTTGGGACCCCTCTATAGCTTTGCCCCCCCCCCCGGACGAAACTGCACCAAACTTCGCAAAACCATTCCGAGGTGGCCATGTACTGCAATGTTTGGTGAGTATTCGTCGAACAGTGCCAAAGTTATAAACTGCGCAAAAAGTGCTCTTTTTATCAGTTGAGAAACTTAACCATAACTACAGGGCCGCTACCACAGGGCCTGTAATATATATATATATATATACATATATATATATAACATTGTTTGGCTCAGAACCCTAAATGCATTTTCATTCCTTACTATTGGTGTATGTATGGAGTGGGTTCTCTGTGGTGTCGGGTAAACCAGCACTATACCACAGCTTCCAGTGCTCGCATTCATGGATCATTTGTGTAGATGATTTTCAATATGGCTGACAGTGTGATTTCGAAGGTATTAGTCCTTTTATTATGTCTAATGACGCCTTTCACTTGTTACTCCTCCTATATATGCACACCAGGTTTAATAGGCAGTTGATGTGATCCAGCGATGTGCTAGTCGCGAAATGCGTTATGCTGTCGAGCTGAAGGGTGTTTCTTCTGCTTGGCATAATCGGGGAAATCACACTGTCGGCCATATTGAAATTCATCTACACAAATGATCCATGAATGCGAGCACTGGAAGCTGTGGTATAGTGCTGGTTTACCTGACACCACAGAGAACCCACACCATACACCAGTAGTAAAGAATGAAAATGCATTTACGGTTCTGAGCCACATAATTATATATATTTTTTTTTTCCGCAAGTCTCTTTTTATTTAGTGACTGTTTACTTTTCCACCTTGACATATACAACATGCAGGATACCAGAGAGGCAGCTCGCCTATTAGAGGCAAAAGATGTATTCAGTGAGCAACAAAAACTGCCATTTGGTATCAACACTACCAATACCAAAAAGAAAAAAGATTATAACATTAGCAAGGCGTTAAGTTTGCTTAAAGAAATAGAAAAACTCTGCTAAAAAAATATATCCAAGTGGTGGGAGGAGCATTCACTGCAAAGTTATTTGGACATAGGTCGAGTACCTAGAGGTCTGCGCATCATGACTACACCGTCATTTAAAGACCACGATGCAGAAATGGTCGAGGAATGGGGCGGAGCCAGCAAGGACTGCTCAGCTCGCTTCCTACCCATTTTAGTCAAATATGCCAAAAAAGACTGCTTTACTGCATTGCAACTCCTTGAAAAAGCTGAGAATTACTTGAAAGAAATCCCTGTTACAGATGAAGGGAACAAATTGCGAGCCAAGATTGATGAGTCATTAATTAATTACGACGATGACATTAAACAACAGAAACAAAGGAAGTTCATGAGGGATAATCTAGACTACGAATCCGGCAGAGTACTTACATTTGCCAAGAGATTTGATCCTTTACGCAAGAGTACTAAACAACAACTTCCAGTGCAGGAGCCTTCGGATGCTGGAGCCATCTCGTCTGAATCTGATGTTTCGAATCCAGAGAGTGAGGCGTCTATAGTAAGGCTGAATTTTTTAGAAGAAATGCGACTCCTGGCCAAGATGGCAAAAATCAAAAACGTGGCAGGGGTCATGGAAGGGGCAAAGGAAGAGGAAAAGGTTACAAACAACCAGCGGGAAGAAAACCCGCCGAGGCTAGCGTGGGAGACGGCTCAAAAATCAATCAACAGGGCAGATCAACACGCTCTGGAGCCAAACAATGAAACCCACCGTGAATAAATGTCAGATTATAAATCTCTCCTCCCATATTCTTACCAACTCCCAATTGGCTCTTTTTTCTTTGGGTTTAAATTTCTGTTCTACCTCCTCCTTTGATTATGTGCAATCACGACTTGATTTTGATATGTTTTTTCGAAAGATCAAATTAAAAACGTTTTTTTGCCATGAATCCAGCTAACAGTAGGCCGTCCACATTACGCACAGGCCGTACTGATCTCTGCATTTCGGATATTCCCTCATTGGTCTGTTTGGCTTCCCTTGATGATGACTCTTTTGATCCCTCCAATTTTGACTTTTTAGATTATGACATTGATCCTAACTGGGATGTTCGTACGAAACTTAAATCTAAATCTAGATTTAATCCACCCATTCCAGATGGGGGTTGCATAGAAACTTTTCATGATCTGTGTGTCAGTGACTTCCGTAAACTACGTAGACGTTCCATGTCTCATCATAAACACAACCTTACTGTGTCCCAACGTAAAGCCATGTCTGAGCTGGAAAATGTATCCAACATAGTGATCAAACAAGCGGACATGGGTTCCAACATTGTACTGCAGGATTGTGTTAACTATGCGGTGGAAGGCAACTTTGTGATCATTCATGCTACCTTGCTTTACTAACCAACCCTTTCTCTGAAATCCAGCTGAATTTGACTTCACTATGTACCAAGTGGTTGGAGAATGGTTTGCTTGATGAGGATTTATGCACATTTCTTGTCCCTGCTTGTTTTACCATACCCACAATTTATTTTCTTCCAAAGGCATACAAATTGTTAACACATTCACCTGGCAGACCTATTGTTACTTTATGTGGTTCATTGTTGGAGCACTTGGCACAGTTTATAGATGAGACTTTGATTTTGTTTGTTTCAGTATTACCATCTTATTTACGTGATACCAAGGATTTCTTGCAACACATCAGTGACGTTCCATGGGAAGAGGGTCTCATTTTGGCCACTTTAGATGTTGTTTCATTATATACTTCCATTGATCATGACACAGGAATGAGGGCTTGCAAATATTTTTTGGATTCACAATCTTTAAATTTATTTAGTCATACTACTATGATTTTGGAAATGTTATTCTTCTGTTTGACTAATAATGTTTTTTTATTTGAGGGCTCTTTTTTCCGTCAGATGAGAGGCACTGCGATGGGCAGCACATTTGCGCCCGCGTATCCCAATCTCATGATGGGGTGGTGGGAGGCTACATCATTGTCTGATTTGATTTCTGCACACTTCCCCACACATATTATTTCTTGGTGGAGGTATATAGATGATGTTTTTGTTATTTGGAAAGGCACACGACTGGTTATCATTTGTTAGACACATCAATATTAATCAGGTGAATTTGATTTTTACAGAAGTACATAGTGCGACTGAAATTGTGTACTTGCATGTCAATGTTAGTCTAGACATCTTGGGCATTCATACTTCTCTTTACAAACATTCCTCAAATACTAGTTTACCTTTGCATGCCAGCAGCAACCATCCACCAAGCTGCACGAAAAGTATCCCTTATGGGGAGTTCATTCGTTACCGTCGCAATTGCACTGAGGTAGTGCAGTTTGATCATTTTTGTGCCTTGGCAGCAGCAGATTTCCTAAAACAAGGATATGCCAAAATTGTTATTGAAACTGCCTATAACAAGGCACGTGCATTGTCCAGGGATCGGCTGTTACATGGCAACAGACCAATTAAGTCTGTCTGCAATGACGACCCATGCCTTATCATGACCTATGAAAATTCATCGGCTCAAGTGAGAAAAATCATCCAAAAACATTGGCGTGTTTTAAGGTTGGACAAGGATCTTCTTTCTTTATTGCCTGCACGACCCACACTCACATACATACAAAAGAGCGTTGTCTCTGAAAGACAAACTGGTATCCAGTTTTTTATCACCTTTACCCAATGTATCTAAGACTGTAAATTGGATTGCTGCTCCCCCCTTGGGGTTTACAAAATGTTCAAAATGTTTGTGCACATGCTGTCACACAGAAATCTTTCATTCACCCAGTGACTTGTATTCATTATGACATCAAGCCTCTGATGACCTGTGACACTACATTTGTTGTATATGTTTTGTGCTGCCCCTGCCAAAAGTGGTATGTGAGGAGTACCACATGCAAATTGAAGCTTAGAGTGTTGCAACACTTAAGGGCGATAAAAAATTCAGACCCGGCCTATCCAATGGCCAAGCATTTTAAAGACAAACATGATAATGACTTTCGTTTGCTCAGTTTCTTTGCAGTGGCACATGTAAGTAAGAACCCCAGGGGGGGTGATTGTGTCTTAAAACTACGGCAGCTCGAAACCAAATACATTTTGTATTTTGACACCAAGACACTGAACGGTCACAACATTGACGAGGAGTTATATACCTTTTTGGGAGTTTGATTTGGTTATCATAGTGCATTTTTCTGTTTATTGATGTTTTCTCTGTTCCCGCTACATTTTATGCTTTCTGTTCTTCCTTTATGCACTGGGAATATGTTGTATTTGATACCGTTGGTAGGTTTTTGTTTCAAAATTATTGTTTTGCTCACTTTGTTCTGGCAGTCGGTTAGATCTTTGACTGTCAGTATGAGGGTTTTATTTTCCTTATATATACCTTTGTTCTTATACATTGGTTGCTGTTTTGTTTCTGGGTCTTTGGGGGTGATCTGATGGTTCTTGGTGATTATTTATGCTTCTTTTCAAGCATTAAGTGTTTTTTCCTCTGGTTTGTCTCAATATCATGCTCAAATATTTCGCCTTGGTCTAATTTTTTTCTGAGGCACTTGTTATGCTTCGAACCTGAAATTACAGAAACACGACTTGCTGTTGTCAAGCAGTTGTGTTTTTATTTAGGGCATGATCATTATTATATTTACCTTGATTTGTTCAGCCGCTGCAATGCACTTGTAGTCGCACTTTTTGAGCCGCCTATTCCTTTTTACCATTTGTGATTATTATCCATCATCATATCGTGATCAAGCATTTGCAATTTGGTTCTGCCTCCTTTGCTGCTATTCCGACTGATGTAATTGTACTCAGTCTTCGATATGCACTTGCACTTTATTGTGATCATTATGCTGCTATGTAACATCTTTGCACATTGTTAATGTTCAGCTGCTTTCCAAATTTAGCATTTTACCTTTATCCTGTGCCTTAATTCTGTACTATTTATTTAGTACTGTGACTGATGCAATTGGATGGTTTCACTGGTTCATCTTTGCAATTTTTTTATTATGCTGCTATCCAGCCTTTGCACTTTGTTCAATATGATGCTGCTATTTAGCACCAGCACTTTGTTTCTCATTTATGCTGTAAGTATTGTGATAGTTTCATCTTAATGGTTATTCTGGCCTTTTTTATACTATATTGTGGCTGGCCAACATTATTGCCCTTGTCAAATATTGTCCGACTTTTTTTTTACATCTTAACACATATTTAACTACAATGTTTTTTATTCAGGTTGTTGTTCTAATTTCAAGTCTGTGTGTGTTTGGTTATGTAGGTGGCTTTACTTTGAATTATGTACCATTCTGGCGGTCCCTATGTTGTGGATTATATTAATGTATCCTGTTAGGGTCTAAGCACTGTGCTAGTATGCTACAAGATGTTACAAGATGTCTGCCACCTTTTCACCTATACACATACACTTCTGTTGTGATGTAGGCACTATGAAGAGACTTACATTATTATTTATACTATGCTGAACCACTTCCTCCCATTGGTGAGCAAGCGCTGTGTAGAGCGGGAAACGCGTCCATACTGGACTGTTCTCTGGGTGTCCTGCCTCTGTTGTACTGTCTATGGTGGTTTTTATACTTTTTCTAATAATAAACTTGCAAGTATTTCATACTTCAAGTTGTTGGCTCATTTTTTATGAATAGGACTTTCTGGCTTTTTTTCCATGACCTGGAGTGTGGGCTAAACTGTTCAATTTTTATGGCAGTTTTCCTCTTGTTTGTTTGTCATACATATATATATATATATATATATGTATATAAATTATACAATTTATTTTAGTAAATTAAAAAAACTCACGTCTAAAAACTGTCATAATCAATAGTCATATAACAGTGATGAATATATAATTGACTTTTGCACAATCATTTAAAAAGGGCATCATGAGACCCAAAAATCTGGACCCAATATACTTTTCTCATATGATACAGAACTGATTCTAGATGAGACCAGAAAACATATTACTCACAATTACAATTGTGCACAGTATGTACTTGTGTTAGATGCATCTGAAATATGTCCGACCTCATAAATATAATTCAATTAATATTCACCCCAATGCCTGCGCTCATCAAGTGTTACAGGTGAATGTTTTGCAATAAGCAGCTATAGGCCAGAACAGTCTGCAGGTCGCAGAGATGTGTTGCTGTGCAGCACAGTGGGCAATGCTCATGTTGGTGACAAGGTGAGATGGTAGTGCCTGAGGACCAATTTTGAAGGATTGGCTGATTTTGGTTAAAGGTGGATAGTAATTAAAGTAGCCTAATTACTTAGGTTTCAGTAATGATCAATACCCGAAGGAGCGATTGTGGATGAGTGGCTAATTTGACTTCAGGCAGGGGGGGGCGAGTTGGACTGAAAGAATGATAGTGTCATTAAGATAGCTCAGTGAGAGTTCCCCTCAAAGGTCATCACAGATATGAATCCCAGGAGGATAACTCAGTCCTACATCCTTCTATGCTTAACACATTGAGTACCAATAAACTGGATATCTGTTACAGCTAATATTACAGTTCTTAAAAGCAGCAGGAATCTGGCATAAAGAGTGGTATAAAAAGAGTGATGAGATTGATAAGGGTGCTTAACGAATGACAGGCACTGGCAGGGTGATCTTGACTGAGAGTTCGATTATAGATAAAATGGAATGAAAGTGACAGAGTGGTTCCTCAGTGACATAGAGGCTTACATTCAGCAAGGAGCTCTGATAGTCACGGGTGGCAAAGGGTAAAACCTTTCTTTGATGTCAGGGTTGCATAATTGTGGCTGATGTCTCAGCATTGATGGTCGTTAAGATAAAAGCTAATATTAAAGTTCTTAGGAGCACTGATGGAGTGATCTTAACTGAGAGAGAGTAATTATAGTCAAGGCAGTCAAATGGAGATCAAGGGTGGTTCCAAAGTGACCTGTAGGCTAATATTCACTGCAGAGCGCCGATAGTGACTGGTGGAGAGTGGTCAGAATTGTGATGGTAGGGTTGCAGGATAGTGCATGATGTTTCAATATTGACTGGGTAATTATAACCGCTATTACTTATGTTCTTAGAAGCAGCATGAATACAGCATTAAGTGTGCGGCAGCGCAGTGGGATGTGCCATAGGTTGTAAATAATCGTTGAATTGCACAGACTGCATTTCTGTGATCGTATTACTCTTGTTTCCTCTCTAGCAGGTCAGGATGCTGGTGCTAGTGGCTCTGTTCTTGCTCTGCAAACTTGGTGCCGCTGTCAAGGAGAAGAACGTGTGCGTCTTTGAGACTTTGCAAGGCGAAGATGGTAGCTTTTGCAGGTGAGCTACTACCACAGCCATGAAGGCAGTACTGCTGTTACACTGGTATGTTCAGTGCCACAGCATCAATGAGGCAGCACAGTGTGCAACCATGTGACAAAACCCTCATACAACTCTATGGCACAATGGAAAACAAGGGCTCCCTCTCTGACTGAAGGTCCACAGGAGAGATCTGTCACACATGGAGGAATTGTGCACATAACCCATGTTCAAATGTTAGGTACTGTTAAGGATTTCAATCAAGCAATACACCCGGGTCTCGCCTAGCATGTAATGCACAGATTAAATACTTATTTATTGTGTCTATAGGTTCAATATTTTGAGTGATATACCACTCATATCACACCCGTCTCAAAATACCCCCCTCTCCTCCTAGGTCACACTGAACCAGGAATTAGGCTGGTTGGAAAAGGTAATTATTTATTTATTTAAAATTAAAATCAAACACAAGTTAATATATATGGGGCAGCACTCACCAATGTGATGACAATACAAATCCGAAAAATAGGTAAGCAATTGAATTCACGTTTGAGCAGCACAGAAGATAAAACACAGGGGCCCTCATTACGACCCAGGCGGTAAGGGGTTTACGCCGGCGTAAACTTCGCCGACCCCTACCGCCTGAGTACGAGTTCCCTCAGCGCCATGGCGGATTTAACACCTGCTTTTAGCAGGTGTTAAAATCCATGGCGCTAAGGGACCTCGTTGTTAATTACGCCACCGTAATTTACGGTGGCGTAATTAACGCCTTCCCCACTCCCATTATGCCCTATGGGGCAAAAATGGGAATGGGGAAGGGTAAATGGGGATTGGGGACTTACCGCCCCGCCAAGGTCGGAATGGGACGGTAAGTCCGCCAACCACCATGGCGGAGTTGGCAGCTTAGCGCCATGGACCATGGTGCTAATAGCACCATGGTTCTCCGCCAAGGTCGTAATGAGGGCCAGGGAAAATAACAGTTTCGGCTTGTGAAAAGATAGCACTTAGGTTAATATTTCCCCCTGCAAATTTCTTAATTCACACATGAGCAATTCTACACAGATGTAAGTAGGCAGCAGATATTCAGGAATAAAAGAACAGTATATAGAGTCTGAATGCAATCTTCCCTCCCCAAACAAGAGAGAAAACATTTTTGGAACTTTGACACTTTTAAAATGACAGTTGGAAATGGCTTTGTGAAACAATTAAAAGTGTGCAGAAATCCTTAAATTGATATGAATTCCCATGGGAGCAACACTGAACAGGTTCTAACAAACATGAGCTACAAGATGAGCAACAGTACCCACTTTAAATAAAAAAGGAAGGTTGAAAATACTTTGAATGGGAAATGACACGCGTAGGAGTTTTACAAAATGGCTGTGTATGTAGCTAAGGGTCTTAGGTTTAAGTGAGAGTTGAAATTACGTTTCTAGCTATATAATTGAAGAAGTTATGCCAGTTTGAATGAGAGGTGTTTTTGAAAATAAAGACGTGAAAATGAAAACAGAAATCAGTTCTTACAATGACAATGATGCTCTTTACTAGGGTATTCCAGCTGGTTACCAGTTTGAAACACAGTAAGCCCCAGAGTGTTCTGCGGAAACCAACCCCAGCACCTCCGTGTCTGCCTTGGAGGACTCAGTCGGATTACCCGTGGGATGATTTTAAGGGTTGGGATTTTACAAGACTAAAGGATTTTCAACAATTTATCACTAGCACAAGAAATCAAAGCAAGGTTTCAGACTGCTGGAACACTATTACAAGTTCTTAAGTTAAAGAGAGGATGGGTGGAGATTGGGATAGCACACGGCAAATATACTATGGGTTACTATGATTCCTATTTATACTTACAGTCCACTGTAATTTAAGATTGGACCGTCAGGGTTCGGGTCATCACGGGTTGGGTCTACAGGCAGCAGGGCACTTCTGGAGAGATTGGTCAGCTGGGTGGTTCTGGTCAATTAGACTGCACCTCAGATTGGATTGGATTGGCCCTTCCCGTCACTGGACACTGTAGATTAGTGGTGTAGCGAGTTCAGCAGGCAAGCTTGAATGGTAGCAAGCCAGACTGGATCAGAATGATTTCCCTTGTGTTTGGGATGGTTCAAGATTTGGGCCGAGCTGAAAAGAGTTCAGCAAATGCTGGGCCTTGGTTTTGCAAAGTATTCTGGATCAGGACAAGATGTAAAGTTCTGGAACAGGATGCAGAAGTCAGGAACAAAACGCTGCCTGGAAATCAGGATG
This sequence comes from Ambystoma mexicanum, assembly GCF_040938575.1. Taxonomy (NCBI): domain Eukaryota; kingdom Metazoa; phylum Chordata; class Amphibia; order Caudata; family Ambystomatidae; genus Ambystoma; species Ambystoma mexicanum. The sequence goes on from NC_090932.1 coordinate 188,133,180, forward strand.
TAGTCAGGAATCAATGTGTGTGTGTGTGTGTGTGTGGTGAAGTTCCTATATCTATCATGCCAAGTGACATCACTAAGTTTATGGTAGGAGCAGAATTACAAACCACACCCCCACGGCTATGATAGGTCAGAGGCACTTGCCTTTTTCTGGTTGGAAGTCAGAAAGAGCGGTCATATTTTATGATGTGATTTAGGAACTCCCACAGTGATTTGGACCAAAACTTAACTTTTCCACAAATACACATTTCTATAATTATGCCTTCTAATAAAATTAGGCACATGCATTACATATTTGATGGGTTATCTGTACATCCAATTCCCATCTCAGTGAGAGCTGGCTTTGTCGTTCTGTGGAATTTTGTTAAGTTTAATCATAACGGTTTGGCCTAACAATTCCTAATTCAGTACATATCTGGGCAATTACCCCTAGAACACAGGTATACAATATTATATTTGCAGCATCAATAGTTTTGGTTTCTTATGTAGTACGGGGTTCACTCACGTCTTCACAGAAAGAGCATAAAATTAATTTTACAACTACCAATTTTTAGATTTGTCTTCCTTCATGGGGCAAAGTTAAAGGTTTTCAAAATTTAATCACAAATAGGCATTTAAAAACAAATGTCTTTGAGCAGTTTTTTTTCTTCTTTCACTGGCAACAGCTGTCAAATTCCTTTGATCAGGGTGGTGGTCCAGAGGGAAGTGTTCTGTCCCCCCCTGTGGAGGTGAGTGTTCAAGGCTGCCATTGTCTTTGCTTGAGCCACAGACGAAAGTCTGATGAGGTCTTTGTTCAAGTATGCGAGAACCTCCAAGCAGCAATTAAGCCTTCCTGCTAGCAGCAAGGTGTTACCCATTCCCAGGCTGAAGCTGCCAGCTCAGAATTAAATATATGATTAACTCAAGACTGGGTTTGGACTTTAAATTACCTACATATTTCATGAAGACATATAATTATTTATAAAAATATTTTTAACACATATAAATGAACACAGTTTATAGGTAGATTTTGACATTTAAATAATTAGACCTTTTGCAAAAACATGTTTTAAACGGGCGATTTTGCACTTTCTTCATGGAAAAAGCACCTTAAACTGAGTCCTTTTAAATCCAATTTTCTTATGCAGCACACACACACATTCAATTCAGCATGATTCTGTCCTTGAGTGCTGGGATTTGTCTTTCAGCTTGGATAGATATATCTAGCCTTTTGTTTGTAGTTTCTGCCTGCACAGTTGAAATTGTTACATGTTGCCATTTTTAGCTGCATTTTTCCCGTGGAACTGAATGAAATGTTGCTGGGCTGCCTTTTCCATAAAATACATTTCTCAGCTGCTGTCCGTCAATGAGGCCCGGCTTCTCTGGCCACACTGGATGATCTGTAATTCTTTTACTCTCAATGATCACTGAAACATCTAGCGGCCAAAACAGCACTTTGAAGGCTGCACAAGCTGCATTTTAAAGGCATTTTCGGTTTTTAGCCCAATTCTGTGGCCTTGCTTCTTGTTAAATGTAACATCACCCACTCTCCTGCAGTGAGTTCTGTTTTACCCTCCACTTTGACTGTGTATGGCAGGGGTGTGCAGCCTTTTGCGATTGTGACCCATGTGCAGTTTTGCAGATTTTTGCGTGCACAGGGGTTAGCGCATCCATTGTTGGCTGTTTCTTTCCCCATTGGTAAAAGGGTGCAGTGGGGCATATCGGAATAGGTAAGAATATCCCACCGTACTCTCAAGTCCAGACAACATTTCCTACTGGCTTCTGTAGGGAAGGCATGATATCACAAGTATGACACTGACACAATGGGTACAATTTGTAAAACCTTTATTGAAATTGTTGGGGTTGGAGAAACTCCTACTTTGCCCTATAACTAAGATGGGAGTGGTCACGACCATCACATAATAAATAACATAGTCCTATTGGAGTCTGTCAAATCAAAATAGCCTATGCTAACAAAACCTAATGCCAGCCCTATCTCTTGTACAAAAAAGTGTAAAAAGGAGAAATGTATGCAAAAGGAAAAATCTGTGTTCAAATGAATAAATATGGTTGAACCAGCTCTCTGCCCCATGTTAGATCTCAGAGTTAGGCTGTCCCTGTAGGCAGGATGACACACTCTGGCTCAGTTTCCAAGACAATGAACAGTTCCAAAACATGGATCGAGGCACATCTGGCCTTCCACGTTAAAGTCTCTTTTCTTCACTTCCAGAATAATGTTTCAACCAAAATGTTCACAAAGGTCCCCCTCTGTCGGGCTCAGACCTTTCACCACACAGTTCTCATAGGTCCCCCTCTTGTCAGGCTCAGACTTCTCACCATACAGTTCTCGACGGTCCCCCTCTGTCGGGCTCAGACCTCTCACCATACAGTTCAACACAAACTTGCAAGGGGGCTCCCATCCCCAAGATGATTTCACTTCAGGCCTCCCTCTGTCGGGCTTGGACCACTTTCGGATGTCGAAGGCTTTTCAATGTGCATGGCTTTCTTTCCAGACTACTTGCAGGACCACTTTGACTCAAAGTTTATAGTTCAAATTTCACTCTCCCCTTCTTTAGGTGTTAAACTTCTTCATTTCACTTTTGCTGTTCATTCACTTTATCGCTTCAAACAATTTACTTTTCACAGAGACTTTCAAGTGGGTTACTTCCTTTTGCCAGACCATTTCGTTACTTAGTATCACTGATTTGACAGCTGTCTTTTACTTCAAAGTTAATTCACAGGTCTTCCATTCCTTGCGTCTCATTCACACGTGCGCAGCCTTTAATTGCGATAAAATGTTGCTACTTCAAACTTTAGCACACACCAGTCTTTCAGGTCGCTTGCCAACTCACCAGCTGTGTGCCTCTTTTCTTGGTTTTGTGATTCCCAATTCACGAGTCAACGTTAGTTCCGCAGGCTTGGCCTCGCCTTCCCAACTCTGCCGTTCACCCGACAGGGTTGCTGGCATCCTTGAAACACAGTGCAGTCTTCATCTTTAGGATCTGGCTTTCTCCACGTGTCTTTCACAGCCTGTTGGAGGCAATGACCTACAGTAGGGAGCTCTTACGGTTTTTAACCCACTGCTGTTGTCCTTTTGGGTGTTGCTCTGCTCCAGTAGGTTTGCCTTCGTCCTGGAAGCCCTGCTTGTACTCGTGCTCCACCTTACTCAGAGTGTCTTTGGGTTCTGCCTTGGTATCAGGTGTATGCACTTAGAGTCAAGTACCTGACTTGGTCTGAACCGATTAGCGGGACATGTTCAGTATGATGTGTGAAAGTTACCGTTGTTACTCTCAGTGACCCTCTTCCTCTGCCCAATGTTTGGGTAGAGGGGGGAAGGGATTTGGGACCTTGGAGCATCCTAAAATATAGGAAGTGTTGGATAAACAAAATAGGGGGGAATACCGCGCCTCACTATCAGCGGCCTCACCCCCACTTCCTGAAGACCCCTCTATCAGGTGATCCTCCCGCACTGGCCCACCCCCAGGGTCTGGATCCAGAGACGATGGCTGTGCCCTGGCCACCTGATAGAGCGATCCCTGGGGACTAGCGGGTGAGACACCCTCTGGTTTCTCACACTTCCCATACATTCTTGATGAAAATGTTTGTTCATTTATGTTTATTCCCATTCATATCTTACACATTGCAAAATAAATTCCCTCTTGACAATGGCAACTGCAGAGTAAGGGTGGCCGAGTGCCCATAAAATGGTGGTTAAGAAAGCCAAGTCAGGCAGAACTAGGGGCAAACGATCCTTAGGTTTCCAGAAATATCAGTAGCAGTGGACTCTCAGAAGCTATTATCGAGATCTAATCATCAGACAAAGTAGACAGAGAGGGGTTAAGTAGTCAGGGAGAGAGAGACAAGACAGCAAGCATAGCGCCCAAGGTGTGGACGAGCAGAAGGTGGTTAGAAAAGGATTTGATTGCTTACCCTCGATGTAGAGGTGTGCCATATACGTTCTGGGTATAGCCAAGCAAGAGCCAAGCCAGGTAGTCTGGCTTGACGCTATGCGCCAAGCAGGCAGAAGACTCATACCTGGTCTCCTGGATTCCCCAAAACACAAAATCCATACCTGGCGTCCTGCCTCCGTTTCCCCCACAGCATAAGACCTGGTGTCCTGCCTGCAGAATCTAGACAACACAGGACCATATATGGCATCCCAACCCCCATCCTCACTGCACAAAAACCATACCTGGCCTCTGGCTCCCATAGCTGCGATCTGAACCCATGTCATATGTGAAGCCTTCAGCGAGTCCAGGCTTTTCAAATTGAATGCTGTGAATTTTGGGCCATTCGTCGCCATTATCCTCTTTTTACTGCGGATTCTTTTCTCCTGCTTTCTAACATGAACTTGTTCATGCCCGTTCCCTTGCTCAGCTCTCTAATCAATGGTTGCTTTCTCCCTCCTGGGTTCCCAGCTGCCTTGCACAGAGCTTCTAGCCATGTCACGTGCCATCCAGGGTACATGACAGAATTGGTGTCAGGGGAATTCAGGGTGTTTTTTTTATATACAATCTGCTTGCAATTGCTAGCATTCTGGCCTCCTGCACAGCTCTGCAAAAGGAAACAATTATGTACATCATTACATTAAGCAAAAAAGATAATGTTTTGCTTTATTGTTCCTGTTATGAATGAACACTACAAGTAGCCGAATACAAAAGATGGCACAGAGCAGCTGTACTTGAGGGCTTTGGGGTCCAAATGAGCCCATCTAATGGTTTCCACCAAACAATAACATTTGGCTGTCCTGAATCGTTACTGGCGTGCATACAGAGGTTCCCATTGAAAAGTGCTGCTGACAAGATATTTGAAAAGGATTTTGTGGTTCTGCTGCATATCGTGACTTGTCAACATGACTACAACAGATGCAGCTACAAAATATGGCAGAACCGAGGTGTAGAGTTCTGTGCTTTCGAGTGATCCAAACATCAGACAGTTGCCACACTCTTGCATCCAGGAGGCAAGATTTTGTTCTCAGTGAGTGTGTGGCGTTCTGGACGTATTTTGCCCTTGCAGTGTGTTGAACTCAGGTTGCGCTCGAGGCAGCCACTTGGCCTGTGCTGGCCCGAGGGCTCCTGGCCCGCTCAACTCTACCGAAATGCATATTTTATTGGAAGGCTTTTAGAAGGGCCATGGAGTTCCATAGATGACCAAAAATGGAGCAGCGCCTATCTCCTCTGCAGGGACGTCATTTCACCAAAATGCCAGGGGTAGCGGACGTGGCATCACACAACCCTTTACCCCTTGGTGACATCACAGGAAGTGATGTCATTTGACCCCACCCTGAAGTGATGCCACGGGATGCGATGGAACGCAACCTTTCAACCGTTGACAAAACAGGGAGTGCTATCACATAGCATTGTACACTACAAAAAATATTGTTATGATATCGCTATAATGTGATGTACATTTCATATAAGAAGGCCCATATTATCAAATTACTGTAAATGCAAGCAGACGTCCATGACCAAATGATAATGATGTGTTATTATATAGCACTTACGCTTAAGCGCTTTATATAGAAAAAATATACACCCAATATCACCCAACCTGTGTTGGTACTCATTTATCGACCTCATAAGTATGAAAGGCTGAGTTGAGGCGTTTATGAACAGACTAAATCAGTGACTCACACCTTGAAGTGTGCCTGAAATAAACCTTTAATGAGTCTAGCAATTATTGAATAGAATTCCAGAAAGACACATTATTTGGTATTCCTATTCTTTCTTATTTAGGGTCAGTGCTGAAAGTGTTAGACTTGTGGCACTCCTGTTCTTATTTTTCTTCTTTTTTAAGGGGCTTTAACAAGAAAGCCAGCCACTCCAGAACTAAAGAGCCACATGGTGCTGGCCACAGCCCATGAGCTTACATTACACAAAAAAAAAAAAACTTTTTTTTCTCTTGTTTTCTTTTTTTTCTAGAGGTCGCAAGGGTGAACACAGAGGTCGCAAGGGAGACCTCAGAGGTCGCAGTTGCGACCTCTGGCGACCCCCAAATGACGTCCCTACTCCTCTGTTGCTTTCATGAGGCAAACACTCAGTATGAAGGTGAGTGTCTGTTTAGCAGTAGGCTCTGAAAGACTGGTAAAGGTGAATGTTGTCTTGAAGCAATTCATTTGGCATATAGGGAGGTCTGCATACAGAGCTTTTCTATAATCTAGTCTTAACAAGCGCTCCAACCACTATGCAGTATTTCCTAGTTATAGTGTTAGCAACTGGCCTGAGGTGTATGTTCTCTTTCTAATGGATTGTGTTCTCCTAAAGATTCCTCATCTTTTAGATATATTCGTATCCTGCTTTGCACTTTTAGAGCATTTTTTGACAGCATGGAGCGCTGTGCAGCATTGTCGTCGATGTCCCTCTGTTAAGGATTTCAATCAGGCGACACGCACACCTTGGTCTCGGCCTAGTATGTAACGTCTAACTGAGGTCCTTTTCTCCTTATTTATGTGGATTCAATTTTGGGATGATACACCACTCATATCACACACCCTTTTCAAATACCCTGCGTCACATTGGACCATGAACCAGGCTGGTTGGTCAAATGCAATAGTTATTTATTTAAAATCCACAAGAAATCATACACTTGAATGGGGCAGCAATCACCAATGGGGTGATCATTACACTGAGAATGTGAGCAATGCACCGGGTTTGACTTTTTATTGCAGCATATATACAGCACAGCAGAATCGGAGTGCTTTTGATATAGGACAGATAGCACCCAAGTTAGAATTTCCCCCTGCAATGTTCCCTCAACCCACCAATAATCAATTCTGAGTGGATACAAAGAAGCAGCATGTACTCAGGAATAAGAAACAGAAAACGGAATCTAAATCTGACCTTATATCCCCAAATCAGAGAGAAAACGGATTTTAAACCCCTTGCAATGTGGTGAGATGACACTCGGAAATGGATAAATCAATAATGAATGTGTGTTAAAAACCTTGGAGCAAATACACTTCCTTACTAAAGCAACAATGCAAAGATACTAACAATCACAAAGAATGGATTACCAAAAAGCATACAGTTCAGAAATGAGTGGAAAGTTTAAAATAGATTGCAGTCAAATAACACGTTTAAACTTTTGCAATTCCCGCCTAAAATTACCCAAACGTTTTTTAATAATAAACGGGTGAAATACCCTGATTTGGAGTGTGTTTTTTATATTGGGGGATAGATATATATCACAGGTACAAAAGGGGATTGAAAGTAAGTTTCTAGCTGGTAAATTGAAATAGTTATGCAATATAGAAGGAGGTGCGCTTTGAGTAAAATGAAGGGTGAAATTGGAAAGGAAATCAGTTTGTGAAAAGAACAGTTTTACTTTAGACTAGTTTTAAGGACTAAGAAAAGAGGAACGCCACCCGTGAGTTCTCTAAGTTACGCTGCAGATGTAACCCTTCACGCAGTGTACCCCTTTTCTTTAAGAAAAATTACTTTATTTAATTGAAATATTGCTAATGACATATGATCTATGCAAAACAGAAATGAAGAGAAAAGTAGCGCTGATGCTTGGTGATTAATGACAAAATGTCCAGAGAATTCTGACAATTGGACAAGTTATCAGGATAAGGATAGGATGATTTATAGAGTGGGATGCGGACAATGCAAGACAAGGGATACTAGGGATTTCTATGGGGTGATGAAATACTCACAATCCACGTTTTAGTTTTGGGCTTTTTGGACAGTCAATCGGGTCTAGTCACTATACGGCAGGGCACCTGGCAAACAGTTGTGCGGTCTGTTCACCGGCTGGCAGGGACTGGACGGGCAATTCTGGTCACTGGATACTAAAGGTCATCAGGGTAGCAGGATTGCAGCAGCATGCAGTGAGTGGCAGCAAGCCAGGCTGGATCAGGATGCAAAAGGTACCACAGCGTTCCCCTTGTTAATGGGAAATTTAGTGGGTTCTTAGATTTGAGGCCTTGCTGGGAATGGGATCAGCCCTGCTTGGGTTTTGCAGTGGGCCATGGATTAGGATCAGCAATGCTTGGCCTTGTAGTTGGAGTCTGGTTCTGGAAGATGACGGGAACAGGAACGCAGTGCAGGAAATCAGGAAGAGTGTCTGTGTCGAGTCTTCTCAGGTACCGTTATTTCTCCAGCATGGGGTCTGGCATGGATTCACATGCTCATGAATATTCCCCGTCGTCAGGCTGGGAATCCTCGGTAAAGAAAAAATCAGTATCAGTTTCGTTTCTGATCTGTCTTAGTAGTAACCAATCACTGGTCTTTGGGTCATACTGCCCCCAGCCAATGACTGCCCTCTCCCTAAGCCCCGCCCCTGGCAGCCATCCTCAGATTTTTACCGCACGTTCAAGTGTTGAGAGTCCTCGTGCTATAGCTCTCGAGCTTTTAGAGCGTTTTGCGTTTTTTCAAGGAGTTTAATCTAATTTTTTCAATCAATCGAGCCTCAAGCGCCACCGTTTCTACTTCCGATCAACGGGGACCCGTTCCGGAATTTTCTACGCCCCTCAAGGGCAAAGTTTTCGTCGAGTTACGGTTCTTGGAGGATTCCAGAAGATCTGAGGCCTACCTCGTGGACATGGCCCAGGACAAGGGAAGCTCGACACCCGGATCCAAGCTGTTCAGGAACTGCCCTGGATGCGGATTACAGAATGTTTTCAAGGAGGATGAGCATTCGAGATGTCTCTACTGCCTTCACGAAGACAAAACGCACGTGGAAAAGGACTGTGCGTTTTGCAAGAACCTGTTGGAACAGACTATGAGGGATCGTCGGACCCGCCTCGCCAGCTGGCTGGAGAAGGGCCCTGCAGGTGAGAAGAAGAAGAAGTCCGAGCGGTCTTCTAAGTCCTGTGAGGGCGCCCCAGCGATGGGGGCCCAACAGAAGGCAAAGCACCGCGAGTCCGCGGGCACCGGGAGCGCCGAAGGGTCGGGCTCCTCAGCTGCCAGGCAGGGCGCACTTTCACCGACTCCATCAACCACGAGCCAACACTCTGGCTCGGCGAAGAGAAAATCTGAGAACCCAGCTAAGCTTCTGGAGAGGCCCCGGTCGATCTCAAAGGGATCAGCCGAGGGGGAGCGAGGCGGGGACCCCTGCCCCAAGGTGAAGGCCTCAAGCGCACCCAAGGTGGTGAAGGCCTTGATTCACCCGGTGAAGGCCTCTATTCACCCGGTGGCGGCCCTTGCGAAGTGTGTGGAGGCTAACCCAGTGGAGGTGACCTCGGGGGCCAGAGTTTCCCTGTCTCCACGGAGGGAATCCTCTTTTCAGCCCATCGATAAGACCCCCATGAAGACCCCGGTGGAAAAAGAGGGGGGGTGGTGGCTGTCACGGACACGGATACAGCCTCTGAGGAGGAGCTGGTTGAAGTCGTGAAGGGCCTCAACAAGAGGTTCGAGGAGGTCCGGTCCCACGGGGGAACCCCGAGGAGGCGGATGAAGAGAGCGACGTTGGCGCCGATGAGACTCCCGTGGAGGAGGAGCAACCATTGCGCCCGTCGCAGCCAGTGGCCGAGCCCCAGGACAACTCGTGGCCATTTTGATGCTTATCCAAACCTTATGCACAGAGATAAGGACGAGATTGCCCCTCACCCCAACGGACGACCCAGCAGAACCGGGCCCTTCGGGAAGCCCTCCAAATAAGCGGAGGAGAGTTCACCCACCCCGCCTTCCCAGCCCTCGCGGCCCGCTCAGCCTTCATCTCCTTCCCCTGATCCTAGGGATTACACGAGAATGGATACGGCCACGACGGGGACGGATGACGACGGTGGTGACAAGATGGGCCTTCCATCACCACTCCCTTGGCCCTCTCCGCCCAACGAAATTGGCTCCTTCCATGCCATGATTGCCAGGGCATCCGAGCTTTTTCAGCTCTGCCCTGAGGAACAGAAGAAGGAAGGTTTCCTCTAGCAGCGGTGCGAGGCCAAGAGGAAGACGGTCCTCGCGGTACCTGGGAGGAGGGACTTGCTCTCTTGAAGAACCCGTCCATGACGCCTGCCAAGAGGGATCGGTACGAGAAGAAGTACCGGGTCCCTGATTCCGCCCCTTTGTACCTTAGGGCACAGCCGACCCTGGATTCGGTCGTCTCGGTGGCGGCCGAGAAGAAGGCGGCGGGGGCGTCATCCTCAACTTCGACCTCTGCACCTGACGGCAAGGGAAAGAAGCTGGACGGCATGGGATGACGAGTCATCTCGTCTGCGGCGACGACAATTAAGGAGGCTAACGCCCTAGCGATTGTGGCCCGCTACGACAGGGAGCTATGGTACAAGATCGCTCCCCTGATGGACTTCCTACCGGACGACAAGAGGTCGGAGGCCCTGGAGATCCTACAGGAAGGTGAGGTGGCGTCGGACCACGCCATATCGGTGGCCACGGATATCGCTGACACCGGATTCCACCTGTTGGGCAACGGTGTTTGCCTTCGACGGCGGGGATGGCTCAAGGCAACGGATTTCCGCCAGGACGTGCAAACCAGAGTTTTGGACATGCCCTTCGACGGGAATAACCTGTTTGGAAAAACAGTGGATGAGTCACTTCAGGCCAACAAGACCGACACGGAGACGGCTCAGGCCTTGGGAGTGTTGCAGCAACGACGGCCGCCCTTTCGGAACGGCGGAGGCAGACAGGGTGCCTCCAAGGGATCCGACGGCGGCTCCTCGACGTACCGCCAGGCGGCCCGCTCCTCGTCGCAGGAGGCCTACAGAGGATGCGGCAAGTCAGGAGGATCTCTTCGTCGTCGCCAAGGAGGCTAAGGCGGCAAGGCTGCCTCCAAGCAGGACTGAATCTGCCATAGTGTCGGGCCCCCACAGGAGCACCCCGGTGGGAGGCCGGCTGGCGAAGTTCGTCAGCGTGTGGGAGTCCATCTCCACTGACCGTTGGGTGCTGGATGCCCTGGCCCACAGGCACCCTCTTGAATTTCAAAGGAAGTGCCCCCGCATTCCTCCCGCGGCCAGGAAGGAACATCACGTCCCTCAACTGCTGTTAGAAGTAAGGGCGATGCTCAAGAAGGGTGCCATCGAGCTTGTCCCAAAGAGGCTCCGGGGCTCTGGAATATACTCAAGGTACTTCCTCGTCAGAAAGAAGACAGGCGGTTGGCGCCCCATCCTGGACCTGCGGCGGCTAAACAAATACATCAAGGCACAAAAGTTCAGGATGGTCACCCTCCAGCACGTGCTGGACAGCTGGAGGAGGCCGACTTCCTATCATTGCTGGACTTGGAGGATGCTTACTTCCACATCCCCATTCTAAAAGGGCACCGAATGTTTCTCAGATTCGTAGTCCAAGGGCGGCACTACCAATTCAAGGCCCTGCCATTCGGGCTGAAGTCGGCACCCAGAGTGTTTACCAAGTACCACGCACCAGTGGCGGCGTGGCTGCGCCTGCGGGGCATCCACATCTAACCCTACCTGGACGATTGGCTCATCCGTGCAAGGACAAGAGAACTCGCTGTCGAACACCCAGCGCAGAACGTCCAACTTCTCACGGATCTGCGTTTCTCGATCAACTACTGGAAATCCCACCTGGTCACGTCGCAGGTCGCACTGTTTCTGCGAGCCAAGCTCGATACAGTGGCGCGATTGGCCTCGCCGTCGGAGGAGAGGACAAAGGCCATCTTGGGCAAGGTGCAGCGCCTGCTGGCCACAGGCGTGGCCAGGGTGAGATCCATCAAGTCCCTGCTCGAATGATGTCCTCATGCATCTACCTGGTGCACCTGTGCATGCTACAGATGCGTCCTCTACAAGAGTTCCTCGACGCCCGTTGGATACAAGCGACGGGCAGCTTCGAAGACAGGATCCCGCTCAATGAGGTTTTCCACCAAGCGATTCGATGGTGGGGCACCCGCGCACATCTCAGGGCGGGCAAGGACTTTCAGACCTCGGTACATCAGGAGACAGTGACGACGGACGCCTCCCTGGAGGGATGGGGAGCGCATACCGGAGTTCTGCACATGAGAGGCCTTTGTCTCCCGGTGGAGAGGTCACTCCACATCAACATCCTGGAACTCTGAGCAGTGTTCTGGGCCCTCAGGTCGTTTCTCCCGTCCCTCAAGGGCAAGGTGGTGAGGATCTTCACCAACAACACCACCACGATGTTCTACATCTGGAAGCAGGGAGGCACCAGATCCCCAGCCCTGTCCAAGGAGGCCCAGGATCTGTGGCACTGGGCAGTCGCCCAGAGGATGTTTCTGGTGCCCTTCCATCTAGCAGGAACAAAGAACGTCATCGCCGGCTGCGCTCGTGCCACGAGTGGGAGCTGCGTCAGGATTTAGTGGATCGACTTTTCCAACGATGGGGCAAACCCCAGATCGACCTGTTTGCGACGGCGACAAACTCTGAGTGCCAGAGGTTCGCCAGCAGGTTTCCCCAGCCGAGGAGCATGGACGATGCTTTCTCGTTCCCCTGGGACGGCCTGTTCCTGTATGCGTTCCCTCCGTTGCCGTTGCTGCTCCGACTCATCAACCAACTCAAGAGGTCCCGGTGCAGGATGATCCTTATCGCACTGGCGTGGCCGAGACAGATCTGGTTCCCAGACCTTCTGGACTTGTCAGCGTCCCCCCCAGTCAGACTGTCACCGGAGGCAGATCTTCTCTCCAGAGAAGGAGGCGCCATCCTCCATCATGACCCGGAGTCGCTGAACTAGAGTTTGGAGGGTACAATATCCCGGCAGACTGCAAGGAGGTGCTTGCAAAGGCCAGGGCGTCCTCAACTCTAAAGTGCTATGGACACAAGTGGAAGAGGTTCTTTGGCTGGTGCCGTGCACAGAAGATTAATCCTCTGCATATTGCGGCCCCTCAAGTGCTGCCGTACCTGCTATCGCTGGCCAAGGCGGGACTAGCTCACGCTTCCATCAAGATCCATCTTGCAGCGATTTTCCGTTACACCAGAACTATGGAACGGTCATCCCTGTGGTCTCATCGCCTGGTGAAGGAATTTATGAAGGGACTGTTCTGATCGTTCCCACCGGTGAAGCTCCGGCCCCGGCATGGGAGCTCAACGTGGTGCTGACCAGGCTCATGGGGCCACCATTTGAGCCTCTGCATTCGGCACTGTTGAAATTTCTGTCGTGGAAAACGGCGTTCTTGTGACCATCACCTCCGCATGACGAGTGGGAGAGATCCAGGCCCTACCCTGCAAGCCTCCATACTTGACTTTCCATGAGATGAGGGTGGTGCTGAGGACGCACCCCTCCTTCATGCCCAAGGTGCCGTTGGACTTCCACCTCATCGAGCCCTTGGTGTTGCCAGTTTTCTTCCCTTCGCCTTCATCACCGGCCGAGAGGACTTTGCACTCGCTGGATGTAGCTAGAGCGCTGAAGTTCTACGTGGACCGCAAAAAGAGTTTTCAGAAGACATCACAGCTTTTTGTGAACTTTGGACCTGTGAATCAAGGGAAGGGCCTCTTGAAGGCTTCCATTTCCAGATGGCTCTCCGGCTGCATCATGCACTGTCATCGGTTGGCAAACCGACTGTTGCCCGGCCGTCCGAGAGCCCATTCGACCAGAGCGATCGCTGCTACGATGGCGTTCTTGTCTGGTGTGCCCCTGCTGGATATCTGCAGGGCTGCTATGTGGAGGTCGACGCACACCTTCACGAAATTCTACTGCGTCGACTGGGATTCCAGGGAGGAGTCCAGAGTCGGCCAAGCAGTGCTGCGCAACCTGTTCGCCTGAAGGTGGGCCTGGTCAGGAGGTAAGAGTTGCTTAATGTTGAGTTTAGGTAATGCTTAATGTTGAAACAGAGAAGAGAGTGGGCACCACCATGTATTCAAAAATGTTCAGGATATTCAAGTAAAAATCAAATATTTCAAAAAAGAATATACATCCAATTGAAAAGGAGCTGGCTGTGACAAGTCTGGAGACACCCGGACTTATAATTGCAACACACGCTGGAGACCAAGTAATAATACTGGGTCACACAACCGCTCTCATATGGGGCCCAAGATGGGCACGTATTTATATCTGATTCACGACAATATGTTCAAGTATCCATAATATACCATACTTCTTAGAGAAAGGAAGATGAGTCTTTCTTATTCATATCAAAAATGATTTATCCATAGTAGTTCAAACAAAAAGCTATCACTAATAATCCTTAGTGAGGAAGCAGTTGCCACAATCCACATGTATTAGACTAAAAAAGCCAATGCATTTCGGAAATTATTTCCTTCATCAGGGCGAGTCTAATTATATAAGTCCAGCAAGCAAGTATATAACATAACAAATGCAAGTATGTGACATAAATTCATATAATGGTGACAATTCAAACGAAACATACATTGAAAAAAATGAATGAAAGGAAACATACCAATCAGTAGATGTTACATCATGGGTAAATATCAATAGCAAAAAAGAAAAAAGAAAAAGAAAAATGCCGTAAGTGGTTTATAAGGTAAATAAATGAAACCAAAGAATAATAGATGTGGATTTACCTCATTGGTGTGGTCAGTGGTGAAAAACAGAACGTCCTGCGTTCATGCCTACTCAGCAGTGGGTTGTAAATGGCATTATGCACAAAGGCATGGAGAAAATCCACTCGTGCTTACAAGGAAACCAATCTGTGGATCATAAAAGATCCAATTAGATACTGTGTTTTACACTCATACTTGGTCAAAGAGAAGGATTGTGATCAGATTCTTACCTTGTAATACACAGAGAGAAACGATCCTCCACTGTGCAGCTGCAGGGCAGTGACACAGACTGCAGTGTGAAGCCGTTGTCTAGGCAACGGTTCTTTTGTTTAGCATGTGACCACCTCGTTTCTGTGAGATGCAGGTGGTCACAATTAATGATGTAAAATCGGCCAGGGCCCACAAAAATGACAAACCAAATATTTATGGGGCATCATCAATAGGTGCCCATAATTGTAATGATAAAATCCGAAAAAAATTAAACATTAGAATAATGAAGATAGAAAAAATACTGTTACAGGTCCTTTAATTTTTTTATTTAACATTTATAAAGCGCTCACACAGCCCACAGGCATCGAGGCGCTGTTACAGGAATTGTTTGTTTTTCTTAGTTGTGTAATTGTGTTGTTTTTTTTTGTCTTAGTTACGTATTATAACGCGCTTAAACACCCAGAGGTTTCTAAGCGCGGACCCTCGTGTCGTCTTGCTTCCAAGACGCGCACGCTGCCGCTGAGCTATCCTCCCGTCCTGTGGCTGTCTGGTCACAAATACTGCTGTAAATTCGACCAGGGCCCCCAAAAAATAAAAAATGAGGTATTTATAGGGCATCACAAATGGGTGCCCATAATTGTAATAACAAATTCCCAAATTAAAAAAATTATGAAAAAACAAAGTAGTAGTGATGGATTTATGTAGGTGGTCACAAATAATGATGTAAAATAGGCCAGGGCCCACAAAGATGTCAAACCAAGTATTTATGGGGCATCATAAATAGGTGCCCATAACTGTGATAGTAAAATCCGGAAAATAAATAAATAAATAAAAATTAAACCAGAGAATAATGAAGATAGAAAAAATACTGTCACAGGTCCTATGGCTATCTGGTCACGAATACTGTTGTAAAGTCGGCCAGGGCCCACAAAAATTAAAAATGAAGTATTTATGGAGCATCACCAATGGGTGCCCATAATTGTAATGACAAAATTCCAAATAAATATATGAAGTAACAAAGTAGTAAAGATAGAAAAAATACTGTCACAGGTCTTTAAGCTGTCTGGACAGCAAGACATAACAAAATTAAGCTAAGGTAATAGTAAGACTATTCAAACGTAGATGAGCAGTTGAAGCACAGTCACAGTGCGTAAGGTGTCGCCCAGGGGCGGCACCTTGGGTCCCAGACATACGTCCGGGACATGCACTAGGGCTGTTACTAGAATGCTCAAAACATGATTAGACAAAAGGCAACATATGCCATACAATAATTAAGAAAATAAAGCAAAAAAGGCTACATGAGATAGAGTGATTCGAACTAGTTAAGCTCAACGGCTGTCAACATGTGGAAATGTAAAAAAAACAGTATCCAAATGTTCAGAACATCTTTCACAAATTACTCTGAGCATCATATAGAGTAGCCAATGCAATCAAAAAGTAATAATTAGAGCACAGGGCAAAGAGACCCCTATGTAAGAAAACATGTTAAAGTATACAACTCAAGCACAGAAAGAACAGTAGAAACAGTAAAGTCACAAGAGGAACAGTAGAGATCCTTATGTGTGAAAACATGGCAAAGCATACACCTTTAACACAAGCAAAACAGTAGTATCACAATCAAATATAACAGTGGTAATTGATCTCCTCATTCAGACCGCTCGGGACCAGACTACTGAGTTTATCAATCCAAAATGTCTCTCTGCGATTGAGGCGCAGACCTAAATCTTCATGAGGATTATTTCTTGTGAGTACCTCCAGAATCAGAAACTTAATCTGTGAAAGATTGTGATTGTTCAAGGCCCAGTGGCGAGCTACAGCCGAATTAGGGTTGGAATTACGGATACATGACCGGTGTTCGTTCCATCTGATTTTGGCTGCTCTAGTTGACTGGCCGACATAGTATTTTCCGCAAGGACATTTAATGCCATATATGATGTCGGCAGTGTCGCATGTGCCAAATGTCTTGAGGATGATCTTCTTACCTGTACGTGGATGGAAGATTACATTGCCTTTAATGACGGAATTGCAATTAATGCAGTGTAGGCAGGGAAACGTACCAGTGCGTTGTGTGATAATTTTTTTTTTTCTTTTTTTTTTCTTCAATGGAGGTCTTGTATGTACAAGTTCGTCCCTGAGATTCCTACTCCTCTGGTATGCAAACACAGGTAATTCAGAAAACAAGTTTTGTACTCATGTCGTTTTTGAAAATGTTCCAGTGTTTCTTAATTGTTTGTTTGATTTTATTGCTCTGGGTAGAGAATTTTGATACATATACTGGTGATTTAAGGTCCCTTGTTGGTTTCTTAGGAGCGGATAGTAAGGTTTTACAAGACTGTTGACCCTTTCAACTGCAGAATCCAGTTCTTCTTGATGGTAACCTCTTGCAAGAAATTTCTCTTTCATAGCCAGTTGCTGTGAAATACAATCCTCGGGGTCACTTACAATCTTTTTGACTCGAAGAAGTTGACTAAATGGCAGGTTCCTTAGTAGGCTGGGCTGATGGAAACTAAGGCGGTGTAACAGATTATTGCGATCAGTTGGCTTCCGGAAAAGGGTGGTACTATAACCATTGTCTTTCTTTATTATTTGTACATCTAGAAACGTAATCTTGTCCCGTGATGATTCCCTAGTGAATTGAACTTGTTGGTCAATGTTATTAAGGTACTCAAAGAAGTCATCAAATGCTGTATCTGTGCCTGTCCAAATGCCAAAAATGTCATCTATGTATCGAGTCCACATGTAGATATCCTTCTTCCATTCCGGTTTGTTCAAAATGTGGTCCGACTCGAATTTGTACATAAAGCAGTTGGCGTAAGTCGGCGCCATAGTTGCGCCCATGGATGTACCAGAGACTTGAAGGAAAAACTGGTTATGGTATTGAAAATAAGAATTTTCAGCAATAAATTGCAGAAGGGTTAGAATAAATTCCTTTTGGGCTCGAACATCCGGTGATTGAAGTAAAAGCCATTCTACTGCTTCAATTCCAAGGTCGTGTGGTATAGAAGTGTATAGACTTTTGACATCTATAGTAAACATCAGATGATCCTGTTGGAAAGTAATATTGTTAAGCTTCTGTAAAAAATGAGTTGTGTCTCGAGTATAAGTAGGGGTTTCTTGAATTAGGGGTTGTAGGAAAAAATCAATGTAAACACCAAGTGGCTGGTTTATACTGTCCATTCCTGCGACAATGGGTCTGCCAGGGGGTTTGATAGGGTCCTTATGAATCTTTGGCAGAGTGTAGAAATTCGGAATTCTCGGATGTTCATTGAGCAGGAACTTATGTGTATGTTCATTTACCCAATTTAGTTCGAGTGCTTTGTCCAGCAGAATAACTAAGTTCTGTTTGATTGAGATAGTTGGATCATGATCTAGAGTGGCATATGTGGTCTGATCTTGAAGTTGTCTACTACACTCAGAATCATAGTCTGTAGTGTTAAGGATGACAAGGGCACCTCCTTTGTCTGCAGGGCGAATAGTGATTTTGGTGTCGCTGTAGAGATCTCTAATAAGTCTAATTTCGTGAGGTTTCAAGTTCTTGTGTGGCGGGGTTCGATAATTGATCCGTTCAAGATCTCGAGTGACCAGTTTTTGAAAAATATCGATAGAGGGGACACTGATGGGAGGTATGAACCCACTTTTAGCCCTAAACTCTTGGAAATCAGGCATGTTGGGAGGTTTATCATATGTTTCCAATTCTTCAAAGAACACTTTCAATTTAAGCTTCCTTACAAATTTATAGAGTTCGATCTTACTGTTGAACAATGTTGTACTATAGGTCGGAACAAAACTGAGACCTTTTTGTAATGTGTCTTCTTCCTGTTTAGTAAGAGTTCTGTCTGAGATATTAATCACTAAGTTTTCCTTAATTGTAGACGTGTTTGAGGTTTGGGTCTTAGGCTTCCTCCTCCCCCTGCGGGTTCTTTTGGCCGTGCGCCTAAAAAAACAGCGATGGATGTTTGTGCTGAGGAGCTCGCTGTGTGGTTGAGGTTGTCAAGTGCTTGTTCAATTGGTGTTTCTGAATCTCTCTGTACTTCTGAGTCTGAACTAGAGGTGTTATCAGATGATTGTTTGTCGGATGGGTATTTATAGAGCTTTTTTGGTGCTACTGGGCCATATTTCTCCATCCATGTGTACACTTCATCATTAATATAGTCGTATGTGTCGCGCTCAAATTTCTTAACTTTCTTTTGTTCAAGCTCAGTTTTGTATTCTTCAAGTTTTGTAATTTGGGAATTTGTTATTACAATTATGGGCACCCATTTGTGATGCCCTATAAATACCTCATTTTTTATCTTTTGGGGGCCCTGGTCGAATTTACAGCAGTATTTGTGACCAGACAGCCACAGGACCTGTGACAGTATTTTTTCTATCTTCATTATTCTAATGTTTAATTTTTTTCGGATTTTATCATGACAATTATGGCCACCTATTGATGATCCCCCATAAATATTTGGTTTGTCATTTTGTGGGCCCTGGCCGATTTTACATCATTAATTGTGACCACCTGCATCTCACAGAAACGAGGTGGTCACATGCTAAACAAAAGAACCGTTGCCTAGACAACGGCTTCACACTGCAGTCTGTGTCACTGCCCTGCAGCTGCACAGTGGAGGATCGTTTCTCTCTGTGTATTACAAGGTAAGAATCTGATCACAATCCTTCTCTTTGACCAAGTATGAGTGTAAAACACAGTATCTAATTGGATCTTTTATGATCCACAGATTGGTTTCCTTGTAAGCACGAGTGGATTTTCTCCATGCCTTTGTGCATAATGTCATTTACAACCCACTGCTGAGTAGGCATGAACGCAGGACGTTCTGTTTTTCACCACTGACCACACCAATGAGGTAAATCCACATCTATTATTCTTTGGTTTCATTTATTTACCTTATAAACCACTTACGGCATTTTTCTTTTTCTTTTTTCTTTTTTCTTTTTTGCTATTGATATTTACCCATGATGTAACATCTACTGATTGGTATGTTTCCTTTCATTCATTTTTTTCAATGTATGTTTCGTTTGAATTGTCACCATTATATGAATTTATGTCACATACTTGCATTTGTTATGTTATATACTTGCTTGCTGGACTTATATAATTAGACTCGCCCTGATGAAGGAAATAATTTCCGAAATGCATTGGCTTTTTTAGTCTAATACATGTGGATTGTGGCAACTGCTTCCTCACTAAGGATTATTAGTGATAGCTTTTTGCTTGAACTACTATGGATAAATCATTTTTGATATGAATCAGAAAGACTCATCTTCCTTTCTCTAAGAAGTATGGTATATTATGGATACTTGAACATATTGTCGTGAATCAGATATAAATACGTGCCCATCTTGGGCCCCATATGAGAGCAGTTGTGTGACCCAGTATTATTACTTGGTCTCCAGCGTGTGTTGTAATGCTTAATGTTGAGGCTTGCCACCTCCCGTGCTTGTGCATGTATGTACTGCTATGTATTCTTATATTCATGAGCATGTGAATCCATGCCAGACCCCGTGCTGGAGAAGGAACAAGTTACTTACCTGTAACTGTTGTTCTCCAGCATGGGTCTGGCATGGATTCACATGCAAACCCTCCCTCCTACCCCTCTACGACTCTTCACTTGGTCATACTGCCACTTTATGTGCTACCAAATCTGAGGATGGCTGCCAGGGGCGGGGCTTAGGGAGAGGGCAGTCATTGGCAGGGGGTAGTATGACCCAGAGACCAGGTTTGGTTACTACTAAGAAAGACAGATACGAAACGAAACTGATACTGATTTTTTCTTTACCGAGGATTCCCAGCCTGACGACGGGCAATATTCATGAGCATGTGAATCCATGCCAGACCCATGGTGGAGAACAACAGTTACAGGTAAGTAACTTGTTCCTTATAGTGCATAATGACATCATCAAAGTATAGGCTGGGCACGGTTAACTAAGCACGCCCCTAAACTACTTTGATTGGGCAGGGGTGCTAGTCTCCACCTTGCTCTCAGCTGGTTGGATTTCCAAGGGAATGATGTCAGATTTATGAGGTGAGTTTTACAATGTCCAAAAACTCCCACAATTACTTTACTTAAAATCCGATTTTGCCTAAAACATACATTTATACAATTGCAATCTCTTAGCAAATTATATACACAGGTTACTTATTGTGTGCAGCACACATCAGTCCAATCTTCCAGTCTGGGGGACCTTTTTTCGCCCTTCTGATACATTTTGGTAATTTTGAGCATGAAAAATTTGGCCTAAAATTCCATAACATTATACACAGATGCGAATTAACACATGGGATGTATGTACAAAAACGTATGTTTGCAACATTGATACTTTTCGATTTATCATCAATACTTTGCCCTTTCTGTCCCCAAGGTGTCAGTGAGTTCTACCATGTCTCAAAAGAAAGCACAAAAAAATCACTTTTAAACTGCAACATTTTTACAATTTTTCAAAGTCTTGCTGCAGAGATAGAAGTCTTTAAAGTGTATTCCTGAAATAGTCTTTGGGAACAAATGGCAGGACCTTTGTTCCTGGGTCAATTATTTTTTCTTTCCTTCAACTGCTGCCAACTGTCATTTCCTTCAGAGCATGGTGGGGGTTTCTCCCACCATTGAAGTTATATTGCCCCTTCACACTTCAGACTTCCTTCCCTGGGAACTTCATTGTCAGGGTCCCAGCAGAGACGAAAGTCTGTCCAACCCTGTAATGATCAGGGGGTTGTCAGTATCTACTGAGAGAGAGCCGTCCTTTTGGTTCCACCCCTCCAAGCAGAAAACCTGTTTTTCAACTTGCAACTCCAGCCACCATAGTTTTAACCTTTAATTTGTTATCTTAAATCCAGAATTAAAGCAAGCCGGTTGCATAAAATAACCCATGTTATATAGTCTCACCAGCAACAAACCCCTTTCAGATTGCTAAAAACTGGCAGGCTTTTATTCACCAATGTACTGTTCCAACACACAGGCATTTGTTTTTCTTTAATTTGCAAAGGCCCATTTATTTTACACATGGTGCAGTTGGCCTTCCTTCTTAAATTCAACTTTCCATCTCCCGCAGATTCACACACTGTCTTGCAGCTATAGTTATTCTCTTGAATAATTATAGAGTTGGTCTGCAGCACAGATGCATTGAAACAGACATGGCTCAGCTAGTTAGAGTCTCTCTCTGAACAGCTGAGTTTTGGATACTTTTGCAAAGAAAATGACTGTTTCCCGTGTAAGTCAAAGTAAAGTTCCTGGTTAATTTTTTTTTAAGAGTTGGTTTTTGCAGGGCTTGTTAATTCAGAATCATGCCTGGTTTTGCTGAGGCACAGTGAAACACACAGGGCTTGGTAGGGTTTATTAATCACAGTGGCTTTAAGAAACAGAGGGAATTAGCGTCAAAGCCGCATTTTATTTTTTTTAAGGTAAAAAGGGTTTTCTTTCCAATGGAGATTTTGGCTTTTGCAGCAAAGCAACGCTGCTTTTTTCCACTTTCTTCCTTTTGTTGATGTCAGAACACACTGGCAATCTCCTTCAATGTGCCCCCTTGGTTCCATCCTGACCGATGTGTTCTTGGCAGGACGGTGGAGCTATTTTTGTTGTTGTTGCAAAACACAGTTTTGAGCCATGGCGCTCACAGGATCCAGCGCAACCATTTTGTGGTTTCTGCTCAATTGCAGCTTGGTGATGTGGGGAAAGAAATGCTGTTGAGAGGGTCAATATATCCCACACCTCGACAGTTACCATTTCTGCGTCCAGAAATGATGTCGATGATAGTATAAATAGCACGCATCAGTTCTGTTTTTTTGCATGCTCTACACACTCTCAGAACGCTTCGACTGGCCTCAGCAAACGAATGCTGTATACTTTCGAAATTTTTTGTGATTTATGATGCCGCTTCTGCCAATCGATGACCAGCAAGGCCTTGAAGGAGACAAAGTCGAAGCTTGTGCTAGGTCAGTCGGTTTCGAAATCTCTGTCCTTCACGCCTTTCAAAAAGAAAATCTCCAGAAAGGCCCAAAAACGCTCCAGTGCTATGTATTTACTGGTACCATGATCCTGCCATTTTCAACAAATGTATGTTGTTTATCAGCATCTATAGGGTTTTAAGGCACTGTGCACAGATTATTGAAATGGTACAATTTAAGGAAATTATTAAAATCAATGAACTGGATACAACAGAAAAGAAAACAAGAACAAGAGAACACCAAACACAAAGGAACATGATTTGATGGTCCATAAAACAGTAAAAGTGAAGGTCAGGCAACATACAGAAAAATTGAAATACAAAAGTAGGCCACCACCCAGACAAAAATAAGAATGCAGGAGGGGTGCAGTCTTAAACGTTTAAAAAAAATGAGGGTCCAATAAAACGGCAGTCACAAACCCAGGAACCGGCTCCAGGTGGTAACATGAGCTAAAATGGCTCCAGATGACAAATATTGAAAAACATGGGGCCTTATTACACGGTAGGCGGTAAGTAACGGCCCTTACCGGCATGGCGCTAATAATGTGTCCGTGTAGGAAGCAGCCCGCTAATTGCGTGGCATCACGAGTACGCGGGCACGAGCTTAGCGCCATGCCGGTAAGGACTCTACCGCCATGCCGCAAAAGGCCCGAAAAGTCCTTTAGCGGCACTGAAGAAAGCGCTGATTGCACTTTTGCCATCCCACAACACGGCATTAGCGGTTACCACCAAAAACGGTGATCGCTAATAGCGGTGACCGCTAATAGCGGCAACCGTAAAGAAGCGGAACCGGATGTAGCGTCATTGTACAGGAACCGGAAAGAGCACTGCGGCCATCTTTAAAAACACAAACCATTGCCATCCTCTGCCCCCAGGACCTGCAGCCACACCAGAGTTTTCAA
Source organism: Ambystoma mexicanum (assembly GCF_040938575.1). NCBI lineage: Eukaryota > Metazoa > Chordata > Amphibia > Caudata > Ambystomatidae > Ambystoma > Ambystoma mexicanum. Next base: position 188,156,567 of record NC_090932.1, read on the forward strand.
AAATCATCCCCAGACCCACTGAGAATGCCCAAGGCCATTAAAAAAAGGAGCTGAGCGGCAGCGCAAGCAGCGCTTTTCAAATGAAGAGCTGACAATGCTAACCGGCACACTTGCTGCCAACGCAGAGGTCGTGTTTGCCAATGACATGCGGCGTCCCAGCCTAATCAAGAAGAATGAGATCTGGGCAGAGTTGGCCCATAAAGTCAATGCGGTGGGCTCCACCCCCTGCACTGTGAAGGATGTACGGAAGCGATGGGACGATCTACGCCTCTGTGTACGCAGCATCCTGGCTGCCAACCGGAGGCTGGCCATGGGCACTGGAGGCGGTGGAGGATCCCCAATAAAACTGCAGGAGTGGGAGGAGACCTGTGCAAGCACCATTGGGGTCGAATCAATCGAGGGAGTAGGCAAAATGGAGCGCGGTGTGCCGACATCGTCAGATGGAGGTGAGTGTCCACACAAAACACTGCACTGTGAAACATGAGGTAATCCCCCAAATGTGACCCTGAAATCATCTCATGTATAGGGCCATCAAACATACATGCACACAACCCTGCCCATATGCGGTGCACATCCCGACACAAACACATGCATGCAGCACCACAGACACGTGTCACCCAGACTCATGCATGAATGACCCACCCAACTGTCTAACGACCTGTATGGCCAAACATGAAGTCCAAATGCATAGAACAGCAGGAACAACAACATCTGCATAAAGCATGTTGCCCCATCACCAATGCCATCCTTCTCTTTGTCCCCCACAGGCTCACAAACTGACAGCGATGAGCAGGACAATGTGATGCAGGCCCCGCCTGCTAAGAAACAGTCCAGGGGAATGGAAGCAGGCAACATGGCCAGCATGCCGAGGGGCACTGGAAAGAGTGCACTCCCGCAGAGGACCAAACCCACAAAGTCACCCACGTCACCAAGACGTGAAAGTCCACCAGACGCAATTGCAGCACCCACTCCAGCAATCCCCCCCGCGCACGATCCACCCGCGGAAGCGACACTGTCTGCTGCTAATAGCTCCATCGGCGAGGCAGCTGCCATGGCACCCATGTGCGATGTGGAGGACACTTGTAACTCGCCCATTCAACACCATACACCCAGCCCGCAGCAGTCAAAACAACCGAGCCCACGCCCCACATCACATTCCAGCAGCCATGAGCAGTCTGGGGATGAATTTGTGGCAGGGTGCTGGAGTCCACTGGTGACATCACCTGATGCTGGACAAATACCACCCAGTGCGGCACCCACCGCACAACCCAGACACAGAGGCCATGACATGGCCATCATCAGACAGCGGCAGGAAGACATCACTGTGCTGGTTGGCCAGCATGTGGGCGAGGCTGCCCGGGCGAGGGAGGAGTGCAGGGAGCATGCAAGGGGCATCAGACAAGCCATAGAAGCCAGCACCAACCGGCAATGTGAGGAAATGTCACTTGTGAGGCAGGTCCTCACACGCATAGCGACGCGATGGACAGGCAGAACCCCCCACCGGCACCGGACCAACCGTGCACCTCCTCTGCCAGCTCAAGGCAGAGCAGCCCCCGGCGCAGGTCCTTGCGGGCTATGCAGCGCACAACCTCACAACCCCCCAATGGTGGCAGAGGGGGTGGGAACTAGGGCCTGCCAGATGTTGCTGACACGTGTACAGCTATGCAGCACTGATGTGCAAGCCATGTTTGGGAGTGTTGTGGGGGGAGGGTGAAAGGGTTTTTGGGAGTGTTGTGGGGGAGGGTGAAAGGGTTTTTGGGAGTGTTGTGGGGGGAGGGGTGAAAGGGGTTTTGGGAGTGTTGTGGGGGGAGGGTGAAAGGGTTTTTGGGAGTGTTGTTAGGGGGAGGGGGAACGAGTTTTTGGGAGTGTTGTGGGGGGAGGGTGAAAGGGTTTTTGGGAGTGTTGTCGGGGGAGGGGGGAAAGGGTTTTTGGGAGTGTTGTGGGAGGAGGGGGAAAGGGTGTTTGTGTTGTTGGGTCCATGCACTTCTTTTACTGACATGACAAATCACAGGAGTGGACAATTTCTTTGTGTATGTGTGCTTTACTGGTGGACAGGGCACAGTGTACATTTCACCACAAAACCCAGTGCCCAAATACCCACATCCATTGAACACTCTTCATCCATGTGTATTAGAAATATTGGTCTATCAGATGCTGGCGCACAGCACGTCCCTCCTGGGCATCGCCACCTGCATGACCTGCAGCCCCATCTTCTCCCTCCTCATCCCCATCATCATCCTCACCAGGTGGTTGCAGTTCAATGTCAGGGGGCAGTGGCACATTCCGTCTGATGCACATATTGTGCAGCATGAAACATGCCATTGTGATCTTGGCCATCTTCTCATGCCCGTACAGGAGTGCCCCACCCGATCTGCTGAGGCACCGGAACCATGGCTTCAAAAGGCCAAATGTCTGTTCAATTACCACATCGGTACGGGTATGCGCACGATTGTATTCCTCTTCGTGCCTGTTCTGTGGGAACCCTCTGCATTGTCCACAAGGCCTTCTGGGGCCTGGGGCCTAAATACCTTCAACTCTCTCTTCCTAAATATCTTTCTTCCCGAGCCCTACGCTCATCCGTCTCCAACTCCCTCAGGGTCAGCCGCTTCTCGAAGCAACGAGCTGGGGGTAGATCTCTCTCCGCGGCAGGGGCCTCCCTCTGGAACAGCCTTCCTGCCTCCCTGAAACTTGAGGAGAACCATCTCCGGTTCCGGAAGCACCTCAAAACCTTCCTCTTCACTTCGGCTTTCTCTCTCCCTCTCCCCTGCTAAATTCTTCACCTAAACTGCACTGATTCTGCAACTGGGCCACTCTCACCGACCTCGGTCCTGGGCCCAGTCACTCTTCACTTGCACTGCCTCCCTGGCAACCCCTGCACTGCGGGACTGTCTCTGTATCCCTACAGCCCCCCCCCAGCACTTGTCTGCACTTACCTTGCACTTGCCACCAGCTGGCCCTATTTATTTATTATTTTATTTCTATTCTACTTATTTGTACTGCACTCCCCCCCCTCCCTCTTCCCCTTGCACTTTTTCCCTTCCCCCTACCCCTGCACTTGCGCGGTCTGAATGACACCTGGCCTAGTAGGATCGTTGTCTGTCTTCCCCTTGTTCCCCCCTCCCTGCCTCATCGCGCCTTAAAACACTTGTGTATAGGCGCGTTACAAATGCCATATCATATCATATCATATCATATCCGTAGAGGGATAAGCAGCCACCTCTTCAGTGGATAGCCAGCATCACCTGCATGGGTGCAACAATGGGTATGTGTAAGTGTTTACATCAAGTGGAACCTGTACATATCACACAAATCAACTTAGCATTGTGAATGACATCCACAAATCCCTGCATGCATGGAGGTAATCAAAGTAACTGCAATGTGGGAAGGTGATGTAGTCCTTGCAAGTGGACATGCACTGTGCATGCCTATGACAGTTGATGCCATGTACTGGGTGAGGTCCAGTCATTCGTGTATTTTGGTCCAGGCACCGTTTGGACCACACTGCTAGTGAACTGCCATTCCGAAGTTGATGTCCCCATGCTGTCATGCGGCACTTCTGTAGTGGTGTACGGGTGTGAATCAGTATAATGGATAGAGGTAATCCCTTTGTATGCACTCAAGGTCGCATTTCCGTTGTGATGCTGTTCAGCGTGCATTCCCATTGTCCATATTGGCTGCATGTAGCTGTGTTATAGGGGTTATGGTCTGATGTGCAATGTGCATGTTGATGGATGTGGCATGTTTGGGTTAATGGGTTCATTTCATTGTTGTACAGCTTACTTACTTGCATGTGGTTTCCATGTGTCAGGTCCAGTGTGGGCTGCCTCGGGGGACAGTGGTGTGATTCTGTATGGGCATAGTTGACACTGACAACTAATGACACCCGGTTGGAGTATGCTTCTCTCCCCCCCAATCACACCCGTTTGGAGTATGCTTCTGCCCCCCCCCCGCCAATTGCACCCGGTTGGAGTATGCTTCTCCCCCCCCAATCACACCCGGTTGGAGTATGCTTCTCTCCCCCCCCAATCACACCCGGTTGGAGTATGCTTCTCACCCCCCGAATGTACTGCCCACATCACAATGCCATGTGCTTGCCATGCTACTCACCAAGTAGCCACGAACGTTGTCCAGCATGTCGCTCCATGTAGCGTGGTATCGTTGAGTTCCGCAGGACCATTGAATCATGGGTTGATCCGGGATAGCGGGCACAACAATGTGTGACAATCTTGTTGGAGTCACATACCATTTGGACGTTGATGGAGTGGTATTGCTTTCTGTTTCGGTACACTGCCTCATTGGCATGTGGGACAACCAATTCCACATGGGTACAGTCGATAGGCCCGATGCAACTTGGGATGCCTGCCAGTGAATGGAAGCCAACCTTATTGTTAGAGGTGTCCTGGGCAGTCTGTGGCAGGGATATGTGTTCACTTGTGTGCTTCAGGAGGGCATCGAGCACCTGGTTCAGCGTGCGTGAGAATACTGTTTGTGATATGCCATGCATCTGCCCTACCGTATGCTGGTAGGTGCCTGTGGCCAGGAAGTGGAGCACAGTTACCGCCTTCAGTAGAGGGGGGATGGCAGTACGGATGTCTATGAGGCTGACTATGTCATTGTGTACCATGTCCACAATGGTGTTGATGGTATCCCGGTCCAGACGGTACAGGGTGTGTATCTGCTCAGGGGTTAGGTTGAATGGACTGGCTCTGATCCTGGGGATTCGTGGCTGCCTCTGTGGTATAACTAGATGCACTGGTGGGGTTTGCAGTGCCTGTCTCGCCCTCCTCCTCCTCCTGGGTCTCCTCTGTGCTGCCTGTTGTTGTTGTTGTTGCAATGAAATCATGTCCTCCAGCCCTTGTAATGCTGCTAGTATTGGAATCATTTTGGTGTGTGAATGGGTGTGGGAAGGGGTGTGGTGTGCTCCTTTTGTGCTGGTCCAGTCTCCATTGCCTCCACCTGTGCTGATTGTGGGCACCTGTGGCGGTTGGGAACACTGCACATGGCCCTTTACGGGTGGTTCGCCATGCCCGTATGGGCTTTTTGGGACTGCTCCATGCCGCTATTTGCATGTTCGCATGTCTTGTAATGGACTCCTAATTCCGCCATGCCGCTATTGCCTCCATGAAGGGTCGCGCGCCCGCGACCGGAGCGCTATTAGAGGCACCAAATTTAGCGGTGCCGCTAACAGCGGGTAGGCGGGTCGTAATTGGCAGGTGCGGTTAGCGATGCCGGTAATCCTTTACCGGCATTGTTTTTCCCTTAACGCCTACCGTGTAATGAGGCCCATGGACTTCCAGGCCCGAACTGACAGTTTGAGAAACCATGAATTTCCTCTACATGAGGGTCACTCTCTTAACATGAATGGCAGAGGGCTACATCTCCCCCACGAAAATTCTGATCGGCGAGGGACAAGCCAGCAGTTGACTCACCTCTGCCAAGTACAAAACGGCACCTCCTTTAGTTCCTCCAAAGGGCGCTGACAAAACTCCCATGCATCCCTGAACTGATCTGCAATATGTTTAAAAATTGCATTTTTAAACATGTGTTCACCAAAATGCTATTTGTTAACATTAACAAAAAAGGGTCAGTCAAGATAAGGTGATGTAGAGTGTAGGGCAAAGTAAGGGGAAAAAAACAAGGGGAAAAAAACAAGGGGCCTCATTACAAGTATGGTGGAGCAGGAAAAAATAAATTGGCAGTAATGGAATTACCTGCCATATTCTTGCTCTGCCATACTAGGAATTTGGCCCTGGAGTAGAGGATTTACCTCCAGCAAAATGCTTGAGGTAAATACTCTGGGCCTCATTATGACCCTGGCGCTAATGGGTTAACGCGCCGTAAAAGGCTGCGGTGCCGTTAACCCATTAGCGCCTGATTACGTTACCACCAACTTTATCACTGCGCCAAGTATAGAGATTGCAAAACATTGGCAGTAATTCCACTCGCTGAAATACATCTGGCGGAATTTCCCACAGCAGTAAATCTGCCAAGAATCAGTGGAAACAGCGCCAGGGTTAATTACGCCGATGGAATCACAGCCAAAAAACAAAAACCCATTGCTGCCACATTACATGATATGATAGGTTATTTATAAAGTGCTTAATACCCAGAGGTTTCTAAGCGTGGACCCAGGGATCGAACCTGTGTTGCTCTGTGTCGTCTTGCTTCCAAGGCGACCATGTTGCTGCTGAGCTATCCTCCCTAGACAAATGTAAAAAACAGCAGAATTACCTCAAACAATCAGAGGAAATACAGCCAATAATACGCTACATCCAGCTACAGCAGCTTGCTGTACCACAGCAGGGAAGGGGACGGGTGTAACAAAGGCGCAGGAGAAACATACTGCGCAGGGCACCCACGCCACGTGTCCGCCCATCCCCGTGGACACTCACGAAGAGCCAATTAGTCACCCTATACCGATTGAACCGTCATCGACCGAACTACTGAACCGGACACAGGCAGAAATGTAGAGTGCCATTGCCAACAGAACAGCCATCCCCCCTGCTGAAGCTGGTGGCAGTCCTATATTTCTGTGGCACAGGTGCATTTCAACACACAGTTGGGACACGGCATGGAATGTCACAGCCAGCCGTCTCCAAGGATCTGGACCAAGTCCTGGATGCCCTAATGAGTCATGCACATCTGCATATCTCCATTCCCATCACCCAGGCACAGGTGCATGCAGCCAAGGCAAGATTTTACAACATTGCATTACGGGCCACGAGGCTGATACAACCCGGAAGATGGCCGCCGCCGTGGTCACAGTGGCAACCGTCATCAAATTACAGCCTCAGCACCCGGATTCGTCGCCACACCTCGCACAGCCCTCCCCTCCTGCTTTAAATAGAGGGGAGGTGTGCCGGGAGGCAAAGCCGTGGAGGCAAGGCTGGGAGAAAAGGCCTGAACCCCTCTCTGTAGCTCTGCTGCGAGGGAGAAGTCAGCTGTTTCATCATTCAGCTGCTAGACCGAATGCCGTAGCACCACAGTGCCTGAAGACTCTCCCCGTCTCCATTACGGGCCACGAGGCTGATACAAGCCGGAAGATGGGCGCCGCCGTGGTCACTGTGTCAACCTTCAACAAATTACAGCCCCAGCACCCAGATTCGTCGCCACACCTTGCACGGCCCTCCCCTCCTGCTTTAAATGGAGGGGAGGTGTGCCGGGAGACGAAGCCATGGAGGGAAGGTCAGGAGAAAAGGCCTGAACCCTCTCTGCAGCTCGACATCGCTGGTTGCTGGCACCCGCCCTCTGCCAAGGTAAAGCTCATGCCGCTACCCGTCTCCTCAGAACGTCAATCCTGAGCCCATCCACTCATAGAAATGAGCGCCTCCGATCGCGCACTATGTTTGCCCGCCCTCTTACCACTATTCCGAACTTGGCCCTTAGAAATATGCGCCTGGGAGCGATAAACAGGCCCCCACCCTCATGTATTTGTACCCCGACAGCCCATCGCACACGATTTGGATACCTGTCCCACCTTCACGCAGTAACACCCTGGCTCCTAACCTCCCCTACCGTATCTCTGGAGGAGCTCGCTCCTGACTCTCTCTATCTCGAAAGATCCACGAGCCGCTCACATTTCGAGGGGATTGGGTCCTCCGACGTATTTCATATCTATGACAGGTAATGTCCACAGCTGTGCTGCTTCGGAAAATCTTTGGCTTCTGCGTCCTGCGTCGATGACGTTGATGCGCCGTCCCCAAGGACCTCCTCCGACGGCCGACGTCACCCGATGTGATAAGTAGGACGCACGACGCCCATAGCCTTAGTTCAGTTTTTTCCGCCAATGTGTTCACTTTGTGAATCTCGGTACGCCTCGACTCGTTGGAGTTTGCTGTTTTCGATTCTCGGTTCATTGAACCTGTTTGGTTTTTTGTGAAGACCTGTTCGTGGCGATGTCTACTTCGTCTTCAACCCCGCGTCCGGGCTTCAAGAAATGCGGGGACTGTGGGTCCAAGATGTCGGTCACGGACTCGCACAACGCCTGCCTCTGGTGCCTCGGGGAGGCCCACGATATGGACGACTGTGTCGACTGCCAGTCGCTCACGGCAAAGGCCTTGCGGGAACGCAAGAAGAAGCTGTCAGTAGGCCGGGTGTCTAAGCCCCGGAAGTCGAGGTCTGCAGGGCTTTCGACGGATGATTCGAGGGGCGACTCTCTGCGTCATCGTCGGAAGTCCAATGGGTCTCCTTCCAGGAGTCGGTCTCGCCACTCCTCCGCCTCTTCGCGGCATTCCCGGAAGCGCCGGCATAGGTCGCCTTCCCCGTCCTCTTCCGAGGACTCCGCCCGTCGGCGGGTCGCTTATCCCTCCATGCAAGCGACACCGGAGGAATGGGCTTCCTTCGGGAAGCAGATGCTAGCGATTCTTGAATCGCAGGGCACCGGTCCGTCCGCGCCTCCGAGTGGGGTCGGTCGGCACCGGTCGAGAGACACCGCTCGTACGCCTTCGGGCTCGGGCGGGCTCGGGTGGTCAGCACGGCTCGCGGGAGAGGTCCCGCTCGGACAAGGGTAGCCGTTCTTGCCATGCCCGTTCCAGGTCCCTGTCCTCGACGCGCTCGAGACCGCGTGATCCTGTGCCGTCTTCGAAGAAGACGTTGACGCCTGTGGTGCCGAGGTCGTCGACGATTTCTCTCGAGGCTCCGCCTCCGAGGGGGTCGTCAACGCTGTCGGCGCCTAGGTCGTCGAGAGACACGATCGGAGCTCCGGCTTCGAGGCCTGTGGCGGCGCTGCAGCTGACGCCGGCGCCGACTCGTTCGGCGCCCTTGACGCCTTTCGAGGCGGTGGTGTCGGAGGGGTTTGCCCCTAGAAAGGCTCTGGCTAAGGTCAGGCACTGCTTTGGTCCCCAGAGGTCTTCCTCTCCCCGCCTGGAGTACATTTCAGAGGGTGATGAAGGCTCTGATGACGGCTTGGTTCCGGTTACGGTTCCAGATGAGCTTATCTCGGGCCATAGCCAGTTTGATGACCTAAGGCAGTCACTGCATGATGCCAGTGGACTGGACACCTCTCCGGAGGTGGAGTTTTGTAGGCCGGAGCCTGGCACTCATTCCGATTCTTCATATCGGCGCCTTATGTCTCGGGTCACCGAGTATTTGGTTTGTCAGCTCCCCCAGGGGAGTTCGTTCAGGATGATCTCACAGACATCCTTGATCTCGGTCCCCCCACTGATCCGGTTTTGCTGTTTCATATGGCTCTGCAGAGAAGGGTGGCGGCGGCTTGGACTGCTCCGGAGAGTCTCCCGGCAGTGGGTAAGTCTTTGTCGCGAAAATACCGTCCAGCCAGTAGCGACCCCTGCTACTTGTCCAGGCACCCCACTCTGGAGAGTTTGGTTGTGCAGGCGGCTACGGACACGGCAAAGCAGGCGCCGAATCCTACCATCCCTCCGGATAGGGACGACAAACGTTTTGACGGCTGGGCGAAGAAAGTGTTTTCTTCGGGGGGTATGGCGCTTCAGGCGGCCAACTCCATATGTGCTTTGTCTCGTTTCACACACACTCTGTGGAACTGTGTTGCATTAGCGGCTGAACATATTCCCGAAGGGGACGAATGGGATGGTTTCCTTGCTATGGTTCAGGATGGCAAGGATGCCATGTGTGAGGCTGTTCAGTCGGGTTTGGACTTGGCAGATTGTGTCAGCCGGTCCATGGCGGCGAGCACCATAATGCGCAGGTTTGCGTGGTTGCGGAAGTCTGGGTTTGCTCCTGATGTGCAGTCCCGGCTCCTCAACATGCCCTTTGACGGTGAACACCTTTTTGGCAGCAAAGCTGACAAGAGCCTTGAGAGGTTGCAGACCTCCAAAGCTGCAGCAAAGTCGTTGGGCGCTGCAGTTCGCCAACCTCCGCCTTTTCGTCCTAGGGGACAGCAATGGAGGGGAGCTTCCTTTCGCTATTACTCGTCCTTCAGTAAAGCGTGGGGAGCTATCAGTCAAAGAGGCCATCGTAAGAGTGCCAGAGGTGGAAACAAAGGTACTCGAGGTGCCAAGGCCGCTCGGGCAGTTACCTCTTTGGCCCTCAGGCAACGCCGCAGCCGCTACCACTCAGTCATGAGGCCAGGTCCCATGGTTCGCCGGTTGGGGGAAGGCTGGCGCAGCATCTTGTAGAGTGGCAAGCCATTACTTCGGATGTGTGGGTTCTGGAGATCATAACCCACGGCTACTGTCTTCCTTTTCGGCAGAGGCCTCACGACAATCCACCAGGGAACCTCTCTTTGAAGTGTCCGGATCCGCTCCTTGCGCAGGAAATTCAAGCCCTGCTGGAGAAAGGCGCCATAGAACTGGTGCCTGTAGCGGAGAGGAACAAGGGATGGTATTCCCCTTATTTTTTGGTTTCGAAGAAAGACGGGGGATTGAGACCCATCATGGACTTGCGCGGTTTGAACAAACTCCTCAGGAAGGACAAATTCAAGATGGTGACTCTTTCTCAAGTCCTCCAGGCCCTTCAACTTCAGGACTGGTTGGTGTCTCTCGACCACAAGGATGCTTACTTCCATGTGCCGATCCATCCCAAGCACAAAAAGTACCTGGGGTTCGCGGTTGGCGACTCGCACTTTCAGTTTCGGGTCCTGCCATTCGGATTGACCCCCGAGGGTTTTCACCAAGCTCATAGTGGTGATGGCAGCGCATCTCAGGAAATGGGGGATTCACGTCTACCCCTACCTGGACGATTAGTTGATCAGGGGGAGCTCTCCTGAGCAAGTCCTGGATGATCTGTCCGTCACCTGCCACTCCCTTCACAGGCTGGGCTTCTCCCTCAATTCAAAGAAGTCCCATTTGACACCAACGCAGCGACTCCAGCCCATTGGAGCAGTGCTCGACACGTCCCTGGGGCAGTGTTTTCCTCCTCAGGTGAGGGCTCTTCACATTCAGCAGATGGTGAACAAGTTTCAATTTGCCCAGGATCTCCCAGCGTCCGAGTTCTTGAGACTGCTCGGCCTCATGGCATCCTGCATTCTTCTGGTGCCAGAGGCTCGTCTGCGGATGAGATCTTTGCAGTGGGCACTCAAGCTCCAGTGGTCTCAGTCCTCCGGCAGGCTGCAGGCTGTCGGACCCTGTTCAGGTGCCGCCCTCGGTAGCCCGGGACCTTCTATGGTGGGCCGTCGAGGGCAATCTGATGAAGGGGGCCCCATTTTGGCTGCCCTGGCCGGTGGTGACGATCGTGATGGACGCATCCCTCATGGGATGGGGAGCTCATGCCAACGAGTTGACAGTCAGCGGTCGTTGGTCTCCGTCGGAGTCCAGACTCCATATCAATCTGTTGGAGCTGAGGGCCGTCAGGCTAGCCCTGAAGGCTTTTCTGCCGACTGTGCGTGGAAAGAGGGTCCTGATTCTAACAGACAACACGGTGGCCATGCACTACCTCAACAAAAAGGGGGGGGGGGCAGGGTCACTTCCGCTGTGCAGGGAGGCGATGCAGCTCGAGTTCTGGGCCATCCAGCAGGAAGTTTTGATCTCGGAGGTTCATCTGGCCGGAGACGACAACGAGACGGCGGACGCTCTGAGCAGGCAGAGCACGATCTCTCACGAGTGGGAGCTGGCTCAGGAGATTCTCCTGGAGATCTTCAGCCTTTGGGGGACCCCTCAAGTGGATCTCTTCGCCTCCAGTGTCAACCGGAAGGGCGAAAGGTTTTGCTTGCGGGAATTTCCGCCAAAAGGAGCCTTAGGAGACGCGTTTGTGGTGGAGTGGTCATTCCCACTGCTGTACGCGTTTCCTCCAGTCCCCGTCATCCCGCAAGTGCTACGGAGGTTCGGTTCCCGGATGATCCTCATTGCTCCGGCGTGGGCCCGGAGGACGTGGTACCCGGACCTTCTCGACTTGTCCATCTGCCCTCCACGTCGTCTTCCCTACCGAGACGATCTGCTCTCACGGGAGGGGGGTCAGGTTCTCCATCCAGAGGTCAGATCCCTCAATCTTCACGCTTGGCTTCTGAAAGGTTGAGGTATAAGGATTGGGACCTCCCTGAAGACGTGATGGAGGTGTTGCTCTCGGCCAGGCGGCCGGCAACAAAGTCTCTGTACCGTTGCCGTTGGAGAAAGTTCTGCGACTGGTGCAGAGTTAAGAATGTGGATCCTTTTGATTGTGACATTCCCATGGTTCTGTCTTTTTTGCTTTCTTTGGCCCACAGGGGCTTGCAAGTGGGGACCATTAAAGGTTACCTGGCGGCACTGTCCATATTTAAGCGCTCGTCTGAAGAGTGTTCCTATTTTAAGATTCCTTTAATTTCGCAGTTCTTGAAAGGGCTCACTAATGTGTTCCCTCCGTCACCTTTTCTGGTGCCAGGTTGGGATTTGAGCCTTGTTCTTAAGTTTCTTATGGGTGCTCCGTTTGAGCCTTTAAATTCTTGCCCTTTGAGGCTGTTAACTCTGAAAACTGTGTTTTTGGTTGCGGTTACTTCAGCTCGCAGAGTGAGTGAGTTACAGGCACTTTCAGTTAAGCCACCCTTCACTGTGTTTCATAAGGACAGGGTTGTCCTTAGAGTTCGTTCTTCTTTTCTTCCGAAGGTGGTTTCGGAATTTCATTTGAGCCAGAAGGTTGTTCTTCCGGCGTTCTATCCTCCTCCACATCCTGGTAAGGAAGAGGAGAGGCTCCATAGGCTTGATCCTCGGAGAGCGTTGAGTTTTTATATTTCGAGCATGTCCAGGGTCAGAGTGGACGATCAACTTTTCATTGGTTACGCTGGAAAGCGTTTGGGACAAGCTGTGACGAAACAGACTTTGTCTTGTTGGATTATTTTAGCTATCTCCGAGTGTTACCGCTTGGCGGGTAAGGATCCTCCGGCTGGCTTGCGGGCCGATTCTACCAGGGGAGTGGCTGCGTCTACTGCCCTGCAGAGGGGAGATCCTATTAGTCACATCTGTGATGCAGCCACCTGGGCTTCAGTACATACATTTGTACGTCACTACTCCCTCGATTCCATCAGAGGGCAAGATCTGGCCTTTGGCAAGGCAGTTCTCTATTCCGCAATTTGATTGGGCATGCTAAATTTGTATTCTAAATTCTTTCCCACCTCCTTGCTTGCTACTGCTTTGGGAGTCTGTCATAGATATGGAATAAGTCGGAGGACCCAACCCCCTTGAAGAACAAGTTACTTTCTTACCTGGTAACGTTCTTTCGATGGGATGGTCCGACGACGTATTCCCTATTGCTCCATCCCTGCCTTCCCCGTTGCAGAATTTCTTTTGCGATTGCAGCTTGCGTTCCGCAAGGCCTTGTGTGTCTGACTGGCAGAAAACTGGTGGCACACGTTCTGGGAAAAAAACTATAACTGAGGCTATGAGCCTCGTGCGTCCTACTTATCACATCGTGTGACGTCGGCCGTCGGATGAGTTCCTCGGAGATGGCGCATCGACGTCATCGACGCAGGACGCAGACGCCAAAGATTTTCCGATGCAGAACAGCTGTGGACATTACCTGTCATAGATATGGAATACGTCGTCGGCCCATCCCATCGAAAGAACGTTACCAGGTAAGAAAGTAACTTGTTCATCTATCACACCAGCCGCTGACATACTGTTGCCTGGCTTGATGCCCCTGCTGCCGCCCGCAATGCCTGGAAAGGCTCTACCGCCATCTGCTTCTGTGGCGCATGGTCTTGCAACACCGCCACTGGGGGTTGCATACATCCGGACATGTACATTGCCTCACAACCGACAGTACGCTGCACAGACGCTGATTATGGGCCTCATTACGGGTGCGGCGGTAAGGGATTAACAGCGCCGGTAAGGATGCCGGTGCCGTTAACCCCTTACCACTGCATTCCGAGGCGCATTAGCAGGTCCTACTAAGGCTGGCTGGTAAAACCAGTCGTCCTTAGCGGGAGCCGCTAATGGACCAGGGAGCTAATACGGGCCCGCTATTTGCGTGCCCGTTATTAGCTCCCTCCCCATTCTGATTGACTCCTATGGGGTCTCGAATGGGAATGGGGAAGGGTATTTTGAATGGGGACTTACTGGGTCCTCCAAGGTTGGACTGACCTGGTAAGTCCCCATTGAGAGAACCCGGACACCATTTTGGAGGCTGCCATGGTGCTAATAGCACCATGGCTACCTCCAAACTCAGAATGACCCCGTATACCTCTTAAACAGGTCTTGCACCCACACTCTCCGTCATGCCTCGGCGCACCTAGACTCACAACTGTGAGCATGCACCAGCACCTGCCCATCTTGCTACAAGGCATGTGCCACCTGAAGTATCTCCTCTATTTTATGCAAATGTGCTAATGTCTACTGTACCTATTCCACAACTGCCATGTGATGTCAATGATGCCACTACTATTGTATCTATGCCTGCCGCCCATACTCTACTACTGCCATGTGATGTTAATGATGCCACTACTATTGTATCTGTGCCTGCCGCACATACTCTACTACTGCCATGTGATGTCAATGATGTCACTACTATTGTATCTATGCCTGTGCCCACACTTTACTACTGCTATGTGATGTCAATGATGCCACCACTATTGTATCTATGCTTGCCGCCCACTCACTGCATTTGACCTGCAATGCCGCTACAGCACCTATTGTCAGCCATGCCCTTCTCCCGCCCAAGACCACTTCACCTGACCCTTTGGACACTGTATCCCCTCCTACTGCCACCTTGTCTCCCTCATCGGATGCCCCACTCAAGTGTGCTTTGGCCAACTCCCGCTCCTTACCAGCACACGCCCTAGATGTGCAAGACCTTGTCATCAGGGACAACCTTGACCTACTGTTTCTCAGTGAAACTTGGCTGTAGACCTTGGGCCCCGCCCTTACCCTCGCCATTCCAAGCAGCTACACCATATTTAGGCAGGATCGGTTCTCTCATGGGGGCGGTGGAGTAGCTGTCATCGCCAAGGAGAGTCTCTCCATCAGATGGATCCAAGGGGAACTTGGTCAGAATTCTGACTACCTGCTACTTAAATTGAAGCTTTCCCCTAACTGTACCACTGCTCTCCATGTCGCCTACCGCCCTCCTGGCCCCACCACTGATTTTCATGAGGCCCCCAATCCATGCCTTATCAGATAACCTCAAAAACTCATCCAAAGTCATGCTCCTGGGTGATCTCAAACTAGGGCTTAATGACCCTAACCATGCCCATGCCACCGCCTTGCATAAAGCATTATCTATCTACCCTAGGGTTTACCCAAGCCATTTCCAAGCCTACCCACATTAAAGGTCACACACTCGACTGGGTGTCTCACCACAACTGTTCCCTCCTGGTCAATGAGATTACTCCCATTCCCTGGTCTGACCACCATTGCATTAAATTTGACCTCATTACTTCCAAAGGACCTCCTAAGCCTACCACCCCTCTCCCTGCTGCTCTCTCGAGAAGCTCGCGTAAACTCACCAAGGAGAATATCACCCCCATCCCTCAGTGCCGCCCTCCTGCCCCCTTTCTCCAAAGGACCCGGAGCTATAGGCAAATGCATTCCAAAGGGTCATTACCCAAGCTGTCGATATTGCTGCTCCACTTACCTTTAAGAAAGCTAATAGAGTGAAGCATTCCAATGCCTGGAGCTCCTGGAGTTTCGTTCCAAAAAAAGGGCAGCGCTTGCTACTTGGAAAAATAACCCTAATGACGCCTCTAAAGTAGCCTTCAAGACAATTTCCCAAGACTATAAAATTGCCATCATTCAGGCTAAAGCCGCCTCGTTCAACACCAGGATTGAAAATGCTAAATCCGGGATGAGAGACATTTTTGTCATCTTTAGAGAGTTGGAGACTCCCTCCCCCCCACCTGCTAATCTCCTGAAGGACGAGACCTGGTGCAACAAAATTCAATCTGCCATGCTTGATAAGTTGGACACCCTGTACACCAAAATCTTAGCCCACTAACAGGCACTTTCTTACCTGGTGGCCAACAGTCACAGCAACCTGTCCCTAGTCACCCACTCCAGCCAATCCGCTGTGTTTGAATGTAAGGATATGAGTGAACCTGCAGTCATTGCCCTCCTCAAATCCATCAAACCCTCCAATTGTAAAGGGGACGCCTGCCCGGCCCAGGTCATTAAAGAAAGTGCCCCCTCCCTTGCCCCATTCATCACTGCCTTCATTAATTCCTCCTTCTATTCTGGCCATGTCCCAACTGGACTCAAGGAAGCGTGGTTTCGACCGCTCCTTAAAAAACCCTCCCTCAACCCATAGGTTCCAGGGAATTATAGGCCTATTACCACTGTCCCCTTTTTGCAAAAAATTCTGGACAAAGCAGCCTACCTGCAAGTCCAAAAATTCCTTGAAGATAACCATCTTCTAGGTCTGCGGCAGTCCGGGTTCCAGCCACGACATGGCACTGAGACGGCCCTGCTTGACCTCAAAAATCAAACGGGCGACCTCGGAGACTCAGGCAAACCTGCGCTCCTTCTCCTCCTGGACTTATCCGCTGCCTTTGATCTGGTGGATCACAAGACCCTTTGCTATCACCTCTCCACCGCAGCCAACTTCTCCCTGAGGGCCTGTGCCTGGATAACTTTGTTCCTACAGGAAAGAGCGAGGAAGGTCTTCTCCGAATCATCATGTGCCAACCCTAGTCTCATTATATGTGGGGTCCCATAGGGTTCGTGCCTAGCTCCCACCTTCTACAACCTTTTCACAAGGCCTCTGTTCAAAATTTTGGACGCCTTGGGCATCTTAAACAAAAACTATGCTGATGACACCAAGCATGATTTTTTTTTAGAGTTGGTTTGACAGGGCTTGTTAATTCAGAATCATGCCTGGTTTTGCTGAGGCACAGTGAAACACACAGGGCTTGGTAGGGTTTATTAATCACAGTGGCTTTAAGAAACAGAGGGAATTAGCGTCAAAGCCGCATTTTATTTTTTTAAAGGTAAAAAGGCGTTTCTTTCCAATGGAGATTTTGGCTTTTGCAGCAAAGCCACGCTGCTTTTTTCCACTTTCTTCCTTTTGTTTATGTCAGAACACACTGGCAATCTCCTTAAATGTGCCCCCTTGGTTCCATCCTGACCGATGTGTTCTTGGCAGGACGGTGCAGGTATTTTTGTTGTTGTTGCAAAACACAGTTTTGAGCCATGGCGCTCACAGGATCCAGCGCAACCATTTTGTGGTTTCTGCTCAATTGCAGCTTGGTGATGTGGGGAAATGCTGTTGAGTGGGTCAATATATCCCACACCTCGACAGTTACCATTTCTGCGTCCAGAAATGATGTCGATGATAGTATAAATAGCACGCATCAGTTCCGTTTTTCTGCATGCTGTACACGCTCTCAGAACGCTTCGACTGGCCTCAGCAAACAAATGCTGTATACTTTTGAAATTATTTGTGATTTGTGATGCCGCTTCTGCCCATCGATGACCAGCAAGGCCTTGAAGGAGACAAAGTCGAAGCTTGTGCTAGGTCGGTCGGTTTCGAAATCTCTGTCCTTCACGCCTTTCAAAAAGAAAATCTCCAGAAAGGCCCAAAAACGCTCCAGTGCTATGTATTTACTGGTACCATGATCCTGCCATTTTCAACAAATGTATGTTGTTTATCAGCATCTATAGGGTTTTAAGGCACTGTGCACAAATTATTGAAATGGTACAATTTAAGGAAATTATTAAAATCAATGAACTGGATACAACAGAAAAGAAAACAAGAACAAGAGAACACCAAACACAAAGGAACATGATTTGATGGTCCATAAAACAGTAAAAGTGAAGGTCAGGCAACATACAGAAAAATTGAAATACAAAAGTAGGCCACCACCCAGACAAAAATAAGAATGCAGGAGGGGTGCCAGTCTTAAACGTTTAAAAAAAATTAGGGTCCAATGAGACGGCAGTCACAAACCCAGGAACCGGCTCCAGGTGATAACATGAGCTAAAATGGCTCCAGATGCCAAATATTGAAACACATGGGGCCTCATTACACGGTAGGCGGTAAGTAACGGCCCTTACCGGCATGGCGCTAATAACGTGTCTGTGTAGGAAGCAGCCCGCTAATTGCGTGGCATCACGAGTACACGGGCACGAGCTTAGCGCCATGCCGGTAAGGACTCTACCGCCATGCCGCAAAAGGCCCCTAAAAGTCCCTTAACGGCACTGAAGAAAGCGATGATTGCACTTTCGCCGTCCCACAACACGGCATTAGCGGTTACCACCAAAAACGGTGACCGCTAATAGCGGCAAACCGTAAATAAGCGGGACCGGAAGTAGCGTCATCGTACAGGAACCGGAAAGAGCACTGCGGCCATCTTTAAAAACACAATCCATTGCCATCCTCTGCCCCCAGGACCTGCAGCCACACCAGAGCTTTCAAAAATCATCCCCAGACCCACTGAGAATGCCCAAGGCCATAAAAAAAGGAGCTGAGCGGCAGCGCAAGCAGCGCTTTTCAAATGAAGAGCTGACAATGCTAACCGACACACTTGCTGCCAACGCAGATGTCGTGTTTGCCAATGACATGCAGCGTCCCACCCTAATCAAGAAGAAGGAGATCTGGGCAGAGTTGGCCCGTAAAGTCAACCCCTCCTGGGTGATTATCAGTCTGACTTGAACACCCTCAACTCCATTTACTCAACGATCCAATCCTGGATGGCAGAAAACTCGGTGTGCCTCAACAGCGTGAAGACCGAACATCTGTTAATTGGATCCCCGGCCACCTTGGCCAAATTGGACAAGCAATACAGTTCCTTCATCGTTGATAACATCCGCATCGCTGTCTCCCAAGCCATTAAGACTTGCTGTCTCCCAAGCTATTAAGAACTTGGGTGTATACTTGGAACCTGACTATGAATAAGCAGGTTAATGTCATAGCTTCCTCCTCAGCGTACCACTCTAAACTGCTTAATGCAGCTTAATGCAGCTAGACCCTTCTTATCCTAACATAATTGCCTCACCATTGCTAGA
This sequence comes from Ambystoma mexicanum, assembly GCF_040938575.1. Taxonomy (NCBI): domain Eukaryota; kingdom Metazoa; phylum Chordata; class Amphibia; order Caudata; family Ambystomatidae; genus Ambystoma; species Ambystoma mexicanum. Next base: position 188,175,385 of record NC_090932.1, read on the forward strand.
GCAATAATTGGGTCAACAATGCACTACTGTAATGCCCTCTTTGCAGGGACCTCCCGCAGGAATCTTGCCAAACTTCAACTAGTACAAAACAACGCTCTCAGGGCTGCGACAGGTATCTCACGAAGAGACCACATCTTTGAGGTTAGGAGGCAGTTCCACTGGCTTCTCGTCAAGGAAAGGATTGTTTTCAAAACCCTTGTCTTGATTCACAAGTGTGTCCATGACTTGGTACCCCCTTATCTAGTCCAAAGGATTTCCAAACCCATTCCATCCAGGCCAACCAGAGCAGCATACTCCAACAGGATCACCGTACCCAAAACCTGCAGAGTTTGTGCGGGCGGTACTAGCTTCCCAACTATGGCCACTACTTTCTAGAACACCCTCCCTTCTCATATCAAGCTGATCGACTCTCATGCAGCCTTCCGGAAAAGCCATCAAAACCAGGCTCTTTGTACGATAGTGCACCTGTACTACCTGTATGTATCTCTGTATATGTAACTAAGCAACCTGTAATTTTTGTTGGGCTGCATTCTTGTAACCCTGAATTAAGCCTTTTTGCGCGCCTGTGTTAGCGCCTCGATGCCTGTGGGCGGTAGTGCGCTCTACAAATCCAAAATATAAAATAAATTTCCCATTTCCATTACAACACCATTGCAGCATTGGATTGCACCCATATGGGTTGGTACCCCCACAGACACCAGAACAGGCATATTGCAACCGGAAACAATACCATTCAATGAATGTGCAGATGACCTGCAATGCCGACCTCCCCATCAGCCACTGCTGTGCCCGATATCCGGGGGCCACACATGCCTCAATGATTCTGTGCAAAAGCACCCTACCTGCGTACATGGAGAGGCACAGAGGACAGCACATCTGGCTTGTGGGTAAGTAGCACTCAGACCTGACTAACAAAATCACTGATACACACCTGGGGTACGTAAGCAGTAGTAAAGTGAATGAACTAAAAGTTCCATGATGCAACAACACAGATACACAGAACAGGCCAAGCACCCGAGGACAGACATGAACCATGTGACAACACAGGGTATGGAGCCATGCAAGGCAGCGCCACGCATACAGCACCACGCATACAGGGCTATGTACAAACCATGTAAACATTACCATGCGACACCATAGTTGACAGGTGCATTGACAATGTCACAGCTGTGACAGATACCACACGACTGCCGACTCCCACAACGTCAATGACGGCAAGTGAACCATGTAGCCCAAGTCCCATCAACCTCGATGCACACAAGGTGCACTGTGCCCAACCACTGAGTCATGCACATAGGGGTATACACGTCAGGGCCATTTACTTGTTCCCTGGCCCACACACCGCCATGTCTCAGACAGTCCATCATGTTTTGCAGGTGATGCTGGATACCCGCAGTTGCCATGGCTAATGACCCCTATGAGAAACCCTGCTACACCACAGGAGATAGGATATAAGGAGGCACAGAGGAGGAGAAGTTCGTGCATCCATCGGACATTTGGCCTGCTGCAATCAAGGTTCAAGTGCCCACACCACACAGGCGGTGCACTCATGTACAGCCCCGTAAAAAAAAGTTGGCAAAATCGTAGTGGTCTGCGCCATACTGTGCAAGATGTGTATATGTAGGAATATAGAGATGCCTGCAGATGCAGACAATGACCCCCTATCTCTGATGAGGAAGACGATGGAGGAGTGAACAGGGCACCACAGGATATTCGTGGGGATGTAAGGGAAGGTCAGATGGTCCGCCAGGAGCTCATGGACAATTCATTTTGACTCTGGAAACATGCTGTCCATACATGCAATGAATGCATATGTCTAAATTGCATTGAATGAAAACCCTCAAACTGATCACTATTCAAGTGTGTTTATTACTGCCAACAAGGAAACCCCAGCCCCAACACCAACTCCCGCCCTCAGCCCCAACACAAACTCCAAATCCCGCCCAAGCAACTACTCCCCCTTGCGCTTGCGCTTCTCCCCCTTGTCTGCAGGCTTACTAGCATTTGACGCACGCCGTTGTGAGCGCCTGGCCGGGGTGCTCCTCAATGACCCCTCAGTAGGGGTAGCAGACTGTGAGCTCCCCTGCACACTCCCCCTTAGGAGGTCCATTCTTAGGTGAATAGCCCTGGCCAGGGACTCATGGGATGTAGACAATTGTTCGGCTAGATCCCGCACCCTCTGGCTTGTCAGGCACAGGCTTGCATTGCAGGTCACTGTGCTCCTGCAAAGACAGTCGATGGACTTGCTGAACTGTCTAGTGGCCCCCTGGATGTAGTCACGCATGGACTCAGAATGCCCCAACTGTTCCTGGGCCATGGCATGCATCTCTCGGCCTCTGTTCCATCTGGTCCAGACGTTTCCAGATGGCCTGCCATGTAGGTGCTGGTGCATGGCTATGTGGTTCATCCCATACTGGAGTATGGGTATGATGGGATTGTTCGTCTGAGGATGTGTCCTGTTGGTACACGAGTGCACAGCGGGATGATCGTGATGACGAGTTGTATGGAGTGGCAACAGGCAGCGCAGGGGTGCGGTCTTAGGCGAGAACTTGCAGACAGTTGAATGAGCCTGGACCGGTGTACTGTGTGTGGCCACTGTCTGCGCTTCTGATGCGGCAGCCACGGCCTGTTGGTCCTGCAGGCTTTCATGCCTGCGTCTGCAGACTCCACAGCTGTGGTGGTTTGCACAGTTGCCGGTGTGTCTGCCTGCACATTTGTGGCCTGTTGAGGCATTTTGCCTGTGGAGCAGATGAGTCTTTTCTTGGGTGGCACGCTGCTGCTCTGTGCCCTATCAAGTGTAGGTTTGGCGGAGCTACTTGATGGTGTTTGTGTGGTTGACGGTCCAGGCTGCGCGGATGCCTCCTGGGTGTCCTGAGTGCCTTTTGGAGACATCAAAACGTGCATGAGTACATTGGATAGGTTGTGCATGGCAAGTCAACATTTACGCTGTCACTCGTACTTTGCCCTCACAGTTTGTTGCGCCGGCAGGGTGTGTTGAGTCATTTGAGTGGCAGTGTTGGAATAGCAGGCGTTGTATCAGGGCGTCAACGTGGCTGGCGTGGTGTGACTTGCATGTGCACTCACTCCAGTGCAGGGCCTGATTGTCACAATAGATACCTGTGCACATGGCCATCGGGTTCTGTCGATGCATTGTATGCATGTGCTGCTGTCAGCCGATTGGTTGATACTGAATACTTTGTGGGTTGTGTCGTCTTGATGTTAGTCATCATGTTGATGTGTGGTATGTTGCAGTTGCTGGGTTCGTGGGGCTGACACACATGTCCATTGGTGTCCAAGGTTGGTCATGGACGTGGTCAATGCAATGTTGACTGCGCATGGGTGGGTGGTGTGCGGGCTAGTTGCGTGTTGCGTTATGTATGTGTATTGTTCCTTCCATCTTGTTGTGCCATGGTGGTGCTTGCCTGCCTCATCCCCTCCCCATCCTGCTTGGTTCACATGTGTGGGGTGTCATGGCTTCAGCGACTCATGCAGTTGGGCCTGCTGTCTTACGTGGACACTTCATGCATAGTTGCATTTGCTTTTGTATGCATGTATGGCAGTCACAGCATTTGTGTGTCTACATGGTTCGACACCTATGGCGCCCTCATACCCTCATCCACACATCCACTCAGGTACTCACCCTGACTGCTGGCTCCGATTTCGGCAGTGCTCATGCCATCGATGCCGGCCATGTGTAATATGCCGCTCACTGTCTCCTCCCATGGTGCAAGTTGGTGGGTTTCCATGCTGCCGCCACCAGTGGCTGCCAACTCCCTACAGTGGATGGAGATCAGACTCCTCACCCTGGCCTTCAGGTTGTGCCACTGTTTCTTCATTTCTTCTACCTCCCGTTGCGCGTGCCCCACGGACACACCCTTGTCTCTGATTTCCCTCCATATGGCATTCTTCCACTGTTGGCTGATTATTTTGTGATGTTGCGACCAATATAGCTCCTCTGAGTAGCCCACCACCTGCTCTGCGAGAACAGTCAGTTCCTTCTCTGTGAACTTGGGCTTTCACAGCCTCATGTCGGGGACCTTTCTCTTCCCTATTCCTCCTGACATGTTTTTGGTGTTTTTTGTTTGGGTTTGGATGGCACTCCTGTGTCGTGATATCCAACAGATTCTGATTTCCAAAATGTGCTGGGGAGCTTCCTTTTATAAGATGACGGTTTCCCGCTGGTGGAAATTCCATCACCCTATGCGGCGTTAACAGTAATTCTGCCAATTCGCAGAGGTAATTCAGATGCATCAACGGATTTTGGCGGTAATTCCGCTGGGCAGATTTACTGTTACCACCAATGCTGTGCGCATATGCCCACCATTTTGGAATACAGCAATAATTCTGCTGCAGGGCACAACGGTAATGGTACTTTCTGGGCCAACTATATACGGCCAGGATACCGCCTAACTCGTAATGATGCCCAAGGTTTTTTAGGTGCCCAAGTAGGAAAAAACGTGAAAAAGGGATCTGATTTGCAAAGATACAGTTGTTAATCATCATCTTTAATCTGGAAATCTGCAGATCTCCACAGATCCACAGCACCATGTAATAAAACAAACATTAGCAAAGCCAATAGTTTTGGTGTTTACTGCTGTTCTTTGAATTTTGCATGTATGGGCACCAGGATGAGATAAGAGGTGTGGGTGAGCAAAAGAATGACAATAAAGCAAGGGACGAAGAGATTGAGAGAGGTTGCCATCAATGATGAGCAAGAGGAAATATGAGCGAGAAAGGTGGATAATGAGAGGGTAAAAAATAAAACAAGAGTGCTAGAAGAAGGATGAGTGGGGGTAGAAAGTGGTGGTGTGGTGGGTGGGTGTTTTGTAGAAAGTGTTGCGTGGGTAAGGGTAAGTTGGCAGAGTGTTTTGCTGGTTAAGAGATTTTATGTAGGGTGAGTGAGTGGGGGTTGGTAGAGAAAGTGGGGTTGGGTATTGAGAGATTGGGGGATGGTGGGCAGGGATAGAGTGAGGGTAGGGTGAGTGGGGGGTAGAGTGAGTGAGGGTTGGGGTGGGCATAGAGAGGGTGGGGGTAGGGTGAGTGGGTTTGGGTAGAGATGTAGCCCTATTGTTTTACGCTTTGTGAGGAATCTGAGGGTGTCCTCACTTCTTTCCCCAATATATCCTCCTCCCAGGTGGCCAGGGAAAGGCTGTCGTTTTCAGATCCTGACCCTGGGGATGGACATGCGAGAGAGGATCACCTGGGTGGAGGAGACTTGGGGAGTGGGGATGAGGCACCCTTGAGTGAGAGACACAGTATTCCCCATGTCACTTTTATAAGGAGTAAAATATCCCCCAGGCCTTAGTAGGGTATTACCAATTGCGTCCCTATTTTTCCAGAAAACCATCTCCCAATACACACAAGTCAGGTACTGAGACAAGGAAGAGACAACCCAGAGCAATGCATCCACTTTTTATTAACTCAGGCATACACAAACATCACTCTGGTACTGGGGCGAGGAAGAGGATGCTGAGTACAAAGACCATTATATGCAGTAAAAGAACATTGCCTGCACCTGGGGCCCAGGGGGCTGCATAAATGTCCTGCTCCAGTGAGGCTGAGATCGCCTGTGTAACGCTTGCAGGAGAAGCCGGAGGTGAAGCCAAGTAGACACGTGCCCGAAGCTCCTGCGAGCTGAAGAATCTTTGCAGTGGATTGTGGCGGGAGCTGGTCTGCATATTTCCTGGTGTCAGGGAGACTCCCTCTCTGCACAACCAATGCAGCAGAGATCCTGGATGAGAGGTGCACCCAGCCAGGCGCAGCAATAGCCACAGAGAGCCTGCCGACCCGGAGAACACACCTGGGGACAGGGTACCCATTGAGTCAGAGAAGCCTGAAAGACTCTGTGATGCTGTGGTGTGGACCATGGGGTTGCTGCAGGTAGGATCGCTCACGAGGGACCGTTTCGGCAATATGAATGCTGGTCCTGCTTGAAATAGGTACTGTTGATAAGTTTGATAACCTCAAGCTGCTGAGAAAACTGCTGAGAAATATGAATGAAAGGGTTTTGTGAATACCAAATACCAAACTGTAAACGAGGTGAAAATGGCAAGGACAAGAAAGGGCAAGGGAAACAGAAATCTTTGAACTTGTGAATACGCCCATGGTGCAAATTCCTATCTGGAGAGTAAACTGGGAATTTGATGTTAGTTTATTCAATGTGACTGATGAAGGCAAGTCCCTGTTTACGCTCACGGCAGAAAGAATACAACCCTCTAGGGAAAAAGAGCAAGAGATTGCTTGCAAGGATAGCAAGGTTTAATTGTACAAAATACAAAAGGTATCAGCAAAGAACTCTGCCACTTGAGAATGTTCTGGTTCTTTTTAGCAGGGGCTTAAAAGACTACGTGGTGTCACTTAAATACGGTAAAAACATGCGTCACTGATTGGTAAGACCATATACATGGGCGTGCTCCATAGGGGATGCCAGGCTACAATTGGTTCCCATTTTTGCCGTCTCTCAGTTCCCACGTGGGTCAGCAGGGCTCATCTCTCTGAGGAGTGAAGGTCAGGTCTCTCGTAAGTTACAATATCAGAACTGCTATGATACACTAAGCCTACTACTATATCACTATGGCATGCACCTGGGAGGCTCCAGGACTTGCAGCCGGACGCCCAGCGCTGATACTATGCAATTTGTTTATCATTTGACTCTGAGCTGGTTTTTGACCGTTGCGGCCGTGCGAGGTCCTGTCCTCAGCCTTGAGTGCATTCTACCGTATTCAATCATATTCCAGTACAGCCTTTGGCTCCACCATTGTGGCCCCCGTTTGGTGATTGACAGAAGTAACTCAGACTGAATTTGAATGAAAATGTATGTACAGCAGTAACCGCCCTGAAGAAGGATTTTTTCCGAAACGCGTTGGCATTTTTGAATATAATAAAGTGGACACTGCCCACTGAATTGGAACACATTGGGACATCAATATAGGGAATCTAATTGTTTGTAACAAAGAATTTCCGGAAGTATCATTGTGATATTGACATTCTATATGCCCATGATGAATGTTACAACTCCTTAAATTTCCATATGAAAAGTATGTGCTCAGTGTGATCTAACATTTGACTTGATTCAACCCTAATCAATGTGGAGTTGTTGACTTAATGTATTACAATTTCATGTGAATTCTTGCTAGTTAGCAAGAAGGAGTGTTGGTGCAAAATTTAATTGTCTGAAATTAAGATTATGTTTGTGTTACATATCCAATCTGCAATATTGTTTAAGTCTAAGGTCTATTAACCTTGATAAATTAATTTACTTTACACGAACAACTAATGCTTGGCGTGATTTATATTTATTTAATAGCGAATGTACTTACATCTAATATTGTAGGGGTTTTGCTTTCCCCTGTTGGAGTGCCGTTAGGGACCACCTGTCAGCAGATGACAGGTTCTGTTTGTCTACATTATTGTACATGTCTCTGGTGGTCTTGAGACACTTTTCAGTCCCTGTGCACCTGAAATATATTTATCAGCTAAGAGTGTGACCACTTAATTCTCCCTCTATGTTTTTTGTAAACATAGTTTACTTACCAGATTTACCACTTTTCTGTACTTTGTAGTGCCCCTCTATCCTTCGTGATTTGTTATCTAGGCTCCAGGACGGTGCCAGGGATAAGGGAGGTGAGGAAGAAATACAGTCACGCTGCCCCACACATTCTGTGCTTTGTTAATATAACACCCTTTGTACCCAAGGCCCCCACCCTCATTTTGATCTATAATGTATCCTTCCCTGTACCTAGTGTTACAAAGGATGTATTTATGTGGAGAGGTGAAACAGTCACACATGCTTAGATCTTTTATGGCCATTTGGTTTATGATAGGGGGTGTGGAACGGATCAGTGGTGTGGGCCTTGGCTCTGGGTAGGCTCGGTGGGGGTTAGAGGTCTGCTGGCAGTTCGGCTGTGATGGATGGGCACTGCGAGGAGCCTGGTGTTGTGTTGTCTCACGGCATTGCTGGGCGCATTCCTCCCAGTGATACTGAATAATAATAACAACAATGGAGGGACAAGGGGAAACTTCCATGACAACTGGCCATGCCGGCTCATCCCGTCTGATTGATCTGGGCCTAGTTGAGTCCTTCCATGGAGCTAAAGTTATGCTGTGCGGTCATGCAAGACTGTGCATCTACCATAACTACAAAATGGCGTTCCTTTCTGTGCACACACTGGGTTTATGGATCTATCGTTCCCGCTATATTACATCCGTGCCGAGTTTAGTAGCACGGTCCTCTCCCCCTTGCACACTACACGACTTCATATGGGATTCGCCTCACCTTAAAGCGCCCAGGGGGATGGGATAGATTCATTTTCATCCCTACACTGAATGGAATGAAATGAAACCTTTTTTTGAATACCAAACCGAAAGAAAGCAAGTGTGATTGGATACCAATTGGATTGAAAGCAATTGGTGAAATTCCCTGATAAAAAGGAATTGTGAACTGTGTAAACTGAAGAGAACAGGCATTGGCAAGTGCCATACGAATATAAGAAACTGTGAACCGTGTAAACTGAAGAGAACAAGCTTTGGCACGTACCTTAAGAAAATAAGGAACTGTGTAACTTGAAGGAATAAGCAGTGACACACGCTCTGAGAATATTTGAAAGTATAACAAGTGAATGGTGGCAAAGCAAGTATTGAGAAAGCTGCAAGTGGATAAATCCACTACCACTGTGAAGCTGAAACAGTGGCAGTGTAACTGTGATGAAGCAAGTAAGGTGTGTCGGTTGCGTGACCATAATGGGTGTACCCTGTGGTCCGACAACTACACCTAGCCCGAGTACACCCACCTAAAGGAAAAGCCATTTAACTCACCTATAAGCTAGTAATTGAAAATCAAGAAAACCTTGTGTGATCTAAAATTAATTAACTGAACTCTGTGATATTGGTGAAATTGGCAAAAGGCAACTCAGCCAGAAAAGCTGGGAAGTATCTCCAGGAATTGTGTTGTTTTGGAACATTGACAGAATTGAAAGCTTGGGGAAGGGAACCCCTCTTTTGGTAAAGTAAACTATCCCGAATCTTCGGTGAGGGAAAACCCCTTTTCCAACCAAGAGCTGGCAGAAGCTCTGAACTTTGATTTGAACACTTCTCATTTTGATGATGACATCCCTACACATTATATACAAGGAGATGTGAGGGCAAGTATAGGTTTTGGGCACAGACAGACATTTGCTTTGGAATTTCTGACACAGACTATCACTAGTTTCAGTTAGGTTGGGAAATCCCACTTTAGCATAGGGCAAGTTAGACCTTTTTACAACCTTCTTTTTATTTTAATAATGGTTTGTAACCCAAGCTTTACTCAATTGTCTTTGTCTACTTGCTGATGCCTTCACAGGTTAACACCGAAAAGGAAGAGAGCACGGAAATGTAGATTTCCTTTCCCTTTTCCCTATAGGTACTGAGAGAACCAGCAGCATTAGGGGGAAGGATACATGAGGAATCCTTTCCTGGTGGTGGACTCTCCCCATGTGGCCAGGGGACGGCAGCCGCTACTTGATCCTGACCCTATGTGCGACTAAATGGGGGAGGATCACATGGGGGAAGCGACCCTCGTGGGGGTGTTGTGACATCATCGGATGAGACGCGGTATCCCCCTTTCTCGTTTGAGGATACCCCTGCCATTTCCCATGCCCTAATGGCATATTGTCATCCCTCCCCTGCGCTCTAGTTGTTACATAAAACCTACCTGAAGCCGGGAAATTTAAACCAGAACAACAGCTGATGAAGGGATGCTGGCTGGAGAACGCTACCTTTCTCAGTGCTGACCGAGGAACAATGGGGCTGAAGTTGTGGTTGCAGAGCGAAGCAGCTTTCTGACAAGGGAAAGTAAACCAAACTGTAGGTGAACGTACGCTGCAAGGGCACCAGAAGCATACAGAGGCCTTCTGGATGTTCACAGGCACTACAAGGCAGCCTCCACTGAACCAAAGTCCAGAGAGACACAGTGCAGAGAAGCAGGAGCCGTCAGAGACCGCAAAGCTGGGGAGCAGAGGCGGCGGGAGAAGGCAGAATGCCTGAAGGCTGCCACCGGCTTGCACAGGGAGAACCAACATACACCAGCCAAAGCTGGTGTGTACATCCTGGAGAAGCGTGGACTTCGTGGGGCCATATCGGCAAGCGGGCCAAACACAAATAAATACATATAAAGCGAATAAGAAAAGAACGAGCAAGTGAAATTCTCTTAAAGAGGCATTACAGAATATATGGAAAAGATTGTCAAGTTTGTGAGTGTATCCAATACATCTATGAGAGAAACCCTGGCAGGATAGTATACCAGGGGATTCAAGTAAGGACAATACAGATACAAGAGACTATCAAGTCTGCAAGTGTGTGCAATGCTCACTTGAGAAAGCCCTGGCAGGGGAGTATACCCAACAAATTAAAGGCAAAAGAACATACACATGAGAATAGCCTTTGCAAAAAATATATACAAGGCAGATTAAAGGTACGAGAATATACCTGTGTGAGAAAGCCCTGGCAAGAGAGTGTACTATGTAAAACCAAGTCATAAGAAAATATACAAATAAGAGAAGCCCTTGTAGGAGAGTATGCCAGGCAGATGCAAGTTGCAAATATCTTTAAGTGAAAAGGCCCTGGCAGGAAAAGTAAACCAGGCGTGGTGAAGCTGAACAGTGTGTACTATACAGTACTTGAGAAAGTCCGGATCAGGATACAACAGGACTTTCTTCGCTGACTGTTACCTCCGTGGAGCTCCACCTCTCCTAGAAACTTGGAAGTTCATAATTCTGGTGAGTGGTTGCTGGCTGATTTCACAACGTATTTGCTCCACGCTTTAAGACAATCATTAAGTTTTAACCTGCTCAGTGTCCTAGAGACTGTAGGGACTCCCCTCCCTTTGATCTAGGCATTGTATTTTAATGCGACTGCACAACTTTACCGGATCGACACAACTGTTTAGTGCCATAGAGACTGGGCGGATCTGCTCGGACAAAAGCGGACAATGGTCCCTTGGGCCTGAGAGTCAAATGGCTGGTGAGATTAAGGATTGATTGACCTCATATCATCTACGGAAGTCCCCCTCACCCTACTATCGACAAATCCCTCTCTTGCTTATTCAGACGAAAAGTTCTATTTGAAAATCCATCTGAAAATTCGACGGGTTTTGTGGTCACAGTGACTGTTGGGGTAATACCCTTTTAGCCGTGAGGTGGTATGTCCACCCCCCTTCACCAAGGTACCAAAATAATAACATCTAACTGCTTCTAACGGTGACCGTTGGGGTAATAGCCTTTGAGCCGTGGGGAGGAGAGTCTTCCACCAATGTGCTTAAACGACAATATTAACTTGAGTTAAACGTTTCCTCCACTAGTCCACTAACAGATTGAAGGAGGGGGAAGTAAGCGTGAGAGATTGGGGAGTGGACCAGAATTGTTATTCAGATTGCAACCAGCTAAATTGTGGATGATTATTTCCCTCTGTGCTCAGGAAGACATCCACAGTGGCCTTATACTCAATCCACTAACATTACCATGCTGACAAGAAAGGGCTTGAGAAGCCGATCAGTGGGGGAGACGGGTGCAGCACTATGCAGGGAGGGCGCACAGGAGATTTGGAGCGACCCATCAATGACTGACGAAGATCAAATTCTAACAGCACTGAGGAGTAATATGGGAGGTATGCAACAGCTCATACAGAGATTACACAAGACTGCAGAAACTCAAGAGGAGGAGGCCCTTCCGGTAGGAACTCGCCCCAAACGGTTAAAATCGGCCCAGATACACAAGAAGCAATTTCAGGGCTGCAGTTCGTCCCCCCACCATTCTATATGTCAAATAGCGGGGCAAACGATCAGGGACTTTTTCAAAGTGTGTGATTCGAACATTGTTAGGAAATCAACTGGATTAAAATCTATGGCATTTTTGGATGGCTCCCACACGCACAATATTAATGAAGGGAATGAGGTGAATGAATGGAGCTTAATTGAACACTTTGATTCAAATGGATTGTGTACTCCCACATATTCCTCATCTTATGATAATTCGTTATCTCCAGCTTCGCAGCTTCGGAAAAAAAATTTCTCTCAGCAGAGGGCGCTGTGCTCGAGGTTGTGGCATCGATTGTCCCTCGACGGACTCCGTACTCTGTCGACGTCACCGATGGTATAAATAGCTCGAGCCGCGCCCGTTGCTTCAGTTCTGTTTTTCCGATCGCTTCGCTATCGAGAACGGCATGCTTGAGATTTTCTGTGAAGAAAATGTCGTCATCTTCGACTCCTTCGACACCCAAGACTGGGTTCAAGAAGAGCGTAGATTGTGGATCAAAAATGTCGATCACGGATCCTCACCGGGTTTGTCTCTGGTGTCTCGGTTCCAGTCACCGGACCGACAACTGTGGTTCCTGCCAATCAATGACCGAGAAAGCTCTTCGTGAGAGGAGAGGTAAACTGTAGGTGGGGAGGGAAGCCTCTAAGAAGGCTGCGTCCAAAAAACATAAGAAAGCAACTGATTCGAAGGAATCGGATCACCATAGGCACTCCAAGAGATCTCAATTTAGGAGTAGATCGAGACATTCTTCTTCCTCGTCCAAAAAAATGAAGAGGAGACGTAGATCTCCCTCATCATCATCTTCAGAGTCGACCGAAGAAATTCGATGTCCAACAAAATCGGATTCTCCAGAAAATGGGAAGAATTCCGTAAAAAGATGATGGAGGTATTCGAGAATGCGGCCCGACCCCCTCGAATGAACCTCGGAAAAGCCATACCCCTAAAGTTGCTCCATTGGACGACAAAGGGAAGTCCAAGACTACCATGGTAAAAACCGGTAGTGTCGAGGATACTCGAAAAATTTGAGTCGACGCCAAGTCGTCGAGGACTCTTCGAGAGTCGAGCACCACTCCGGTGCCATATAAAAAACATAAGTCGTCGAAGGCTTCGATGATTTCATCAACGCTGTCGGCGTCGACCGTTTCGGCATCGAAACCAAAAACAACCTCGCCGCCCGTGTCAAAGTTATCTTCGATGTCATCGAAGATTCCTTCAACAACTTCGAAGGATTTCTCTATTCCTTCGACGAGTATGGTAGAGGAAGAAAGAAGATTCACTCTGTTGCCCAGATCAGACTTTTTAAAGTCCATGTCCTCAATTTATGAGGAATCTGGCTCAGGAAGACAAAGCTACTCCTTTTGGAGTTTCATATGGCACAAAGCAAGTTCCTGAGGAACTCATTGATCAAGAATCAAAAATGAGAGACCTGAGTGACACTCTACATTCTGCCAGTGGAATTGACACCTCCCCAGAATTAGAGTTTGCCAGACCTGATCCTGCAGAGCATGCAGACGCTGGGTAAGGGAGTCTTATGACCAGAGTAATTGAGTATATGAGTTGGGGTAACACTTCACCCATTTTTTAACAGGATGACATGACGGATATAATTGAAGATGTCCTCAAAAAGATCCAGTTCTCCCCTTTCACTGGGCTCTTCAGAGGACGGTGGAGAAAAACTGGGAAAAGCCTGAGAGCATTGCTGCTGCAGAGAGTAAGATAGAAAGTCTAGTCATTCAGGCAGCATCCACATCAAAGCAAACTGCATATCCCACTATCCCTCCAGATAGAGAGGATAAAAAAGTTGATGCCTGGGCACGTAAAGTTTTCACGTCAGGCAGTATGGCCCTTAAATCGACAAATGTCACCTGTAACCTGGCCAGGTTTACCCATACCCTGTGGGACTGTATTTCGGCGGCGGCTGATCATATTCCGGAAGGCGAGGAAAGGGAAGGCTTCCTGAATATAGTCAAAGAAGGGAAGGAGGCAATGGGGGAATGTCTCCAGTCTGGACTGGATATTGCTGATAGTATCAGCAGATCCATGGCTGCAAGCATTGTACTACGCAGATTTGCGTGGTTGAGGAAGTCGGGTTTGCACCAGACGTGCAAGCCAGACTCCTTAACATGCCCTTTGATGGCTCGAGGCTGTTGAAAGCCTAGAAAAACTTCAGACCTCGAAAACGGCAGCTAAATCGCTTAGCGCCTCCATGCGCCAGCCTCTAAAACCCTATTCCGGCTCATCTTCCTGGAGGGGTCGTTCTTTTCGTTACTACTCCTCATTTAGTAGAGTAAGGGGACAGGCTTCTCAAAGGGGCAAAAGAAACTTCCCTCGTGGAGCACGAGGAAGAGGTGCAGAATCAGCCTCAGGAGCGGCATCTGTACCCTCAGCCACTCCTGCAGCCGCCTCCAAATCCTCCAAAGACCTTGTTGCACAAAACAACAGTGGGAGGCAGGATCTCTCAACATCTGAAGGAATGGCGGGGCATTACCTCAGATGCTTGGGCACTGGAAACAGTAGCCCAAGGTTACTGTCTCCCCTTCCTAAAAAGGTCTCAGAATCTGTCATGCCTGCGCCATGGGCGCATACATTGGCGATCAATATGGACAAATTGTTATTCATTTAGCTACAGAAAACTCTTGGATCAACCACTATTCACTATTTGGACTTTATTTCCCATTTGCAAGACTTTGGTGCTTTTTTTTTCCCAGAAAACTACACTTACCATAATGCACTTGGCTATAACCATCTATTCCTGGCTATTCCTATTTTTCTTCATCAGAACTACAATCCCCAGAAGCCCTAGGGATTTGCTCTGCTTCCACCAGCTCAGGAACAGAGAGGGAGGTGGCCGATTGTCTGCAGGTGTGCTGAGCCAGGTGCAACCAATTAGCCTGCCTCTGTGCTGGGCTGGGCAGTATAAAGGCTGCTGCCTGCGAGAGCTCAGTCTCTTGCATTGAGAGTCCTTCCGGCACCTTATTGCTTCGAGCTACAAACTTGGTATGCGGTTTCCTGATTTCACCTGCTCTTTGTTCCAGTGCCCTAGTGGGCTCCTGCCTTGCAGTCTGCTACACCCTGCTGCCTACAGCCCTAGCCTTTTGGGCTCCCTGCCTCAGCCCTGCTCCTCTGGGCGTCCTGCCTTGCAGCCTGCTGCCTACAGCCCTAGCCTTTTGGGCTCCCTGCCTCAGCCCTGCTCTTCCAGGCTCCTGCCTTGCAGCTGATCACGCTCTGCTGCCTTCCAGCCTCCGCCCTTAACCTGCTGCGCTCTCCACATTGCAGCCGATCACGCTCTGCTGCCTTCCAGCCTCCACCCTTGCCCTGCCGGGCTCTCCACATTGCAGCCGATCACGCTCTGCTGCCTTCCAGCCTCCGCCCTTGCCCTGCCGGGCTCTCTACATTGCAGCTGATCACGCTCTGCTGCTTTCCAGCCTCAGCCCTTGTCCTCTGGGCTCCCTGCTCTGCAGCCTGCCTCACTCCGGCTGCCTACAGCCCTTGTCCTCTGGGCTCCCTGCTCTGCAGCCGGCCTCACTCCGGCTGCCTACAGCCCTTGTCCTCTGGGCTCCCTGCTCTGCAGCCTGCCTCACTCCGGCTGCCTACAGCCCTTGTCCTGTGGGCTTCCTACTTTGCAGCTTATCACGCTCCGCTGCCTACTACCTACCTTTTTCCGCTGGGTTCTCGGCCTAGCAGCCCTCTACAGTCCTCTGCAACCTTCTACGGTCAGCGGCCCTGCCCCTCAGGGCCCACTCCTTGCTGCCCGGCCCTTCTGGGTTCCTTGCCGTGCAGCCTGCTTTACTCTGCTGCCCTAAGCCCTTTTCCTCTGGGCTCTCTACCTTACAGCCCTGCTCCTGTGGACTTGCTCATTGCTTTCCTGCTCCTCTGAGCTCTCAACCTTGTTCCTTAATGTCCTCTGCTATCCTATCCTGTTACACGACTTTCCCTTCATTTCCTTCTGCTAGTTTGCTATCAACCTCCTTTTCCTGGATTTGTCTGTAAGTATCTTCTCTTGTACTGTTTGTAGTCCCTTTTGTACAGAGCTTGTCTGTTGGTTCCCATCAGTCAACCTCTGCCCCTTCCCCTGTCTCGTTTCTACATTACAGACACCCATAGCTGCTGTTCCAAGCCATGAGCAAACAGCGTGGGCCTCTGTTATAGCAAACTGTGCAGAAGGCTAGAGTTTTTTCCTAAAGTTCGTGGAATACTCTTTTCCTATCTCTGCATACACCCCAAGAGGGAATTAATTCTGTACCTTTTTCCTTGCTACTCTTGCCTACTCTTCGTTCTCTTTCCTTTCAGCTGTGTGTGTACTTATCTGTCCACTTTATTTTGGCACAACCACCCAAACCCTTTCTGGGTGTCCTGTGCCACTCTTAATAGAGTGCCATCCCTGACAGAATCATCCACCGGGAGCCAACTCCGTCAAAATTCCAGATCCGCTCCTGTTGCAGGAAATTTTAACCCTGCTAGAGAAAGGTGCCATAGAACAGGTACCTGTAGCGGAAAGGAACAGGGGTTGGTACTCCCCATACTTTCTCATTCCAAAAAAGGACAGAGGACTGAGACCCATCTTGGACTTGAGAAACTTGAACAAGTTCCTCAGGAAAGACATGTTCAAGATGGTGACTCTTTCTCAGATCCTTCAGGCTCTCCAACTCCAAGATTGGTTGGTATCATTGGACCTCCAGGATGCTTACTTTCATGTGCCAATCCATCCAAAGCACAGAAAGTACCTGAGGTTCGCGATTGGCAATTCTCATTATCAGTTTTGAGTTCTGCCATTCGGGTTGACCTCTGCCCCGAGGGATTTCACCAAACTGTTGGCGGTTGTGGCAGCGAGTCTCAGGAGAGGAGGTATTCACATATATCCCTTCCTGGACGATTGGTTGATCAGAGCAAGTTCTCCAATACAAGCTCAGGAACATCTTTCGATCACCTGCCATTTTCTCCACAAATTGGGCTTCTCCCTCAATTTCAAGAAGTCCCATATGATACCATCCCAAAAACTCCAGTTTATCGGAGCAGTCTTGGATACTTCCTCAGGAAAAGCCTCACCTCACGAAGTGAGAGCTCTCCACATCCAGCAGATGGTAACAAAGTTCCAGAATGCCCAACGTCTACCGGCCTTCAATTTTTTCAGGTTGCTCGCCCTCATGGCATCCTGCATTTTCCTGGTACCAGAGGCCAGGTTGAGAATGAGATCCCTTCAATGGGCACTCAGAACTCAGTGGTCCCAGTTCTCCAGGAATATGTTGGATCTTCTGCAAGTCCCGAGCGCAGTTGCTCAGGATCTTCTATGGTGGGCTTGCAACAACAACATTCCCAAGGGAGAATTCTCAAGGGAGAATTCTCAAGGGAGACCCCTCCAATATCCAACATCTTCTGTTCTCGCCACTACATCAGCCCTCTCCCCTCTATCCAACTGCAAGACCTTATTCCATAGAGGAGAAGCTCTTTCCATTGCACGTGTGTCTCTTTCAACAGGAGATTCTCAAACGCTGCTGTGACATAAGGTCTATCCATTCTGCACCCAGATCAGTTACAGCTCTTAGTGTCTCTGTATCATTTGCAAATGCCAGGAGTCTCTGTTTTTCTTGTTGATTTGTAACAGTCATCTGAAGATTTGGGATAACCAATAATGCCAGAGTAGTAGATACATCTAGAGGAATCACTAGCACTGTAACACTAACTTTGGAGACTTTCACCCATAGGTCCCTAAAGACAGGACAAGCCCACATCATATGCCTAAAAGTGCCCCACTCAAGGCAGCCTCTCCAACAGAAGTCATGCGTGGTCTTGTCAGCCCTCTTCATACGGGTATTGTACCAGTAGGCCCTATGCCTAATTCTATGGAATATCAGATGGGTGTTTGTGTGACAGGGACCCTCAGACAACCTATCTATGGCCGTTGACCATTGCTCATCTGTAATTTGTTTGTCTAGGTCTTTTTCCCATGGTGTTTTCAATGTGCAGAATAGCTCGTTTAGGCTTTCTTGCAGCCTTGAGTATGCAACGGATATGGCCTTTCGAGCTAAAAGCAGTCTCGAAAGCATCATACGGAGAGGGTGTTTTGGGAAGATAAACTGTTTCTGAAAGAGAGCCAAAAGAGTCAAGAACCCCAGATGTAAAGCAATGGTCCAAAAATCGAATACCCAAGGAACTCCAATTGGACCTGTCAAAGGTTTTATTTGATCAATCAGTAGGTGACCATTCTGCCAGAGGGAAGCTTGGTCAGTAAGGCCCTCTTTAAGGCCTTCTCTTTGTAAACGGCTATCAACACCTTCTTAATATGGAGCAATACCAAATGTTGGTCTTTTAGAGGGCAATATTGGTTATTAGCTACTGAGGTGGAAGACTAGAATCCTGACAGCCAATCAGGCTCCAGGGCTTAGAGGTAATATTCAATGGTGTTGCACTGGATCCTGAAGCCTGTCAAGATTCCAGCGTCGCTCTGCTACTTCCTGCGCAACCTGCTCTCCCACCTGCTCCACCTGCTCTCCACCTGCTCCACAACACTTACACCTTTTCCACAGGATGTCTGTACTCACCAGCTATTCCTTCCTCCTTTCGCCTCAATGGTGCGTGTGCCGTCTACCTGTTTCTCCCGGTGCTCCACCCCAATGCTGCATAAATGAAGAACAGAATCCACTTCCTCTGCAGCCGGGGGGCATGAAGTCCCTTCATTTCCATGGCATGGAGTACAAGCCGTGGGGAGCCAGGGAGAGTGAGGAGGTCGCAGGGCTCAGGATAATGGTTGAGCATCGGCTCCGGGTGCTAATAACGTTATTATCCACATCTTCCTGGCAATACGGGCCCTTTTGAGCATGGATACACTCCTTATGCCATATATGCTTAAATATAGTCTATTGTGTTAAAGAGTCTTAAAATAACATTCAAAGGGATTGTGTCCTCCGACGTATTCCTTATCTTAGATATCTCCTTCCAGCTTTGCTGGCCTCGGAAAATTTTTCTCTAGAGGGCGCTGCGCGTCGACGTCCGCCGAGTCGATGTCCCTCGACAGCCGCCGTATCGACGTCGACGTCATCCTGCCTATAAAGGCCGTGCGCAGCGTCCATTGCTCAGTTCCGTTTTTCCGCGCTTACTCAGTGCCTCGGAATATCGTTGCTCAGTTTCGTAGATAATTTATCCTATTTACCTCGAGATATTCGATCCATACTCGATGGCTTCCTCGTCGGAACTGACAACCCCTCGGTCCGGCTTCAAAAAATGCAGAGACTGTGGGAAAAAGATGTCGCTGACTAACCCTCACAGAGTTTGTCTGTGGTGTTTGGGAGCTGAACACCATTGTTCGGAGTGCGAGGACTGTATGTCCATGACAGCTAAGGCCCTGAAGGAGCGTAGAGGGAAGCTGGAGAAATGTAAGACTTCAAAAGCTTCTTCTTCCTCGACGAAGTCGAGACATTCGTCTCCTCGTCACCATTCACGCTCCAGGTCTCGGAGTGGGTCCCATCACTCCTCGAGATCGAAGCACTCGAAGAGGAGACGTCGAAGATCCCCTTCTCCGTCCTCCTCTTCCTCTGTTTCTCCTAAGAGAATCCCTTGCCCCACGAAACATAGTTCCCCGGCTGAATGGGAGGAATTCCGCAAAAATATGATGAGCGTCTTCGAGAAGGCGGCCTCGACCCCCTCGACTGCCGAGAGCGATGCTCTGGTCGAAAGACCCGAAGGTCAAAAACGCCGCGAGTCACAGTACCCGGCGAAGGAAGCTTCTCGAGCGCGTCACGAACCCTCGAGTAAGGCTATGACCTCGAAACCTTCTTCAAAGGTTCCGTCGACGCCGTCGACGAGGGTTCCGTCGACGCCGTCGACGAAGGTTCCATCGACGCTGAGGTCGGTGTCTTCGACGCCGTTATCGAAGGGACCTTCGACACACGGGTCTATCGACTCGACGCCATCTTCGACACCGGCGTCGACGCCAAGGAAAGTCACGGTTGCGACGCACCCAGTGGCTATCCCCAGGTCCTCGATGACGATGGCGTCAAGATTGTCGACTTCCTCGAGCAGAATCCCAATTCTGTCGAGGACCTCGAGGCCTCCGCCTTTGTTTTCGACGCCACCCCCGAAGCCTTCGACGTCGGCGTCGACGACATCGACGTTTTCGAGGCCAATTACAACAAGTTTGGCACCCTCTGCCTTGGAGATGGGTTTCACACCCTTTGTGAGTTCAGAACAATTGAGAACTATGTCCTCAATTATGGAAGAGGGAGAACTATCTGAACAAGAAGACACATTTGAGTTGCAGGGACCTGCAACCCCAGTTCAAGAGGAGTTATCCTCAGAAGAACGCAGGTTAAAGGATCTCCATGATTCCTTACATGAGGCAAGTGGGTTAGACACTTCCCCTGAGGTGGAGTTCGCTAGGCCAGACCCGGGGGAGCATGCTGAAACCCCCTATAGAGCCTTAATGGCCAGGATCACAGAATTTATGGGGTGGTCAACACCTTCACAGGCTTTCCAACAAGATGACCTTACGGATATTCTTGATAAAGGTCCACAGGAGGATCCTGTAGTGCCCTTTCATGAAGCTCTTCAGAGGAAAATCATGACGAACTGGGAAACCCCAGATGTCGTTCCGGCAGTAAATAAAAAACTGTCTACTAAATACAGGGTATCTTCTGCAGACCCGGAGTTTTTGTCAAAACACCCATCCCCAGAAAGTCTGGTGGTACAAGCAGCATCTTCTACTGATGTCAAGACTGCTTACCCTACCGTCCCTCAGGACAGGGACGATAAGAAATATGATGCTATGGCAAAGAAAGTTTTTTTCGGCATGTAGCATGGCGTTAAAATCTGTTAATGCTACTTGCACCCTTGCTAGATTCAGCCATACACTTTGGGAGTGTGCTTCTACAGCGGCTGACTGTATCCCGGAGGGAGAAGAAAGGGAGGCGTTCCTAAATATCATACAGGACGGTAAAGACGCTATGTGCGAATCCCTCCAGACGGGCATTGATTCGGCTGACAGTATCAGCAGAGCAATGGCGGCAAGTACAACAACCAGGAGATTCGCTTGGTTGAGAAAGTCTGGTTTTGCCCCAGATGTGCAAGCCAGGCTCTTGAACATGCCATTCGATGGCTCTTCTTTGTTTGGGAAAAAGGCGGATGACAGTTTAGAAAAACTGCAAACATCAAAGGCAGCAGCAAAATCCCTAGGTGTTGCGATCCGTCAGACACCTTTTCGTCCCACAGGAACCTCTGCAAGGGGCAAGTCCTTTCGCTTCTACTCCGCATTCGGAAGAGGTAGAGGACGACCGGCTCAAAGGGGACAAAGAAGAACTACCCGAAGTGGACGGGGTAGATATTCAAAAGCCGCAGCAACAGCAGGTGCCTCTTTACCATCGGCATCTGCATCAGCCGCCCCAAAACCACTCTGAGGACTTCCCTCACAAGACACCTGTAGGAGGCAGGTTAACTCAACATCTGGCGGAATGGCAGGCTATCACGTTAGATGCTTGGGCATTGGAAACAGTTGCCCAAGGTTACTGCCTGCCTCTCCTACGCATACCTCAGAGTCATCCACCGGGGATCAGCTCTCAGAAAGCCCCAGATCCGCTCCTCTTGCAGGAAATTTTAGACCTGCTAGAGAAAGGTGCCATAGAACCGGTACCTGTAGCGGAGAGGAACAAGGGCTGGTACTCCCCTTACTTTCTCATTCCAAAGAAAGACGGAGGACTGAGACCCATCTTGGACTTGCGAGAATTGAACAAATTCCTCAGGAAAGACAAATTCAAGATGGTAACTCTTTCTCAGATCCTTCAGGCCCTTCAGTTCCAGGATTGGTTGGTATCTCTGGACCTTCAGGACGCTTATTTCCATGTGCCTATCCATCTCAAACACAGGAAATACGTGAGGTTCGCAATTGGCAACTCTCATTATCAATTTCGAGTGCTGCCATTTGGGCTGACCTCCGCCCCGAGGGTCTTCACCAAGTTAATGTCGGTAGTGGCTGCAAGTCTAAGGAGGGAAGGGATTCACGTCTACCCCTACCTGGACGATTGGTTGATCAGGGCTGTATCTTCGGAACAAGCTCAGATCCAGCTAAATCACGTTTGCCACACCCTTCACAGACTGGGCTTCTCCCTCAATTTAAAGAAGTCACAAATGATACCATCGCAGAGACTCCAGTTCATCGGAGCGATCCTGGACACTTCCCTGGGAAAAGCCTCGCCACCAGAGGTGAGGGCTCAAGATATTCTACAGATGGTTACCAAGTTCCAAAATGCCCAACGTCTCCCAGCTTTCGACTTTTTGAGGTTGCTAGGCCTCATGGCATCCTGCATTTTCCTAGTGCCAGAGGCTCGCCTGAGAATGAGATCCCTCCAGTGGGCACTGAGGAC
The DNA here is from genome assembly GCF_040938575.1 of Ambystoma mexicanum. Lineage (NCBI taxonomy): Eukaryota > Metazoa > Chordata > Amphibia > Caudata > Ambystomatidae > Ambystoma > Ambystoma mexicanum. The sequence continues at coordinate 188,197,523 of NC_090932.1, forward strand.
TCAGTGGTCACAATTCTCAGGAAGAATGACAGATCTTCTTCAGGTTCCCGACAGGGTGGCTCGAGACCTTCAGTGGTGGGCCTGTCAGGAGAACATTCTGAAAGGAGAACAGTTTTGCAACCCTGGCCGGAAATAACAGTAGTCACGGATGCCTCACTCACGGGGTGGGGAGCCCACGCCAACGACTTGACCATCAGAGGTCGTTGGTCTCCATCGGAGTCCAGACTACATATCAACCTGTTAGAGCTGAGGGCCATCAGACTTGCGCTGAAGGAGTTCCTGCCAGCTGTACAAGGGAAGAATGTCCTGATAATGACGGACAACACAGTGGCCATGCATTACCTCAACAAAAGAGGAGGCGTAGGATCACTACCCCTGTGCAGAGAGGCGATGCAGCTCTGGTTTTTTGCAATCCAAGAAGGGATCTCTCTATCGGCAGTTCACCTAGCCGGAGAGAAGAACTTGACAGCGGACGCTCTGAGCAGGCAGAGCACAGTCTCCCGCGAGTGGGAACTAGCTCAGGAAGTCCTTCAAGAGATCTTCGCCCTTTGGGGAACCCCTCAGGTGGATCTGTTCGCCACCAGTGTCAACAGGAAGTGCGATCTGTTCTGTTCAAGGGAATTTCCCCCGAGAGGAGCTCTGGGAGACGCGTTCGTAGTGGACTGGGAGTTTCCGCTTCTGTACGCGTTCCCACCGGTCTGTGTCATTCCTCAAATGATCAGGAGGTTGAGAAGATTCCGGAAAACCATGATCTTAATTGCCCCGGATTGGGCCAGGAGAACGTGGTACCCGGACCTTCTAGACTTGTCCATCTGCCCTCCAATTCAACTTCCACTCAGAGAGAATCTACTCTCACAGAAGGGAGGTCAGGTTCTCCATCCAGACATCAAAACCCTCAACCTTCACGCTTGCCTTCTGAAAGGCTGAGGTACAAGGATTGGGTCCTCCCTGATCATGTTATGGAGGTGTTGCTTTCGGCAAGGAGGCCAGCAACAAAGTCTTTATACCGCTGCCGTTGGAACAGATTTTGCAGCTGGTGTAGAGAAAAGAATATCGACCCTTTTTCATGTGGTACACCAATGGTTTTGTCCTTCCTACTCTATTTGGCGAATTCAGGCCTTCAAGTTGGCACCATTAAGGGCTATCTCGCAGCGCTATCCATCTTTAAGCGCACTGCGGAAGAACCATCCTTTTTCAAGTTACCCTTGGTAATACAGTTTCTAAAGGGGTTAACTAACGTTTATCCCCCAAGACCATTCCAGGTTCCCCTATGGGATTTAAACTTAGTCCTAACTTTCCTGATGGGCACACCTTTCGAACCACTCCATTCTTGTTCGTTAAGATTTCTTACCCTTAAAACTGTTTTATTAATAGCACTTACATCTGCTAGAAGGGTGAGCGAGTTACAAGCTCTTTCTTGTAAACCCCCTCATACAATCTTTCACAAAGACAAAGTTGTCCTGCAAGTGAAGCCTAATTTCCTCCCAAAGGTGGTTTCTGAATTCCATATCACTCAGAAGATTACCCTGCCATCTTTCTATCCTCCTCCTCATCCGGGATAAGAGGAAGAGAGGTTACACAGGCTGGACCCTAGAAGGGCTTTAAGTTTTTACATCAGTAGACTGGCCAGGATAAGACAAGCAGACCAGCTGTTTGTAGGCTATGCAGGTCACAAGCTGGGGTTACCGATAACTAAGCAGACCATTTCCAGATGGATCATTCTAGCCATTTTGGAATGTTATAAACTGGCAGGAAAAGAGCCCCTCAAAATCTTAGGGCTCATTCGACCGGAGGTATTGCAGCTTCATCGGCCCTCAAAAGAGGAGTGCCGATTAAAGACATATGTGCGGCTGCCACATGGTCGTCCGTCCATACCTTTACACGATTTTACAACTTGGATTCCTCCTCCTGTCAAGAGACTAGGTTTGGAAGGGCAGTATTGCACTCTATTCATCAATAAAAGGAAGCATGAAGTCAGTACTCCCACCTCCAATAACAGAATACTGCTATGGGAGCCTATCTAAGATAAGGAATACGTCGGAGGACACAATCCCTTCGAAGAACAAGTTACTTCTTACCTTGTAACGTTCTTTCGATGGGATGTTCCTCCGACGTATTCCTTATCGACCCTCCCATCCATCCCCGCAGTACTACTTCCCTTGTTGTTGCAGCTTACGCTCCTTCAGGGTGATTAGTCTAGTCCAGACAGAAAAACTGTGGGCTACAAAACGGAACTGAGCAGCGGACGCTGCGCGCGGCCTTTATAGGCAGGATGACGTCGACGTCGATACGGCGGCTGTCGAGGGACATCGACTCGGCGGACTTCGACGCGCAGCGCCCTCTAGAGAAAAATTTTCTGAGGTTAGCAAAGCTGGAAGGAGATATCTAAGATAAGGAATACGTCGGAGGAACATCCCATCGAAAGAACGTTACAAGGTAAGAAGTAACTTGTTCTTCTCAAAGCGAGACCAGGCGGTCTTTCCCTGCCTTCAATATTAGATCTAGCCAATTGAGCAATTTTTGATGCCCAGTGATATAAGGGACATTCGATCCACTCCTGTTCTTGTGTCTGAAGAGCATACACAACTTATTTTTTGCTTTTTCTCCCTGTCACAAAAATGTAGGAAGAGATTTAGACATCCTTTTAACCAATTTCACTGGAACTGACATGGGCAACATATTGAATAAATCTGCGGAAGGGAGACCATTTTGAAAAGTGTAATCCTGTCCATCAGTGAGAGAGTAAGCGAGCCTCGCATTTCAAATCCACTTATCTCTTTGCATGGCATATTAAAATTGCACCTAAACAGAGATCCTAAATGCTTAATATGAACCATAGAGCTAGTCTGCACCAAAGAAATCAAATAAGAGTTTGAAAGGTGGCCGGTGGGCCCACAGGTGGAGAATCGCTGTCTTATTCCAGCTTATTTTATAGCCCAGTGATATTTCCATATTACGTTGCAATTTTCAGTATATGGAAGAAGGTCCCTTTCAGGAGACCATCATCCATCCGCATGCAAAAGAAATTTGCGTTCAAGTTCACCTAATGTAATGTATTTGATAGAGGAATCAATCATTGTATGACATGTCAGGGGCTGCAATGCTATTGCAAAGAGAAGTGGGGCCAGAGAGCTGCCTCATGGTTCCCCAGCCTAGAGCAAAACATGACACAAGTACGTTGCCTGTTGTAATATTTACATTCAGGTAGATTAGAAGGATTTGACCCAATAAAGGTCTCATGGAACCCAAATTATTTTGGAGCTCTTCTCAGAAAAGTCTATTCGACTCTGTTCAAGGCTTTCTCGGCTTCAAATGAGACTTCAGTAGACTTTCCCACAATAGTTGTTAGTGGGTTGGAGGACTATTGTTAAATGTTAAATGTTAAAGGTATTTGTACCGCGCACTGTCACCAAAGGAGTTGGTCCCCAGGCGCTCTGGCGGATCTGCAAATGAGAAGGTGGGATGGGTTAGTAGGTGAAGCGGGAGTAGGATAGTGAGAGGAGTGGTGTTCTGTTGGCAGCTTCAACTCGGTATACACCGGGTGCTGAGCTTCAGTGCAAGTATCGGATCGATGTCAGTGCTCGTGTGCTGTTGGTGTTGCTGATGTGTTGTTGCAGTGTTGTGAAGTGCGTGTGGGTTGTAGTGCGAGAGATGGTTGTGTGAGGTTTTTGAGTCAGATAAGTCTGCAGAAATGCTGAGTTTTTTGTTAGTTGTATCATGTACTTCCAAGTTCAGTACATTAATCACCCTCATGCTCAGTCAAGTCCAAGCATTTACTACCCTCGAGATACACCCGAATTTGGTACCGTGACCCTCCTGAATTACATCCAGTATCCAATCCCACCACAATGATTATCCTCAACCATATTCAATTTTGAACATTGGACACATCTAACACAGATCCAATGCACTGGCCACCCCCAAATGCATTGGTCACCCTTAAATGCACTGAGGCTCAGTACATTGACCACCCACAAAGATTTTGTCTGCAGCAAGGTACAACCCAATGTCAATTTTATTCTTGTGGATTTCTATTTTACCGTGGATGGAATTTGTCACTCATGTGTGTTCTTGAGTTTGGGTTGTTAAAGAGCCATGTTTTTAAGAGCTTCCTGAAGATAAGGTGATGCTCTGTTGTTCGTTTTCTTTTGGGAGCGAGTTCCAGAGCTTCGCTGCTGTGCAGGAGAACGCTGATCCTCCAAATTTTAGTTTTGGTTATTCTTTCGGTTCAAGGTGGATGTCATTTCTGGATCTCAGTGTTCGTGCTGGTTTGTAAATGGTGAATTTTTCCTGTATGAATTCCACTCCTTGCCCATGGATCGCCCTGTGTTTTATGCAGTATTTTGAAGAAGTTTTGTTTTTTGACTGGTAGCCATTACAGCGTTCCTAGTGCCGGTGTGATGTAAGGAGTAGTCTTGCCACTGCGTTCTGTATACGTTGTAGTTTATCAACAGGTAATCTGGCATTCGCAGGTAGATGCTGTTGGCCTGATCTATCCTTGACATGACATGAGAGATGTTGGCAAGTGTTCTGTGTGTGAAGGAGAGGAACTGAAGTATCTTCTTGATTGTGTGCAGTTGAAGAAACATTTCTTAACTATTGCATTGACTTGTGGTTCTAGCGTTAGCTCATTGTCCATTAGGATTCCAAGGTTTTTGACCACCTTAGATGTTTCTGGCGATTTTCCCAGCTCGGACGGCCATGGAAAGTGCTGGTTGTTTGCCAAGTCATTGGGTGTGATCATGATTTCAGTTTTGTCTGAATTGAGTTTAAAGCTGTTGGTGCTCATCCATTGGTTTAGTTGCTTGAGACAGTCGGTTAGTGTTGGGTTTTGCTGGTAATAGGTTGGGTCAGGCTGTTACTAAGCAGAACCTATCTCATGGATCATTTTGTGTATTATTGAATGTTAGACTTTGACTGGCAAAGGGGTTCCTTAAGGTCTGAGAGCGCATTCCACAAGAGGAGTGGCGGCTACTTCGACTCTTCAGAGGGGTGCCGGTGCAGGACACTTGCAGTGCTGCAACCTGGTTTGTGTTGCACAACTTTACAAAACATTACTGCCTTGATTCTGTATCGGTTCAGGAGGCTACATTTGGTAAAGCTGTTCTCCGCAGCATGAATCAAAAGTACATTCTCTTTGACACCTCCTTCTGCATACCGCTTTGGGAGTCTATCAAAGATGAGGAATCAGTGGGAGGACATGGAGGGGCCACGAGTTGACGACACAAACTCATGCTGTTGAAAAGTTTCTGGAGCTGCAAGGAGGATATTGGATATATCAAAGATGAGGAATCCGTGGGAGGGATATTGATCAGGAAGAATATTACCAGGGGTAAGTAATTTGTTCTTCTAACTGATAATCAACTCAAGAAACATATCTCATAAACTGGGGGCAACCAGACGTGGACTCCCTGCTCACTGTGCTCAGAGAGGCACAGCTTCACCTCACTGATGAGTCCCAACAAGGTTGAAACATGTGTATGGGGTTGCTGTTGGTACTCTTGTTGAGAGAGGAATTGCCATAGCATTTCGGTGCTGGACTGCCCATGTGGGCGGAACAAAGACTGATATGGAAATGAATATTTCCCATCTGTGAAAGGTAGAGTGAGCAAAAAGCGTGTGCTGCAAACTCTCATCTCAGAACAGGTTATCATGCCATGTTCTTTCTGGAGAAAGAACTCCCTTTTTTGAAATATCTCATAAACTTTGGTGGATTGAGAAGTCACATAATACAGGGTCAGGGACATCTATGTTGTCTCACAGACTGTGTGAGTGTTACATACATCGACAGACATTACCAGAGACAATGAAATCACCACAAAGGTTCATAACATCTGTCGTGGGTACATCATTTCCCAGAGAGTTGAAGTCTGACAAATATATTTCCACACAGGCTCAGAAGTGATAGTCCGCCTCACTTACATAACCTGTCTAATTTAATTTCTATCCCTCTCCCCTCCCCACTTCCTCTTGACCCCTCCCTTCTCTATTGGTCTCCTTAACACCTGCACAATCTGCAATAAAAGGCATATTATTCTTGACACCTTCTTTAGATTAACACTGCACTTTCTCGGTCTAATCGAAGCTTGGACCTCGTCTGTTGACACTTTTACCTCTGCCTCTCTTACTCTCTCTCTAATTTTTCTTACTCCCCCTGGCCTCATGGCTGATGCAGTCGAGCTGGAATTCTTTACCATTCCTCTTATGCAGCTGTCCCTCATCCTACACCTCTTCCCTCTTTCTCCTGTTTTGAATATAACTACATATCCTTTTCTAGACTCAACCCTCACTCTTTCTTAATGATTTATCACTCCAGTGGCTCTTCTACGCCTTTTGCAATGACCTGGGCTCTCTTCTTTCCTCTGTCTCCTAGTTCTTTCCTTTTGGTGACTTAAATCTCTATAGCACACATACCTCTTCCCTCTTTCTTCCCTTGCTAGATTGCTTTCACCTCAATCAGTTATTTCCCTGCAATCGCATACTGCAGGTTCCTCCCTGGTCCTAATTTGTTTCTCTTTTGCCCCTACCAACACCGTTTTAGCTACCCCATTAGCTAATTCAGACCATCTTCTATTGACATTTTTCATTTCCGTGTCCATTCTTAATCCAAAGCTCCTGCACTTTCTTTTACCCACTTTAATCTTCATTCCTTTGTTTTTATCTCCTTCTGATTTTTCTTTTCTCACTACCAATACTGTCTTTTCCTCTCTGAATTGTAGTCTAATTAACACTATTGTTTCTCTTTACCCTACCCAGCCATTTCGTCCCTCCCGTAAACCCCCAGAAACATGGCTCACTCCTGATCTCTTTGCTTTTAGATCTCCCCTATGTAACGGCAATGAAAACATTCTCGTTCTCCTGGTAATCTCGCTCAACGTTCTACTTTACACTCATCTTATGATTCCTCCTTGTAAGTGGCAAAAACGTCATACTTTTCTGGCCTCCTCCTATCCTATTCTCCCCACCCTTGCCATTTATTTCACCTTCTTAATCAAATACTATCTCCACCGCCATCCGACCCATCTCTTGCCTCCACCACATCTCCCGCTGCTGACTTTGCCTACTACATTTCCAATAAAGTATACTCTGCTCATCCTTATCTTCTCCCATTGAAACCCCATCCTCTATTACTTCAGTACTCTCTACTCTCTTTCCTCTTTTCTCACTGGTTCTGACACAGCCCATTTTCTTACTAGAGCCCATCCCACTGCGTCTCCTCTTGATCCTCTACACTCTCTCCTTATCCCAAAAATCTATACCCTTCTTCCGTTTCTCACCTTACTCATTAACCTTTCTCTCTCCTCAGCTACCTTTCCTTCTGATTTTAAGAAAACTGTTACCTTACCCATTCTTAGAAAACTCTCTCTTGATTCCTCTCTGCCTGCTAACTACATCCCCATACCGTCTTTCCCTTCTTATCTACAATTCTTAAATTGGTCACCTATACCCAAGTCTCCTCATATCTTGATTTCAGTCCCAATCTGGTTTCCACCCTCTACATTCCAAAGAAACTGCCCTTCTCAAAGTCTTATTACTATCGGCTCAGCAGTCTAATCTATTTTCTGTTGTTATCCTTCTTGATCTTTCTGCTGCAATTGACACTGTGGATCATCCTATCCTTTTCTCACCCTCCCTCACTTCATCTCTCTGGCACCGTATTACAATGGTTCCACAGTCCTATCTTCACAATGAACTCCTTTTCAAGATTTATACTTTGAAAAAGTGCCACTCCCTTTCCTTTATTACAGGGTGTCCCCAAAGTTTTGATTCTGGGTCCTCTCCTTTTTTCTCTTTATACCTCTTCTCTCTCTGCCTTTGTTTCTTGCTTCAGCTTTTTTTCCCATTTCTATGCCGATGATTCCCAGATTTGTGTTTCTTTCTCTACCTTTTCTGATTCTTTGCACTCTACCATCTCCTCCTACTTTAGTACTCTAGTTCTCTTACATTTACATGCCTCAAAAACAGAGATTATATTTTTCCCTCCGCTACTATTCCCTCTCCTCTTCCTCCCTCCTCTATTTCATTTACCCTTTGACTCTACCATTTCCCACTAAATCTTGCAATTTAGGAGTATTCATTGACTTCTCCCTCTCTGTCTCTCATCATATTTATAACATTGCTCATTCCTCTCCTCTCGTTTCCAACTCTGTAATGTAGGCACAATCAGGCCCTATTTAACTTTTTCATGCCACCAAATTGCTTATAGACACTCTTGTCTTCCCCTAGCTGTACTACTGCTCATCTCTTCTTATTGGCTTGTCTGCCTATCAATTCTTCCCCCTGTGCTCGTTCTTTAATTCTGCTGTCCGTACTCTCTTCAGACTGCCACCTGAGCCTCAGTCTCACCTTCTCTTCATTCTCTCTCCTGGCTATCATTTGATTCTCATTTACTCTTTCCCTTTCTCTGTATCGCCTTTAAATGCACACGTGGACTTTCTCCTCCCTAATCACCTTTTATGTTCCCTCCTATTCTCTTTGCTCTCAATCCCAATGTCTACACACTTCTCCCAAACCCCCCTCTACCCAATCCCAATCGCATTTCTGCTGTTTTTCACTTTTGGCCCTCAAACACTGGAGCTCCCTTCCTCTTAACATCAGATCTTCTCCTACACTTCACGTCTTAAGATCTTCCTTCTTATACTGGATTGCTAATACTCATGGGTCAGTTACTTATTACTTCATGATTTTGTACCATCCCATTTTTGTACACTACTTTGGTGAAAGTGCTATATAAATTACATAAAATACGAAAACAAATGTCTGTTTATCGACGGGATCAGGTACAGATTATCATTTCACAAAAGAATCTGAGCTCCTCTGAAAGAAGCACCGCTTCACTGAGGATCAAGCAGAGGCATGCCATTTTCGCATAGTCAGGATAGGAATGTCACTTTGAACAGGATGCAGGATTGAAATTTCACTTGACACAAAGGGAGGAATAGAGATGCCACTTTGCACAAAGTGAGGGATGAAATACCACTATAGACAGAACAAGCGATCAAGATGTCTTCTTACAGATGGTCAGGGATGGAGCCGTTGCTTAACACAAAGGCAGAAATGGAGGCACTACTCAAAGTTAGGCTAGATATACCACAATACAGGTAGTATTAAAGGTTCACCATAATACCTCAAACACACACTCAGTTCTAGGAATATCAGCTCACAATCAGGTCAGTGCCAGAGATATTTAAGGACAGTCAGGTGCAAATCTCACCTCACTAAGGATTCGTTCTTTGTGGAAAGATACAAGCACTTCACACACGGTAAAGCATAGGCATGCCGCTTTACACATGGACAGCGATAGAGACGTAATTTTGATCCAGGTGAGATATTGAATGTCAATTTTCTCTCACGGGAGACTGAGACATCACTTCACCCAGGGTATGTAAGTGATGGAAGTGCCATTTCAGAACTGGTGAAGGTCTGAGAGTTTGATTCACATAGGGTCAGAAATGGGTGTGTAGAATCACATGCTGCTGGATGAATTCAGATAGAGATGCCACTCAGCAGAAATTCAGAGATGAACATGTTGCCTTACTCACAGTATCGGGGATACAGATATTTCCTCATGTTTGTTTTCTCTTTCCTTGCAGAGGGGGGCTACAGATCATTTATCCAGGACTGGATGCCTCATGCAATGTCATCCCCAGCTGTGCAGAGTATCGTGAGAGCCTTATAAATGCCTGGGGCCCACCATTAGTGAAGTTTCCATATGCCAGATTGGTGAGTACTGCACTTGATTTGTCGATCCCACATTACATGTTACTGTTGTCATGTTGTACCCATCCCACTGCAACCACCGACTGAGGCACCTAGCCTATGCTTACATTATGCACATGTCACAGCCACAGTTGACTGCGGCAGACAGCAAATCATTCTACCTTGCCCAAACCTGTAGCTGTGGTGGCACCTTCCAGACCTTTCCATCATGCCATTCACATCTGCTTCTGATGGTGGAACAAAGAGGCACCTATTGTCATGCCCAGGCATCTGACATCCATAGCTAATCATCACGCGCAGGCCTTTTGACAAAGTTACTCACCATAGTGACTACCTTACTCCTAGTCCATAGTCCCCTTTCCGCCATAATTGTGGGACATTCCGTCCATCGGGATGGGACCAGAGCACTTTTTAAGCATCATAAAATGTACTTTTTTGTCCTTTTATTTTTACACTGGGCCACTGCACGTGACCGTAGCCCCGCTCACCTGAGCTCTGCCCCACGCATCGCCCTTCAGTCCTTTTCTATCGCCAGGTCCAGGACCATTTAGCAACAATAGAGGATACTTATTAGAGGGGACGGCGGGCGTATGGAGCAAAGGGGAATGTGGACTAGGAGTAAGGTAGTCACTACGATGAGTAACTTTGTCATACTCCTACGTCCTGTCCCCTTTCCGCCATACTTGTGGGAGATTCCCAAACACTGTCTATAGAAAATACGGTTGGATGGAAATTCCCTTATTGGAACAAATTCTTAAGAACTCCCTGGCCAAATTGGGCATCAGCCTGGGAGCTCAGGTCAAGACAATAATGTCTGCAGAAAGCCAATGGTGAAGCCCACATAGCAGCCTTGGCTATGGGCACCCAAGGGATGTATTTATGGAAGGCAATAGCAGCCACTTTGCCACGGACCAGATGTGCATAAATGCCCTTTGGGGCTGAAGGCCTTGAATTTTGTAGGCCTCGGAAATACATGAAGCTATCCAACGGAGAGATGGACGCTTTCGAGGCTAGTTTCCCTTTTGGGTCACCAAACGTAACAAAGAGTTGTGGAGAACTTGTAAGTTTGCTGGTTCTGTCAAGGTTCAACTTCAGAGCATGTCTGAGGTCTAGATTGTACAAAACCCTCTCAGCATCGTTGGTGTAGAGGAGCTTGTCAAAATGGACGCTTCAGACCGCTTTGGTTGAAATGCCATTTTGTCACTGCCTGAAGAGATCTGCGTCACAGGTTTTAGTGAGGCCATTGTCCCTATAAGGATTGTAGGGGCTTTTGGATCGGTTGTAGCCCTTTGACAGAGAACCTTGGCAGAGCCGATACTAGCAGACCTGGAGCACCTTTCATCCCTTTTTGGTTTCTGCGGAAGTATTAACCCTCAGTGTGGGAACCTCAGCGGTGCCAGTGCTTGAAGACTTGGGCCCTTTGTCCCCTTTCTTTGCCCCCCTCAGCAGGACCGGTACGACCACAAGATCTTGTGTGGTAAAGCTTATCGGCCCATCTGGTAGCCAGAGCCCCTAAATGGAGCTCCTCGATCCTGCTGGTCTTTGAAAGATCCCCTGATTGGGGATTCTCAGGATTTTACCCCAGCACCCTTAGTCACTTGACAGTAAAACTCTAGACTAGGCTCGGTAGGTTTAGTCCCAGACTGACAAACCTCGGTAATCACCCCGGTTGAAGCAGCCCCAGAAGCGTTGGGCTTAGTCTTAGCCCACAGATGGGGTACCTCGGAGGAAAAAACGGTGTTTGTGGTTCCATTTGATCTTTTGTGATTGTCTGACATGCCTCCAGATGAAACGATATACGTCCTCCCACCAGAGTCTTGGTGACCGATGGAAAACAATTTGGATGACTTATCGGGTGCGGGACCACCTGTTGCCGAAAAGGAGGCTGATACCCGAGAGAAAAACCAGCCACTTTTCCTTTGCTGCTTGAGCAGAGGTGCACCAGAGGAGCCTCCTGCCTGGCGCGCTGGGTGCTCCTGGGACCCTCTGAAACCTGGGAAGGACCTTGTCTGGGTCCTCGGCCTCTGTGCATAGACCGCTTTAGCTGGGGGTTTGGCAAGGACCAACAAAGATTTAGCCGTTTGAGTGCTTACCTTTTGTTCTATTGAGTTCCTCATTGGTGGAGGAGTGGAACAGCTCTTTACTTTCTAATGGAAGATCAAATCCTTAATCCCAAACCTCCTTCGAGAACTTGGTAGCATGCAACCACGCTTGGCAGGAGATGTCTACTCCAACCATAAGGCCCGAGCAGAAGTGTCTAAATGATGGGCTGCGGCCTCCAGCAGGTCCTGAGCCAGAACTCTGGCATCGGATAGGCCCTCTTTAAAATCTTTCAGCCTGTCCGGAGGGATACATTCATGAAATTCGGCAGCTCATTCGACAGCTTGAGATTTGCCTCTGCAAGGATGTCACGCAGGAGGGAGCGAAACTGTGTAGCAGCGGACACCGAGCACGCCAATCCATTCGGAGAGCGGAAAGGATTCCTATTGTCCACATTCTGTGGAAAATGTAGCTCTGCCCCAAATACAGGTCCCTCTGCACCAGCCATTGAGAACGTTGGTGCGAAAGAGCTAATCAAAATGGCCTCCTTAGACTGCGTGAGTTGAACCACCACTTTGTCACTGCCCGAGGTTAAATGCGTCACAGGTATCAGTGAGGCCAATGTCACGACAGAGGTTCCAGGGGCTTTTTTCATCCATTTTAGCCTTGTGACAGGGATCCTCGGCAGAGCCGGTACTGGCAGATATAAAGTGCATTTGAGCTCTTTTGGATTCTGCAGAAGAATTAGCCCCCAGTGAGGGACCCTCAGCAGAGCCGGTACTGGCAGATCTAGAGTGTTTTTAAGCTATTTGGAATTCTGCAGAAGAATTAGCCCTCAGTGAGGGAACCTCGACAGGGCCGGTACTTGAAGGCTTAGGGCCTTTGCCCTCCTTCTTTGCCCCTTCAGCAGGATCGGTTCGACCACAAGACTGTCTGTGGGAAGGCTTATTGTCACCCCCTGAAGCCAGAGCCCTTAGAGGAGGCCCCTCGAACATGCCGGTTTTAAATATAGCCCCTAGTTAGGGATCCTTGGTGGTAAGCCTGGTGCCTTTAGTCCCTGTACAGGAAACCCAGAGACTAGGCTCGTTACGTTTAGTTCCAGACTTGGAAACCTCCAGGAATAACCTTGGTCAAAACTGCCCCAGAAAAGTTGGGCTTAACCTTAGCCCCAGATGGGGAACCCCGGAGGAATATCCGATCTTGACAGCCCCTCGACAGGGTGCCTCGGCGCAAAGTCGGAATACAAGTTACATCCCCTTCGGGGCACCGCAGGGAGAACCCTGGTACCAGAGCCACTTGGGCCCCTGCCGGAACCAGAAGACCCCGGGAAGGAGTCCCCTGGCTGGGGTACCTTAAAAAGGAAGGAACCTTTTCAGGGGGTTTTTCTTTTCTTTTTTCTTTTTTGTTTATCCATTTTATCCTTGTGACAGGGAACCTCGGCAGAGCCGGTACTGGCAGAACTAGCGCGCTTTTGAGCTCCTTTGGATTCTGCAGAAGAATTAGCTCTTGGTGAGGGAACCTTGACAGGGCCGGTACTTGAAGACTTTGCCCTCCTTCTTTGTCCCTCAGCAGGATCGGTTCGACCACAAGACTGTTTTTGGAAAAGCTTAGGGTCACCCCCGTAGCCAGAGCCCTCGGAGGAGGCCCCTCTATCTCTATCTTGCCAGTTTTAAATATAGCCCCCAGTTACGCCTGGTACTCCGACCATAAGGCCTTGAGCGGAAGTGTCTACATGATGGGCCGCGGCAACCAGTAGATCCTGCCAGAACTCTGGTATCATATAAGCCACCCTTAAAGTCTTCGAGCTCATCAGGAGGAATACATTCCTGGAACTCAGCAAGCTCCTTCCACAGCTTGACATTAGTAGTCACCAGGATAAGCACGGTATTAGTCTGACGCAGCTGAAGAGCCGAATTGGAAAAGACAGTTTTCCCAATGGCGTCAAGAAGCTTATCCTCCTTGGAAAGGGTCTGAGATGCTGCAGTGGAGGATGTAGAGGCCGGGTTCGACTGGAGCGTAGCTGCTGCCACCACCGTCGAAGAGGAGAGCGGGCAAGTTGACAAGGATATGTCCTCGAACGCGTGAAGCTTGTAGCCAGCGTCAATTTTCTTGTTTAGGTGCTGCCCGGAATGAGGTTTTTTCCCCAGACCTTACGGTGCGCTCCTGTGTCGGCAGAGTGAAGGCTCCAGAAAGTACCCACTCATGTGGAGCTGGGGGCTTGGGTATTGGGCAATACCATCATATCCAGCACCCAGTCGTGAAAGGCTTGAATAGAGCGGGAGGGTCATCGCTCTCCTGGTCCGCCTGGTCTTAATCCAATGAGGCGGGAGCAGAAGTCTGATCCGCCGCATGTGGAGCCTCAGGGCCCGAAGGCATGGTTGACAGAGCAGAGTCTTTTCCACAGGGGAAAGTGGAGGCAGTGGAGGTGGAGGCCCCACAAGGAGTGGTTTAGGAGGTGGTACTACCGGAGCCTGAATTGGGTTTGCCGGAGCAGGGGCTGGTTCAGGCAGTTTAGGATACATTTCCTTAAACAAATCCTTAAAGTACGCCTTCATGGGAAGAATGCATTACCATCTGAAACTTGCCAAAAAACGCATTTTCAGACAAATGTCTAGGTGCTGGAGTGGGCAGAGGCCGCTCGGAAGGGGCATACACCCAGGATCGCAAAGAGGATCCCGGATGGTCTCCCACCAACTGGTTCTACGTAGATCAAAGGCGCGGACGTAGGAAGAAGCGAGACTGTATGCGGCAGCGGAGTCCGAGCATGCCAATCCATTGGATGGCAGCATGGGTTCTTATTATCCGCAAAGCGCAGACAAGGCTGTTCTGCCCCAAAAACAGGCTCCTCAGCACCAGGCGTGGGGAACATTGGTGTAAGAGAGGTAGTCAAAATGCCTGCCATGGACCGCAGGGATTGGACCGACATTTTGTCAACGCCTGAGGCAAACTGCATTACAGGTGTAAGTGAGGCCGTACTCACAACAGGGGAGTCAGGGGCCTTATGTTCCATTTTAGCTTTGTGACGAAGGAACCTCGGCAGAGCCAATGCTAGCAGCACTAGGGTGTTTATGAGACACCTTAACGACTGCTGATGAATTAGCCCCAAGAAGGGGAACCTCGGCGGAGCCAGTACTGGAAGAACTACGGTGCTTAGCCAGCTCCTTTGTCCTCTCAGCAGGATCGGTTCTACCACAGGTCTGAGTGTGGGAAGGCTTAGAGTCACCCCCTGAAGCCAGAACCCCCAAAGGGGGCTCCTCAATCCTGCTGGTCTTAGATATAACCCCAAGAAGGAGAACCTCAGGCACAACCCTGGTACGTTTAGTCACCTTGAGAGGGACCTCGAGCTGAGACTCGGTACAGTTAGTTCCAGACGTGGAAACCTCAAGGCTGACCCCGCTGAAAACAGCGCCAGAAGAACTGGGCCTAACTTTAGCCCCCAAAAAGGGAACCTCGGATGAGGATCCGGTCTTGGCAGTCCCTTTACAGGGGTCCTTGGAGGAAACTCTCCCATGCCTGTTAGGTCCCTTTCAGGACACCTCAGGGAGATACCTGGTAATAGAGCCGTTTGAGCCCCTCCTGTAACCCAGAAGACACCGGGAAGGAGTCTCCTGGCTGGGGTGCCCTGAAAAGGAACAAACTTACTGATCGTTTCCTTTTTTTCTACAATGAACTGCTATAAATGTGGTGCAGGAACGCGTTGAAACACTTCCTCCCACCTGACAAGCTGACGCTGGAGTGCCCGGATGGAGAGGTAGTTGCATTGGAAGCACGAGTCCCAACGGTGTAACGGCTCTAAGCAACCCAGGCAAAGAGAGTGGGGATCCTTTCCTTCGCGAAGCGACGTTCACAGGATGAACAGGACACGAGTCCCAGACGGAAGAAGAGATGACCGTGGAACCGGAGCAGGAATGAAGGACAAGGGAACAAAAAGAAAAATATTCCCATGGAAGCAAGTGCGTCCGACCTCGTCCGTGCGCATAAAAGGACATGAGGGCGATGCGCGGGGTGGAGCTCAGGTGAGCAGGGCTACGGTCACGTGCAGGGGCCCAGTGTAAAAATAAAAGAAGGACAAAAAAGTACATTTTTTGATGCTTAAAAAGTGCTCTGGTCCTGTCCCAATGGACGGAATGTGCCACAAGTATGGAGGAAAGGGGACGGGGCATACGAGTAAAGGCTCTTTCATTTGAGTGGGAAAAGAGAAAAGCCACTTTGGAATCTGCATATCCCCATGCACTCATGACAGAAAGGGAGGACCACTGATGGGTGCCATCCTTTATTTGGGCCTCTAACACTCCATTCTAGCCAAATTCAATCCCTAGACCTCAGTCAATCGCTGATGCTAATATCCTATCCATTTTGATGTATATGCTGAGATAAGTCACTATTCTAAAAAATGGTCATTTAAGTTATGGGTAGAAAATGGACTATGCTTGCTGAAGGCAGACTTCTATGTTTATGATGGCCTGAGAAGCGCGACAGAGGCCTAATAAAGAAAGGACTTACTTCTGTTTGGTGTGTGATGACCAAGCCGGCAAGACTGTACTCTTTGGAGAGGGTGAAGCAAATGAAGCATGTCAGGCCATGCTGGCAACCAGATAGATGCTGCTAAGACCAAGGATCTGATGTTCCTGTGAGATGCAGAGTCACATGCTCAAGAGTCAGTACTCATACATGGCGTTCAGCAACATTAGAAACCACTACGAGGAACAAGTTCTGAGAGGCCAGTGCCGAGACAAGAGGGTCAGTGTTGCAACTGTAAGAGGATTCAATTCAACACTACAGCTAAGTCAACGCCTAGTCTATAATACTGAATGAAAACCCTTATTGATATATCTTTAGGTCCAGTTCATGCGTTCTGGATGACTACCCCTGTATAACACCCCTCTCTTGGAATCCCCCTGACCCCACTGAGCCAAGAAGTAGTTCTGTTTTGCAAGTTTAAAAGGTTTATTTGATAATTAAAATATATATCACACTTTTTAATAAATTAATAATTGAATATCACACTTAATCTGATATGGTAAATATTAACAACGGAGAATCTGGCACTAGCACACTTCTTTAATCACTAATGAGTTGACATGAAATGGATAAGGTAGCACACTGGTAAATAGGAACAAAAGTATAATGTGGTAGAGGATGCTTTATGTAGGCTCAGGTGGATGCAATATTCAATGAATGCAGTACAGAAAATACGCAATATGATTTCAACCAAACAATGTAATCACTTTTCTCTGGCTACTCCCCTCCCCCCCTTGATGCAAGGCAAGGAAATGGAAGGAAAACACACAGTTCTCAGAAATGCAATCAACTGTAATTCAGTTCAATCCAGCAAGCTTAAACAGAAGTTTGAAAACACAGGCAAATACTTTGATAGGTGCTAGCAATGAATGAGAAATATGCTGGAAACGCTCTTAATTCCCTTTTAGAGGTTCAGGATGAGTGGTATCTAGTTAATATTAGTCCAGGCTCACACTAGCAATGATGCAGGGATAGTTAGCAGGTTAAACGAATTTCTGGCAAATGAAATCAGGCAGCAGCAGTTTTTTTTACATGTGAAGAAATTGCAAATCGCGGCAAAATTCGCGGATGCGCCGAGCGCTATTACAAAGGAACCGCAAGGACTATCTCTACCGTTTTGGGGTCCTAGGAAAGCCTGGGATCTCAGCTTCCAAATGAAAGTTATTGCAAGTCTCTAGCCCAAACGGTTGCGGAGATATGAGTAATTTAGTAAAGGTCGTTTTTGGTTTTGTAAATTTTAAACGCACACTTTTTCAAAATGACAAATTTTACTAGAAATGACAGGTGACAGATAGGAGGCAGTTCTACTTAGGTTAAATAGATTGAATTAGATGAATTTAAACTAAGAGATGTGTTCTGAGTTTTGCTAAGTACTCACAAGAGATTTTGAACAGGAAAGCGACTTGGTCACGATCTTCAGTCTGGTCAGGTCTTTCCGGATTCTGCTCACAGCGCCTGGTCTGGTCTCGGCTAGGCACAGCACTGCTTTCTCTCTGGTCTGGTCTCTGCTAGGCACAGCACTGCTTTCTCTCTGGTCTGGTCTCTGCTCTGGATAGATTGAAGTCTCTAGTTTGGCTTTCTGGAGTTTGATGGAGGTAAGTATGGATTTTTCCGGCAGGGCTTCCAGCGGCAGATGAAATTGAATGTCTCTATGTGTCCTGACTCTCTGCTTTTATCTGTTTCTTGAGAATGGGTGTGTGTGTTGCATCACTAGACTTGCCCCTCTCATTCGTCATTGGTCAGGCTTCCATTCCTCCGCTTGATTGGCAAACTGAACTGTGAGTCAGATTGATGTCATTTTATGATCTCTTGAAACAACCTCCCTTATCATCTGTGCACCCAAATATATATATGATCAAAATCCATACTTCAGAGTTACACAGTTGTTTGAAATTACATATACATGGTGTGGCTGAATTTAGCCATGTCTATGTCCAAATCTGCTCATTCTCGGAACTTGCATTCAAAGAGTGTACATAATTGACCTTTTAACTGCTTTTTCAATTTCCGACATGGACCCAACTTTACATACATGTGTGCAGGGGGTAGGGACATTAACTGATGAAGTTTCAGATTTTTAACATGCACACATTTAGAGTAATATCCACTTTTCCGCTAAAACCCCCCTGAACATACCACCGGTTCCTACCACGTCTTAAACTGTGGGCAGAAAAATCACAAGAATTATGGTATCATTTATAAAATTTTCACATGTCCGCACTATGAATTATCCCCCTTTTTATAAAACCATATCCTTGCTGCAGGGGTGTGTCTTTTCAGGTCACATGGTACAGAAACCAGTCTTTCCAGTTTCTGCCAAGCCAGCTTGCTTCTCACAGGCAGTGCCCCTCCCAGCTTCTCCAGGAGGAAGCCACTTTTTACGACGTCTGTAATAAAAACCTTTGCCTGAGTGGAGAGGGCTTTGTTCACTCTCTGGCAGAGCACAGGAAATTCAATTATCAGATAGATGGCATATCCTTAGTGTGGGCAGCAAAAGGAACATTGGCCTGGGAACATAGTTGTGACTCAAGTTTCACTCCTGATGGGATCCGTTGCTAGGCAAAATCAAGTTCCTTAAGCCAGACCTTCAGCTAACTTTTTGTTGCTTTTAAAATAACTTGTAATTTTACACATGCAGCTAGAATGCTGATTCTAAGTGCAAAACTATGACATTTCAACAGTTACAAAGGCATGTGACACCAAACATAGGTCACTCATTTAATTTAACATTTTCGATTTTGGTGGTTTTAAATCCAGTTGCAGTTAGGCTTAAGCTGCTGACTCCATAGCATTTTTGTTATAAGCATTGTTTTTGGGCCCTTCATTTCCCAGATTTTGTAGGCACACAAAACTCCATTCTGCCAAATGTCTGCTGGTGTTCAGTGAATATTTTGCACATGTTGCAAGGTTTGAAATAGGCATTTTGCTTGCCTTCAGAAAAACACACAGTGGGTTTTAAAACGCCGGCTTTTGGATAGTGGTGAGTACTGGTACTGCACCCATTTTTGGGATTTTCTTGGATTAATGCATTCTAAACAGGAATGGTTCTTACATGGTAGTAAATCCTTGCTTAACATTGTTTTGATGGGGCTCCTTACAGTAAGATGGTTATGTGGAACCCCACAAAAAGGGTTGAATCTTTAAAGTGGTCCAATGAGTCACGATTTCAGCAACTTTTTGACATCAGTAAAAGTGGATTTTGTTAACAAAGACCTTTCTTTACCCTGGTGGGTGGCAAGTTAGGTAACCATTTTGGTGTGCGCACAACTGCGCAGCTTTCCTGGATTTCGGCGCACATGTGGGTTTTCCGCCATCTTGAATTTCCTAAGCCCACAGCACCAAATGTTGTAGCAGGGTAGCTTAAACGTGGGTCAGGACACCCTACAAGCCCCCCCACGTGACTGCACTTTGAGTTTGGGTCGATGTGGAGTCGCGTGCCCAAGGGTTTTGACCCACGCACCGGTCTGTCCGCATAATCTTCTTCCTCTTCTGTAGATGGCACAGTTCAGCATCTTCTTCTCCATCCGGTCAGATCGATCAGTTCTCCTCGCCGGTCCTGATGGGAAGATTGGGCGGTACCCCGGGCCCGTTGTGTCTTTGCTCCCGGTCTCCGGATCGTCCTTCTTGGTCATCCTTCATGGTTTCATCTCTCCTAGGATGATAAAGGAAGAGCGGCAATATCTACTCATAGACGATTTTTTTTTCCACCACTGTTGAGATAGTGGGGCAGCATATGCATTTCATCGTAACGAAATATTACATTCTTATTTTGAAAAAAAAAAACAGCATCACTAGAGACAGTTTCATGTAAATCACAATATTTTAGAGACTAGATGTGGTAGGTTTTATGATTGGAACTGAATTAGTCTGATACAGTACCCGCTAGGATTCCAGAGGATTCCTCCAGTTGTTGCAGAGTGTGCCTGGGATGGCAACATTTCAACTGGTTTATGTGGACCCACTTGTCTTCCCCCTCTGCCGAACCACCTTTGGGGATGCGGATCTTGTAGGCCACAGGGGAGATCTTATCGACGATCTCAAAGGGTCCCTTCCATGTAGGCAAAAATTGGCGCTGCTTGGCCTGGTTCCTTTGGAAGTTGTATAGATAGACCCGGTCTCCCACCTGATATTCCTTCCTGGAAGTTTTCAGGTCATAATGGGTCTTCATGCTATCAGTCGATCTTTCTAGATTCCGCTGAGCATAAGCAAAAGCATGTTGGAGGTGTTTCCTTAAATTCTCTACATACTCATGAGTAGTGGAGGCATTTATCAGTGTCTGCTCTTGGGTCCTGTAGAGCAAATGCTGCGGAAGCACCATCTTGCGCCCAGTCATCAACTCAAATGGTGACATTTTGGTTGCAGATGAAGGGGTAGATCTGATAGCCATTAGGACCAGAGGTAATCGGATATCCCAACTTGGCCCAGAATCTGCCACAAACTTCTTTAATATGCTCACAATTGTCCGGTTATATCTCTCTACTGCCCCAGAAGAAGCTGGTCTATAAGCAATATGCAGCTTTCTCTTGACCCCCAGTATCTCCCACATCTTTGTCATTACTTCACTGGTGAAGTGGCTACCTCTGTCTGACTCAATCCTTTGAGGTAGACCAAAACGGGAAAAGATGTGGTTAATCATCAAGGCAGCTGCAGTTTCTGCCTTGCAATTTGGGGCTGGGAGACATTCCACCCACTTGGTAAACAAGCATGTCACAGTCAACATGTACTTATTCCCCCTAGCCGAGCGAATCACAGGGCCTACAAAGTCGATTTGTAAATCTGACCATGGCAGTGTCATGCCCCTCTTTTGTAAAGGCGCCCGGTGCGTAAGGGATGATGGCTGAAATTGTGCACACACAAGACACCCCTTCAAGTATTGGTCGAGGTCCTGCCCCATGTGTGGCCAGTATGCAACCTCTCTTAAGATTTCCAATGTTGTGTGAAACCCCCTATGACCGGCGGTGGCCGCATCATGGGCGTGACTTAACATCAGGCTTCGGAATGAGGTAGGAACCACCCACTGATCGTGGCCAGCTTTGGATTTCCTTACCAACAAACCGTCTTGGATCCGGAACATTTTGGGACATTTCATCAACACTCTTAGGTCCTCTTTCCCAATGTAATCGGTATCCGTCAGGGGAAAGTTCTCAGGGTCCTCAAGGTGCTGGTAAAATTTACCAATTATTGGATCCCCCTTCTGAGCAGTAATCAAATCAGCATCAGGGGTCTCCTTACTCCATTGTGCAATTGAGAGGTCGTTGTGAGCATTTGCCTGGGACCTAGTGATGGCAGTGACCTGGATTTCCCCCAACAGGGACTCAATCTCAATTAGATCCCCTTGGATGGCCCCGGTTTTGGCCAGCTGATCAGCTAAGTCATTTCCAGTTTTGTCTGGTCCCTCTACTTTGGAATGACCCTTGATCATCTTCCAATAGATGGTCATCCCATTCGAGGTGACCAGATCATCAATGTTTTGGATCAACTTCCCATGTTTCAAGGGTTTGTTGTTAGCACATACCATGCCTCTGGTCTTCCAATTAACCAGGTGCTCCACGAACCCGTTCCGTACATAATCCGAATCTGTGATTATGACCAGTTCGTGGAGTTGATGCTGGACAGCAGTGAGGATGGCCTGATGCACAGCCATCAATTCTGCCACCTGACTACTTCGGGGACCAATTTTGTATCCAGCGGAGGGTTCTGGGGACTCATTCACCCATGCATTCCCTACGCCGGCCACCAGTTCTTTCTCCCCGTTGTTGTCGACATGGTAAGAGCATCCATCCACATACACAGTGGGCATTCCCTCACACTTGTCTTCTTCAAAGACTTTGTGGGGGGAATTAAGGTATGCCTCCATGTTGTCCTTTATTTTTAGACTTTCGTCCTCGAGACAGTTTTCTCTGGCACAATCATGCAAGTCAGCCAGACCTTGCGCGAGGGGACTCTTCTTGTTTTGGCCATATCTGACCTCCACAGGAAAGCCTTGCATTGACAGAATCCAGGAAGTAATTCGGGAATTACTCACATTTCCGGCCCGGATTCTGTCACTTTGGAGATATTGCAGAGGCTGGTGTGGAGTCTCCACTATGATGTGTTCCCCCTGGATAAACGGGCGGTAATTCTTCAATGCCCACACCGTTGCCAGGAGTGCCTTCTCACAATCGTTGAATTTTTCCTCCACAGAGGATAAAGTTTTGCTCGCATAGGAGATTACTTTATTGACCTTGTCATGCTTTTGATATAATACTGCCGTCAAGCACGTATTAGAGAACCCCGTCTCCAGGAAGAACTCCTTGTTTCTGACAGGGTAAGCTAGGCAAGGCGCTTGTGAGAGGCTTCTTTTGAGTTGTTTTACTGCCTCGGCTTGTTCTGGACCCCATTCCCACTTGACCCCCCCCTTCAGGAGATGAATCAGGGGTCTGGTGATCTCTGCGTAGCCCTCAATGAACTTTCTGCTGTAATTAGTCAGTCCAAGGAGGCTCCTTAGTTCCCGCAGAGTTGTGGGGTCTTTCAGTTTCTGAAGTGCTTCCACTTTCTTTTCCTGGGGACAGAGACCCTGAGGAGTAATCTCATGCCCCAAGAAATTAACACGGGTTCTACACCACTGTGCTTTCTGAAAGGAAAGTTTTGCTCCGGCGGCCCTCAACTGTGTCAGAACATAACGGATCTCTGCTATGTGTTCCTCCACAGATGAACTTTTGATGAGGACATCATCTACATAAGCCAGGTTACCCCTCGTACCCAGGTCGGGCATGGCCTTATGTAGGAAAATATTGAACTCATTACCGGAGTTAAGGTATCCGAAGGGAGTCCGGGTCCATGTGTACTGCTGGCCCCCAAAGGTAAAAGCCAGCTTGTATTGGTCCTCCCTACTGACAGGCACGGTCCAGTATCCATTGGTCAGGTCTATTGCAGTGAATACCTGTGACCCCTGAATCTGGGCCAGCCCTTGGTCAATGTAGGGAAGAGGCCATCGGGAAGTGTGGACCCGTTTGTTGAGCTCCCTGAGGTCAGCGCAGAGTCTCCACTGGCCGTTTGGCTTCAATATTCCCAGCACCGGATTATTGAAGGTGCTGTGGACTAGACGGATTATTCCCCGGGACTCAAGGTTCTTAATTATTTCAGTAAGGCACTCCATTGATGCGAGAGGCAAGCGATATTGCTTCACAAACACTGGAGTCATGCCAGGGTCCGTGGGGATTGTTGTGGTGTGGATGTCGGTGCGACCACAGTCATATGAGTCTACCGCAAAGAGATCTTGGAAATCCAAGAAAACTTGTTTCAACTTTTGCTTTTGTTCCAGAGTCACACAGGCATCAGCTAGGTTGACTCTCTCTTCCACCATCTGCCTGAAGCCTGGAAAGACTTCTGGTTTGGCTATCTCCGCGGCCTCCTCCAGCTGGGTGGAGAAGTCCCTGGTCAGAGTGCTGATTTGGACCGGAGGCTTCAGGTGGGAAAGGCAGCCCTCATGGACCTGGAAAATCACCTCATCCCTCCTGAAGTCACAGGTCACATCTTCCTTACCATAGGGGCAGGAAGTGTACACCAGGAAGTTCCCCCCATGCCGGGTAAAAATCCTGTCTGGTGTTGCGTTGTCATCACTGTCACTGTCAAAACAGTCCTTGGGGATGGGTCCTAACAGTTCATTTACAAGATCAATGGAGAAATGTCGGTCATCAACCGCCATTCCAATAATGGTGCCTGCGGCTAGAGTAATACTCTTTAAGTCGCTGTTATCCACCTCTATTAGAATGGGGTCATGTTCTATGTTGACTAATGGAGTCGGGTTTACCCCCAACCCTTGCTGTTGGAGAGAAGCATTTAGATGTATGTAAGCATCAGGGTTTTTCAACTCTTGTCCCCTTTTAACTTTCACTTCCAGGGAGAATTGTCGGGTCCTTTCTGGGATGGTGACTTCCTCTTTAACCTGAATTTCAACTGCATAAGGTAGCAATTGAGCTGACCTAAATGCTTTTTCTGGATCATCAAAGCCCATGGGATTATCCGCTAATCGGGACCAAGCTTTGAAGTTTATTAGGTCCAAACTAATGGCAAAGCGATTGAGAATGTCACTGCCTAAGTAAAAGGCGGCAGTGACGTCTCGCACGACCCAACAATTATGGACTATGCTCTTGTTGCCAATGGAGATTTTGAGCATACACCTGCTTGGCAGGAGATGTTTGGAGTCAGGTGCTTCCAGGTCCATTTCCCATTTGTCTATCAGTTTGAAGGTGGGAATGGCTGGATCTTTTGGGAGTTGGCGGAACATGGCTTCGCTGATGAAGCTCTTACCGTTGTTCACACACACTCGAGCGAGAACAGAGTCCTTCCCATCATTTAACTGAACAGGGATGAACAACTGCTCTCCAATTTGCTGAATATCAGCCAGGCTTTGAGCTGATTTCACATCTTTCTGGACTATAGGAGTGGGGGTTTCTGATTGTGGATTAGTATAGAATTTCAGAGTGTTTCCTTCCAGCGTGGAATACCACTTTAGACTGGAAGGAAGGTTGATTTTCAGAAATAGAGAGGACCCCCCATCACCAGTCTGTTGTCCTACTGCTATTACCGTCACGTCTGGAATTTGGTTGTTCTGGAAGTGAAATTCTACTTGGTCAGATTTTTGTTCAACCATGTGGCATGTGCCGTTTAAACTAACATGGTTGACACTCTGTTTTAATTTTATGGGTCGGCTAGTCTGAGTCCAGAGGACCTTGTTTACGCAATCTATTAGGGGTGACAACCTTCTCAGGAGGTCATTCCCTAGTAAACAAGGGGTGCCCTCTGGGGTCACAACTATGACCGGGTGTTTCAACTTATGTCGCCCGATCTTAATGTCCAAGTCTGCCGTCCCCTCGACGGGAATTTCCTTCCCGTCAAAGTTCTGCAGTTGTCCAGGAAGAGAGGTGAGAGGAATTTGGTAATTCTCTCCCCTTCCTGCATTCAGTTCGTCAAAGGCCCTTCTGGACAGAAGGGTAGCTTGAGATCCAGTGTCCACCAGCGCTGAGATTGTACCCTGCCCCTGTACTTGTACCGGGGCATAATATCTTCCCTCCTCCTCAAGGGGGCACAGATAATGTACATTTTTGGACAACTGGTGGGCTAATTTTCTGGTTTTGGACATCGCTAGCGAAGAGATTTGGGCAGAATTCTGTGGAGAGCCTTGGGAATCTGAAAGAAAAATTTGGCAACTGGAGATCAGAGCCATTGTGGGTTCCCCTGGCTCCGGTTCTGGGCCGCCCCCCCCTTTTTGGAGGCAGTCACCAGGACGGGTTTGAACCAGGGGATTTTCTTGCTGTTGGTTCTGGGATGAGATAGTGGGCGGCGGTAGCTCAGTCTCCACATCTCCCCAGTCTGGATTTGCATCCCTAGGGACCCATTTTTCTTTGGGAGGAGTTCCCCCCTCTCTGAAGGCGAAGATCCTTTTCCCAGGATCCTCTGAGGATCCCTCTCCCTCAAATTGGAAGATCTGTACTTCCTCCTCAAACTGAGTCTGTTTGGGTCTTTTGTTTCTCCTACCCCCCCTCTGCTCCTTCGGGAGCAGACTTTCAGGGGCAAGAGATTTTGTTTCCGGTTCCTGGGTTTCCAGGGGCTGTTTACAAGTGAGGAAGGAAGCTTCCTCCAAGGCTTTACACCCCCCTTCCCCTTGTGCCTCCTCCCTGGGAACCGGTGAGTTATCGGGGTGCTGCCCCCGTCATTGTTCTGGAGCACCAGGTCCAGAGTTGGGTGCGTTCTGCGCCGGCACGCCCATCTGAGGGTTCTGCTGAGCCCTCAGTATGTGACCCAGATCCCGCGCCATGTTTTGAACCTGGCGCTCTAACTGGGAAACCCGCTCAGGCTGATACGGGGCCCTGTTTTCTCCCCTGGGCTGATCCCAGGAAGGGTAGCTGTCCCTTCTTTGGTAGTACCCCTGGTTGGGAAGATTTGGGTACCCCTCCACCCTTGGCCTCCCCTCTCCCGGATTCAGTGGTCTGGGCTCGGGGAATTGGGGAAAGAAGGATGGATGATTTTGGGGTTGGAAGTCGGGTGGATATCTGGGGAAAAAGTTCTGCCCAGGGTTTGGTAAATTTCTGCCCTCCTGTGGGAAGTTTGGAGGGAAGTTCCCTGGGTTAGGTGCTTGGCTGGATCCCCCCCCCTGGGCTGGAGGAGTCCACACATAACCCAGGATGGGTCGATTTCCCTTGTAGCGAGGACTTACATAGTCAGGAGAGCGAGGGACCCCATTTGTGGGGCTGCCTCCCTGGCTCCCTGTCTGTGACTGGCCCGAGGACCTTCTGGGCCTAGCATTATTAGGTGCAGGAAGGTTTTTAGGCCCCCCCATCTCCAAATCCAAAACGGGGGTGACCTTTACCTCTGCCACCTTGGCAGCAGCAGGGGTGCTGTTGGCTTTGGGGTTTTTCTGGGCATTGCTTTTATTTTCTATGGGCTTCTGCACCTCATAGATCCGGGTAGCCTGTTCAATGACCCAGTCTAGAGATCTTTTCTCATGAAAATCCCTCACGAGCTGGGTCATGATATATTTGGGCAAGGCATGGAAAAACGTATTTATAAACTCTCTACTATCTGTGCGCACCCTTCTTGTGGTCTGTGCAAAAGCACGCTTTAACTCCTGCACAAATTCTTGTGGGGCCTGATCCTCCCCACATTGCAAATTGTAGGCTGCCTTGCGAGCCTCTTGAGGATTTCTGTGAACAGAAAAATGTTTCAGGATGGCCGCCTTATAGGTGGACCATCTTAAATGATTTTGGTCCTCCAGCCCCGCAAAGAAACTGGAGTATTCCGGGGAGAAGGTCCACTTTACATATTGAATGCAGCTTTGGCTGTCCTTCAAATGGAAAGTCTCCATCATTTGTTCAAACAACTCTAAGTGCTCCCAAACAGAATACTTAGCGTTCTTATGGTAAGGCGTGATGACGCTCCTGATCGCCTTAATCTGCTTTAAGGGGTCCTTAAGCAAGGCCCTTTTTGCCTTATTGGCCTTTTTGGTTCGGGTAACCCTTGTCCATTCTTCCTCGGACTCAGAGGCACTGCTCCCAGAGGTTCCCGTCTGTTCTTCCAGGTTTTCCCGGATTCTGCGAGCCTGGGAATGGCTGGCAGAATGTGGGGACCTGGTCTCCTGTGTCCTGCGCAGTTCAGAGGAGTCTTCAGATTCCTCCTTGCTGCCAGGATTTGATGGGTACCCCCTCCACTGACCTAACTGGGCAGAGGTTTTCAGGATGCCCTTAATGGGCCTACTCTCCTGGGGTTCCCCATTGAACTGTACTGTACTTGTGTGCCCATACCCGGATGCCCACCCCTCCATTCCTGAGTGGTACTGGCCTATGAGCCCCATACTCTTAGCTGGATAGTAATCTGCCATCCCTGTGGCCCTGTGCTCATGTGCGCCAGGGAACATGGGGGTGGCAGAGTCCAGGGACTGAGAGGTGTGAGGGCCTCTGGTACTAGGGCTCCTGAGGTTACGCTCCGGAGTTTCCCTTTCCCAGCGAACCTCATCTCTATCCGCCCCTGCTCCCTGTTGCAATGCAAGAGCCTGCATTTGTGCCTTCAGTTCCTCAGTTAAGGCCTTCCTGGACTCTGTCAGTCTCTCCTGCATCGCTACCTGTTGTTGGAGCCTATCATTGTGTTCACAGAGGGCCTCGTTTTCCCTCTGTGCTTCCTGGTTGGTCCTGGAGAACTGGGCCAGTCTTTGCTGCAGGAGGGTTACCTCCTGAGCTGTGTCCCTATTGGCCTGCTCCTTTCTTGCTAGAGCATCCTCCACCCTCCTGGTGTGCTCTAACAAGTTCTGGTGTTCTTTTTGGAGATCACCCAGTCCCTGGTGGGCCAGGTGATTTTCTTCCATTTTTCTTTTTAAATGGCAGACTTCCTGGCCTAAGGCGTCTCTTTCCTGACTAAGAGCCTGCATTTGTGCCGCCAGGTCGTCCCTTTGCCGTTGAAGGGCACCAGCTTTTTGGCGCTCCTCATCAAACTCTGCCTGGGTATCCAGGTCTTTCAGAATTAGTTTGTTGCTCTCTACCTTCACTCTATCTAGATGACTTTGCAGGGTGGCTACCTGCTCCGTGCATGCCCTGTTAAAGTCTAATTGTTGCTCCAGCTTTTTCTGGCTCTGCAGTAAGGAGTCCAAACTGTCTTGGTGCTCCTTCTGCAGGGCCAGAAATCTAGTATCCTGTTCTACCTTTTCCTGTTGCAGCACATCCATATCCTTCTTTATTTTAATGATGTGCTGCCTACTATCATCTTCTGACTCCTGGCTCCTCTGCAGCCTCTGCTCAGAAGAGACCAGGTCAGATTGGGCCTTCTCTAACGCCATCTGTTGCCTTTTTGCCAGATCATGGCCTTCAGCACATTTATTCTGTATGGCTCCCATATATAAATATAAATATGCCGCTATCCTAACAATCTTGTCGTGTTCATCTTTGGCCTTAGGAGCCATATATAGTTCACTCAGGGCCACATGTAATGGACCCTGATCTCTCCATAAGTCTGACCCTGTTTCCGTGACCTGTTGCATGATGGCCTGCAACCAGACTGTTTGGTCCTGGTGAGTCCACTCACCTCTCACAAATAACTTATGTAAGAAGTGCTCTCTGGCTATTTTCATATCTACCAAGGTCGTCATTCTAGAGATTGGTCTCTGTCCTGACTTACAGAAGTTAGTATTTTATTTTTGCAGAACAGATCTTTTCTTGGAGTGTCCCTTTTGAGGAATGCTTCACAGCGTAATGCAGCGTGGTGATCCGACCGGATGTATGTATCCCGTCAGTTAGCACACTGTATTAAGCTGCACAAATGGTAAATCTAACCCAACGTCTCGGCTCGAGCCCCCAATTTGTAAGAGGATTCAATTCAACACTACAGCTAAGTCAACGCCTAGTCTATAATACTGAATGAAAACCCTTATTGATATATCTTTAGGTCCAGTTCATGCGTTCTGGATGACTACCCCTGTATAACACCCCTCTCTTGGAATCCCCCTGTCCCCACTGAGCCAAGAAGTAGTTCTGTTTTGCAAGTTTAAAAGGTTTATTTGATAATTAAAATATATATCACACTTTTTAATAAATTAATAATTGAATATCACACTTAATCTGATATGGTAAATATTAACAACGGAGAATCTGGCACTAGCACACTTCTTTAATCACTAATGAGTTGACATGAAATGGATAAGGTAGCACACTGGTAAATAGGAACAAAAGTATAATGTGGTAGAGGATGCTTTATGTAGGCTCAGGTGGATGCAATATTCAATGAATGCAGTACAGAAAATACGCAATATGATTTCAACCAAACAATGTAATCACTTTTCTCTGGCTACTCCCCTCCCCCCCTTGATGCAAGGCAAGGAAATGGAAGGAAAACACACAGTTCTCAGAAATGCAATCAACTGTAATTCAGTTCAATCCAGCAAGCTTAAACAGAAGTTTGAAAACACAGGCAAATACTTTGATAGGTGCTAGCAATGAATGAGAAATATGCTGGAAACGCTCTTAATTCCCTTTTAGAGGTTCAGGATGAGTGGTATCTAGTTAATATTAGTCCAGGCTCACACTAGCAATGATGCAGGGATAGTTAGCAGGTTAAACGAATTTCTGGCAAATGAAATCAGGCAGCAGCAGTTTTTTTTACATGTGAAGAAATTGCAAATCGCGGCAAAATTCGCGGATGCGCCGAGCGCTATTACAAAGGAACCGCAAGGACTATCTCTACCGTTTTGGGGTCCTAGGAAAGCCTGGGATCTCAGCTTCCAAATGAAAGTTATTGCAAGTCTCTAGCCCAAACGGTTGCGGAGATATGAGTAATTTAGTAAAGGTCGTTTTTGGTTTTGTAAATTTTAAACGCACACTTTTTCAAAATGACAAATTTTACTAGAAATGACAGGTGACAGATAGGAGGCAGTTCTACTTAGGTTAAATAGATTGAATTAGATGAATTTAAACTAAGAGATGTGTTCTGAGTTTTGCTAAGTACTCACAAGAGATTTTGAACAGGAAAGCGACTTGGTCACGATCTTCAGTCTGGTCAGGTCTTTCCGGATTCTGCTCACAGCGCCTGGTCTGGTCTCGGCTAGGCACAGCACTGCTTTCTCTCTGGTCTGGTCTCTGCTAGGCACAGCACTGCTTTCTCTCTGGTCTGGTCTCTGCTAGGCACAGCACTGCTTTCTCTCTGGTCTGGTCTCTGCTCTGGATAGATTGAAGTCTCTAGTTTGGCTTTCTGGAGTTTGATGGAGGTAAGTATGGATTTTTCCGGCAGGGCTTCCAGCGGCAGATGAAATTGAATGTCTCTATGTGTCCTGACTCTCTGCTTTTATCTGTTTCTTGAGAATGGGTGTGTGTGTTGCATCACTAGACTTGCCCCTCTCATTCGTCATTGGTCAGGCTTCCATTCCTCCGCTTGATTGGCAAACTGAACTGTGAGTCAGATTGATGTCATTTTATGATCTCTTGAAACAACCTCCCTTATCATCTGTGCACCCAAATATATATATGATCAAAATCCATACTTCAGAGTTACACAGTTGTTTGAAATTACATATACATGGTGTGGCTGAATTTAGCCATGTCTATGTCCAAATCTGCTCATTCTCGGAACTTGCATTCAAAGAGTGTACATAATTGACCTTTTAACTGCTTTTTCAATTTCCGACATGGACCCAACTTTACATACATGTGTGCAGGGGGTAGGGACATTAACTGATGAAGTTTCAGATTTTTAACATGCACACATTTAGAGTAATATCCACTTTTCCGCTAAAACCCCCCTGAACATACCACCGGTTCCTACCACGTCTTAAACTGTGGGCAGAAAAATCACAAGAATTATGGTATCATTTATAAAATTTTCACATGTCCGCACTATGAATTATCCCCCTTTTTATAAAACCATATCCTTGCTGCAGGGGTGTGTCTTTTCAGGTCACATGGTACAGAAACCAGTCTTTCCAGTTTCTGCCAAGCCAGCTTGCTTCTCACAGGCAGTGCCCCTCCCAGCTTCTCCAGGAGGAAGCCACTTTTTACGACGTCTGTAATAAAAACCTTTGCCTGAGTGGAGAGGGCTTTGTTCACTCTCTGGCAGAGCACAGGAAATTCAATTATCAGATAGATGGCATATCCTTAGTGTGGGCAGCAAAAGGAACATTGGCCTGGGAACATAGTTGTGACTCAAGTTTCACTCCTGATGGGATCCGTTGCTAGGCAAAATCAAGTTCCTTAAGCCAGACCTTCAGCTAACTTTTTGTTGCTTTTAAAATAACTTGTAATTTTACACATGCAGCTAGAATGCTGATTCTAAGTGCAAAACTATGACATTTCAACAGTTACAAAGGCATGTGACACCAAACATAGGTCACTCATTTAATTTAACATTTTCGATTTTGGTGGTTTTAAATCCAGTTGCAGTTAGGCTTAAGCTGCTGACTCCATAGCATTTTTGTTATAAGCATTGTTTTTGGGCCCTTCATTTCCCAGATTTTGTAGGCACACAAAACTCCATTCTGCCAAATGTCTGCTGGTGTTCAGTGAATATTTTGCACATGTTGCAAGGTTTGAAATAGGCATTTTGCTTGCCTTCAGAAAAACACACAGTGGGTTTTAAAACGCCGGCTTTTGGATAGTGGTGAGTACTGGTACTGCACCCATTTTTGGGATTTTCTTGGATTAATGCATTCTAAACAGGAATGGTTCTTACATGGTAGTAAATCCTTGCTTAACATTGTTTTGATGGGGCTCCTTACAGTAAGATGGTTATGTGGAACCCCACAAAAAGGGTTGAATCTTTAAAGTGGTCCAATGAGTCACGATTTCAGCAACTTTTTGACATCAGTAAAAGTGGATTTTGTTAACAAAGACCTTTCTTTACCCTGGTGGGTGGCAAGTTAGGTAACCATTTTGGTGTGCGCACAACTGCGCAGCTTTCCTGGATTTCGGCGCACATGTGGGTTTTCCGCCATCTTGAATTTCCTAAGCCCACAGCACCAAATGTTGTAGCAGGGTAGCTTAAACGTGGGTCAGGACACCCTACACAACGATTCACCTACTCTCATCACTTCTCCCCAGAGCGGTGACCCTTTCCATGAGACTACTGAGTTGAGACCCCCCTAGGGTTGGTAACATACAGGAGGACCTCATGAAGAGTGACTGCCCCTCTGGTGACAAGGATGATCACCTGTGGAACAGCCCACTGAATGTTGTCACGCCACAACATTCCCTAACCCTTCCCAATGTTCAGAGTCACTACATTGAAGGCAAACCTCTGTATTAGTGTGGCCTAGAACATAAGACCAAAAGTACTAGTATGAGGGAGAACACAGGAGACCAAAGATCATTGAATGTATTTATACTGGTGGCCCGCAGAGGCAGGATGATCCAATCATCAACAGAGTCAAAGGACTCTTGTAAACTGCCTGTGAGAAACTTGATACAAAGTAAAAAGTGCAACAAAGGACAATCTAGAGAAGGTAATCCCGGTCACAGAGTCATTCGCAGCCGTGAGAGGACGCAGGTGCAGGCAATCTTCAGCACAGGAGAATCGAATCCTGCTGGCGGCCCAGCAGGAGAGGGATGTGGAGAACGCCGGTGAGTAGTTGTGGGAATTCTCCATCGGGTTTGTCGGTGCAGACCCAAGCTCACGACCGAGTGAAGGAAGAAAGAAAAGCTGTGCAGGGAGATGCCATGTTGAAGATCCCGACACAAGAGAGAAGCCCGAAGAGCCGATCCCGGTCTCAGGAAGCCCCAGTGACTTCAGTAGAGCCCAGAGGAAGTAAGGGATTGTACGGGACACCTGGAGGGGAAGCAGGAACGGGTGGAAGAGACGCGCAAACAGTTTTCAGCCAGCCCAGTGAGACTGAAGCAGTTATTGCGCCTAGCCAGTGTCAGTAGTCCCTCTGGCGACATCTTCCTTGTATCAGAGGCAGACAGAAACCCACTGACCACCAGGGAAGGGTTAGGGACCCTACCATGAATCAGAGAAGGGCCTGGTACCCAAGAGTAGATACTGAAAGCATCAGAGGAAATCTTTCTCGGCACAGTTTGGAGGAGAAAGCCACTGCCCACCAGAGAAGAATCTAGGACCCTAGAGCAGATACTGAAAGCATCAGAGGAAATCTTTCTCGGCACAGTTTGAAGGAGAAAGCAATGCCCACCAGAGAAGGGTCTGGGACCCAAGATCAGACATTGAAAGCATCAGAGGAAATCTTCCTCGTCAAAGTGGGAAAGAGAAAACCACTGACCACCAGAGAAGGATCTGGGACCCCTACAAGACTTGGGACTTTGCTAACAATAGATCTGAGTGGCAAAGTGATTCTCCTGGTACAAAGTCAGGATTTTTGGATAAAGACACCAAGGGAAGAGAGTCATTCCCCCTGGACTTGTGTTGAACTTTGTCATACGATACCAGAAGAAGGGAGTCATTCTCCTGGTCTCAAATCAGGAGTGGCATTAAAGACGCCAGGGGAACAGAGTCATTCCCCACCAGCCTTGTTGTGAACTCTGCAGTCCTACCAAGAGAAGGGATGTCTGGAACAGAGAGTTGAGCTAGAGACACCATGGGAAGGGAGTGATTCTCCTGGATGTAACATTGTGTAAAGACTGGCTGTTGTTAGAGAACATTCTTTCATATGGATTGTGTCCTCCCACGTATTCCTCATCTTTGATAATCTCCTTCCAGAGTGAGCTGCAAGGAGATTATCAAAGATAAGGAATACGTGGGAGGAACATCCAGTAGAAAGAACATTATCAGGGGTAAGTAATATGGTCTTCGAATGGATTGTGTAATCCAAAGTATTCTTCATCTTTGTAATGTAATGTCCAGCTTCAGCTGCTCTGGAAAACTTTTTTGGCAGAGAGTGCTGTGCGTTGATGGCGTTGAGTCATTGTCCATCGAAGGCCTCCGTTGTGGGTGACGTCATCGGAGGATATATGTAGCATGCGCGGCACCCGTTGGCCTCAGTCCCGTTTTTCTGCTACAGCGTTTGCTTCGTTAACGAAATTTGGCACGCCTCATTTTGTGACGGTTTGTTACACAACTCTTTGATATGTCTTCATCTTCGACTGCATCAACACCGAAGTCCGGCTTCAAAAAACACTGGGACTGCGGGTCCAAGATGTCTCTTACTTACTTACAGATCTTCACCCTTTGGGTAACCCCGCAAGTGGATCTGTTTGCGACCGAGGTCCACCGGAAGTGCAAAACATACTGCTCCAGGAAATTTCCTCCAAGAGGAGCTCTAGGAGACACGTTCATGGTGGACTGGGAGTTTCCACTCCTGTAAGCGTTTCCTCCAGTCCCTGTCATTCCTTATGTAATAAGGAGGTTGAGAAAGTTCAGGAAACACATGATCCTAATTGCCGCGGAGTGGGCCAGGAGAACATGGTACCCGGACCTTCTGGGCATGTCCATCTGTCCTCCAATACGTCTTCCAAAAAGAGAGGACCTTCTCTCGCAAGAGGAGGGTCGGGTTTTCTATCCAGAGGTCAACACTCTCAACCTTCATGCTTGGTTTCTGAAAGGCTGAGATATAAGGATTGGGGCCTCCCGGATGACGTTATGGAGGTGTTGCTTTCGGCAAGACGACCAGCAACAAAATCTTTGTACTGTTGCCGTTGGAACAAGTTCTGCAACTGGTGCAAGGAAAAGAATGTAGATCCTTTTCAGTGCAAGACACCAGATGTTTTATCCTTCCTTCTATCCTTAGCTAATTTGGGGCTCCAGATTGGTACCATTAAAGGCTTCCTGGCAGCGCTGTCCATTTTTAAGCGCTCGTCAGAGGAATGTTCTTATTTCAAAATCCCACTGGTGACTCCATTTCTGAAAGGGCTCATTAATGTATAGCCTCCTTCTCCTTTCCAGGTTCCGGTTTGGGCATACATCTGGTTTTAAAGTTCCTAATGTGTGCACCCTTTGAACCCCTGTACACATGTCCTCTAAGGTTATTAACCTTTAAAACCATCTTATTGATTGCTCTCACATCAGCCCGCAGAGTGAGCGAGTTGCAGCCACTGACAGTAAAGCCACCCTTTACAGTCTGCCACAAGGACAAAGTTGTCCTGAAGGTCAAACCTTAATTTTTGACAAGATTTTCTTTTGAGACAGAAATTGTTCTCCCTTCATTCTATCCTCCGCCTCACCCTGGTAAGGAGGAAGAAAGGCTTCATAGGTTAGATACTAGAAGAGCACTAAGCTTTTATATTTCTACAACATCCAAAATATGGTTTGATGATCAGCTATTCATAGGATATACTGGACACAAACTAGGTCAGGCTGTTACCAAACAGATCTTATCTAGGTGGATAAGTTTGGCAATTTATGAGTGTTACAGGCTGGTAGGGAAAGACCCTCCTGAAGGTTTATATGCTCATTCCACCAGGGGCATGGCTTCTACGGCCCTTCAAAGGGGGGGTCCCTATTAAGAATATTTATGATGCTGCAACGTGGTCATGAATACACACATCTACAAAGCATTATTCTCTGGATGCTTCCCATTCTCAAGCGGTTGCTTTTGGCAAGGCAGTACTTTGTTCTGCCCTTGAAAATGCTTAATTTATAAATTCGAAACCCTCCTCCAATCATAATACTGCTTTGGGAGTCTGTCAAAGATGAGGAATATGTTGGAGGACACAATCCATTCGAAGAACAAGTTACTTACCTCTGGTAACGTTCTTTCGACTGAATGTTCCTCCAACGTATTCCTCATCATCCTCCCAACCTACCCCTCTATAAAATTTCCCATTCTATTACAGCTTCTCTTCCAACAAGGCTGTGTACTGTCATGCCTATATTTATGGGCATCTTGGCTACATGAGGAGGGGAAAAACAGAACTGAGGCCAACGGGCGCCGCTCCTGCTACATATACCCTCCGATGACGTCACCCTCAATGGAGGCCTTCGAGGGACATCGACTCCAAGCCATCGACGCACAGCGGCCTCTGCTGAAAATGTTTTCCAAAGCAGCTGAAGCTGGACATTACATGTCAAAGATGAGGAATATGTTGGAGGAACATCCAGTCGAAAGAATGTTATCAGGGGTAAGTAACTTGTTCTTCTGAACACTATCAAAGAAGAAGAAGGGAGCCATTCTCCTTAAAGAAGGAACTTTCTGTTAGTTTAACTTTTAGTTGTAGTGCGGGGGATAGAAGTAGGCTGTGACACAGGATGGTGGAAATTACTTTGATTGAAATTCTGACAGGACCCTTTAGTATTTGTTTTGAGGCAGGGAACCCCTCTTATAAAAAATAAATGTTTGTAACCAAAACCATGCCACCTTTTTGTCAGCTTCCTTCTTCAACACCCCTACAGTGTGAGATAGAGAAACGTGTTACGCAGCTGGAAGCCAGAGCGAGTTGTTGCAAGTCAAGTGCACTTAACACCACATATGGGGCCAAGAAAATCACCCAGAAATCCAGCTCGCTGGAGAAGGGATGAGACATTGGGATCTGCAAATTGTGAGTGGGTAACCAGAGTCAGAGCTCCAAGAGTGATAATCCACCAAGACACGGCACACCTCGGATAGCGGAACGGTTGACACACAGATGAGTATTCCAAGGGACTAAGAAGGGAGCAAGCAGTGCTGCATTCTGATAATTGAAGTAAAAGTCTGAAAGCAACCAATGAATGAGAGGCATTGAGCACAACATCATACCACCACTTTGTTGTTATTTGACTTCTTGCTGCTATTTTTATTAGTTTAGTATTTATTCAAGTACCTGTAGTTTTAGTCGCAATTGTCAGCAAAAAATTGTATTTCTTGATTGGTGTAAACATACACTGACCTTGAGTTTGATGAATTGCAGGACTGTCAATTAGAAATCGCTTTCTCACATTTTAAAATCACACATTTCACTTTACTTCACAAAGCTGGTAGAACTCTGTGGGAACTACAATTCCTGTGAAAACACTGTACGGCACTTCACACTGATTATTTTCCCGTCTCTGAGTACTTAAAAGACTCATCTCAGCGCAAAAGCGCTGACACAATGCCTGTTTAGGCCTGTTCAGAAAGGTTCTGTATTCTGTTTGAGGCTAGGTTGATTTGCATACTTGGTAAGTGTTGCTTTTAAATTAAGAATACAATTAGAGAATTCACTATACTTTAATCAGGAGGAGAACAAATTAAAGTTGCAAGCTACAAGCCAACCACAAGTCAAAAATCACTAGCCAATGGCTAGTGGCAAGTGCACATTTTGCACATTCCTTTAATCCCTTATATGTGTCATGATTATTTATCCAAATAGCATATATTATCTCAATTCAAAACCAGGTTCAATCACTTTTATGACTTTAATAAATTCAGATCATACAATATCCAAAGAGTGGGAGAAAGTTTGGAATTGAAAATGTTATGCACTCCCCTACATACTGCTGCATCATAATATTGAGTAGGTACTGTAAACTGCCATGTTTAAACACAGTTTCTTGCTTGTGTGAGATGAGGCTTCAGGCTTTACTGTGCATGTCTTTGCGATGAAGGCTCTTAGCCTAGTGTGTAGTTATGCTCGCCTTCACATCTCTCGCTTCTGACGTGTTTCCCTTTTGGCAAACATAAGCGTGTTTTAGGCTCCTGCTTGGGAGAGGTCAGTTTTGTCCTGATAAAGCTATGTATAAAAAGCACTGCTCTATAAGACAATGACAGTTTCCTGTTGAGCAAAAAGCAGGTTTTTCAGCTAATTTGCATGCCCATAATGCATTGTTGTGGTGCTCTGATCTAAAGTTGAACCACCAGTGGTGGCTATTATGTGGCACTATTTGTGTTTTGCTTTGTAGTTGGATTGGCCTATTGTACTCTGACATATGTTTTCATGGTGTCCCATGTTATGAAATTATGTATGCTATGTCATGATATGTCATGTAATAACAACCCATGATATGATATGACATGACATAAAAATAGCATGACATAGCATATAACAGGATTTGTTAAAATGGATTACTGAACTCTGACCTGGTGGGCAGAGGTTCAGAAGGCCAGCTTAGTTTCTTGGAACAGGGCAATCTTCTGGACAAGCCAGACCAATCAAGGTAGCTTGGCGGCGGTCAAAACTAGGGGCCTCATTACACGGTAGGCGGTAGGGATTTAACGTTACAGGTAATGGAATACCGGTAACGTTAAATCCCCAATGAGAATTACGACTCGGCTCACCACTAAGTACGGTGCCACTAATAGCGGGCAGTCTGCGTGCGCACGACCCTCCATCCCGTAAATAACGCCATGCCGCTAATAGCACACCATCACAAGCCGAGCGGACATGCCAATAGTGGCATGGTAAAGTCCCCCTAATCCCTTACTGCCATGGCGCTAATACCGGCATTGCGAACCACACGTTAAGAGAATGGAGCAGTGTTCCCACCTGCCACAGGTGGATACAATCAGCACAGGTGGAGGCAATGGAGACTCTGGCAGCACAAAAGGAGCACACCACACCCCTTCCCACACCCCTTCCCACACCAAGATGGTCCCAATACTAGCAGCATTATATGGGCTGGAGGACATGATTGCAGTGCAGCAGCAACTACAACAGGCAGCACAGAGGAGACGCAGGAGGAGGAGGAGTAGGAGGGCAAGACAGGCACAGCAAGCACCACCACGGCACCTAGTCATACCACAGAGGCAGCCACCAATCCCCAGGATCAGAGCCAGTCCATTTAACCTAACCCCTGAGCAGAGACACACCCTGTACCGTCTGGACCGGGATACCATCACCAACATCGTGGACATGATACATGATGACATCGTGAGCCTCATAGACATCAGAACTGCCATCTCCCCTCTACTAAAGGTGGTGACCGTGCTCCACTTTCTGGCCACAGGCACCTACCAGCATACAGTGGGGCACATGCATGGCATCTCACAACCAGTATTCTCACGCACACTGAATCAGGTACTCAATGCCCCCCTGAGGCATGCACCTGAACACATATTCATGCCACAGACTGCCCAGGAGATTGCAAACACCAAAGTTGGATTCTATGCACTGGCAGGCATCCCAAGTTGCATTGGGGCCATCGACTGTACCCATGTGGAATTGGTGGTCCCACATCACAATGAAGTTGTCTACCGAAACAGGAAGCAATTCCACTCCATCAATGTCCAAATGGTATGTGACGCCAACAAGATAATCACACATTGTTGTGCCCGTTTCCCCGGATCAACCCATGATTCCATGGTCCTGCGGAACTCAACCATCCCACGCTAAATGGAGTGACAAGCCGGACAACGTTCATGGCTACTTGGTGAGTAGCAGGGCAAGCACATGTCAGTGTGAAGGGGGGGAGAGATACATATTCCAACTGGGTGTAGCTTGTCGTCCGTAGGACAAATGGACATACACATGTAGGCCCATGTCCATCTAGGAAGGCCGCAATCTACCTGAGATGAACCCACATGCAAGTATAAGCTACACAACATAGCGAAAAATCTAGGCCTAGAAACATTAAGCAACCATCCACATTGGACAACATTCAACACCACAAAATACACCAATCTCCTACATGCCATCCAGACAGTCATACAGAATCAGCGCTGCACAACCACAATAATGCAATGTACCCTTGAGTGCATGCAAAGGGATCACCCCTACCCATGGCATTGTACCACGCACCTATAGCACCACTGAAGTGACGCCTCTCAGCATGGCAACATAAATGTTTGAATGGCACTACAGTAGCAGTGTGGTAACAATTCTGCCTGGGCCCAAGGACATGTAAGACCTGGCCTCACCCAGGACATGTCAATTACTTTAGGAGGCATTAATGGGGCATGTTCACTTGCATGGTCGAGCTCAACTTTGCACATTGCAGTCACACAGACCGTCTGCATGCATGCTGACAATTGTCGACTACAATCACAATGCAAAGTCAATTTGTGTGATATGAACAGGCCGCTCTTGAGGTGAACATTAACCACACCCCATTCGTCCCCCCATACAGATTGATGCCGGCTATCCCCTGAAGAGGTGGCTGCTTACCCCTGTACGGAACCCACAGAACAGGCATGAAGAGGACTACAATCGTGCACATACCCGTACCCGCATCGTGATCGAGCAGACTTTTGTCCATTTGAAGACACGGTTTAGGTGCATTAGCAGGTCTGGTGGCGCTCTCCTGTATGGCCATGAGAAGGTGGCCAAGATCACCATGGCATGTGTCATGCTGCACAATATGTGTATCAGACGGAATGTGCCACTGCCCCCGGACGTAGAAATAGAAGCACCTGATGAGGATGATGATGGTGATGAGTACGGAGTTGACAGGAATGCAGGTCATGCAAGATGGGATGGCCAGGAGGGACGTGCTGTGAGACAGCATCTGATCAACCAAATATTCTGAGTTACAATTTTTCTTTTTGTGGGAATGGATATGGGCAGTTATGCACTGGTGTCTGTTTGGAAGCGCACAATGGACCCTGTCGCAATAAAACACACATACACAATGAAGAAGTCCAAGCCTGTGTATGGATCAAACACCAGTGTATTGAGAAATGTAAAGATGTAAAAGTGCATGTCCCCAAACATCCCACCACCCTTCCCCCCACAACAGTCCAAAACCACCCTTCCCCCCACCCCCCACAACAGTCCAAAAACACCCTTCCCCCCACCCCCTACAACATTGCAAAAACACCCTTCCTTCCACCCCCCACAACAGTCCAAAACACCCTTCCCCCCACCCCCCACAACAGTCCAAAACACCCTTCCCCCACCCCCACAACAGTGCAAAAACACCCTTCCCCCACCCCCAATAACAGTCCAAAAACACCCTTCCCCCCACCCCCCACAACAGTCCAAAAACACCCTCACCCCCCACCCCCACAACAGTTCCTCATGTGTCTGCCACAATGTTTTTGTCCAGCCATACACGCGGAAGCTTGACCATGCACTCCCTATTCGCCATTGCCACCACCAGCATTGGGAGGCTGCCTAGACGTGCGCCTGGTGGTGCATGAGGAGCGGCGGAAGGGGCTTGTCTGCCTCGAACTGGCGGTTGAGGAAGTGGCTGACTGTCCAGGTGGTGGTGGTGGTGGGAACTGGCGGTCCATTGCGTCCGCTATCTGTGTGAGGACCTCCCTAAGTCGGACAATCTCCCCACACTGCCTGTCTGTACAGGCCTCCATCCCCTCCCTGGAGTGCCTTGCTGTCTCCGCAATGTCCGCCCTGAGACGGGCAGCCTCCTCCACATGCTGCCCAACCAGCACAGTTATTTCCTGTTGCCGCTGGCTGATGCACGCCAGGTCGAGGGCAGTGTTGTGTTCTGGTGGTGTGGCTGCTGTGCCCTCTGATGCAACCAGGTCAACAGGTGAAGCCACCGGAGGGCTACTAAAACCTCCCATGTTGTCCTCGCCAGTGACACTAGACCCAGGTGTCTGCTGTGGTGATGCCTTGGGGATTCCAGGGGGGGTTGGGGTGTGCATCTCCATGTGGAAATCGGTCGTATCCTCCACATCTGAGAGTGGTGCAGTGGCTGCCGCCTCTCCAGCGGAACTAGTTGCAGCTGAGGGTGGGCCCTCCGTGGTTGGGATCGGTGGTGGTGGGTTCACCTCCGGAGGTGGGGCAGTTGTTGGTGGTGTGGACACTTGCATCTTGGCAGTGGCGCTCCACCAATGTTTGCCACTCTGCATGTGGACCCTTCTACCTTTGCCCCTTGATGTCGTGGGGGTGTCCTCTGTGTCCTGTGCCCTTGATTTTTTACTCGCAGGGGGTGCCTCAGATGCAGTGGCAGCATCCTCACTGTCTGTATGTGAGCCTGTCGGGGACAAAGAGGGGGATGGCATTGGTTACGGTTATATGTACTTAATGCAGTATACATCAATAATGCAGTTGTGGGCATTTTGACTTCATTGTTAAGGATGCAGGTGATGTGTCAGTTCAGTGGCTCATCCATGCATGGTTGTGTGTGGCACTTGTCTCTGGTGATGTGTGCATGTGTGTGTGTTTGGGTTTGACTCTGACATAGCCAGGGTTGCATGCATCTGTGGATGTTTGGCCATGCATGAGGTGATTCTAGCCTCACATTTGGGGGGAACAGTAGATTCACATTGCATACTTTTATGTGTACACTCACCTCCATCTGAAGTGGTTGCCACGCCATGCTCCATTGTCTCGACTACCTCTATGGATTCCACTCCAATGAGGTTGGCACAGGTCTCTTCCCATTCCTTCAATTTTATAGGGGAATCAGATCCACCTGATGTGGCAATGTTGTGGTTTTCTGATAGGATGCTTCTAACCCGTAGTCTGAGATCATCCCACCGCTTTCTGCACTCATGCACATTGCGGGTGGTGGTGTCCAAGAGTTGGGAATAGTTTGCTAGTTCGCACTAGCAGTGGAAAGGAGAGGGGCCCCCAGGGGCCACTCGTGCTTGAAAATGGATGGAGGTGCTAGGGGCTACTGATTAGGGTTGCGATTACTCACTGACCCCCGGCGCACTCCAGACCAAACTTCTGCAGTCGAGTCCACTTGGGTTGCAGGTTCAAGTGCGGCAATTTGGCGGCTCTGCAGCTTTCAGCGATTAAGATACAGCAATGATTCCCAAACGGGACAGTGCCGATTTCTCCGCTCCTGGTGGATGTATCGGGCCAATTTCACTGCAGCAGGCTTCAGGGGCACAAATGCAGCGCACCTGCAAAGGTCGTCACCATGGCTGGGCGACACAGTGACGGTGTATAGTCCGGTTCGAGCGCACTCGTCTCACTTCAGACCTGGGAACGCCAAGTGTACGAAATTCGGTGTGAGGGTGCTGTGAATACAGAGCTAGCGATATACCAAGTTTCGAGGGCCTCCGTGAAACGGCGGCATTATCAGGGCAAAGAGTCTGCGTAAGCTGGTCAGCCCACTGGTTGGGTCAGGGGCACTTCCGAGAAGGCCTAATTGCAGGGTTTGATGACGGTGCCGAGAATAGTTGGTCCCACTCTTCCAATGGGTCGAAGCGTCTTCGCAGACCTTCTAGGACGACCAGATGCAGAGGGGTCCCACGGGACGACATCGGGCTCAGGGTGCCAAACCTTCCAGCGGGTCACCAGCGGTTCCTCGACTCGGCTTCTTACTTTCAGGATACTTGGATCCTATCCTTCGTTCAGTGAGAACTCCAGAGATCGACATGGTATGGGTGTTTGGGGCCTTCTCTTATCCAGAATCTCCTTTGTGCCAAAACGAAGAGGAACCAATGGGAGATATGCTCAAATACAGGCATACCATACGCGGACCAATCACGGACCACGGTGGTCCCAGGCATTCACAGCACTCCAGACTCTCTGGCACCCAGGATGTGTATTGGAACCAGACGTTCCAGCCCACATCCTGGAGGCACACACACAAGGCATGCAGACGCCCGCAAAAGCTTGTCATGATCACTGCTTCCAAGGAGCCAGGACCAGCCCAACGTCCTTGGAAGCAGGCCCCTAACCCTAATCCTAAGCACCAGCCGGTCCCCACTGGGACCTTTTGGACCTTGTCCTGGCGCCGGTAGCACCAGGCTCATCAAAACCATTGGTCCCGGCACTGGAAGCGCCGGGCTCATAATAGGTGTGAAGATGCTTGGGTGGACTTACCTGCAGCAGACCATGCTGCTTACTTACCAGCCACTTAGAAGCCATCTGAGAACAGGAACTACTTTCTTACCTGGGTGGGGCAGCTCCACTCCCTGGATACAGCACTGGAACTCTTCTGGAAACTGGAACTCTTTTCTTACCTAGGCGGGGCCGTGGAAGAAGACGCCTCATCACTCCTAGGCTATTTAAACCACACCCGATAGATGAAGCCTGCTTCGCGTTATTCTGCATCTGCAGCAGAACGCTCACCGAGTCTGCTCCGGCCTTTCTTCTTCCGATCCTGGACCTGCAAGAATCCTGCTTACCATTTCAGTATCCAGACGTCATCAGCACCTGCAAAGAACAGAAACAACAGGTTAGCAAGGCGAACTTTACACGCAGTGCTTACTTACCTGATCCATCGGCTGCGGCCGTTTCTT
Organism: Ambystoma mexicanum; assembly: GCF_040938575.1. Taxonomy (NCBI): domain Eukaryota; kingdom Metazoa; phylum Chordata; class Amphibia; order Caudata; family Ambystomatidae; genus Ambystoma; species Ambystoma mexicanum. Next base: position 188,241,753 of record NC_090932.1, read on the forward strand.
CACGCCGCATCTCCACCTGCAAGAACAAAAGCATTGCCATACTTACCGGCACGCTGTGAATTCCGGATTTCTTCGTTCTGCATCGCCGCCTGTGAAGACAAAGTATCGTTAACAACTTACTGGCATTCCGCGGACTCCGGCCCTGCAACTCAACATCTGAAAGGCAAAAGAAAAGACATTAAGCAGGTATTTACTTACGTTCATCACGCTCGTCGCAATAAAACGCCTGCGAATTCTCCGGCGTCTCTTTAACACGAACTAAGCTGCAAGGAAAGAGACAGCTAGAGCGCTTGCCATACTTACGAACTCCCAAGCGCTTCACTTCATCTTTCATCTCAAGAGCCCTGCAATACATAAGGGAAAGGCATTATACAGAGTCTGCATATAAACGTGCCACGCATGTAAAGACTATAAAGACAAAAGGTGTCCAGAAACTCACCGCTCGTGCAGATAACGACGGTAACCATCCTCTGAATTCAAGAGGCCTGTGTTTCACCAGTGAAGGAACTGGCAACAGCACCCTGCACCAGACGCAGATGGAGAGCCCAGCATTCACCTATATAAGGTGAGCACGTTTGACCTGGGGGGCTCTACGAAAAAGCTGGGAAGAGAGAGAGAGAGAGAGAGAGAGAGGGACATTCAACAACCCAGACCATTAACCCCCATATTCTTTCACCTGCAGAAACCTCACTCTTTGAGTCCGACACACAGTGCGAAGAGGTTCGACCCCCGAAGCCAATCGAGTCCTGCACATCACTTTTCGAGTCACAGACAGCTTCCTGCCAAGACCCGCGCCTCCGTGGGAATCAGGTGAGCGTTACAAGCTTGGCGTTTCGTGGGAGAATACATGCCCAAATAAGGACTGACTGGTTCGGCTCGACCTGGGGAAGATGAAGAGGCAAGATGGCCAAAGGACAGGACAAAGAACCTTGTGGCATGGCCATTTTGGAGCCAGACCACATATTTGTGCCAAACGCGGTAATCGCGGTTTACATGGCAGGAAAGGGTTACAAATATATGAAATGATAAGCTGCCACCAGCCCTGTCCAAGGCTACATCTGCACTTCTCCTATAAAATCCTTCAAGAGTATCTAGGCCCTTTGGAAATGACTAATAGACCCAAGTGTACTGTACTGGAAGGTACATTGTATACTTGTTACATGTTGCAGAAAAGTTGCAACATTGGAAAGGACTAAGGGAAACAAAGTCTCCCAGTACTGACTGGGCATGTCAGTTTCCCCATAAGAAGTGAACGAAAAGCCCAGAGGAGTGCAGCAGAAGGCTGGGCTCCTCTGGTAAAGTCAGACTGTTAGGCAGAAACCTGTGCAGTTCCCTTGGGGAACACTGCAAAAGATTTAAGACTACAGGTAGAGCAGTAAACCCCTTTGGTAGCAGTCTGTACCACCCAGATTTACCTGGTAGCTGTGGCTGAGCAGTCAGACTTCTCTCAAGAAGAGTTAGGCAGTATGTAAAGTATACACAATATGTACCAAAACACAATAGCACAAGCAAACACTGACCAGAGCTTGGTTTCAAAAGTATATAGTTATTTATTTAAAATACACATAAGTTAAAAACACTCTAGCAAAAATATAGTAAAAGTACTTCAACACAGTTATAATGAAAGTAGATTCAATCCTTTCTCCTATCTAGACAACTCTAGGTAAAACACCACTTAATTAAAACAGAGGTGAGTGCTTAACGTTAGATGACACTCTAGTAGTTTCCAAGAAAGGGAGAGAAAAAAGCAGAAATAGGTTAAACACACCACTCTAAGGTCCAGAACACTTGCAATAGGCTTACAGAAGAATAAAGTCACAGGTGAGCAAAAGTCACTAGGCAGGGCCCACTCTTAGAGTAGCCGGAGCGAAAATGTGCCCAAGATCACACTGTTAGTTAGAGATTCAAAGTCTTGCAAAGAGTCAAAAAGAGGTTAGAGTGGCTCAGAAAGTTTAGCCAAAGTGTCCCAGGCACTCCCAGGTTCGAAAGCCGGGGACTAAATCTACCCCGTACAGTCGGTAGCAAGGGAAGCCAGGCAGAACACAGTACCTTAAGCGGAAAGGATCCTCCAGCGGTGGCAGTTGTTCCAGGCAGTGGCAGCAGGGCTCGACGTCGGTCAGGGGAGAAGAAGTTCTCGCTGAAGAGCAGAAGAAGAGGGTCGTTGCACTGCCCGGGAAGAAACCAGCCGCGGAGTCCTCCGGTTAAAGGGTTGGTGCCGACTTTCGCGGTATGGGGGTAAAGTGGGGTATTCCGGTTGCCGGGGTGCTTGGCACAGGCAAGGCGGCCACGAGATACCTCAAAGAACGGAAAGAAGGCGAAAACTGGTTGTCCCCACCAGTCAAGGGAAGGAGCCACTCCGTTAAGAGTTCTCCTCGGTCGTCGGGAAAAAAAAAGTGGTGAGACGGTTCAGCAGGGCTCCACCGGGTGGTGTCGTCGAAGCAGGTCGGCTCAGCTCTTCCCTCGTCGGATTCTTGGTCCTGTGGCGACTTCTGAAGTCCCAGTCCCCAAAGCCCTGCTTTTATGCAGCAAGCCCCCATTCACCCAGCCTAGCTGTCACTCAAACATGCTAAGTGGTGAGCCGGGCGGCTCACCACTTGGGCCAATCAGGACGGAGTGCGACTTGAGTTACCAAGGTAACTCAGTCCAGGGTGCCTAAATCCCCCTCCACCCCTCCTAAGTACCCCAGACAGAGTGGCACCACTTTGGAGGGCTTCTGTGGAGAAGCCCGCCAAAAGTGGAACAAAGGGCTCCACTTTGGGTCAGAGTTACAGAGGCGAACACCAACGCCATTTTAGAATCAAGTTTTGGCAAAAAGTCCCAACCGGAGTTATAAAAATAAATATATAAACCGGCGGTATGTTTAAGGCTACCGTAAATAAATAATTAAATGTGTTAGCCTAAAACAATGGGAAATCCCATAGGGAAATATTCGCGGTCGAATATAAAAAGTAGTTTCCACTGCCACCAGCCAAAACTCGATCAGGGGGGACGGAGACGTGCCCCCTCGACTAACAGACCCTGGGGCAATCGAATTGCCCCAGCCAGTACGTCCACAATATGATGGTTTGTACTGGTTCTGTTCAGGATTCAAGACTAGCAAAGTCTTTGGTGACTTTACATGCCCTGGGAGACAGTAGTCAGTCCCAGGGTATGGAGTCTATGTTGGGGAGTCCCTAGGACACCCCTGGGTCACGGCACAGAGGGTGCTGTGTGACCCACATCACAAAAATACATGAGGCCCTATGGAGTAAAAGACCCCATAGCCCATTCAACACAAGGTTTAACCAAGAAAACACACTTCAACATGTCCAAGAGTGAGGGTAAAAGAGTCTCACTCTTGGCAGGAGAAAAAAATTAAACCCCAGAAATCCAGCAAAGCTGCTGGGGGACTCACTAGGTAGGGAAATTCAGCCTAAACAGAGAATTCTCCCTAACACTCGCCCCCCCCAGACTAAGGGACAGGAGGATTTAATCCACTCCTGGATGAACCTCATACCTCTAGTCGATGATATACATCCTAGAGAGTCCATCAGCATTTTGATGGTGACACCCTGACCTGTGCTCAATGGTGAACTCAAAGGTTTTCTTTTGCAAGCTAACGGACCTACAGACCCTTTGAGGAACATCAGTCTTTTTGTTATAGGGGATCTGGTTGACCAGTCCCTCAGAAGTTGGTACAACTTCTGAACCTATGTTAGGCTTTTTCAAGGGGTCCTTATAAAGGATTCCCTTAGATCTAGAGGGGCCTCCAAGGTTCCTCACCACCTCTCTTGTGGGAGCAGGTTGGGTCTTAGGCCTCTTGGTTGGAGGGGTTGGGGTTAGGCAATGTACCTGCTTCCCCTTCCTCTTAGATCTACCCTTACCTATTTTAGGAGTTTCCCCCCTAATATTAGGATTTGAGTTGGGGTCTTCAGTAGAAGGTCCAACAGTCTGAAGGTTTTTGGCCTTAGACTTTTCTTTTCTGGTTTTCCACCAGCACTGAGAATTACCAGTTCTCTCAGGTCCAGATAGGGGCCTAGTTGGTCTATCCACCTCTTCCTCAGAAGCAGGGGGAGTCAGAGACTCTGAGACTAGGGGAACAATGATGGAGCTTGGTTGGGGCGCCCATGTTCCTAGCATACTATCCTGAAATGTGCCTGGGTTAGAGGTCAACTTACTAACACCAGGGCTTGTAGTGGGGTTCTCAGTAGAGGGTCCCACAGGCTTAGAAGGGTCCTTCAAGGTAGCCTGTCTAGCCAATTTGGTTAAGTTCTGCTTCTCCATACTGGGAGGCCTGGGGGTATGTGACACTACTCCTAGAGTTCTTAGGTCATTCCCTAACAGGACCTTCCCAGGTACCTCAGTCTGAACACTGACAGGGATCCTCACTGTCATGTTGTTACACTGAATGAGGGCTGGTAGGATAGGAACCATTTGGACAGGGCCTCCAGACATCTTAGTGGGACCTTTGGGTGCTTTGGCCACATCCTCAGGTTGAAAGAAGCTTTCATCCACTACTGTTCTGCTGGCCCCAGTGTCTCTCCTGGCAGGAGTATCCTGGCCATTGACAAGAACACTGTCCACATAATACACCTTAGAGTTAACAGGTAGGGAGTTATACACAACCCTATTCTGGGGACTAACCAGACCCATAGGCTCTAAGTTTACAGTTGCTTGAAGACCCAAGGGTTCTTCAGCAAAGAGTTCAAAGTGGGCACTAGCCATCTGTACTTCATCCTCAGGAGTGAAGGCTAAGGAGACTGTGCTGATCCCTGCAGGTTTACCCTTGCACTTGGGATCTCCTTTGATATGGTCAGTACCCTGACAGACATAGCATTGTCCAAATGCTCTCTGGAAGGGTGGCTTGTTCTGACCTCCTTCTGGCTTGTGGCCAGAAGGTACAGTAGCCTGACTAGGTTTCCCATGTGGCTTACCCTGGTTATTTTGTGGTTTGGGGCCCTCTTTGGGATAGGAATTATTAGAATTCTCTTTGGAGTCTTTTTTAGGCTGTTTCTCCCCATCCTTCTTCTGAGTTACCCCAGAATCCTTGTGAGTGGCCCTGTTGGCAACCCACAAGTCAGCAGCCTTAGCTAGTTTCCGGGAATCTAATTCCTTGGAATCAGCCAAGTGTTGTCTGAGCTCAGGAGAGCAGGCATCATAAATAGTCTCCAACATAAACAAATTCTTCATACCTTCATAAGTGTTCACCTTGTAACCCTTAATCCATCCCTCTAAGTTTTTCAAACATTCACTCACCCAGGTAGCCCAAGGGGTACCATCATGCTTTTTGAGGCTCCTAAACCTCTTAAGATACTGGGAAGGGGTCTTCCCAAACCTAGCTATCAAAGCTAGTTTCACACATTCATAGTCCTTCCTATCCTCCTCCCCCATCTCCATTACCACATCAGTTGCAACAGGGGGAAGCCTAGAGAACAACCAGGTGAGTAAGTCATTTCCTGTGATGTTCTGGAGCCCATGATTATATTCAAACAGAGACAACCAATCCAACACATCCAACTTAGGCTCATACATACCAACCAATTCTTTAGGCATCCGGGGTCTTTTAGGACTGGAACTTCTAGAGGAGCCAGAGAGAGAAACATTCTCAACAGATAATTTCTTCATTTCTAAGTCATACTTGAGCTCCATTTCCCTTAGCCTTAGTTCTTTGTCAGTTTGAGCATTAAGTTTCTTATACTCCAATTCTAGCTTCATTTTCTCTAGTTCAAAGTACTGAGGACTAAATGTGGGACCTGGTAAAGGTCCAGTAGGCACAGCAGGTAGAGCAGGCAGAGGCCTAGGGGGGACAGTTACAACAGCCTCACCCTCCTCTTCTGACTCTTCCTCAGAATCATCAACATTTTGCTCCATGTTAACTTCAACACTGTCATCTACAGTCGCTGGAGTGGTAGGTTCCTCTGAACCATCACCCAGACTTTGGTTAGCTAACAATCTTTCAATCAGCTCCATTTTCTTGCCCTTAGTCAGGAGATCCTTATGTTTACAGAGCACTCTTAAACAATCAGCAGTTTTGGCTGCAAGGGACTCTTGACTATAGCTTTCTATAACTGACATGTTAGAGGTTTTACTTTTTCAGTGCTAAGCTTTGTGGTTAGTTGCACTAAGGTATCTAAAGCACAATAAAATGTATACTCAATACAAATCCCACCGCTGTACACCAGTGTTAGGCAGAAACCTGTGCAGTTCCCTTGGGGAACACTGCAAAAGATTTAAGACTACAGGTAGAGCAGTAAACCCCTTTGGTAGCAGTCTGTACCACCCAGATTTACCTGGTAGCTGTGGCTGAGCAGTCAGACTTCTCTCAAGAAGAGTTAGGCAGTATGTAAAGTATACACAATATGTACCAAAACACAATAGCACAAGCAAACACTGACCAGAGCTTGGTTTCAAAAGTATATAGTTATTTATTTAAAATACACATAAGTTAAAAACACTCTAGCAAAAATATAGTAAAAGTACTTCAACACAGTTATAATGAAAGTAGATTCAATCCTTTCTCCTATCTAGACAACTCTAGGTAAAACACCACTTAATTAAAACAGAGGTGAGTGCTTAACGTTAGATGACACTCTAGTAGTTTCCAAGAAAGGGAGAGAAAAAAGCAGAAATAGGTTAAACACACCACTCTAAGGTCCAGAACACTTGCAATAGGCTTACAGAAGAATAAAGTCACAGGTGAGCAAAAGTCACTAGGCAGGGCCCACTCTTAGAGTAGCCGGAGCGAAAATGTGCCCAAGATCACACTGTTAGTTAGAGATTCAAAGTCTTGCAAAGAGTCAAAAAGAGGTTAGAGTGGCTCAGAAAGTTTAGCCAAAGTGTCCCAGGCACTCCCAGGTTCGAAAGCCGGGGACTAAATCTACCCCGTACAGTCGGTAGCAAGGGAAGCCAGGCAGAACACAGTACCTTAAGCGGAAAGGATCCTCCAGCGGTGGCAGTTGTTCCAGGCAGTGGCAGCAGGGCTCGACGTCGGTCAGGGGAGAAGAAGTTCTCGCTGAAGAGCAGAAGAAGAGGGTCGTTGCACTGCCCGGGAAGAAACCAGCCGCGGAGTCCTCCGGTTAAAGGGTTGGTGCCGACTTTCGCGGTATGGGGGTAAAGTGGGGTATTCCGGTTGCCGGGGTGCTTGGCACAGGCAAGGCGGCCACGAGATACCTCAAAGAACGGAAAGAAGGCGAAAACTGGTTGTCCCCACCAGTCAAGGGAAGGAGCCACTCCGTTAAGAGTTCTCCTCGGTCGTCGGGAAAAAAAAAAAGTGGTGAGACGGTTCAGCAGGGCTCCACCGGGTGGTGTCGTCGAAGCAGGTCGGCTCAGCTCTTCCCTCGTCGGATTCTTGGTCCTGTGGCGACTTCTGAAGTCCCAGTCCCCAAAGCCCTGCTTTTATGCAGCAAGCCCCCATTCACCCAGCCTAGCTGTCACTCAAACATGCTAAGTGGTGAGCCGGGCGGCTCACCACTTGGGCCAATCAGGACGGAGTGCGACTTGAGTTACCAAGGTAACTCAGTCCAGGGTGCCTAAATCCCCCTCCACCCCTCCTAAGTACCCCAGACAGAGTGGCACCACTTTGGAGGGCTTCTGTGGAGAAGCCCGCCAAAAGTGGAACAAAGGGCTCCACTTTGGGTCAGAGTTACAGAGGCGAACACCAACGCCATTTTAGAATCAAGTTTTGGCAAAAAGTCCCAACCGGAGTTATAAAAATAAATATATAAACCGGCGGTATGTTTAAGGCTACCGTAAATAAATAATTAAATGTGTTAGCCTAAAACAATGGGAAATCCCATAGGGAAATATTCGCGGTCGAATATAAAAAGTAGTTTCCACTGCCACCAGCCAAAACTCGATCAGGGGGGACGGAGACGTGCCCCCTCGACTAACAGACCCTGGGGCAATCGAATTGCCCCAGCCAGTACGTCCACAATATGATGGTTTGTACTGGTTCTGTTCAGGATTCAAGACTAGCAAAGTCTTTGGTGACTTTACATGCCCTGGGAGACAGTAGTCAGTCCCAGGGTATGGAGTCTATGTTGGGGAGTCCCTAGGACACCCCTGGGTCACGGCACAGAGGGTGCTGTGTGACCCACATCACAAAAATACATGAGGCCCTATGGAGTAAAAGACCCCATAGCCCATTCAACACAAGGTTTAACCAAGAAAACACACTTCAACATGTCCAAGAGTGAGGGTAAAAGAGTCTCACTCTTGGCAGGAGAAAAAAATTAAACCCCAGAAATCCAGCAAAGCTGCTGGGGGACTCACTAGGTAGGGAAATTCAGCCTAAACAGAGAATTCTCCCTAACACAGACTATGGTGTTTAACATCAGCAAAATGTTGGGGGGTTCACAAATGGAGGGAACATTACACATAAATGGGAATCTTTCCTAACACATGACATATAACGGGACATACCGTGACATGATATATCCCGACAGGTTAATATATCATTACTTGACATCAGAGGTCAAAATTGGAATTCAATGAGCAGGATTTGGAAGGAGATTCCAAGTGTTAAGATTTTCCTCTCACTATAAATTTCTCATTGTGAACCATGAGTTATTGAAGTGGGGTTTCATGAATGAGTGTTCACATTGGTTTGCGTTTAATGGATGAAAAAACAAATGAGCATCACACAATGATTAAAAGAATTACAGACATTGACAAAAATCTACTGTTATGTAGGGATTTAACCTTAGAATGGCAATCTGTAATGTGCCTGAAAAATGATGGATCAGGCTTTTTTCTCCCCAAACCGTGGCATTCACACAAAGCAATTACCTGCCTCTTTCACTGCATCAATTTCTGTTGTGGTCTTTATTTCCACACTATTTCCCATTTCTATCTCTGATGCAACCTTTTTCTGTGATACCAACTCCCTCGCTTTCTTTCCCTCTATGCTGCTGATTGAGGAGCTAATACACAGTGAGAAGCCAATCTAAATTCAAACCATAACTTTGTGTCTAGACCCTATGACCCATCATGCTATACATTTATTCTAGAGGTTTCCTAATGCACCTTTATTAAAATTCCCAGACAGAGTCATAGGTATATATGTGTGGCACCAGGTGACTTAGGGAGCCAAAGGTAGTCCCAGATAGCTGTTATTGTTAATCTAGCTAGGCTCTTCTACTATATATTCAGGAGCTAAATAGCTCCTAGCAATTTCAATCCTGTGACATATCATTACATACAATGGCATATCATTCCATGATATAGCATGACATGATATTGAATTAAATGACACATATATCAAGACATGCCATGACCTCTATGCCCCTCTTCCTTGTAACAGTACTTACTCATGAAGGGGGCCCACCTTCTGTCAGAACCCTTCCCAAAAATCCAAAAATGTATTCTATTTTGTTTCTTTATAGACCCTCCCCTCACAGCTGGGGTATATAGCACCAAACATGTCCCATAATCCTCCTGTTGGCTTTTTGTCTCTCCAGACAGTGAATCCTGGAGAGGCTGGCTGAGCTGGTCTTCTCTTTTCCAGAGGTTTGGATGCATCTCCTGGGCTTTGTTGGGTCTAAGAATGCTGTTGGTTACTCTCCCCTCAGTCCCTGCTGGCTTGGACTTCGGAAGGGAAGGTCAGCCTCAGGCCTCATGAGTGTGGGGCACCCTTGGAATTTCTGCTGCACTTAACACCAGAAGTGCCCAGGCCTGTCTGTGGCTGCAGGTGGCTCTCCCTGGGCCTTCAAATGGTGAGGCACAGGGATTGAGCAACAGAGGTCAACAGTGCCAGTGGTCACTGGGCCCATACTTTCGCCATGAATTAAGGAAGGAGTGCTGCATTGGGATGTGAGGATTGCGACAGCCCTCCAAGGAACCATGAGGTCACAGTGGCTATGGGAGAATATGACTGCTGTTGTGTGTGACGGATTGCCAGCTTCTTGAGTTTGAAAGCATTGGCTTTTTTTGATTTTTATTATATAAAATGATGTTGTTAATTTTGTTTCTGAAAGGGAGGTCGGGTAATTAGGCCCTCTTTTCATATATTCTCCATGCCATAATGATTGTGCAAAAATGTACCTTTTCTGCGATTGTCCCCTGACACCCTCAACGCCAACCCTGCCGTGGCACCTAACCAGTTCAAGATCACATGTGCTTCTGGATAACAAAATGACAGCATGCCGAAGTGGCTTTTTAACTGCCTGAACCTCTGATACACATTTTAATAAGTGTGTTACCTAATGGCAGGTTAATCTTTAAATATAAGCCATGCCTGTATGTCGCATGGTGGCTCCTGTGGTCACATAATTTTACAGCCACATTAATTTGATATCTACAAGTGTCAGCTCTGTGAGCGGGGCTTCATCTATGACATGGCTGATGTGTGTTAGCTGTCTGGCCAGGAGGTCTCTGCAACTGCCATGTGTGACAATGGCCAAATAGCTGCCTCTTTGATCCTCATGCAGGAAGGCCAACAACTTCCTCCAGGGTACATTAACCCACACAAGGAGATCTCCTGGGTGTCAGTGCTCCAGAGGCAAGCTACACTCGCACTAGGGTACTGACCACTGGAGTATCTTTGAAGTTAGCAGACATGGAAAGGGGGTGGAGTTCCAGTAGAGCGAGAAGAAAGGGAGGCTGTGAGAGCGGTGCCACCATTGTCTTTTCTATTAGGGCTCTCTACATCTTCCTGTCTCCCCATTTCTGCAGGACAAGGCACTCTGAGTATTATCTCAGAAGGCAAATGGCACTTTCTAGAACAGCCTGGATTGGACCTTTACAGCAGCCTTTCAGTGGATCAATCCTCTATGACATTTTGCCTTCCTTTAGGTGGGGCAGGGGGTGCTTCTTTGATTCATTTTTGGACACTCAAGGCAAGAAGAAGGATTCACTGAACCTCACCCGATCCTAAAGTCCTCTGCCAGGGAAATTAAGACAGAAGGCATTGATGGCTGTGCGCTGAGACCCCCAACCGGCCCATAGAGTCGGGGTTTGCTCAGAAGCACTTTAAGACAAGACAGCAGCACCCGTGAGATGGATGGGGGTGCAGATTAATACTCCAACACCAAATCAATAATGACAACTCGACGGTTTGGCAAAAGGAGTCTGTTTAATTACATGTACAAAAAACGGGGAGTCTCATGAATATTAGCAGATGTGCGATCTTCCTACTCTCTTCACAACACCAACGAACTACATAAAAACACATCATTTTATACCAAAAACTCCTCATCACTGATGTTTTAACGCTTAAAATTTGGTATACAATTCTATTGGTTTGGAAAAGGTAACTTTACTATAGGTACTATATCTGTATATGGTAACGGAGTAAGGGGATGGGTAAACACTGTCAGGTGGGGCATCTAAGCCCTTCTTGAAAACAACAGGGAAAGCTTAAAAAGCTAAAGGACACGGTACAACCGTGATCATCCTTTTAACCGTTAACAAGGAAACGTATGGTAGCAAAACAACAACGGTTTTTTAGGAAGGCAGGTATGCAAGGTGCATCTTAAGTATGCAAACAAATAGATCAATTAGAGTGCTCACACTCAAACACAGAAAGAGAGAGGGCCACCCGGCTCGGCGTACCTTACCCTAAGGAAGAACACCCTAACCCTGGCGGGGGTGCCTATCCCTGGGTAGCGCGTGGTGTATTGCCTATTTAACAGATATAGAGGAGAGTGCTGTCCCTCAACCTTCTATACTATTGGCAGTGGCCCTCATTACGACCCTGGCGGAGTGGGTTTACGCCAGCGTTATTCGCGGCGGACCCGTCCGCCCTACTACGAGTTCCCGGAGCGCCATGGAACGTTTTCCGCCTGCTTTTTCCGGGCGGAGAAATCCATGGCGCTACGGGACCTTGATGTTAATTACGCCACCGTATTTTGCGGTGGCGCAATTAACGCCTTCCCCACTCCCATTATACCCTATGGGGCAAAAATGGGAATGGGGAAGGGTAAAATGGGGATTGGGGATTTACCGCCCCGCCAAGGTCGGCATGGGGCGGAAAATCCGCCAACCTCCATGGCGCTATCGGCAGCTTTCCGCCGTGCTCCGCGGTGCATTTAGCACCGCGATTTCCGCCAGGGTCGTAATGAGGGCCAGTGTCTGTAGGCAGACAAAGGTCGTCAAAAAGTGAAAAGGTCTAAAAAATGGTGTTCTCCAGAAGGTTAACCAGTGTTCAAAAAAGCTGTGGATTAGATCTTGAGGCTGCTCGATCTTAAGCGTGGGTACAACCTGCGAAACAGGTCAACTGTTTATGTTCCATCCAAAGTGTACAACTTTAATAGTGCCCGTAGGTCACCGTGGTTGGGATGTGAAACAGTACAGCTGGAGAGACCACTGGTGGGTGAAGCAGTAAAACACACCCAGAGGGCTGGAGGGCTAAAAAATGGCTCTTATAAAAATATTTAGCTCACTCGGTGGTAATGAGTGTGCTACAGCGAATGATTTTCAGAAAATAGAGTCTCTTTTTTGGTGTAGAAGAGATCAAAGGTGGGTCATGAGAGCTCTCATGACCAAAAGGGGTCGACCGGTTTCAATGGCGTAGGAAATTCGAACCATCTTCGTCAGGACCGTGATTAGAAATGCAAGCTGGGTTGCCGAGGTTCAGAGAGATGCTGAACAAGTAGAGAATTGCTGGTGTCTCCTCTGGGCAGGCGTCCTTAAAAGGAGGCGGGAGGCGATCTGTGATCAAAGGTTGCTCAAAGCACCGAAAACAGATGGAAAAACCAGCAACTAGACGCACAGGTCAGGTATACCTGTTAGAGGGCTGCTGCTTGCCTCCGTGTTGTCCGTGTGCTTTATCTGCTACTAAGCCCTACCTTCAAACTGGCTACTGTGGATGTCACTAAAAGTACGAAGTCTCATTGATTCTGTTAACTATAGGACCCTAGATTACTTGGACCACTGTGATTGGGTTGGCACCAACCCCACTTGTACTTTTTCACTTTCCTTAGCAGCACGCAGAATGGTCGGCCAGGTGCAGGGTGCCCCTTAGTTCCCCCGGCCTTCCTCCAATTATTGTTAAAATCAATCATCACTTTAGTGGCCATGTGTCAATTATTTCACTGTGGTTGGCCTCGAGACTACATCTCTTGCCTGAAAAAGTTCTGATATCTTCTCCTGGCCTGTTGCCATGCGTTGGTGTGGAGGTTTTGCTTCTGCTTGCTCGGCTGGTCACGTGATTCAGACACTGTGAATTTGCCTCTTCTTCAACAATTTGTGTATTTGATTTTCGTTTCACCCACCACCTGCCTTCGGCTTCTTATCTCGACCTTTCAGAGCAGTATATTCTGGTTTTTGTTTCAATTAATTGTAGCTACTGCTCATCCATCTTGACGGTTACGACCTTGGTTCTCCCGGCACGATTTGCCTCTGCTGAGTTTTGTTTCTGCCGCTCTATTCTTGATTTCGCTAAATATGAAACTCTTCATGTGTGCCCTTTAGTAATCCTGGTTAATTTTGCTTCTAGTGCAAAGTGGAAGTATACTTATATGACGTAATTCTTTGAGGTAGATATGTAGAGATGGCGCTTGCCGCACTATCTTTCTACTAAGCATAGCAAGCCGTACGATTTCCTTAGCTTTCTTGCGGTTCCCTGTACACGTGCATATGTACATGTGTAAACTGGTTAAATATCTTCACCATGCTCATGGCTTAAGCTTCTTATGTTTGACATTGTCCTTTCACTTTAGGTTCATGATATCCTTTATTCATGGCATTTCGTCTCCTTTTATCATTATTAGGTCGTCATATCTTCTATATGTGAGTCAGTCCAGGTTCTTGTGACGTCACCATTTGTCTTCCATTAAGACCTTTTTGGTCTCTTCAGGGACTGTACTCAGACAATCTTCATTTTGTTTTATTTGTTGATATGGCCTTCTCAATGGATACCTTACTGTCCATGGTTTCCTTGGTATCGGTACTTCAATAGGTGCTGTTCTCCTGATAGGTACTGGGCAGAGCCCCACTGTGGCTCTCTGCTGGTTTATTTGCTCATCGTACATCACATATTTTGGTGTGAACATTCCTGGTACTTCAAAATGGACGGTTGGAGTGCAGGCTGTACTTGGGACCTCCTCTACAAGGCAGAAGTAAGCTCTGCTTCCTCACCATCCAGAGGCAATAGTGGAGGTGAACTGCTATGGACTATTTCCTCTCTGCTGAGTATTGAAATGGAACCAGGATCTTGCTAGCTGGAGCTGAAGAGACTCCCTGTATGTGTCAGCCAAGTTCCTAGAGTGGAAGCACAGAAGTGAAGGACTCACTTTGTCCTGGAGATCCTGGTTTGGGTCTCTCAGCAATCGGAAAGCATCTTTGACCCGATTTCCTCACCTCGAGACATCCACGACAGCCCTCAGTCTGCTGATGGAGTCCGACATGGTGACACCGATGCCTCGCTCCGCCTGCCCCCTCGGTTTCCTCACCTCGAGACATCCACGACAGCCCTCAGTCTGCTGATGGAGTCCGACATGGCGACACCGATGCCTCGCTCCGACTGCCCCCTCCCGCCTGCTGGTGCTTTGCTGCGCTGCCGCCGCTGTGCTTTCGCAAGAGTTGTGAAGCCCGCGCGGAGGAAAGGGCGCGCTGTTTGACTGCTGAGACCTACGTTTTGTTTGTTTCCTCCCTCCCTGCTGGGAACTCTGCATCAAGGAAGACTTTCCCCGCTCCAATTCGCGTAAGACTGTCAGTCGCCAACACAGCTGACAGCAGTTGAAGCGAGCGGGCGTTTCTACAGAGACTCGTATACTGACACGTGACCTGTGTCACGTGATTTCTCCTGGACTCTCCCCCTGAGCTCCGTTACAAAACCACAACAGTGCGACCCTTGCGGCGTGAAGCCCGCGCGGAGGAAAGGGCGCGCTGTTTGACTGCTGAGACCTACGTTTTGTTTGTTTCCTCCCTCCCTGCTGGGAACTCTGCATCAAGAAAGACTTTCCCCGCTCCAATTCGCGTAAGACTGTCAGTCGCCAACACAGCTGACAGCAGTTGAAGCGAGCGGGCGTTTCTACAGAGGCTCGTATACTGACACGTGACCTGTGTCACGTGATTTCTCCTGGACACTCCCCCTGAGCTCCGTTACAAAACCACAACAGCGCGACCCTTGCGGTGTGAAGCCCGCGCGGAGGAAAGGGCGCGCTGTTTGACTGCTGAGACCTACGTTTTGTTTGTTTCCTCCCTCCCTGCTGGGAACTCTGCATTAAGAAAGACTTTCCCCGCTCCAATTCGCGTAAGACTGTCAGTCGCCAACACAGCTGACAGCAGTTGAAGCGAGCGGGCGTTTCTACAGAGGCTCGTATACTGACACGTGACCTGTGTCACGTGATTTCTCCTGGACACTCCCCCTGAGCTCCGTTACAAAACCACAACAGCGCGACTCTTGCGGCGTGAAGCCCGCGCGGAGGAAAGGGTGCGCTGTTTGACTGCTGTTTGCGGCTGGAGGCGGCTAATAGGAGAGGTGAGAAACCATTGTCACTTGAAATACGAACAAAAGGACTCTTCTGTCAGATCAACTATAAAATACTAAGGATAAAGATGGATAACACAAAACCACGCACTAGATTGCAAGAAAAATTGGAAGAAACACTTGCAATAAAGGATAAAGGCAGGCCGAAAGACAATGATCATCCCCAGCTCACTGACATTCACATAGAAGAGAAACCGAGACCATCTATAAACAAAGAAAATACTCCAGTGAAAAATGAGAGCAAATACAGCACTAGTGATCTTCCACTAAAAAATTCTCTTCCTGTACTTAACAATGCGAATGCTGCCACAGAGATCCAATCCAGATCCTTCCTAGACCAGACAAACACACTGCCAGGGGAAAATAGAATCCAACAGAAGTCAACAGATGATAATATAGATCTTGTAGAAGAGATATTAAAACAATGTGATTCTGATGCTAAACAACTATCAAAAAAAAGCCCAGATGACTCATACTGCACACCATCCTTACAGGAAAGAGCACGGATCGCAAAACAACAATGGCAGACAATGTATCGGTCAGCCCACTCTCTGTGCAACAATAACATACATCCCATTCCCCTAAGGATAGCACGACTCTCAATGGACATCACAGAGATAGACGCCTTATTGGATAGTCAAGACAAAAGACAAGAGGTGTTCAACGTGAAATGTGCCACCACCCACACCAACCAAATAAATACCTCTACACCAAACAACTACAAAGACAGTAAATCAACAAAAAAAAATGATGTGAATGAAAATAACAGATACCCAAAAAAACAAACATCGGGGACAGAATCGTCTTCGGCAATAAGCACACAATCAGAACAAAATAGGGACGTGAATAATTCACCACCAAGAATACCAACAACAATGTTAGACCTACAAAATACCCTAACTGCAGTATTATCAAACGCGATGATTCCCTTTTTGAAAATACAAGAATCAATGGTTGACGCCACAAAAGACCAGGCTACGCTACTAGCGATGATTATGACAAAACAAACTCAGTTCGAAGCATTTACAACCAGCATACAGGAGCGACTGATATATGAGGCCGAAACATCAAGATCTTGGCAATCGCGTTTAGCAGATATGGCAAGAGTAGAGCATATCGAAAAACAGAATTTACTAGAAACAGTGTCGAATATAACAAAAAAATTAATAGACGAAAAGGCAAGAAAACAATACCAAATCTCACCACGGATCTATGCAATAAGCCACGACACACAAACCGAAGAAGCAGATTGGTCAAAACACAAGATTGACAAGACAACGCAGTACGAGATGCAACCATTGAGGATTGAAACATCTGAAACTAATGAACCTTCCATATGTACACCATTTGACATATTTGATCTCTCAAAACGAGCACAAGCAGGACAGGATAGTCTGAATAAGCCAACGCATAAAAAAGCTACAAAAAAATCACAAACAGGATCTAGAGCGTTCCTTAGAAATATGCAAAAAGCGCAAAAAACGCTACATGACAAAACATCACAAAATAACAAGAACAAAGTGACGAAACATAAAGAGACGAAAAATACAAACTTGCCTATGCCAACAATGGACAGTGCCATTACAAGTGTCCAAATACACAATCCAGCACAAAGGGATCCTTTAGACGATCTGATATTGGAAATTCATCACCAGAATGATAAGCAAACAACAAGCAAAATTGAAGTAACAAGAGGCGAAGAAAAGTCCCTGAATTCAAGTATAGCATCGGCAACAGAGCAGATTACAATTGAAGACTCCGTAGAAGATACCTTTTGCAGTACAAATGATCAAAACGAGCAGTTGATTGTCATCGATGAATATAACGATCCAATCAGGACGCCAACAACTATTTCGCATGATTCAACCATACAAGGAGATAAAGCAGCCTTCAATTACTCGGCTGTCTCGAGTGCGGAATCGTGGACATCTCCTGAAAGGCAACAGACTTCAGAAAAAGAACAGAAGCAGACTACTACCCAAGAGTCGCCAATTTTGAAACCTAATTTCCAGAATCCTTTGAGTAGAACATACGCCTACAGAGTGGCCCTGTTCCAACTCGCGCCAAGTTCAGAAGAACCGGTGACACTTAATAGATACAACACTTTGCGACTGATGAAAGCAATCCCGCAACTTAGAGATATAGAATCGGATAACATCGAAGTAATAACTTTCCCCAATAAGAATCATATGGAGGAAGCTCACATTGACTTTTACCTAGAGGAAACCATGGACCGTGTCCTAGCGGCCAACCATCATTTCAAGAAACTTGGCTTTGAAGCAGAAGAAGTTTATGTAACCAGACTGATGGCAAAAAAGAAATCTATGAATATCACAATATTAGACCAAAGGATAAAAAACAACAAAAAGAATGAGGTACATCAAACTAACATACAAACTAATGATCGAAGTACCCCAAGTCAAGTAAATTTAGCTGAAAGGACAAACAAGAACGAATCAAGGAAGACATACCTATAACAATCAAAGGAGAAACTATGTGACTCACAGAAAATATCTCTAACTTCGTGGAACACAAGGGGCTATAAACATCTCCTAGAAAATTACTCCACAGTTTTAGCGAATTCAGAATTAATCTGCTTACAAGAGACCTGGCTTACTGATGAGATCGTCTGCGAGGGATATACAACCTGGATGAACCCTGCAATTCAATCGAAAACAGGTAGAGCGGCATCAGGAATGATAATCCTAATGAAAATCAATACAATGTGGAATATAACCGCAAGAATGAACATAAATTCCTGGTTTCAATACATAACCATTAGCATGCCAGCATACAATCTAGAACGTAATGACAATAAAACGACACGCAAGAGCGAAAATAAAAGTATCTCAATCTTCAACATCTATTGGAATCCAATTGCAATCAATGACAACAAGCTAATTGATTCCGTATGTGAAGAAATTGACTCCATCTCCCGAGCTAATATTGGAAACGAATTCATCATAGCCGGTGACTTTAATATGCATTTATTTAACAAAGAGGGAATCAAATTTTCAATGCAAGAAATGTCACCTCGTGCAAGGAAATGGATGAAGGAGCTGAGAATTCGTAACATTTCCTTAACAAAACAACCGTTAAATGGAGAGGGGATACCGTGTGCAACTTGGATAGGAAAAACCTCTACGTCGATAATTGACTATATCTTTGCCTCTGACACTCTACAACAATTAGTAATTGAAACCAGCAACTATTCAAATGAAGAAAGCGATCATCATCAAATCTCTATTTCTTGGTATGCCCACAAAACTATTGCTGAGTATATATTCTTACCTGACTTGGAAGTAAGCAACAATCTGAATAAATTAAGAATACGAGACCAGAAAGCCAGAGAAATTCGTACAACTTTTCAAGCAGCCACATTGAAAGATCAGGAAAAACTGAACTATGGATGGCTATTAGAAAAATACAAAGACCCACAAACAAAAACAAAGCATGCGGCGAAAAACTCTCATGGACATTATTACAATCAAACTATCAAACAAGAAAAGCATGAACATCAAAAGAGACTGCGTCACTTGAAATCAAAAAATGAACCGGACCTCAAAAAAGAGTTAAAGAAAGAAAAACAAAGATACTCAAACTTTATAAAACAAAACAAGGCTATGATGAAACAACATGATGCAGAAGCAATATTGAACGCTTTAAAAAATAAAAACACAAGATATCTATGGTCTATGATGAATGATAAATCAACTGAGCAAATATTAATATTAGAAGTTGACTCATAAAACTGGGTAAGACATTACCATGAAGTATATAACAACAAAACAAGCGAGCTGTTAATTGATGGAGGAAACGATGAATCTAATTGGAAATTTGAATGGGAGCTCGACGACATAATAAATAAAATCAAAGCTTTGAATTCTTCGCGAGCACCAGGCCCGGATGGGCTCTCAAATGCAGTTCTCAAAGCATCACCAGAAGACTGGGCAAAATTCTTCTCACAATTATTGCAACTCATAGTGAAAAGTAAAGAAATCCCCAAAACCTGGAGAACTGCAATAATAATCCCAATCTTTAAATCAGGAGACCGAAAGCTGCCAAACAACTACAGACCGATAGCCCTCCTTGATCCACTAGGAAAGCTATTTGCAAGCTACCTACAAAAACATATGGGCAGCAAAAAATGGAAGACACGCGAAAAGACAGACTGGCTTTGTGACGAAGATTGGGACAAACGTAAACTTACTGTTACTGAATATGATAAAGGTTGAAGCAAGCATCAGAAATCAGCAAGTTTATGCCGTGTTTATAGACCTGAAAATGGCATTCGATTCAGTCAACAGACAGAAGCTCTGGGAGAAACTAACAGCTTGGGGTTGTCCTGCTTACATCTTAAACCCAATCATTCAACTATATTCAAATACATCTATTTGAGTCCGAT
The DNA here is from genome assembly GCF_040938575.1 of Ambystoma mexicanum. NCBI lineage: Eukaryota > Metazoa > Chordata > Amphibia > Caudata > Ambystomatidae > Ambystoma > Ambystoma mexicanum. Next base: position 188,261,567 of record NC_090932.1, read on the forward strand.
TAACAAATGCTGGTATGGTCACAGAATCCATTTCTACTAGGAACGGTCTGAAACAAGGCTGTCCCCTAGCTGCATGTCTTTATAACCTTTATACTAATGACTTTGAAGAGCGTATTCAAAACACGAGAGCAAATCCTCCGAAAATCAATAACGAACCTATCCAAGCACTTATTTATGCTGACGATATTATCATCTTGGATAAAACGACATCTGGCTTGCAAGAATCTCTGAACAAAACGCAAGACTATATGAACGTCAACGATCTGCAAATCAATACGTGCAAAACCAAGGCTATGAAACTGATCAGTCTGAAACGGAAAAAACAACATCCCTTTAAAATCATGCTGGATGGAAATGAAATTGGAATGACAAAATCAATGAAATATTTGGGTGCCCTGATAAATCCTTCAAACAATGAAAAAGAATGGTTTGAAAACATCAAAGAAAAGGCTATATCTTTAGCGAGACAAGGAAGATTCTTTCATCTGAAGTATGGCACATTCTCAGCAAAGCCAATAACGTTATTATATAGGCAAAAGGTAGTTCCTATCATAACTTATGCCAGTGAATCTATAATCAAGGAGAAGTTTATTAATTGGTCCATTCTAGAAGGGCTATACTGGCGGAAAACGTTGGCCCTTCCAAAATCATTTCCTGTGGCAAGGATCAGATTCAAATTGGGTCTGCAATCAATGGAATCCATAGTTACATGGAAACAGATGGACTTATACAGAAAAATCTTATCGGAGGATCCAATTCCATCACTTGAAATATTAAAAAAGAAAGAAAAAGCAGTCCAAACGACAGCTCTCGAAAAATGGACGACATCAATTAAAAGAAAATTGCAAGAAGAAGAAATATCAGAAGAAATGTTGACTAAGAGGCCCCAACAGGCGAAAAGAAAATTGAAAAGCAATGACTGGATAAAAACAATAGAGAACCAAAAATCTTACAAAATGTATCTAAATTGTGACACTGAAACAAGGGCTCTGAATGAACTACCGGGATACCTAAACCAATTTCCTGATAAAACAATCCGAGATCAATTTCTAAGATTTCGCTTAAATATACTACCAACCAGAGACTACCTAGCAGCATTTGACAAAACTGGCACTGTCGCAGTGGAGTGTAGATTTTGTAAAGAAGCACAAAGCCCAGAAACATTATTTCATTTAATTATGGTGTGTCCGAGGCTGAAAGAAAAAAGAGATCTATGGAGAAGTTTCTTCCGGATCTCGAGTAAAGTGATGACGACAGAAGAAAGATGGGAGAATCTTCTAAGAGGAAATGACCAGTGGTTAATAATCACAATAATGAAATTTTGGGGCGAAATCATAAAATGAGTCCTAATCTTCAGAAGAAACGAAATTGTTCCTTTGAAGAATAAATCGGAATAGACTTGAATGTAAAGTTTGAAAAATCAAACCAAACATTAAAAAAAAAAAAAAAAAAAAGACATCCACGAGCTGAAGTGTGTCAAGCACACTTCGAGCTGTGACTGGACCTGCGGTCCTGCTCTTGGCAATGGCCAAACTTTCAATCCGCTTGTTGCACTTCGGGCCATCCAGACACTGGATTAACACATTGCTGCAGACCTGCATTGATCTATCCGCTCGACTCCGTGGAGACAACCGATTTGCCTGCTGACTCGACCTGCTGCAAGCCAATGATTCGTTCATATCGAATGTCAACTCAACTCAGCAAAATCATTGCTTCTCCGCTGATTCAACTGCCATCTCTGACCTTTGGAAGCTATCAACTCAGCTACTGGGAATGCCGACTTGAGCCATGGGGAGCCCATACATCAAACTGACTCACAAATGAGTGGGAGTGCACGACTCGAAATGTCTCAACAAGCAATCGGCTTAATTGGAGCAAAAGCTCCCAGAAGACAAGCTTTGTGCTGTCAAGTACGCAAAGACAGGAAATAAGGTATTGTGAAGAGGCCTGGTTTCCCTGGTCTATTTTAAAGGACAAGTGTCTTTTAAACCTCCTTCTATACCTTCCAAAGACATATCCTTGATCAATTGACATTGCTATTCTGTCTCTTGCCTGAATACCCCTTCTTATCAATCCAGAGTACCCTTTCACATCAAAGTTCTGCATTTTCTGTGTTTGATTTACAGTCGTGTGTATTTCGTGTTTTAACTCGTTTGATTGCATTCATTGTTTTATTAAAGTTCCTATTTTTCTAGAACCTGGATTGGACATTCTTTTATTTTGTATTCATTGTACTAATAAAGCTGTTTGAGTTGCTAATGTTATCTGCTTCCATCTCGCCTGAAGATATAGCTGTAGTAGAGCAAAGTCCATACTTGAGTTAGGTTGCTTATAAGTAAGTTTACTTCCATTTCTTCAGTTACATGTTACAGGACATAAAGACATAAGGTATAAGACATAAGATAGATAGATAGATAGATAGATAGATAGATAGATAGATAGATAGATAGATAGATAGATAGATAGATAGATAGATCACCGGCACCCATCACCCAGGGAGGGAGGGACCAACTGACCCATAAACAGAACACTCAGCACAGCCTTCTCTCACTCATACATCAACATTCCACTTGGTACTTGCATGACATCACAGTACCAAGTGGCTAGCTCAGCTGGCTCAGGCAGTGCCTGAAGAGTGTGACATAACACATCTCCCTCCTTACCGAAACATCTACACAAACAATAAGCACTTTACATATAGGCAAGTCACATCACCATCCACCATACAGCTTCACAAGAAATCCCACAGCTATGCAATTCCAAACTTCACCTACATATCCAGGTCACCCTCAATACCAACACAAATCACCTTCTGTGTATCCCTGCCACGGATAAACTCTAGACTCTCACCCTAGACACATGCCAGCCTATACACCAGGCTAAAGCTACCCTACAAACCAAACACTTGCTAACATAACACATATCCTTCCGCCCGCCCCTGCCACAGGCGAGCCTCCAGGCTGCCACCCTGAAGCATGGCTTGTGATCCTGGCGCAATACTAGACATCCAGGAAAACAACAGAATCACCATACCTATTGAGAGAATTCATAAAACCGCTAACCACTGCTGAAATATCAACACTATGCCTACATCACGAATATACAAACAAATACAACAAAAGGACTAGGCCTGAAGAGCCCAACTCAACCACACCAAGATTAACAGATCCTACAACAACTCGAAGATACTGGCCAGGCATCTCCAAGACCACCAACAAAACAGTGGGTTGGACTAAACGCTCAACTCAATGGCAGCACTGACGAGTCCCATAATGCTGACCTTGGGGTACCTTGGCCTGGATTTACATATAACACAAAAAGAAACCAACTACAAGGCAACTCTTCATCTTGGACAACATATTTCCGTTTAGCCAATGTTACCACCAGAGGGCGTCCCCAACCAGTACAACAGCTAATTCTAAGATAACCGCTACCACATCTTCATCCAACAAAACCACCTGTCCATTTCAGATAAGAGTTGACTTCTTCTAACAGTGCACTACTACCATTCCTAAGATCTTCCTAAAATCACCCGACCACAACTCCCACTCACCTTAGTGCACTTCTCCACTTACTCACTCCTGCACCTGAAAGGGCGCTACCCCCAGGATTTACCTCACACGTCCCCATAACCAAAAGAGGACTTTACTCACCATGCTTAAGCAAACAAAGGCGCTACCTCCGTATACAATGTACCAAAATCCACAACTACTATGGATCCTACCTCCCAGCAACACTTAGTCATCTTAAAACAAGTGTCCCTTGCCAACCAATTGACACCTAAATGAGGCGCTACCTCAATACCGTCAATTTAAATAAAAGCACTTCCTCCATCTCATGGGGCGCTACCTAATACACATATTTAAGCAAAAGCGCTACCCCATCTCAACACAGATGGACGGTAATCCTAACTGTCCTAACTCCTAACCTACCAAACAGATTAATGACCCAGAGTCATTTGAACATGAACTAAGCTCACATCATTCATAACCAGATACATAGCCATCAGGTTTACTTATTCACAGTCAACCTTATGTACAATGTATGAACCACAAATGACATTTCTTTAGGCTTGGTGATTTAACATAAACATTTCCTACATAGTTCTTTTGCTTATCCTTGTTTTGCATTAATCCTAAATGCAAAATATTTCCTACATAGTTCTTTTGCTCATCCATGTCCTGCATTAATTCTAAATGTCTAAAAGTCCAAAAGTCTATAAAACTCTTTGAACCTAAAAATCCTCAATAAGTTACACTAGCTCATTCACACACAAAGAGCTCCACACAGTACCACATTGCATTTAATTATGCACCTTTCAGTAAACTGTGTAAAAAGTCCATAAACCTGCAAATATTAAAGAAATGGTTAAATTCTAACTGCAGTGACTTAACCCATTCCATACACAGTCTCACCAGACCAGCATTTCTCATACAACAGTTTTCACCAAAGCTCACACTAATACTCAGTACAACAACAACCAACATTGCATTAATTAAGTTCTTAACTTAAATCCTAAATGCAAAACGAAATGAACTCCATCTCAACATGCATTTAAGCATTATACAGTCATACAAGTAGCATTGTACAACAATTTTACCAACATGTTGGCCGCTGCATAGCGCCTCAGTAGTGAGGCGGAGCGGCGTTACCTGCACCCGACCTCATGAGCGAAGGATGCCTTCCACAGTACTTCGCCACGTCGCCCGCTACATCGTACCCCTCACGGGCGGAGGATGTTTGCTGCATACCGAGCAGTACAGCGTTCCTCCCCACACAGTAAAATTAGAGCGCGTTCTCGAAACGCGGGATCGCTTCTCCCTTCCTAGTCTCCGTTCCATCCAAATCCAATTTAAACTCCTGTGCTCCTCCTGTGCTCTCTAGTAGATCAACGGTCCGTTGATCTCCTGTGCTTTCTGCTCTACGCGCTGTTTCTTCACGCATCACTGAAAAGAGATCCGCTCAAACTCCCCAAGCACTGATCATCCGTGCACTGAACAGTCTCAGGAAACATACTTGGCACATATATATTACGTCCATTGTCCTTCTGTTATGAAACACATAAAGAAGCAATTATCCTTCCTTTACTTCATTTCTGTTTATGGGACCCTTCACTGCATGCACACAAAGGAAAGGCTTCACTTCAAATTAAAAAGGGACCCTTCCATCTTATTGGCGAGCCTTTCATCACTTCTGCAGTCCCTTTAAGTTCCTTATGGCTCCAGACACAGCACTCCCTTAGATAGCAGGCTGCTGGTCCGTCCAAATTAGTCCAGGAGCACTTTTACTAAAGCGGATCAACAAATCTTCTTATTCTAACTCCCCAAGCACTGATCATGCGTGCACTAAACAATCCCAGGAACCATACTTCATGCATATATATCACGTCCATTTAAGTCCAATATGAAGGGTATAAAGAAACGTTTATCCTTTCTTTACTTCAATAATTTAAAGAAACCCTTCCATCATATTGAGGAGCCTTTCACCACTCCTGCAGTCCCATTATGTTCCTTATGGCTGCAGACACTTCACTCCTGTAGAAAACAGGCTGCTGGTCTGTTCATATAAGTCCAGAGGCACTTTTCTTAAATGGACCACCTCTTCTTTTGTCCCACAATCGACCATTCTAGGGCCACCCTTGTTGCATGGACCCCTTAGACTTCTCATGCCCCGGGACCCTTCACTCCCAAGGCAATGGGCTGAAGGACCAGCACTCCCAATGCAACGGGCTGCTGATCCAATCTGCTATGGTCCTCGCTATGGTCCTCCTCCTCCCACTCCTCCCTTGTCCGCCCTGGGTGATGGGTATGCTTACTTGGGGGCGGTGATGTCTTCTTCTTTCCTTGGTCCTGTTGGTTCCTGCACCCCCCGCAGCAGGTCTCTGCAGTCACCTTTCCAGCTTTCCTTTCTCCAGAGATCCCATCCTCGTCGCCATTGTAGTAGAGCAAAGTCCATACTTGAGTTAGGTTGCTTATAAGTAAGTTTACTTCCATTTCTTCAGTTACATGTTACAGGACATAAAGACATAAGGTATAAGACATAAGATAGATACTAAGATAGATAGATAGATAGATAGATAGATAGATAGATAGATAGATAGATAGATAGATAGATAGATAGATCGATCACCGGCACCCATCACCCAGGGAGGGAGGGACCAACTGACCCATAAACAGAACACTCAGCACAGCCTTCTCTCACTCATACATCAACATTCCACTTGGTACTTGTATGACATCACAGTACCAAGTGGCTAGCTCAGCTGGCTCAGGCAGTGCCTGAAGAGTGTGACATAACAATAGCCTACCCTCAGTCTTAGTTACCAGAAGAGGTGCCGGAGGTTTACCTGTCGGGCTGTGCCAATTTCACCTTTATGATTGGGATCACTGCTGGTTTAATAGTAGTCTGGGGCTGAGAAGGCGGTTCGTGAACTACTTACCCGTGTACTCGTTCAGAGCAGTAGTCATTTTGTCACAATGTGCTATTCTCGGTCTCATGTACTTTGCCACTATTCTTTGTTTTTGGTCTGGTGCTTCCTTGTGCTCAGGTTTGCATCCGACAGGGCCTCTTGCATATATTCCTGGGCTTCCCAATCTCTTGTTGTCGGTATATATCTGAGCACTGCCTCGTGTTGCGGCAGGGCATCTGGAACATTGACCATGACATAGGAGGAGAGCAACATTTTGTCTGTGAATACTCCCACAGCACAGTAGATATGCTGCTGGTACAACTGGGAAGCCCCTGTCTCCTTCCCCCTGTGCCTCAAATTCAAGTGGAGCTTTTTGTACTATCTAAAAGAAAGAGACCAGCAGGAAGATTGACTTGGAGTCTTTCCCTCTGTCCTGCCCACACTCCTTTATTGTTGTAGCCCGTCCCAGCTTGATCTGGATAACTTGAGGAAGCCAGTGTAAGTTCTCTTCAGCGTATGAGGAATAGAGTTCATAACAAGGGAGAGGCTGCACTTTCTGTACCAGTGAATACACTTTCTCTCAGATTACTATTCGAATCTGGCAACTCAAATAGATGGGAGCAATCTCTGAATCAAGCGGCCTTCTAGGCAGCGCTACAGACTAAAGTGTGGGGTGACCAAGCCTGTTTGTGTGCTACCTGTTCCTTCTTGCAGAACTTTCTATGACTATAAATGAAAGGAATCCATTTTATGAAGGAAATGTTTCATGTGATACAAGCGCTAATGTTGACTTACAGGTCTTATTTCCAGTGAAAAACATTTTTACAATTACATTTGAATTAGATAGAATTATCCATGCAAGTCATTATTTGGCTGCTGTTTTGCAAAACCTGCATAACACAATAGTTAAATAAATGGATTATGAGTCCCACAAAGTCACACAGGGCTGAGTCTTGACATTTTGCATCCCAATTCTTTGGATTCAGTTAAGCACAGAAAAAAACACAGTTCAACTTTTAGATGCACAGTGTTTCGAGGAACGCAGGGATGGCATCACTACAAGGCTGCAGTCCGTCGGGATGTGGGGAGGGACTTTACGGCTCCAACTAAAATTGGAGGTGCCGCATTAGGAAGGTAGTGGGTACGGAGATTAGATGTCTGAGTGATTTGACCAAAGAGGTTTGGCAGGACAGTCCCCTCTTGTGGGCTACTGTATCCTGCTCACAGGGCTTGCAGTTTGGTTCAGGGTTCAGCCATATGTCCAGGAGTGTGGCTTTTAAGTTCCCCAAATCCTCAGGGCACTATGGCCCTCATTACGACCCTGGCGGAAATCGAAAAACGATGGCGGAAATGTAATACCGCCATCGAATACCGCTCGGTGCGATCATGACCCGTCACCGTAAAGTACGATGCCATTAGCGACACCGTAGTGAACGCCAACGCTAACTGCACCAAGTACGCGCACGCGCGCCATGTAAAACCGTAATTACCAGCATGGCACAACGGTACGCGAATGCTGACCCTAGCGGACATTTACTTAACGCCATCAAGCATGGCGGAAAGTACCATTCCGCCATGGTGAGAATTACGGCATCGTGAACCAACCGTAAATGGCCCTACTGAGTGCCTGTACACCACTCCCTGCCCACATTGCACAACTCCTCGTAGGTGCAATGAAGTTACACAATGCAACCAGTGAAATGTACAAGTCACCCATGCATGCCAACGAACAAATGAATGTAGGGGCCCCAAGTGCCTTGTGAGTGGCCATCCATATTTGGCATGTCACCATTGCCGTACTGATGCAGCACAGGCATGTGAAGGTCCAAGTACAGCAATATGAACTGAAACATGAGACAAAACAACAACAGGCCCCCATCGCTTGACACCAGTGTAAGGCAACATTCAAAGCAGTATCCTGAGGGAGACTGCACCAGCCCTGTACCCTTGCCAGTAAACAAACCAACCATCAGCATAAGCATGTACCACACAAGTTGGCAGAGTGACTGAGCAGCCAGGCTCATCTCAAGAGGGGCCAATGGGAGCTGCAGGGCACAGATGGCACGAATACAGAAGCTATTCCAATGGACATGACCTCAGTCTCCCTCCAAGAAACGCACCCAAACACAGGCACCTGTGACCAGCCATTTTCTGATAATCACATCATTCCACCAATCCACCTGGCTGACCGGCATCTGTTACACAAAAGCTAATCCCCCGCCCCTGAGCATGACATCATTAAAACAGTCATAATGGCAGCCCCCATCCCTGACCTTACTGGGCTTCGTAGGCAAACGCGGCCAGTACAGTACCACGCAACTATACTCAGAAGCCGGAACCCAATGCAGATCTACTCACAATACATCGCTCCACAAATAGGAATATGCTACATTACTTGCAAAGAATAACGCTACACGGTTGATATCAGAATCAAATTTTAATGCACATCAAATTCACCAAGCCCATACAGCTATTAGGTCATAAACTCCAAAATAATGTCATTACTGTGGGCTGCATCCGCAATAAATGACCAGCTTCTCCTTGTGTGACGCCCTGTTCCTTCATGGTACACAGGGTCTACATTCACGTTCAAAAAGGCAACATGGAAGCGCCTAGAACCGCAGGGCCGTCCCATTAGGTAGGCACTAGTCCAGCTGAAAGGTTGATATGTAGCTCCTAGCCACTAGTACTGCGTAAGGGCATGTGGCCCATTGGCGATCGTCCCATAAGATCGTAATGGTGCTCCACTGATTAACTCGAAGCAGCAGGTGTCGGGAGTAAAAGCCATCTGCAGGAGTGGCATACAGATGGCAGCGGCAAAAGGGGAGGAGATACCTGTCACCCAAATGAAATGAAAAAGAATAGTATGGGCATCAGAACTTCATTTGTATTACTCACTTCAATGATCACACTAAATCTACAGCCATATGCATGCTAGCCCACTCAAAAGGATTATTTCCACCCAAAAATCACTTGCGAATCATAACTATATAAATCGAGGTGAAAACACTATTACAAACGAGTGTTTGTGTGCATGCGTCTGTTAAAACAGAATCCATTAGATGGGATTAGTAACGTGCATAGACACAAGTGTTTGAAGGCGCGTCGAGACAGGGAGGGTTCAACAAGGGCAGATAGACGATGGTCCCACTATGGCAGCTCTGCATCACATAGCGCAGGGGAAGGGGATAGATTCCAAAAAGCCATGTACATGGCAAACTCTCAATTAAATCATCTGTCCATGCATCCATACATCATTCCCTCATCCCGGTATAAAAACGCCTGATTATTTACTCACATCACATTTGAAATTTCCATTGAGTCTGTGCGTAATGCAGTCTGCAAAATCCACTGTGCTCCAGCCCGGAATTCTAGTGTTGTGAAGTAACATGTATTTGGGAACGTCCTGCCTTATCGTCCACTACGCTATTGCGCATCCCATACTATTCATATCAATCATTGCATTCTCGCCATGGCCCCTGTCCCAAGGACATTAAACAATAGAACGTTAAATTTGCAGTCAGACCTGTGGGCGTCTCCTCGCCGCTAGCTGTAAACCGAAAGCGCTGTCCTTCGAATTCCTCATTTGCAACATCACGTCGAAAAGGCATCTGTGGCCGCTTGAAATCACAAATTCATCCATGTAGTGCGGCAGTGTGTGAAAATGGCAACTGGCTTCACTCACAAATGGGACGCCCCGCCCGTCGGTGAACCTCGGTACAGTGCTGCATGAGGGTCCACCGTTAATTGAGTACTACATTCCACTGACCCTTCACAAGTTTGTTCGCGACTGCAAAGATAGTATGTAAAACAATGGGACCATAGCAGAATGAACATATAAACCAATATTTCACTGCCATCGGGATTAAATACATGATTGTAATAGCAAGATGCCATGCGTCACATTGCAGCGTTGTGTGCGGGACGTGCTCGCCCAAAGGGGATTGCAGCTGGCACAGGTGGAATGAATCACCACAGGTGGAGGCTATACAGCCTGAAAACACATAAATTGCACACCCAACCCCCTCCCACAACCACACCCACTCCAAAATGCTACTGGCAGGACTAGCGATGTTGGCCCTGGGGGACCTGATAGCACTGCAAGTACTACAACTTCAAGAAGAAGACGAACACCAACTACTACAACAACCGGCCGCACAGAGGAGACGCAGGAGGAGGAGGAGGGCAAGGCAGAGCCAGCAAGGGCCACCAGCACAGCCACTACCACCACGCAGGCAGCCCGCAATCCCACGCCTCCGAGCTCATCCGTTCAACCTCACTGCTGAGCAGATCCACACCCTCTACCGTTTGGACCGGGACACCATAACCGCCATTGTGAACATGACACACGCTGACCTTGTCAGCATGATAGATAGCCCAACCGCCATCCCACCCCTACTGAAGGTGGTGTCTGTACTGCACTTCCTGGCCACAGGCACCTACCAGCACACAGTCGGACAGTTGCATGGCATTTCACAGCCACTGTTCTCACGGACACTATCGCAAGTGCTCGATGCCCTCCTGAAGCACGCAGACGACTACATCTCTTTACCACGCTCGGAGCAGGAGATTACAAACACAAAAGTGGGATTCCATGCACTGGCCGGCATACCGGGTTGCATTGGTGCCATCGACTGCACCCATGTGGAATTGGTTGTCCCACATGCCATGGAGGCCCAGTACCGCAACCGGAAACAATATCATTCTCTCAATGTACAGATGGTGTGTGACTCCAACAGGATCTTTACACATTGTTGTGCCCGATTTCCTGGATCAACCCATGATTCTATGGTCTTGAGGAACTCTACAATACCACGCTACATGGAGCGACACGCAGGGAACAGATCCTGGCTACTCGGTGAGTCTCATTTCATGCATGATAATGTGGGGTATGTGATGCGGCAATGACCTGGCAGGAAGGGGGGGGGATGCGTACGTAGCAATGTCATTCCACAAACATCCTTTATTGTCCACATACAGGTGATGCCGGGTATCCACTGAAGAGATGGCTCCTTACACCACTCCGGAACCCACAGAACCAGCATGAGGAGGACTACAACCATGCCCACTCACGTACCCGTGTAGTCATAGAACAGGCATTCGGCCTACTGAAGGCTCGTTTCCGCTGCCTCAGCAGGTCTGGCGGGGCACTCCTGTACAGCCATGAGAAGGTTGCAAAGATGGTCATGGCATGTGTCATGCTACACAACATGTGCGTACGTAGAAATGTGCCCATGCCCCCTGACGCAGAACTGCAAGCACCTGAAGATGGTCATGATGAGGGTGGGGATGTGGCAGCACCTCAAGGAGTCCGCGAGGCACAGGAGGCCCGTGAAATTCGTCAGAATATCATAGATTCATGCTTCTAGCACTCACGCCTGGTGGCTGATACATGGACACGGGACTCGTGGCACTGTGTGTGTCTGGAACATGCACAATGTGGACTGTACGCCAATAAAGGCCTCGTACACAAAGATCAATGTCCACACATCTCATTGGATGATTATGTAATGTTTATAGCATATGTGAAATTATCTTACACACCCCATCGACCCGCCACCCAAGTAAGCCCAACACCCTCCCTCCACCCTCCTACCTCCCCCCCGAACACCAGTGTCCAAAGATGCTCATTGTCAGTGGGCAGACGCTATTGCAAGCCCCCTCTCTGGGTATCAGGGGCACCCCTGCCTGTGGAGCGCAGGTTCCTCCCAGATCTACGTTGGGGGCTGCCCTGGACGGAACTTGCAACGGATGATGTCTCTGCCTGCTCACGTCCATGCATGTCCCTAAGGGTTTGTGAGAGCTCAGTGAGCACACGGCGCACAGCGGCAAGTTCACCACATACGTCTTTGGACGTCGCATGCAGTTCCCCCCTCAGGCTCTCGGTGCTTCTCTCCATTTGTACCCTTAGTGTCTCTGTACTCCTCTCCATTTGTGCCCTAAGTGTCTCAGTAGATGTTTCTATGACTGCCTTAGAACCCCCACATTCATCAGCATGCTCCTTGAGGAGCGTGGCCAGTTGCTGCTGTTGCACGATCACCTGGTCGAGGGACTGTTGCCTCTGCTGGGCCATGGCCATTTGCGGTGGTGTCACAGAGGGGCTGATCACCTCATGTTGTCTTGCCACATGGCTTGTGGGGGATGGCCAGTCGTCGTCTTGTGGGTGCCCCTGCGTGGTATCCTCATGGTGTACGGGATGAAACAAACAGGGGGATTGAGACAGGTCATGGATGGGTCCTACATCGACAGCACCGTTTTCTGTGTCGGAGCATGCTGCCATTATTGCAGTGTCACCTATGGTGCTGCTGCCTCCAGAAGCAGTGCCTTCTGTGGCATCCATTGGGGGGACCTGTGGTGCTGCTGTTGTGGGCATGCTGGCTGCTGGGGTGCCTGTTGAAGTCCCCTCCTGTATGCTGCCACTTGATTTGTGCTGCTGCCGTGTCTTGATCCGTGCAGCTGAGGTGGAGGGTCTTTGGCCGTTGGTCTTGGCCCTCTTTGCAGGTGTGCTGGTAGGGGTGTCCTGGAGCTCGTCGTTTGAATCGGACCCTGTGGTGGAGTAAAGGAGGGCGAGCGTTATTTATGGGTCTGTGGAAATTGGAATGGCAATGTATCACATGCATTGGGGTGGTACCTGAGGGTGATTTGGGTCAGGGCCTTGGAGGTGGTTTCATTTTTGTGTGGATTGAGGATGCAGTTGTTTTGCAGCCTGCAGTTAGGGTGTGCATGCTGCACGTGTAGAGGGTGTTTTTAGGATTTCTAATTATTTATGTATTTAATGTGACTTTTAAAGTGCGCTATCAGGCCAATGTATGTGGACGTTCTCCTGGACATGTGTTTCTGTTGCACTATGTGGACACATGGTACTTCACATGATTGGACATTGTGGATTTAGCATTGTTTTATTTGGCCCACCTACCTGATTCTTCGGATGTCTGCACTCCTTTCTCCATCCCTCCGACTCCCTCTATACTCTCCATTCCAATGGTGGAGGCACAGATTTCTTCCCAGGGGGTCAACTTGATGGGTGATTCCGATCCTCCCCCGGTAGCTGTGGCAATGTTACGGTTGGCTGATAGTATGCTCCGTACGCGTATCCGCAAGTCGTCCCATCGCTTTCTGCATTGCTGTGGGTTGCGGGGTGCGCTCCCCACCGCACTTACCCGCTGTGCCACCAGGGCCCATATGGCCTTCTTGTTCACAAGTGCCGTCCTGGTCATTTGCGTCGAGAAGACGACGGCAGCATTCTCCTGGAGGGTCTCTGTGAGCACGGTGAGTTCCTCATGGGAGAAGTGGACCTGCCGCTTGCGGTCGCACGCTTTTTTTAGCAACTTTTCCCATTTTGATTGTTTTAACTAGGGTGGCTAACGGGTTGGGATGTGTCTCAGGGTCGGATTTGTAATGGTTGTGTTGGGATTCTGATTTTATAGGTGTACGGCGTGCTGTTTCCCGTTCCGGCCCCATGTTTTTACTTCCGTTTCCGTATATTTACGGTCACCGTATTTTGCGATTACCGCTCATTACGGTGACCGCTATGATGGGTGGCGGAATTGCACCTAGGGCGCTGTACGACGGCGGTGAGGGGCGTTTTGGGGACATTTCCGCCATCGCGGACTTTGCACTTCCGCCATGGCGTAATGCTCGTGCCCGATGGGTCATAATTAGCCGCACTTTACTCCATCGTGCGATGGCGGAAACGCTATTTACGCTATGGCGGTCAGGTCAGTTACTTTCCGCCAGGGTCGTAATGAGGGCCTATGTGTTTGTTGTTATAACATGCTTCCTACATGATCCGGCCTGAGATGTTGGTTTGGGTGAACCCTGCTAGCACTTCATGAAGACCATTGTCTTGTCAGACACGCTGCTGGAGACGTGCATAGGCTAGTGCAGGCACTTTCATTTTATTTCATATGTCGCCGGATGGGCATCATTCCTCTTCTGAGCTGGCCTGCAGTTATCTCTTCTTTTCTTACCATGATGGCCCTAGCAGATTGTGTCCCCAGTCATCATTGTGAGTTGCATCAAGGTAACTGGGGTGGGCTTGAGTGCTCTCTAGGTTCCACATTCTGCCCTTCTCCACTTGCTGACCACAGCCTTAGGCGAGGGAGCATATGCTCCTCTCCATCTTCGGGTTGGTTTGTGACAGGTTTAAGTGCTATAAGTCGCCTCCTGTCTGGAGCAGATAGTGTCTCATAGTTGTACTTGAGGTTGCCTTGGTGGGGTCTGCATTTGTCAACCTTCTGGACTCAGACCTGCCAGTAGGTTGGTTGGTCCTGCCTCCTGGCAGTGGTAAGTAGTCAGGGTATTTGTTCTCGGAACAAGTCCCTTGCCTTGGTGTCTTCACATTGATGGGCATCAGTTAGGTGGTCTGTGCCACTCCTGGAGTTTCTGTCACTACCTGAGAGTTAGGGCATTTTGCCTGTACCTCGGCAGCATCACACCTTTGGTGGGCATGACTACTTGTGCTAGTGGGGCATCTTAGCAGTTTTTCTAGAGATGCTTGATGTATTGTTGCAACCAAGCTTTTGTAAGAGGTCTAGGTGTCTGTGACATATTCAGATATGACCTAGGTGGTTCGGCCAGGTCCTTTCTTCAGCTCTGATGATAAATTGAGCAGGTACAGGTCAGATGTTCGTAGTTGGCCAATAAAGTTGTGGGCTTATGATGTTGGCAGCCGGTTGTGTCCTCGGTAAAGTATAGTATATGCTGGGCTCTAGCAATGACGTTGGTGAGGAGGATGCTCTGACTAGTCCAGAGCCGCTCAATGGTGTGTAAAAAACATGCTGCTGACCCTAGTAGGGTTCCTCCCTACTGAAGACAGTGTTGCACCGCTTGCTATTCCTACTGCCAATGTGTGTGGATCCTAAGGCTGCGGTGAAAGGCGTATGCTCCCAGTTACTGTAGTGGGCTTTACTCCTGTAAAATCTGGTACACGTTGCAAGCTTCGCCAGGTTGCAGGTCAGGGAAAGACATGACCCTCAGGTTTCAGTACTGGAGTAGGGCCAGTCTGGCTCAACTGCCTGAGCAACATTCAACTGTCATGAGGTTGAAGGAGGTCACCCTGGGATCAGTTGTATGTTGGCCGACCTCTTCCTTAATGAGGGCTATTTGTTTTTAGAACGGGACCATGTGTGACCTGGTCTTTGATATGCTGTAGTGAGGCCTGTTTGGAACATTGGAACGTGTTTGAGAGGGGTCTACCTGCCAGTCCTCAGACCCTATTCTGTTAGTTGTGGTGGTGAGGCCAATCCCACACTGGGTGTGTCGAGAATGCATTGTCCTCTTTGCGGATTTGTCCCACTTTGTGTTCTTGTTTCAATAGTTCTGATGGCATGCTTTTTAGGTTTTGCACTTAGCCTACTGCTTGTTTATTTATTTTATTTATTTATTTGTTTATTTATACAGCGCCGCAGCCCATGGGCATCAGGGCGCTAACAAAGAGACGTAGAACAACAAAACTTGACGGGACAAGCAGGGTGTATCGGTCAGGTGACTGGTCAGAGTGGTTACTTAAATAGAGCCGTTTTCAGATTTTTTCTGAATATCAGATAATTGGGCTCAAGTAGAAGATCGAGTGGGAGTCTGTTTCATTTACTCGTGGCTAGACTGGGGAAGGCTCAGCCCAAACCATTGGATTTGTTTACTTGTCCTGTTTGGATCAGCCCTTTGTCTCCTGATCTTAATGTTCGGTTGGGTACGTAGGGTCTAATTTGTGAGCTTATGTTGCAATATTCTGGGTACTCTGTTTTCGGCTGTGCTCTTGCTAGTGGCCAGTTACCATCTGCCCATCTTGACTGCAGGAAGAGCTTGTTTTAGAGAGATCTGGGTTCTTTGCAAGCCCTTTGGGCTCTTGAGGGAGTATGGTATGCTGTACGGCTGTGTGCTGCGTTGTTTCTGTGAATTTGGGGGAAAGGGCTGTTCTAAATCAGCATATGTCCTCCAATTTCCTCCAAACCTCGGATCTTTAAAGTACTATGGTAACAAGTAGGACCTACTTGGGCAACATCTTAAAGGTTGTGGATGCGGGTCAGAATCTGGGCACTTCTGGCCTCTGGTTCTTCCTCCTTTCAGTATTGGCTCCTTCATGCTCCTGAGATCGGCTCTGGGGAGGGTTTTGGCACAGCTCCTTTGTACAGGCGACTTATTCTCCGCATTGCCATTATTCCCTTACTGGAGTCTGGGGCTTAGGAGAAGCAGCGTCTTTTGCCATCTTGTCTGAGAGGTGCACGCCCTGGTCCTCAATCGACATTCAGGGACCCTAGCAGCCTTTTTGAAGTCCTTTTGGTCCCTCTTTTCCAATGATTGGACGGACCCACGCTTGAACTGCTGCAGGCCAGCAGTTGGTAGGGGTCATTTCGGATAAGGAAGGTTTTCTGGAGACATATTCCTGATAATCTGGCTCTAAGAATAGAGTTGTGGTGGTTCTGTGTCAGTACTGCGAAGACGAAAATACTGTTGCAATTAAATAACAGAAAACATATTGCTCCTGAAATAACGATTTATCTGTAATAAGCTTTTTTAACCGACCTTAATGCCGCCCACGGTGACCGCCAACCGCCAATGTGTTATCTCCGTTTTCTTTTTTCCTTTTAATTTTTGAATTGAGAACATCGTTGGTAATGGAGTGCCATCTAGTGTAATTGTATAGAATAACAAGAAAGGGAACACAATACGTGTTCTGTCTTCCAAATAGATCGTTTCCCACACAGATTAATTCTACATATATTTACTATATTTCAAATATTTACAGGGGACTCCCCCAATCCCAACCCCATTACCCTAACCACCACCCACACATCCCCTACCCTTTATAATAAAGGTATTTCCCAAATGCATCTTCAACTCATTGGGGGTCATTATGAGGTTAGACGTAAGAAACAGTCCTTACCAGCATGGAGCAAATACTGTGTTTTTTATTTTATTTTTACTTTTATAAAGCGCTCACACAGCCCGCAGGCATCGAGGTGCTGTTGCAGGAATTGAGTTTTGTTTTTTCTTAGTTGCGTTATTGTGTTTTTTTTTCTTTTGTCTTAGTTACGTATTTATAACGTGCTTAAACACCCAGAGGTTTCTAAGCGCGGACCCGGGGATCGAACCTGTTGTTGCTTCGTGTCGTCTTGCTTCCAAGACGCGCACGCTGCCGCTGAGCTATCCTCCCGGATGTGTCCGAGCAGTAAAGAGCACGCTAATAGTGGTAGTGGGCTATTACGAGTTCGCATGCACTAGCTTAGCCCAGTCCAAAAAATGGCCCTTAGCGGTATCATGGAAAGCGTAATCAGCACAACCGCCGGTGTTCTCCTCTAAATAACGTGACCGGCATCAGTGGATACAGCATTAGCGGGAACTGCTATCAGCGGTGACCGCTAATAGCGGTGCCCGTTAATAAGTGGAACCGGAAGTAGCGTCAATGCACAGGAATGGGAAAGAGCACGGTGGCCATCTTCAAAAACACAATTCATTGCCATCCTCACCACACAGGACCTGGAGCCTATTTACAGCTGCATACATCTATCTACAGCACCAGCATCATGCCCAAGGCTGTAAAAAAAGGCACATCCTGGCAGGGCAAAGAGCGCTTCAGTGACAATGCAGAGGTTGTTTTTGCCAACAGCCTCAAGAGAGAGGCACAGATTAAGAAGAAAGAGATCTGGCAACTTGTTGCCCAAAAAGTCAGTGCCGAAAGGAACACCCCCGCACAATCAAGGATGTTCGCAAGCGATGGGACGACCTGCGCCTGAGAGTCAGGAACATTATGTCTGCAAACTGGAGCCAGGCCATGGCTACTGGCGATGGTCCTAGCTCACCCATCAAGCTAAGCCGGTGGGAGGAAATCTGCGCCAGCACTATTGGCATCGAGGCAATCGATGGTGTGGGCAAGTTGGAACGTGGTGCCATCTCATCGGCGGATGGAGGTGAGTGTCCTAAAAAAACACTGTAATGCAAAGTATGATGATAGTCTACCAATTTGTCCGTCCAAAGAGGCAATGTATGGCCCAATACATACACATTGACACATCCCTGCCTAGATTCGGTCCGCAGCACAGACACATGCATATGCATGCAGCATGGCAATGCCATACCTGACACACACCACACAAAAATGAAAACGGCATAAGTCACACTGCATGCAGTCCACAACAGAAATGCATGTCACACAGCATCCACCAGCTCCAACATGAGTGACCCTGACGGATGCCTGCATGCTCCACGCATATAGCAAGCAACGTGATTATCAAAACTCCACTACCTAATCCCCTCTAATGTGTAGAACTGCAAAAATACCAATGTATGCATGATGCTTGTCGAACCATCACTGATGCCGTCCCTCTCTCGGTCCCCCACAGGCTCTGATCCTGACAGCGAGGCCTGGGACTCACCCCCACAGGCAACAACTCCCCGGAAGAGGGCAGGGAAGAAGGCAACAGGCCTTCCACATCAAAAGGGCCAGCCAAGCCATGACAGGCACAGAAGGGGAAAACACCACAGGATGCCATGGCACTGGTGCCGCTAAGGGCCACTGCTACAGTCCCCACAACACCTGGGTCCCCTGCACAGGAGACAGTGGCCGATGGGGCCCTTTCAGCAGCAAACAGCTCTGTTGGGGAGGCGGCAGCTACGGCACCCCAGACAGACGAGAATGCTCCGAGCCAGGGCCAGGCGTGTGTCCCTGTGGAGGATGACTCCTCAGACTTTCCTGCCACACCCAGTCCCGCATCATCACTCCAGGTCACACCTTTGTACTCCTACCATGACACCACACCGGAGCAGTCTGAAGGGGAGGCAGTTCAAGGGAGCATGAGTCCCACAGAGGAGCCACACGGATTTGGGGATGTTACACATGCACCCTCCACCTCCACTGGTGTCCAGGCGGGGGTGCAGCAGATAGAACATACAGTGCAAGGCAGGAGGGGCGCGACAACACGGCGTCACTGACGCAGGCCATTGAGGCAAGCACAACGCGAATATGTGAGGAAGTCTCTGCTCTCAGGCAGGTCCTCTCCCGCATAGCGGATTCCTTGGAGGCTGAGCGTCCGGCCCCCAGACTGGAGCATGCGGCCACCCCTTCATCATCCAGCTCCACTCAAACCATCCCCCTTCGCAGGTCAATGCGCACCTTGCGGCAATCAGACATGCCGCCACCAGGTGCAGGAAGTGGACGAAAGTAGATGGGGCAGCCTGATTAATGCAATAGATGCAGAAACATGAAGCATTTGCTTGGACACCATGTGTGTGGGAGTTGTGGGGGGAGAGGAAGAGGGTGTGTGGGGGATTGTGGGGGTAGGGGGAGGTTGGAGAGGGTTTGTGAGGTGGAGGGTTTGAGCACTTAATACTATTGAACAGTTTAATACACCCGTTGTGTAGCAGAAAAATACTTGAGTGGACGTTCCTTATTGCATATGTGTCATTTATTGCTATACAGTACATAGTGTCCATGTACTCCCACACCCAGTGCCCTCTGTCCCACTTTCATGTCACCCTCTGCACCCATGTGTCTTAGAAATATTGTCCAATCACAGACTGGCGCACAGCACATCCTTCCTGTGCATCAGCACCGCGATGATGTGCGCCCACATCTTCTTCTTCCCCTTCATCATCACCTGGTGGTTGCAGTTCAATGTCAGGGGGCAGGGGCACGTTCCGTCGGATACACATGTTGTGAAGCATGACGCATGCCATGATGATCTTGGCCACCTTCTCGTGCCTGGAGAGGCTAAGGCAGCGAAAACGTGCCTTCAACAGGCCAAAGGTCTGCTCGATGACCACACGGGTACGGGTATGGGAACGATTGTAGTCCTCCTCATGCCTGTTCTGCGGGTTTCGGAGAACAAAGAAGGCTCCAACCACAGATCTAATTATTGGCGCTACCCTTATGTCGGGGTGTCTGAATGATTTTGTTCAAATTATTTCAAAATTGTGCTTCAAATAGTAAGCCAAATATCTTTATAAATACACAATCAGGTCACCAAGTGTGATAAATAAGGCACAAATCCCTCATTCTTATAGTAGTAATTATTTTGTTCAATTTATTGACTGTTCATGTTATTCTTTTTTAACCAAAAATCATAAACAATAACTGACTTGTTTTTCAGAGAAGAATAGGACATCAATACAGTATAACAAAAAAGAAAGTTGTTTCTCAATAAATATTTTTGTTGTTCAATGATCACATAATTAGTGAGTTAGTATCATTTGGGTGTGCAAGAAACATTATGCAACATGTAAGAAAACAATGGAGAATGTTTACATTTATACCAGAAAACTGTTCAACATTTGTACAGCACAGGCACAAAAAAATGTAATAGCCAATTGTTTGGTCCCCAAGTTTTAGCAAAGGCTGGTTACTAACCCTGCTATACTCTGTGTGCCTTGAAAGTTGAATTTCGCGGGCTAAATTGAGTTCGGTCAGGGCAGTGCCAAATTTGTTAATCCAAAAATGCGTATTATCAATGTACACTAAAAGAAGATAATAATGCGGGGGAACCCGATTTGTCTGTCCACAGGTATAGCAAGGTACACCCACTGCCTAGCTATACTTAGAGGGCCAGAAGGATCAAACCAGGGTGTAGATTACATTTCTCAAACAGAGGACCAAAAACCATCGGTCTACGCCAGGAGGAGGGGCACCCTATCTAGTTGGAAAGGACTGTAAGGCACGTAAAGTGCTTAGCCTTGGGGCATTTCGGCTGGTTGTTAGAACGCCTTCGTCTGGGCCTCCGGTATGGAGATCTCTGAAAAATAAATGAAAAGAAAAGAGGGGGGGAGAGGTAGATGAGATCTCTGTGAAGTCTCAAAGCCTGTTAAAACCAAGAAGTGCTTAAAAGGTGAGGCATTGCTGCCTATCATGTAATCTTAATAGAAGATACTTGTAATGTAACAACAACAATGTCAGCCATAGTCTGATATGTAAAAAGTAGAGCTGCGTAAAGGCTAACCTGTGGGAAAGGAACCGCTAGGCATAGCTGCGAAGGGGCTGAGTCCTATAGTCACAGTATCTGATCATACACATGCAGGGTGAATTCTGCTGTCATGTTGTGAATACAGCTTTAGAAAAATTAAATCTGGAAAGTAGCGAAGAGAGTCACCTCAAGGTGTGTACATCTAGAATAGAATGGTGAAACAGCGCAAAGTTAACATGTATAATAGCCACTCTTAGGAGGTACATAGCTCAAAAAAAATTGCAGTGGAAAGAGATAAGCACATAAGTGGCTGTACCTGTTTGAAGCGTGGTAAAATGTAAGTTCGCTGTGAGGGCGAAGAAGTGCAAGCGAACTTTGTACTTGGAGCTTGTTCTCTGTGGCAGTACGTCTTGTTCAAACAAATGTGGGGCTAAACGGAGAAAAATAAAATATATGGCTGCAAAAACAACAAAGAGGAGCTGGGAGTGGTTCTGTCAGTAGATGAAGAACAGCCTAAAGTAGAGGCCATCCCTCAGGAGGCTCTAAATATCTCAGGTGCTTACCTGGAATTAAATTCTGCCTTGTGGCTCGAATGGATCGCAGGGGTCTGCATAGCGTCAGACCGTGAGTCTCTCCAGCAGCCGCGAGAGAGCTGTATCGTCGAGGGATCTAATGCGCATGCGCGTGGGACTAGTATAAATACCCCGCGCATGCGTAGAGTCAGTGATTACTTGTCGTTGTCATGGCAGCGCTGAATGGATCACGGCCGTTGTGTACGAGGCCAAGGTAGCGCAAAATCGAGGGCATAGAATACTGGCTAATCCCTGGCTCGTACTGATACCAATCCATGAGTCAAAGGATCGCGTGGGGGGCGTAGAAGCTTCGTGTTAGAAACGAAGTCTAAGAACTACAGGAGTTACCAGGTTAGAGAGTAACGTGACATATGTATAAAATAAGTGTTGATCTGTCTGTAAACGTGGAGCTAGGCGTGGCTCGATCTGTATGGCACAGAAGTTCTAGTGTTTGCTTGAAACGAATTTGTGTGGCTCACTCTGTTTTTGGGAAATAGGGAACGCCCATTGGTCACTCTATAGTGTGAGGACCGGACCACCTGTACTGTAACCAGCAGCTTCCTGCATCATGATGTCAGTCGGTAGCCATTCAAGAGGGGGGGTATGTGTACTGGAAAGTCTAAGAGTATAAATGTGTAAATGCTGACTTTGCACATGAGAAAAAGGATATCAAGATAGATATGAAGAACCCCTTACTCCCATGTAACCTTGGCCTCATTTAGGCCGTGGGTTATTGTCTGGAGCTTGAAAGTCCACCAGGCTTCCTTGTGTTTGAGAGAATTCCTGATGTTGGTATTGCTTTCCAACTTGTCGATCACCCACCAGGTGAAATCATCAGGGCCGTGGCGGAATTCAAGGAAATGTGTAACCATTGGAGCATTATGTATCTTGCAGCGGATGCATGAGTGAGGTTCGCTTATTCTTTTGTTGACCGGTCTTTGGGTCTGTCTGACGTACCTAAGACCGCAGGGACATGCAATAAGGTAGATTGCATTGTTGGTATTGCAGTTCGAAAAATGTTTGAGTACCCAATCCTTATTTCCAATCTTAAATGTTTTGACCTTCTTAGTTAGTTTGCATGCTACGCATTGGCCACATGGGTGGTGGCCAGAGAGGTCCCTCAAATTCCAAAGTGTTGTATGAGTGGTTTTCTTCATACGGGCATGGGTTAGATGTTCCTTTAAATTTCTGGCACGTTTGAGTGCCATTCTTGGTGGTGCTTCGTTGGGAAAACTCAGCTGTATTAATGGCCACATTTTTTTAATTATCTGTTGTACTCTAGTGGTGTTTTGTCCAAAGGTGGTGACACATGTTATTCTGTCTTTGTCCATGGTCCTGCTTTTAGGAGTAAGAAGGGCATCTCGTAGGGTGTATGCTCTTTTGTTGGTATGCCTTATCAATTTCTTGGGATATCCCCTTGCTCTCAATCTCTGTTCTAACTCCGCTGCATGTTCTTTGTACGGTCCAGTTTCTGTACAATTACGTCATACCCTTAAGAATTGCCCATAGGGCAAGTTATTCCGTAAATCTCTGTGATGATTGCTACTGTAATACAGTAGGGTATTGCGATCTGTCTCCTTTCCGAATAGATTGTAGTAAAGTCTATCTTTGTTCGCTTCTATTCTGAGATCAAGGAAGTTAATGCTTTCCATGCTACAGTTCATAGTGAATTGAATTTCCATAGTTTGAAGATTCAGCCATCCATGAAAGTCATTAAGTGTAGTCATTTCCCCATGCCAGATAAAGATGATATCATCTATGTACCTGAACCAATCAGAGATATGGCTCAAGTAGGGATTCTGCTGTGCAAACACATTTTTCTTCAAAACTGGCCATGTAGATAACTGCAAGGCTCGGGGCAAAGGAAGCTCCCATGGCCGTTCCGTTGGTCTGTATGAAGAAATCCTCATTAAATGTGAAGTAGTTCTTAGTGAGAGCCAATTCCAGGAGTTCAGTGATAAAATTCACTGGAACCTGTTTGTCAAATGGTGAGTAAGATGGTTCCTTATACATTCTATTGCTGCTTCCTGTGGGATGCTGGAATAGAGAGCAGCAATATCCATAGTCACCAGTACATCTGTGGTATTGTTGAATGGGAGGTTCTCGAATTTATTAATGGTGGACATCGTATCCCTGAGGTATGTCCTTGTGGTCTGACTCAATGGCTTCAGAAAGTGATCTATAAATTTACAGATCGGTTCCAAGATGGATAGGTCTCCCTGGGGGGGTTTGTTGTATTCTTGTGGATTTTGGGGAGGGTATAAAAGGCTGGGATTCTGCCCACCGAGGTGTTAAGATATTTTTCTTCTTTATCAGTGATCCAACCTTGTTCAAGGGCAAATCTGGTTGTCTCTTGGATGATGTTTTTAATATCCTCAGTGGGATCTTTTTTGATTCTTTTGTAGTTGGTTGTGTCATTGAGCAGTGTTGTCACCATTAGTTTATATTGTCGGACACTCTGGACGACAATTCCCCCTCCTTTATCAGCACTCTTAATAATGATCTCAGTGTTGTTTTCTAGATCTTTGAGTGCCCTTCGTTCAGCATTGGTCAGATTATGTCGTATTGGTTTGGGATCGTTCTGTAGTTTACTCACTTCCTTGCGAATGCATTTTTCAAATGTAATTACCGAATCTGGTACATCGTTGTCACTTGGGTTAAATGAAGATTTGGGATGTAGTCCAGTATCTTCTGATTGATCATCATAGTCAGAATCTTGGAAATGTATCTTAAGGCGTATAGTTTTGAAGAAACCTTGCAGTTCCTTATCCAATACAAACCAGTCGGTAGGATTGGTAGGGACATAGGATAGTCCTTTAGAAAGGACAGAAAGTTCTGTCTGGGTAAGAGTGGTGTCAAATAGATTAAATACTGGTATTTCCTCTGTGGGAGTTGTTAAACCTCTGCGGGTTTCGGACAGGGGTGAGGAGCCACGGCTTCAAGGGATAGCCACTATCACCTGCATGTGAGAAAAAAAGGTATGTGTTAGTCGATTCTTGATGGACAGCTGTACTCATCACACATGCCTGCAGATATTTGTTGGTCACATGCACATGTCCCTGGTTGTATGCACTCATTTTTAATTCCCTCAATGTGCGCTGTGCCATGCTCTTATGGTGTGGATTGCATCTTCAAGATGATACACAGTGTACACTGCCTTGATTTTGCTCATGCATAGTAGACGCATACCACTGTGTTTGTGATATATATGTGATGTGTAGTGTTCTGTATGATTTTCTAACTGGCAGCGTTGGCAGTAGTCTCTGCATTATTTGGCTTTCAGAGCTGATTATTCACATGGTGACATGCTGCACTTCTGTGGTGGTGGCCCTGTGACAAGCAGTGGATTCCCTGGGTGGTTTTCTTTAGTGCACTCTCATTGATGCTTGTCCTGTGTAGTGATTTTCTGCAGACATTTACATAGTGAATACTCACAGCATGTTGCAGGATTGTGTTAGGGAGGGTGAGGTCCGATGATGGGTGGTGCACTTGTTGTGGGATGTGGGGTGGTTTTAAGTTTGGCATGTTGTGATAGGTGTGCAGCTTAATTCATCAATTTGTTGTCATGTTCTGTTTGGGATGCTTTGGGGCACAGTGTTTTGGGATGTGCACATCGTGCTGTCACCACAACAATGACACCATGGTGGTGTGTGCATCTATCCCCCCCATTTCACTGCCATGTGCCTGTCATGCAACTTACCAAGCAGCCAGGCACATCGTCCTGCATGTCGCTCCATGTAGTGTGGTAGCGTGGATTTTCGCAGGACCATTGAGTCAGAGTTGATCCGGGAAATCGGGCACAACAATGTGTGATGATCTTGCTGGAACACCGACACTACCTTCAGTAGAGGGGGGATGGCGGTGCGTATTTCAGTGAGGCTGACAATGTCGTTGTGTATCATGTCCACAATGGTGGTGATGGTGTCCCGGTACAGACGGTACAGGGTGTGGATCTGCTCAGGGGTTAGGTTGAATGGACTGGCTCTGATGCGATGGGTTGGGGGCTGCCTGCGTGGTACCACTGGCTGCACTGGTGGGCCTTGCTGGGCCTGTCTCACCCTCCTTCTCCTCCTGCGTCTCCCCTGTGGTGCCTGCTGTTGTTTTTGTTGTTGCTGGTGTAGCAATGCAAGCATGTCCTCCAGCCCCAGTATTGCTACTACTAGTGGAATCATTTTGGTGTGGGAAGGGATGTGGTGTGTGGGTGTGCTCCTTTTGTGCTGGCCCAGACTCTATTGCCTCCACCTGTGCTGATTTTGTGCACCTGTGGCAGTTGGGAACACTGCACATAGCAGTTTACGGGTGGTTCGCCATGCCGGCATGCCGGTATCCCGTATTAGCGCCTTCATGATGCCAGTATTTGCATGTACGCCTGACTTGTGATGTCCTCCTGTTAGCGGCATACCGGTATTGCCGGCCTGAAGGGCTGCGTGCCCGTGCCCATGCCGCTATTAGCGACAACGTTATTAGCGGCGCCTCTAATACCGGGTTCTTGAGTCGGAATAGCCCAGAGCGGTATGCGGGGCTGGTAATCGTATTCCATTACCTCCAACCTCGTAATGACCCCCATTGTTTTTCATAAACACATGAGTATGCGGTAAACGTTAAAAGTGGCGGTGACGGAATTACCACTACTTTTACAGTACTGTCGTCAATGGTAATCCCGTGGGCAGAATTAGTGCTGGCGGAATTACCACCAAAATATGGTGGAATTAGGGCTTCAAAATAACATTGACGGTATCCTGGTGGTAGAGCTGCCGGGATACCAGCAAATGTTGTTACTGTTTCTGGGACCCGTAATCCAGCAGCAATACCGGTGTTAATCCCCATTCATGGAGTCCCATAGGACTCATGAGGGGATTTTCCGTCATTACCGGCACCAGCAATACCAGTGCCGGTAATGACGAATTTGTAGTACTATATTACCGCCGTACTCATGATGTGCCGTATTAAAATCAATATATTTTGGTCTCTGTTTTTTTAAGTTATTGTTTCATACACTGATAATATAACTGGATACCAGTTGCAGTTGATGCCCATTTATGCTGAAGGGAGTGCTGGACCCCTGTCTTGCTTGATTTGTTCATTGGGGCTCTTCGATTTTTAGACCTTTTCTTGGGGGTACCTTCTTCCTTGGTCTTTGCTTATGGACTTCTGTGATTTCTCTGACAGTACCTGGGTTTGGACTGTACAGGTCAAAGTCCCTTGGCTTACCTGAAGTAGCCCTTTCGAGCTCTTTTGTTTTCTTTGTCCCTCTCCAGTTGGTCTCTGTGAGGGATGTTCTTAACACTCCCCTTTCTTTCCTTGGGTGTGGGGGGTGGTGGTTGCTTGTGACTCTCCATGGGATTGACACTGCTCACACTGTGCAAGGGGAGGGGGGAGGTCATTCCTTTTGGCCCAAATATGTATCGGTCCAATCTTTGGATCTTTGGTATACTCAGTGGGGTATTTAGGCTTTCTGCTGCCCTACGCCCCACCCGCCCCTAGCTTTACTCGACCTCTGCCAGAGTCTCCACCTTCACCAGATTCCACCCCTTCAACAATATCTGTCCACGTTATCCAAACCAAACATCCATTTTGACCCCCATTGTGTCTCCATAACATTATAAAGGACATTTTTTAATTGCAGGGATTAGAAAGTTAATGCTTCTTCTCTATTAATTTAAGCCTGTTATCTTCTATGTTATGTTAGTTGAAAAAGTGTTTTCAGATCTCTGCTGCCAAAGATTTGGAGAAGGCAGTGTGTTCTACAGTTGAGTGCACTAGAGGTAATGGTTACAGCTAATTGTCTACTTTCGGTTAGGTCCGAAAACAATCTTTTAGAGGAAGCGATAAGAGCATAAGAGGTCTGCCAACTGGATACAAGGGAGAGAAGGTTGAAACGAGGAATTTTGGTTTGAATACTAACATCTGGTGTCTCTCTCACATTGCCTGCTGTCACTATGAGAGGCACCTACACTGGTCTGTAATATTAATGCAACATAACTACCTTTCTACATCCGGTCTTGTCAAATGGTAAAGTTTGCATATGAAATATATGCAAGTGATACAGGCACATCTTATACAAATGTTGAATAAAAAGATCTGAGCCCCATTCTCATGGTTAGAGCTCTGGTCTGTAGCCGAGGTACCTCCAATCCCTTGGGCTGGAATGCCATTAAAATATGGCAAATTCTGCCTAGGCATAAACACCTGAGTAGAGTAAAGACAGTTGGAGAAGGTTCTTGGAATATTTGGCTGTGCATACTCATGGTGGAGTAATGGATAAGGGCGACCCTGAACATTCATGTGTGGGAAGCAACATCATTCCTCGTAGCTGCACAATGCAGGCGCCTTTTGCAACAAATGAAGTGGTACAGACTGTTTACATAATTGCTGTTTGTGCAATTGTTCAAAATACCCAACACTCCAAGAGTAAATTTGAGCAATGGATCAGGCGTTCCAGCACAATATTACCTTTTGCGCATGTGGTTTAGGGTCTGGGTCTTGCCAGCTTGCGTTTAAGGTAATTTAAAATGATAGTTAACTCTGCAGAGTTGGTTGGACTGTACAATAAATAGGAACATTTTGAGATTTGTGGGTATAGATATAGGTGTCTTGCTGTCGTTTGAAGTACTGTTTCACAGTAAAGGTCCTACCTTGTATTTAAAATACAATGAATATAAAGATTACTTACAAACATCACAGTTATGCATTGTGTGACAAACTTTGCAGTTGGTTCTCCTGGTAGTACTGAGCGTGCAGCAGAAAGTAACAAATGCATGATAAACCCAGAAGGGATGCCATTTGCCTGCTTGGCACTGAGCAGCTTCTGTAAAGATGTCTGAATGGATATCTTTATGGTGCTGCTTTACAGATGTGAAACCGTGTATACCTTTGGCACACAGTTTTTGTTCCCACCCTTCTATGGCTTTGGGTATCCTTTCACAGGTTTCGTTATGCACTTGTGCATTCAGATTTACTCTTCGCCATTTTAACTTCTCTATGATCTGTTTCATGCTTGCACCTTTTGGGTGGCTACAGACCTCTGAAATGTGGGGCCAGGGAGGGAAATGAGTGCTTGTTTCTGATTTTAGTGCCACCTGTGGGAACTCTGTGCTTGACTTATGTATAAGCACATGTTTAGTATTGTAAAATGATGCATAATTTTTAACCTTGACTTTTCTGAAGGGAAAATCCTCATTTTTGCAACTGTTTAAAAATGCATGACATGTATTTCAATATAAAAGTGATTGCTTAACACAGTGTATGTACGTATTGATTAGAAAGAACTCCAAAGATAATGTTAAGTGGCACCAATAAACCCAATCAAGTTTTTGCTGTTTTGCCTATTAAACATCATTTTGGGAAGATAAGAATGACCAAAGAGCTTTATATCTGTCATATATGCTTGTGAGAGTTTTATGGCTGGATCACTAAACACCTAAAGCACGCTGAGTTAGGTACGCGTTTCCAGTTTTTTTTTCTTTCTTTTTTTTAAAACAAAAGTCACCCTTACAATAAAGCTTTTGTAAATATCAAGCATATAAACACGTTTGGCCATCAAAGACTTAAGCTGTCAGAGTGGAATGACTACTAACAGCTCAAAATGACTTGCAGTGACGTGGATCAGCCAGACTCAGAGAACCAAAATTGGCTTTATATTTAAAAAATGACAACCAGTGAATTGAAAATAAATTACAATAAAATGCTGCTCCTCTGGCAATCTGCCACCCTAGGCCTGGGCCTAGTTGGCCTTTTTGTAAATACGTCTATGGGTATACTTCATGAGTGACGAGTAAGAGAGATGTAGAGGCAATGCTCTGATTACTTACCCGTAATCTTCATTATCCAGCATATGGTCTGGCATGGATTCACATGCTCATGAATATTCCCCGTCGTCAGGCTGGGAATCCTTGGTAAAATAAAAAAACTGTTTACTTTCACTTAAAAACTGTATTTCTTCCCTAAACCAATCCCTGTCCTCTGGGTCATACTGCCCCCATCCAATGACAGTCCTCCCCCTAAACCCCAACTCTGGCAGCATCTTCAGGTTTTTACACGACGCTTCAGTGTTGCGAGTCCTCGAGTTGCTCTCTGAGCTATTTGTATGTTTTTCGTTTTTTAAGTTCCATTTTACTTTCAAAGAGCCTGGGTGCTCTTTTCTTCATCTACCGACAGCGGGGATCCGTGGTCGGTGAAGTTCCGCGCCCCTCAAAGCCAAATACTCATCGAAGATCTCAAAGGCCATCTTGGGCCTACTTCGCACCCTCTGACCATGACAGAGGAGAAGAAGGAGGGACGATCACTGTTCAGGCCCTGCACTAAATGCAGACTACGGAATGTGTTTGTGGTGGACAAGCACCTACAATGCCTCTACTGCCTGCACCCGGACCATGAGAAAGTAGAGTGTGAGATATGCCTCGGTTTCTCTAAGACAAGCATAGTAGGCTGGCGGCATGGCTTAACACGAACAAGGCCTCTGACCCGTGTTCTGAGCAGGGTCATGCCTCGCCCAGGACCGGCCGGTCCGAGGAGAGCGGTCTTCTAAGTCCTTTGAGGGTGCCACATCCGTGGGGGCCCAAGATTAGGGCAAGATCCGCAAGTCTGAGTCCACCGGGTCCGCCGCTGAAGCGGGTCCCAAAGTGGATAGAGCGCGATCCGCATCACCTTGCCGGACTCCGCACCCAAGTGCCTGAGGTCGCAACCATCGCCAGACTCATAGTGTCGGCTGGCTGAGGTTGCAACCATTGCCAGACTCGATGGTGTCGGCGGCTGCAAGGAAACGGTCAGCTAACCCGTCCTCGCCGTCTTCAGTCCCTCCAGACAGTGGGGAGAAAAGGATGGGCGCAATGGGGAAGAAGGTGATTTACACCATAGCGTCCACAATCAAGGCGGCCAACGCACTGGCGATCCTAGTCAGGTACGACAGGGAGTTGTGGTACAAACTAGGACCAATCTTGGAATTCCTCCCAGATGATAAGAAGATGGAGACCCTCGCCCTTTTCAGGGAAGGAGAAGTGGCACCGGACCACACTATCACAGAGGTGGTGGACGTCCCCTACACAGGGTTCTGGCAATTGGGGAACATTGTGTCTGCCTTCGTCGGCAGGGATGGATGAAGGGCACTAACTTCCGTCAGGAGGTCCAAGCGAAGATGCTGGACATGCCCTTCGATGTGGAAAATCTGTTTGGGAAGGCCATCGACTAGTCCCTTCAGACCATCAAAGTGGATACAGAGACGGCCCTCTCCCTCAGCACTCTCCAGCAGCACCGCTCATTCTTTTTGCTGCTCCAGGGGAAAACGAGCAGGTCTTTGAAAGGGTTCTCCACGTCTTATAGGCAGCCTTCCCGGTCCTCAATGCAAGAAGCCTACTCCCAGGCCTACGGTAACAGAGGACAGAGTTGCCGTCGCCCAAGCAAGCCTGAACCGGCCAAGACGTCGGGCCCCCACTCAGGCACCCTGGTGGGAGGCCGGCTGAAAATGCTCGTCAGCAAGTGGAGAAAGATCACCACCGACTGATGGGTGCTGGATGCTCTCACCCAGTTGTCCTTGTGTTCTGCCGCTTCCTCATCAGGAGCAGCACATCCCTCAGCTTCTGGAAGAGATATGCTACAAAAAGGGGAGATATAGCTAGTTCCCCAATTGCTCCAGTCCTCTGCAGTCTAGTCCAGATACTTTCTAGTCAGAAAGAAGACAGGGGGCTGGAGACCCATCCTGGACCTGCGACATCTGAGCAAATATTTAAAGTCCCAAATTTCAGGATGGTCACATTGTAGCACGTGCTCGGCCAACTGGAAAAGGGAGATTTAGAGGACTTAGTCATTGAACCTAGAGGACACATATTTCCACGTCCCCATTCACAATAAACAACGGAAATGTCTGTTTTGTGGTGCAGGGCCAGCACTACCTTCAAGGCCCTACCTTTCGGCTTGAATGCCTGGCAGGCGCAAGACTCAACACAGTGTCTTGCCTGGCGTCGCCCTTGGAAGAGAGGCTAGCAGCTTTTCAAGGAAAGGTGCAATGGCTGTCGTCAGCGAAGATGGCCACGGTGGGGCCCATCAAGTCGTTACTGGGCATGATGTTGTCCTGCATCTACTTTGTCTGTCTTTGCAGGTTGCAGATGCGACCCCTACAGGAATTCCTGGATGCCCTGTGGATACAGGTGTCCGGAAGTTTCACAGACAAGATCCCTCTCAATGAGGAGTTCTGATGGGCGATATAGTTGTAGCGGGTCCGCTCCCACGTCGCCCAGGGCACGGGATTTCAAAACCCCCCATACAAGGATACAGTCACCACAGACGCCTCCCTGGAAGGTTGGGGAGCGCACACTGGATGTCTGCACGCCAGGGGCCTTTGCCTGCAGGAGGAGAGGGATTTTCATATCAACATCCTTGAGCTGCGGCAGTGTTCTGGGCCCTCAAGTCGTTCCTGCCATCTCTGAAAGGCAAGGTGGTGAGGATCTTAACGGACAACACTACCACCATGTTCTACATCAGGAAACAGGGGGGCACTCGATCCCCGGCGCTCTCCAAGGACACCAACCCCATTGCAGACTCCCTCAGCAGGGAACTGCGCTCCTGCCACAAGTGGGAGCTTTGTCAGGATCAGGTGGACCACCTGTTCGTCAAATGGGGCGAACCACAGGTTGATCTGTCTGTGATGGAGGCGAACTTCAAATGCCAGAGGTTTGCCAGCAGATTCCACCAACCGAGGAGCCAGGGGGATGCGTTCTCCTTCATGTGGGAAGGGCTGTTTCTGTACGTGTTTCCTCCGTTCCTTCTCCTGCTACGAGTCATCAACACACTCAGACAGTGTCAATGCAAGATGATACTAATCGCACCGGCATGGCCGAGGCAGATTTGGTATCCAGACCTTCTCAACCTATCAGCATTGCCTCCAGTCAAGTAGCCGGTGGTTCCGGATCTTCTTGCCAGAGAGGGAGGCGCAATCCTTCATCACGACCCAGGATAGCTAAACCTGAAGGCTTGGTGCCTGCGGCCTTAGAGTTTGGAGGTTATGAGTTGCCAGTGGACTGCAGGGAGGTCCTCGCCAAGGCCAGGGCATCGTCGACCTTAAACGTGATACAGCCATAAATGGAAGCGTTTTGCTACGTTGTGCCGGTCACAGAAGATTACCCGTCTGAGGGTCACGGCTCGACAGATCCTTCCATACTTGCTATCCCTGGGAAAGGCTGGTCTGGCCCATGCCTCCATCAAGGTGCGTCTTGCGGCTACCTACCGGTACACCAGGTCCCCGGGGAGGTCCTCACTGTGGTCCCACAGACTCATCAAGGAGTTTCTTGAAGGACTTTTCCGATCTTTCCAACCAGTGAAAGCGCTTGGCGTGGTAACTCAATGTGGTTCTGATGAGGCTCATGGGGGCCCCCTTCGAGCCTATGCATCAGGCCCCACTCAAGTTTCTCTCGTGGAAGGCGACTTTCCTGGTGGCCATCACCACTGCCAGACATGCGGGGGAGATTCAGGCTGTATCCGGCATGCAAATGTACCCCACTTTCCACGAATCATGGGTGGTGCTGTGTACGCACCCCTCTTTCATGCCGAATGTTCTGTTGGAATTCCACCTCAACAAGTCTTTGGTGTTACCGGTTTTATTCCTGAAATCTTCGTCGCCGGCGGAAAGGGCCTTGCACTCGCTGGACGTTGCTCGTGCCCTGAGGTTCTATGTGACACGCACAAAGGGTTTTCAGAAGACTTCTCAACTGTTCATGAGCTTTGGTCCTTTGAACCGCTGGAATGCCTTGTCCAAGGCTTACATTTCAAGGTGGCTTTCCGGCTGCATCAGGCACTGTCATCGGTTGACGGGCCGACCGCTGCACTGCTGTCCGAGAGTCCACTCGACCAGAGTGATCGCTGCGAGGACGGCATTCCTTTCTGGTGTGCACCTGCTGGACATCTGCAGGGCTGCTAAGTGGAGGTCCACGCAAACCTTCACAAAGTTCTACTGCATCGACAGGGATTCCAGCGAGTCGTCCAGAGTCGGCCAAGCAGGGCTACGCAACCTGTTCGCTTGAGGTGAGTCTGTTCCAGAGGTAAGAGATAATTGCTTCTGTTGAGCCTTGCCACCTCCCGTGGTTGTGTAATATTGTACTCCTGTCTGTTCATTATTCATGAGCATGTGAATCCATGCCATGGGTCTGGCATGGATTCACA
This sequence comes from Ambystoma mexicanum, assembly GCF_040938575.1. Lineage (NCBI taxonomy): Eukaryota > Metazoa > Chordata > Amphibia > Caudata > Ambystomatidae > Ambystoma > Ambystoma mexicanum. The sequence goes on from NC_090932.1 coordinate 188,295,592, forward strand.
TGCAAACCCTCCCTCCTGCCCCTCTGCGGCTCTTCTTTCTCATACTGCCACTTTACGTGCTTACCAAATCTTAAAATGGCTGACAAAGGTGGGGTTTAGGGACAGGACTGTCATTGAAGGGGGGCAGTGTGACCCAGATGACAGTGATTGGATTAGGGGAAAAATACAGTTTTTAAGTGAAAGTGAAACAGTTTTTTCTCTTACTGAGGATTCCCAGCTTGACGATGGGAAATATGCAGGAGCATGTGAATCCATCCCAGACCCATGCTGGAGAACAATAGTTACAGGTAAGTAACTTAAACCTTGTACCTAGTCCTACTCGCCCTTGTCACGGTGCCAACACCATCTGCTTCCCTCTCCTCAGTGGTAAGATTGTCCTCGTTCCTTTGGTGTAGACAGGAGGATTATGGGATATGCCTGGTGCTTTATATCCCAGCTTTGAAGGGGAGGGGCTATAAAGAAAAAAGAATAAGACTTTTTGGCATGGGTTCTGTTGGAAGGTGGATTCCCTTCATTCCACTGTGATGAGGAATAGAAGGACTGGGAGTAATGCAAATGACAAGTAACCAATCGGAGCATTTCCTGAAATTACAGATTATCAAATGCCATGCCTCCAAGCGAAATGGCATATCACGATATGACATAATATATCCTTGCATGAATATCCTAACATGACATCACCATGTACCTTGTTATTAGGCATCATGCTGTGATATGACATATTATTATATGCCATGACAACACATGAAATATGACCTACAGTGACAGGACAGATCATAATGTTCTGACATAAGATGCTATATCCTGACATGACATATTTCACCTCATGACCTGACATGAAATATAATGACATAGTATATCATGACATTACCTATTCTGATAACATATTATTCTCCAGCATGGGGTCTGGCATGGATTCACATGCTCATGAATATTCCCTGTCGTCAGGCTTGGAATCCTCGGTAAAAGAAAAATCAGTTTCAGTTTCGTTTCTGAACTGTCTTTCTACTAATAACCAATAACCAATCACTGGTCTCTGGGTCATACTGCCCCCAGCCAATGACTGCCCTGTACCTAAGCCCCTCCTCTGGCAGCTATCTTCAGATTTTTACCGCATGTTCAAGTGTTGGGAGTCTCTGTGCTATAACTCTTGAGCTTTTACTGCATATTGCGTTTTTCGAAGCGTTTACTCTTATTTTGTTGGTCAATTCGAGTCTCAAGCTCCACCAATTCTTCTTAAGATCAACGGGGACCCGTTTTGGAATTTTCTATGCCCCTCAATGGTGGATTTTCATCGAATTACGGATTCCGGAAGACCTTTGAGGCCTACCCCGATTCGGACACAGCCCAGGACAAAGGAGATTTGACACCTACTGGATCCAAACAGTTCAGGAACTGCCCAGGATGTGGGTTACAGAATGTCTTCAAGGAAGATGAGTACTCCCGGTGCCTCTACTGCCTTCACACAGACAAGTCGCACGTGGAGGAGGACTGTGCGTTCTGTAAGAACATGTCTGTTCGGACAATGAAGGACAGTTGTACTCGGCTCACCAACTGGCTGGAGGGGAAGAGCCCAACAGCAGGTGAGAAGAAGAAGTCCGAGCGGTCTTCTAAGAACTTTGAGGGCGCCCTGGCGACGGGGGCCCAACAAAATGCAAAGCACAGTGAGTCTGCGGGAAGCGGGAGCGCCGTTGGTTTGGGCTCCTCGGCTGCCAGGCAGGGCGCGATGTCACCAACGCCATCATCCATGAGCCAAAGCTCTGGCTCTGGGAAAAGGAAGTCAGAGAACCCGGGTAAGCTTCAGGAGAAGCCCCGGTCGATCCCGACGGAGAAAGCCAAAGGGGGCGAGTCGGTGACCCCCCTAAGGTGAAGGCCTCAGACGCACCCAAGGTCGTGAAGGCCCTGATTCACCCGGCAAAGGCCTCGATTGAAGGAGTCGTGGCGTCCCTGGCGAAGCCAGTGGAGGCTACCCCAGTGGAGACTACTTCCGGGCCTAGAGTTTCCCTGCCACCCCGGAGGGAATCATCTTTCCAGCCTATCGAGAAGACCCCCGTGAAACCCCGGGACGAGAAAAAGGGTGGGGCATGGTAGCCATAACAGACACAGATACCACCTCCGAGGATTAGCTGGCTGGCGTTAAAGCTATCTTGGACAAGAAGTTTGAGGCCTATGGGAGGGATCCCGACGAGGCGGACATGGAGAGCAACGGTGGAGGCGACGAGGAGCCAGGGACCATGGAGGAAACGGATGACCCCACACCCCAGCCGTCGCTCCTGTCGCAACCGATGCCTATGCCCCGGGACAATTCAGGAGCAATCTAGATGGCTTTGCAGACCCTGTGTACGGAGATAAGGACAAGGTTGCCTTTATCCCCAGCGGACGATCCAGCGGGCCTAGAGAGTCGGGGAGCCCACCGAGCAAGCGGAGGCGAATCCAGCCTCTCCCTCCCTTCCATCCTTCACCTCCATCCCCTCCATCGAGGGATGAGACGGGAACGGAGACGGCGACGACGGGGACGGACGATGACGATGGTGGTGAAGACGGGACGGATCTCACATCACCCCCTGCCCGGGCCCCCCCCTCCAGGCGAAATTGGCTCCTTTCATGCCATGATCACCAGGGCATCAGAGCTTTGCCAGCTATGCCCCGAGGAGCACAAGAAGGAAGGTTTCCTCTACCAACAATGGGAGACCAAGAGGAAGACCGTCCTCTCAGTCCCGTTACTGGACGAATCTGGGACGAAGGACTGTCCCTGCTGAAGAACCCATCCACGGCCCCTGCGAAGAGGGACCGGTACGAGAAGAAGTACCGGGTCCCAGACTCCGGTCCTATGTGCCTCAGAGCACATCCGTCCCCGGATTCGGTTGTCTCGGCGGCGGCCAAGAAATATAATCTCCCAAATGACGCCACCCAGAAGCAAATATTCCAGTGCACTTAATCTGTGTATCCCATCTACCCTCCAGGAGAAAATGTAACAGTGTACCTCACCAAGGGGTAAATTGCCCAGTATCAAATATGCATACCGGATGGGTCAGGAATAAGGAGGCAACGGCAAGCTGGAGCCTGTGGAGGGCCCACATATCATAAGACAGAAATTGACCAGGACACCTAAGGGATCCCAAATTGCCAAGAAATATGTCTTTCTGCTTTATTGAAACTCATCCCATAAGGTAACCCGACCTCACTGCAAAAAGGCAGCACATCCCCCTCTTCCTTCCCCTTCTGTTGCGCAAATAGCTTTTGATGGTTGAGGCTGTTCCTTTCTGACTCCAGGATGCCCCCCTATGGGGCTAGATCACACTTTGTGTATATGCTAGTCCCTGAAAGTCCCTCCCCATCACTGGGAGGACAGCCTTGGAATAAAATAAATACTGCAGATCTGCTCTTCCCCTTGTTTTCAAGATTTTTGCATAAAGCTTTACAGGGGCCGGAGGAATTGAAAATTCAAGATTGCAGTGTTACCAGACTTCCTACAATAGCCATCTTCCCCAAACCCCTCTCTTTCACTTCCAGCATATTCTTTGTCCCTACCTTCAGCTGCCCAACCCCTTTAGGCAAAGCGATTGTGCACTCAGCTTCAGGTAGCATTTTGAGGTATCCTGACTCCACCTTTTATCTTATCTACACCACATTTCATAACAATGAACCCCCTGCAAGTTATGGAGCAGCATCAACATCTGTTCAGGAGTAGTGGGGGAGGGGATGGGGGGGTGGGGAGTTTAATTTTGGCCTTTAGCTCTGTGTATATTTGTGAGATGTTTGAGGCTAAACCAGAGATTCTGAACTCTGCCCTGATCGCATGACAAATGCTGTTTGTGTTACTAATGGAAAATAATACCAGCAGACCACTTTGAACACCACCTGATCAAGTTAGAGTGACATTTGAGACAGCGGTTATCCTACCAACGTACCTACCAAGAAAGTTGAAATGGGCCCAACTCAGGTGTTCACATCTGAAAAAGCTGTTTCCCTGAACCAAAAGTACTCCCATCATTCTTAAATTATAGTAATGAGTGGAGTCTTCAAACTGCTCTCTTCCCTTATCTGCTTTCAACCTCCTAGACCATAAAAAATGGTTGGATAGATTGGCTGATATTGTTTTTTTTTCTAAGGAAGCAGTGACATGGATGAAATCATTCCTTGAGGGGCGAAGGCCCAGGGTTCACTGGGGAGATGTCTCGTCTGATGCTGAACCTATCGTCTGTGGTGTTCCGCAGGGGGCCTGTTTATCCCCCTCCCTCTTTAACATTTATATCCAGCTATTGTGCATGGAAATAGAGAGACTGGGGGTGACTTTCGCTAATTACGCAGATGATTTCCAGCTCACCATGGACTTAGTGGAATCTATACTGGCGATCAGCAAAGGCTTAACGAAATGTGTATGGCCATTAAAAATTGGATTTCCAGTAATTGATTATGCTTAAACGCCAGTAAAAATGAGCTCATGGTATATGGGTCTAAGCATTCTCGAGCAAGATTAAGACAGGAATTTTCAAGGTTCCATATTGATGGAGGTCTTGTCCCGGTGGCTGGCAAGGTCAAAACCTTTGGTACTTTCATGGAGTTCACACTTAATGCTGATGACCGTATGGACTATATAGTCAGGAACCTAAACTTTTATCTTAGAGTCCTGAGACTGATTTGTCTTATGATCATGAGGTAAAATCGCGCAAAGTTGGTGCGAGCCATTATCCTACCGCGACTCGATTACTGCAACTCCTTGTTAGGGGGAGCTAGCAAGGATTGCATTTACAAATTGCAGAAACTTCAAAATGAAGCTGTACGCATAATCTACAATATTGCACGTAGAGACTCCGTAACAGGCCAAACCTGGCGGGAATGACACCTCCTGCCTGCAGGACTCTTAATCAGCTGGTCCGGAAAGAACGGTGGTGGCGGATTTACCACCACCGTTCTTTCCGGACCGGCAGGGTCGTAATGAGGCCCTTTGTCTTATTTCTGTTTCTCAGCAGCGCCTGGATGCCTGAGGGCTTTGGCGTGGTGTGCAGTCATGTCGAAAAAAAAATACCGAATTGCAAAAATGTCTAAACAATAATGTTGAGAAAAAAAATGTAGAATTTTTTATTTTTTTAATTTACATATTTTTTTGGGTTCTGGGGGTAAAAAAAGGGGTAAAACAAAAAAAGGGGGGTTGGGGGGGAACCCCCCATTTCGAACAAAAAAACAACCCAAAAAAATTCTGACATTTTTTTGTTGGGACTTTTTGTTTTAGACATTATGACTTTTGATATTATTTCATTCGACTTTATGACTATAAACCTTTGGCGCTCTATAAACACCTAGATAGATAGATAGATAGATAGATAGATAGATAGATAGATAGATAGATAGATCTGCCAATTCCCAGACCCTTGTTGCACACAGGGTGCAAAGTAAGGATGTGAGTGTGAGTGAATGTGTGTGTGTGACTATGACAATGTGAGTGAGATGGAACCTGTCTGCAAGAAGTCAGTGGTTGGCACATGGGGAAGGCATAAGGTGTTTGCCTTTTGAAACCTTTTTCATGTTTTGCTATGCCTTCTAATTCTTTGTAATGACTTGAATGCCTTGCTATGCGATGTAATGATCTGCTATACGTGCTTTACACTTTGTTTGCCCCCCTCACCAACCTTCCAATTGAGGTCTCTGGTTGTTTCCCGCAATACCACGCTCAAATTATATGTTCCAAGGCGCAACATGCATACCAACTAAGCGACCCACACAGGGCAATTGAATAATTCTCCCAACAGACATCAATCATCAGAAGACTGCACCTCTACAACCAACTTACATACCACAGTCTGTGCCAGTGCATACTAGCACCATGGGCAACAAGGCTCCCCTCCACACAAATGCCTCTATGCTCTGGACACTGAACACCTAGAAAATGACACGCAAGCAGAACTAAGGGCCCTTCTGGTTTGCAGGCCTCAGCACAACAGCAAATCTATCCTCATCTGCTTTCTTATCTTACCTCTCTTATTAATTCCTTGTTTTCTCATTCCTGCCTTTCCTCTCCCTTTTTAGCATGCACTAATTCTTCTGATCTTGAAGGGGCAGGCCATTCCTGGACCCTTATGTTCCTGCAAATTTCCATCCAATTTCTCTTCTTCCATTTCTATCTAAACCTCTTGAGGGTGCTGCTTAAGCATATGTTTCTGCCTACCTTAATCTTCACTCTCTCTTAACCCCTCTACAATCTGGATTTCGACCTTCTCACTCTGTGGAAACTGCTCTCCTACATGTCTCAAATGCTCTTCTCACAGCTTCTCACTCTAAATCCTCTTCTATTCTTATTCTTCTTGACCTTTCTGCTGCTTTTGATACTGTCGATCACACTCTTCTTATTTCTTCTTGCTCCTCTCTTGGTCTATCTGGCCCTGTTCTTTAGTGGTTCTATCTTTCTCAGCGGTATTAATCAGCAACGTGGGCTGGACATTCTTCCCCTTCCTATCCTCTTCTTTATGGTAACCCACAGGGGTCTGTCCTTGGTCCCCTTCTTTTTTTTCACTCTATACTGCCCGTCTTTCTGCTCTTATCTCATCTTTCAATCGTTCTTTTCATCTTTATGCAGATGACACCCACATTTTCTTTTCCTTTTCTTCCTTTGACACTACTTTGCACTCTACGGTTTCTAACTGCCTTTCCGCAGGTTAAAATTGGATGTTTTCCCACTTTCTTCATATTAACCCCTAAAAGACCAAGATTCTTTTCTTTCCTGCTACCACAATCCCTCCTACTCTCCCCCCTCGCCCCCTCTGCTTTCTCTCTTCCTCTTTACCATTTTCTTCTTCCACTCATAACTTGGGTGTAATCTGTGATCCTTCTCTTTCACTTGCTTTACATATTTCCTCTAATGCTCGAACATGCTATGCTCAGTTCAATATTCGTCGTGCTCGACCCTATCTGTCCTTAGATGCCACTAAGCTCCTTCTTTTCTCTTTGGGTTTTTCTTGCATTGACCACTGCTCTGCCCTCCTTCTTGGCCTTCCTGCTTCTCACTTCTCTCTTCTATCTATAATTCCTCTGATAGTCTCCTTTTCTCTGCGTTCCCCAATCACACTTTCTCTTCTTTTCATATCGCTTCTCCCTTTTGAATCTTGTCTCCTTTATGGATTCCTCTCGACTGTCTTTAAGTGTATCGACGGTCTCGCGCCTCCCTATCTTTCTTCACTTATCTCATTCCGTTGCCCTTGCCTGTCTCTCCGTTCCCAGAATCAGATTCTTCTTTCTGTACCTAAGCCCCCATGTGCATCTTCTCGTTACCAGTCTTTTGCCCTTCTTACGCCTAAACTTTGGAACTCTCTACCTTTTTTTATGTGTTCCCCTCCTTTCATTTTTATCTTTGAATCTAATGTAAAAACGTATTTGTTATCTCTTCTTTCCAATTGCTGACTGTTATTTCTTCTCCTCTTCTGTTTTATCTGGATTGCATTGTTCCCCCTGGACTGTACCGTTGTACATTGTTTTAATGTACTAGCTCTTTTGGCGAAAGGTATTATATAAATTCAGTAAATACAAATGCAAAACTACAATTCATTTTCCCCTGTCCCCATTAACCTCAACCACCCCTATTCCAGATCTGCGAGGGTGCCTGGACCCCATGTAAAAGTCAAGGGTGAGAGTTACAAATCCCAATTACATAACACAACATAGATAACTCCACCTGGGAGCAAATGTCACAGTGAAAATATCACAGATGACCCCGACCTCGGAGCAAAGATTATTGTGCAACCATTTTAGTATATCTGCATCTAAGAATAAATATCCTCTAACAGTAAATATCACAGTGCGTATATCAAGAAAGACTCCTCCTGGGAACAGATAGCACACTGTAGATAATGTAGTAACCCATCTAGGAGTTAACATAGTGTAACTATTTACAGTAAGAAAAAAAGGGGGATGATGGGCTACTCCCTCATCGAGCTATGTATCCAACATTAAGGACTGTACAGCATTTATCAGCATGCATCAGTCAACTTGAATGACACTAGCCCTGAGTAACAAAACTGAACAGGAAAAAGGAAAACCTTGTGACTGATGCGCTATATCCAAAAATTATTTAAACCAACCGCACTATATTAGGTATGCTATCCATGCTACTTGATCAATACAAAGTTATACATAAACCAATACATTCCTGAAACATTGGGCCTCATTAAGAGTTAGCCGGTCCGGATTTAACGGTGCTGGGAAAACAGTACCAGCACCGTTTACCGGACCGGCTAACTCCGAGTTATGTAGCCGTGTGGTGTTACACCCACCAGGTCTGACCTGGCGGGCATAACGCCGCAGGCTGATCACGGACGTGGAAACACTGGCACCATTACCGCATGGTGTCGGTGTTTCAACTGCCCCCATTCCCTTGGAGTTCTATGGGACTCCCTGGGAATGGGTAGTAATGGAATGCTGGCCACGGAATTGCTGGACCTCTGGGGCTGTAATGCCGCAGTGATTCCGGCAAGTCCGGAGCCAGTAAATCCCCACGAGTCTGGCAGCAGCCTGCCGGTTTTACCGGCACGGCTACCGCCAGACTCGTAATGAGGCCCAGTGTCTTTTTAATGGTATGCCGCCGACATGTGTTTGAAATTACACATTTCAAACACATGGAGTGGCAGAAGAGAAGGAGAGAGCAGTAGCAAGAGTGGCAGAAGAGGAGAGAGCAGTAGCAGGAAGCAGAAGCAGCATGGTACATGCAGACAGCGCAAACTGTGGGAGGAGAGAGAAGACGCAAGGACCATTGCATGGCAGAGTGCAACTGTCAGTTTTGGGAGAGGCTGTGCCTCTCAAATCCAGAATTGCAGATGCTGCGCAGCAGGAAGCGTTTGAGGGGGGGAGCTTGCACTCTGGCGTTCAAATCTGCAGAAGCTGCGCAGCGGGAAGCAATGACAGGGGAAGTTTTCCCTTCCTGAAAGCCATCACAGGTGACTGGCATGCACCTGAAGGCCTCAAGGTTTCTGGTGGCTGGCGTGCACCAAACAACCTCCGGAGCAGCAAAGACTCCATTTTCTGAAGGCATATGTGGCAGCGAACTTGAAGGAAAAGTTTACCGCCCTGTGAGAAGCCAAATCCTGCAAGAAGCAAGAGGAAGAGGGAAAAGCCTGCCTTACCTGGTGAGTTCACACCTTGCATGTGACCCTGGAGCGCTCCTTCCACGTCCATGTACGGGAGGAAACTGTTCAAGGAATGAGAGACGCTCACGTGTGATTGAAATAAACTGGAAGAGCATTTTTGAAACTCACGCTATCAAAGCCCATCGAAAGCTGTACTCTCGAGTGAGCAAGAAAGCCTTACAAAGTACTTTTGAAGTTCGAAAAAGCAGTGAAAACCACATCAGACAAAAGCAAACAGACTGTGATAAGATAAATGTGAGTTTATGGAAACCCAAACACTATAACAGGGCAACATGGCAAAAAGTGAACAAGCATTGCCAAGCCAAAAGAAAGCTAATCCCAGGCAATGACCAAATAACAAATATTCACAATTGTAGAAAGGGGCAATTAAAAGATTGATAAACAGTGGCAAGTGTTGCTCATATGTTATCCAACATGTGGTGAAAGTTGGTGTGAATTCATTTTATACAAGTCAAAGGAAGGGAAGTACAAAACCCTTTACATATCAACCATTGGCAGCTTGTGTGGTGGGGGACACAAGAGTGTCACAGCGGCTGCCCGTGTGAGAGAAAGATCCAGGGAGAGAGGAGCATTATTGTGCGAAAAGTGCCACAATGCATTCAAATAAGTCTTGTATTCCCTAAAGAGTTGTTAGACGTTTTTGAAGCTGCAATTTGCTGAACAACTTGAAGTTATGGTAAAACATTCATCAGATGATATTGAACCCCAAAAGCAGTAGTGGTTGTGATTTGCTGTTCAGGCAGGGGAGCAAACCGGAACTGCAAACTATTGAAGAAGTGGGCCTGGTGTGGGAGCACACCAGATGGAAGTTGAATAAGTGCTTGGTGACCACTACAATCGATGTTGAATGTGAGGCTAAATATAATTGTGGCAAATCATCTTGACTGAGAAACAATCTATGTTGGTTGTGATACTAAATATATACCAAAGTGAATGGGAAACTTTTAATTAACCATTTGAAGCTGTTAAAGGTATACCAAGTTGAGCTCTGTTGACAAGTTATAAACTACTAAAGTCACTCTGACCAAGGTCATTATTGTGGCCATTTATCCATTGAAGGATTGTTCAAAGAATGAAAGAAACCTTCTATTTTCTGAGCTGAAGTTCTGTGTTGACGAAGTGAAGTTAAACCAAGTGGATTTGGAAATTTTGTTAACAAAGTGGAACTATACCAAACTGACTTTGGAACTTGATAGAGACAAATGTAAGTGAACACATACTGTGCTTGAAAATTATTGTAACTCGGGATTTCCTTGTTTTCGTTTTCTGAACTGTGAAACAAAGACTATGTTTAAACTTGGGGAAGGAGTGTTCGCCAAAGTTACAAAACAAGACTGTGGCTACATTTAAAATTGAATCATTATTATTTGTTTGTTGAGAATTGCTATACATTTCCTTTTTTATTTTCTGTATATACAAGTGTGATGGACAGATATCCTTTATTAGAGTGTTTCCTTTAGTTTCTTTTAGGTAGGGAAATCTTCGTCAAGGTAGGGACAGTGAGGTGTGTGACTTCTCTAGCACAAGGATGCAGTTCAAAACCTCAACATCAGGGACTTCTGTGCCAAATTGTCATTCAAAGTCTCTTATTTCAGAGGTCCTGATGCAGCATGACAAAACATTGAAGTTCCTTTCTTCTCAGGATTTTCACATATTCAACTTCTTGGGTGATTTACTGTTCACCCCGGGCCCTCCTTTGCCGGGCTCAGACCCACTTTAACATAAAACCTTCAATTGAGCTCTGCTGGGCTCGAACCAAACATGTACTTTTCCAAACGTTCTCTATTTCATCCAAATCGAAGACTTTCAACTGTGCGCAGCATTTAGCTTGACCCATCGCAGGACCACTTCGATTCACATTTATTCATTCTCTTTCAATTGTTCTTCCTCCGACGGGCTCAGAACAAATGCAACTTCTCAGCTGGATACCTTACAGAGACCTTCGATTGAGCACCCATGCGGTGCAGGACCACTCTGTCAAAACAAAGCATTATAGCTTGTTTTAAAGTTCAATCACTCATCAGCAGTTCAACTTCACTTGTGACTCTTATCACACTTGTTTTAACAATGTTTGCTCCAGGGCCCGTCACACAATGTTGCTGCTTGCAACCTAGGCTTCTACACAGACCGTTCTTGTATCGGTCTCTCCAACTCATCGGCTGCGTTGATTTCACTGAAGGGGCTTTGTTCTTGGAGCCAAGGATGGTATCACGGTGGCTGGTGATTCTCCCGGCCTTGATTATTGACACAGGAGGGTCCCGGGTACCTCCGACATACAATGCAGGATTCTTCATCCTGGTTTACTGGACTTACGCTTTCTATTCTCGAGTTCTCTGGAAAGTAACGGTTCCTTGTCGAAAAGGTCAAGAGAATTTCCCTCCTTGCGATCCACTTCGGTTTTGCCAGCTTTCCTCTCTTGCTCAGCTGCTCTTGCTCTTGGAAACTACTGTTTCCTTGTGTGCTTTGCCTCGCTCAGTGTGTTCTCATGCCTTTTATTCATGTGGGGAAGCTTAATGGAAGTCAGGTGTATGTGATGGTCAGTAATTGCCTGACCTCGCCTGACCATTGTATTGGGACACGTCATGTATACGGCTTGGGTGTTAGTCATAGTGGATGTCCGTGTGAAAGTTTTTGTGTTGCAAGGGGGTACGGGGGGGAGGTTCCTAAATATCCTACTTAGTAGGATGGGGTAAAGGTGTTACAGGGAAGGGGATACCGCATCTCCCATCCGGTGTCCCACTCCCCGAAGACCCCTCACACAGGTGATGCCCCTGCACCGATCCACCCCAGGAACTGGATCCAAAAGCGATGGCGGTGTCCTGGCCACCTAGATGACAGATCCCCGGGGACTAGCGAATGAAATACCTTCTGCTTTCTCACAGTACTTAAGGGCACATAGCCCTTTTGTCAGGTTTGACTTAGTGGTACGCTATACATGTAGGAACCAGAGTTATAGACAGTGACAATTGAGCGGTAGTAAAGGTGCTTTTATTCCATCATGGGACTGAAATATTTGTAGATCAGGAGGGCGGTCCTGCTGCCACAGTGATTTGTGAAAAGTACCTCCCTTGTTCTTCTAAAGAAGTAACTACTCTGCACCCTACAGAGGGGATGGAGATGGGATTTGCTTCTATCGGCCCGATCCATTAGGAACCCTGATCCAAAGTTCAGAGATTCACTACCTCCCAGCCCAAAACTTGCCGCTGTTCAGAGGAAGGATGTATCTTTAACATCTGCCTTTGAGCAAGCCATTACCACCAAGAAGTGGGAACATTGGAAAGACACATACCTCATAGAGAAGAGGGGACTGCTTTACCAAGTGGAGAATAACCTTAAAGGAGATAGACAACTGATATGAGCTGTGCGTTCCAGCCCCCTTTTAGGAAGGCTTTGTTAGACCTGGCCCATTTTCTTCTTGCAGCAGGTTAGCAAGGGTCGCTAAGACACACAATCATGACTTGAGCAGGTTTGTTTTGAAAAATAAATATTGCTAAACACGTAGCATCTGCCTAAAGACCTTATGGACAGATGTAGGACAAGCCCATTACAACCCCTTCTCATAATTGGCATCTCTTTTTCCGGGATGAGATGACTCCATCCAAAGGGCATATCCAGGATATCCTTGTGATAATAAACTATGCAACCATTAACCACAAAGCTTTCTGAATGTGAAGGAATACAACTAAAAGTATAATTAAACCCTGGCCCTGCACTTCGAGGGTGGAGTTTCCGAAGGAAATCCTTACTGGTCCAAGCTCCAGCTTCATCCAAACTTATGAATAACCTTAAAAACCTCATCTGTATTCAACCACAAACAGATGTTCTAGTGGAACCATTCAATCAGACCCTCAAAAACTCTTCCGCAGAAGCTTGTGGACTAAGACACAAGGAATTGGGATGATATGTTACCCTGGGCTCTCTTCTGTTGAGTGGAAGACGGCTCAATCTTCTACCTGATTCTCACCATTTGAGCTGGTCTATGATCGATATCCTCGATATGCCAGGAGAGGAGTGGGAAAGCCAAGAGGAAACAGAGCAGAATACTGCCAAGTGTGTCCAAGACACTGAAAGGAGAATTCATTTGGTGAGAAATTCAGTCTGACAGCATCTCCAAGGCAACCAGGAGAAACCGATGTTTCTGTATGAAAGAAACACCTGACTCTGTAGATTTAAGGTTTAGACATGGTCTTAGCCAGGTTGCCAACTTCAGAAAATAAACCCCTAGTCAAATGACACGGACCGTGCCGGATTATTGAGGTTCTAGGAACTATTGAATCCAGCTTGATGATCAACTCACTAGTGACAGGCTGGCTGGGTTTACTATTTCATCCCACTGCGGGCAGACTGTAGACACTGCCAGGTGCAGAGTCTTTATTTGTGTTTCTGCTGCTGGTTGCAAACGTGTTGCTGTTGGGTTCTAATCCTGCATAGAGTACATTATAAATCAATTTTTTCATCCCCATCAACCAAAGATAAAACCTGCTGAGAGAGCTCTATGTTACAGGTGGCACAAGAATCACCCCAACACACTGAGACGGTCTAAGAGGTTTTATTTTATTTCCAATGATCGCTAGGGCCATCCCCTCTCTCTCGTCTGGATATGACCCTCCTCCCTAACCCAGGTATCCATAACCCCAGGTTAGTACTACCGAATGGTAACCCCTACTGTCTAAAAGCTTGCTAATTCTAGCAATGGTAATCTAAATGCCGGCTATCTAAACTACCTCTGGGACTTCCTAACTGTCCCTCCTTTATCCAGTTGTTCTAGTTTAGCCACTCTTCCCTCTGCCGTCTACCCTTACTACATCCCCCACCTTCTTACTCCTCCCACCAATATTTTAACCCTTCCAAGTTTCACTCCTCCTAGACATTGCCCCCACCCTTCGATGTTCCTATATACTCTCTTCCCTCTGCTGTACTTCCTACCCTACACTTCTACTTCTCCCTCCTCCACGCTTCTACTGTTCCCTCCTCCACACTACTACTCCCTCCTTCACACTACTACTCCTCCACCTCCTCCCACAACTCTCACACTGTTCTTTCACTCTTTACCATACGCTTCACAATCCCTCCTTAAACTATACATTCTACCAACAATTGTCACATATGCACGCAGACTCACACAGCAGTACCACTTCTACTCAATAACCAATACCTCACATTTCCCACAAGTTGCAGCCACTCTCCACCATTCCTTCCTCCTTCAGGTCTGTTTGTCATTCACTCCACTTCTTCTGACCTCTGCGTAATTACCCACAATATCCTCCTCCACTTTTCTGGATTGGTTTTCTGTCCCTGGCCAATCTGGCCCTATCTTGTCCACCCAGAATGGCTTGAGTCTGGAAAACATTATAAAAAGAGGGTTAAGCCTCACCTTCTTTATTGCGTGGCTTCACTGTGGATCAAACACTTCAAATGGATTGTGTCCTCCCACGTATTCCTCATCTTATGATAATTATCTCTCCAGCTTCAGCTGCTTCGGATTTCTTTTTAGACAGGGTACGATGTGTGCCGTCTCATCGAGTCGATGTCCCTCGAGGGCCTCCGTTCGACTGTTGATGTCATCAGTATAAGTATCGCACGCAGCACCCGTTGGCTTCAGTTCCGTTTTTCCGAGCTAACGCTTTGAGAGAATAATAGCGGACTTCGGTTCTTCTGTGAAATCACTAGTTATTTTCATTTTGAACATTTCTTCTTCGTCGGCACCATCGATGCCTAAGTCGGGCTTCAAGAAGTGCCAAGACTGTGGATCGAAGATATTGATCACCAACCCCCACCAGATGGTGCCTTGTTTCCAGGCATCGTACCTCCAACTGTGGCTCCTGTCAGGTGATGACCAAAAAGGCTCTCAGGGAGCGTAAAGGTAAATTGGCGGTGTGGAGATTACCTTCGAAGTATCCTTCAAAAAGTTTAAAAAAGACTGATGAGTCAAGGTATTCCTTTCAACGTAAAAAATGAAAGCGGTCTTGATCGAGAAGTCGATCACGCCATTCTTTGTAGTCTTCTTCGAAGAAGGCCAGGAAACTGCATCATAGGTTGCCTTCGACCTGCAGTGATTCCTCAGCTGAGGTAATCAGGTGTCCAACGAAATCAGACTCCCTGCTAAGTGGGATGCGTTTCATACTGAGATGCTTAAGATCTTCGAGAATGCGGCTTAGACTCCCTTGAAGGACAAGCAGAAAGCCCATGGCCCTGTTGATCTGCAAAAAGACGACAAAGGGAAGTCGAAAACAAAATCTTCAAAACCGAGCTTTAAGCCGGTGCTGCATCGATAAAGAACTCGATCCGACGAGAAATCGTTGAGGGCTTCGATGAGTCAGGAACCTAGCCCATCGAGGGTTCCATCAAAGAAGCACATGAAGTCAACTACGTCGACGCCTTCGCTGATTCCGTCGCCATCAAAGCTGTTGACAGCGGTATCGAAGTCGATGCTGACTAAGTAGATCCCGACTTTGAGGTAATTGTCGATAATTACTTCAAAAAAGTCACAGCCAGTGGTGGTACAGGAAAAGTTTTTCAAACCTTTACCTAAAGAATACTTTTTTAAGACTTTATCAGCCATCTATGAGGAAGATCATCCTTCTGATGATAACACACCACCTTTTGGGCTAGAACTCGGCACCCCTAATGTGCTATAAGAGCGAATCTCTGATGAGTCCAGATTAAGGGAATTATATGACAATCTTCAGTCAGCTAGTGGGTTAGATACCTCTCCCGAGTTAGAGTTTGGCAAACCAGATACAACTGGACATGCTGACTCCTCATATAGAAAACTAGTGAGTAAGATTATAGACTTTTTAGGCTGGAGCAGGCCGACTCCTTCTTTTGAACAAGATGATATGACAGACATCTTGGACCAGGGTCCCCAGAAAAATTCAATTTTACTTTTCCACACTACATTAGAGAAAAGGGTCTCTGCAAATTGGGAGAGACCAGAAACTGCGGCTGCAGTGAATATAAATTTTGCTAAAAAAAAACAGACTATCCAGTAGCGACGCAGAGTATCTAACTAAACACCCAACACCAGAAGGTTTGGTGGTACAGGCTGCTACATCTACCAAGCAGTCAGCATACCCATCCATCCCTCCTGAAAGGGATGATAAGAGAGTGGATGCCTGGGCGAAAAAGGGTTTTCCGGCTGGCAGTATGGCATTAAAATCATCAAATGTGACTTGTCAAGGTTTACGTTTACCCTATGGGACTGCGTAGCTATGGCGGTTGACCACATCCTGGAAGGGGAGGAACGAGACGGCTTGGTAAGGAGGCAATGGGTGAATGTCTCCAGTCAGGTCTGGATTCTGCAGACAGCATCAGCAGATCCATGGCAGCTAGCACAGTGTTACGGAGATTTGCGTGGTTGAGGAAGTCCGGATTTGCACCAGATGTGCAAGCTAGGCTACTCAACATGCCCTTTCACGGCTCAAGGCTGTTTGGCAGCAAGGCGGATGAGAGTTTGGAAAAGCTGCAGACCCGAAAGCAGCGGCTAAATCCATTAGCGCCGCCATTAGCCTCAATACCCCTACTCTGGCTCATCTTCCTAGAGGGGTAAGTCCTTTCGATTCTACTCCTCAATTGGAAGAGAAAGAGGACATGCCGGGCAAAGAGATCAGAGAAGATTCCCTCGTGCTGGACGAGGGAGAGGTGCTAAGCCAACCCAAGCAGCAGCAGCTTTACCCTCAGCCGCGGCAATACAGCTCTGGTTCTGGGCAATTCAAGAAGGAATCTCTGTGTCGGCAGTGCACCTAGTCTGAGAGGAGAACACAGCGGCAGACCCTCTGAGCAGGCAGAGCACAATCTCTCACGAGTGGCAACTAGCTCAGGAAGCCCTTCAAGCGATCTTCACCCTTTGGGGAACCACTCAAGAGGATCTGTTTGTGACCAGTGTCAACTGGAAGTGCAAACTGTTTTGCTCCAGCGAATTTCCTCCAAGAGGAGCTCTAGGGGACGCGTTTGTGGTAGACTGGGAGATTCCACTCCTGTATGCGTTTCCTCCAGTCCCCATCATTCCTCACGTGATCAGGAGATTGATAAAGTTTGGGAAATCCATGATCCTAATTGCTCCGGATTGAGCCAGGACGTGATACCCGGACCTTCTGGACATGTCCATCTTCCCTACAATGCGTCTTCCTCAAAGAGAGGATCTTCTCTCGCAAAAGGAAGGTTGAGTTCTCCATCCAGAGGTCAAGACACTCAGCCTTCATGCATGGTTTCTGAAAGGCTAAAATATAAGGATTGGCACCTTCCAGATGACGAAATGGAGATTTTGCTTTTAGCCAGAAGGCCAGCAACACAATCTTTGTACTGCTGCCGTTGTAAAAAGTTCAGCAGCTAGTGCAAGCATAAGAATGTGGATCCCTTTCTATGTGACACACCTATGGTGCTTTCCTTTTTGTTACATTTGGCAAATCTGGGGCTCCAGATTGGATTAATTAAGGGTTACCTGGCAGCGCTATCTATTTTAAAGCGCTCTTCAGAGGAGGATTCATAATTTAAGATCTCTCTGATTGTTCAATTCCTAAAAGGCCTTACTAATGTATTTCCACCAGTTCCATTCAATGTACCTGTATGGGATCTCAATCTGGTGTTAAGCTTTTTACATGCTTTCCTTTTAAGCCTCTACACTCATGCCCATTAAGATTGTTGGCTTTAAAAACTGTTTTGCTTATTGCAATAACGTCAGCCTGTAGGGTAAGCGAGTTGCAGGCCCTGTCCTGTAAGCATCCTTATACAGTTTTCCATAATGGCAAAGTTATTCTCAAGGTGAAACCTTCTTTCTTACTGAAGGTAGTTTCTGACTTCCACTTGTCGCAAAAAATGACTTTACCAAGTTTCTATCCACTTCCCCATCCAGGGAAGGAGGTGGAAAGATTACATAGACTGGACCCAAAAAGGGCTCTCAGTTTTTACATATCCAGAGTGTCTAAATTTTGCCAACATGCCAAATTATTCTGTTGAAAGGTAACCTTCTGTACACTTTAGTGGGTCCAACACATAAGCTTTATTGTCAGTTTCTTCAAGCTGTTACATAGGGGAACCACTGGATCCCATTGCCCAGGCTGGCTTCCTCCAACTGACTCTGGGTGGAACCTTGGGCTGACATACATAACTAAACATTCCACTAACTCACATCAACATTCTCTCAACTCATACCTACCAGACAAGCACTTTACAACACATCTCCTTCCCTTACACCAACCACACACACATACACAGCACATTACAACATATCTCCCTTTCTTCTAGAGACACTACATACACATACTCACAACAACAGCACACCTTTGAGTAGAGAAGTGGGTGGGTTGACAAAACCTTGTTGGTTGGTGGGGCTGGCAAGAGGATTGGTACTCCAGTACTGTCGGTAGTTATTTCACAATTCAGTCCTGAGTTTTGGCTGTGCATGGATATCTACTGTTTCAAGTGCAACATAACACATGAGGCACAATGTACCAGGTTGGTGAACCCCAAAAACAAAAAGACAGCCGACGCTTTTCAACCAAAGTCTTTCTCAAGGCTGTGTGAGGTGGGGGTTGGTGAGTGGTGGGAGAGTGAGTGGTGCAGTGACACATTGCATTTTATGGAGTCATGGTGGAGAGAATCATATAGTAATCCAAACATGGTTGGCTAGTAAGGTCATGCAAAGCAGTGACATATTGGGCTTTATGGAAGTGATGGTGGAGAAAAACATATGACATTCAGACATTTTTGGCCACAGTACGGCAATGAGAGGCAGGAGTAGAACAGCATGATATGTGCATAGAGATAATTGGTGAGTGGTGGGTGAGGTGGTTGGTGCAAAGTGGTAAGGTATAAATGTAATAATTAACATCATGATTGATACAATAGGCAGGTATTGAAACGTAGGGGAGGTCCATTTATACATTGAGTACCAAGGAGAAAGAGACAAGGGAAACGGTGGAATAAAAAATAAAGAGAGAGAGTTAGAGGGCGGCTGGTTAAGCTAGAAGTCAAATAGGTAAGTCACAGTGCAGGGCGTAGGGGGCTGTGCTTACCATTTAAGATGGGGTATGGGCTCACGTTAGAACATGTAGAGAACACACCCTGTATAGGGTACTGGGTGGTTGCTGGAAAGCTGGTCTGGAAGAAGAGACAAAATTTAAACGAGGAGTTGCGGCAGGTTGCATGTACAAGGATCAATCAGAGTGGCGTGTCGGAAGTGCGGGAGAAGTGGCCGGGTGCTGCCAAGCACAGAGGTGCTGGTGCGCATTGGGTGGTGCCGTGACAGGTTCATAGCATGAGTGAAAGGTGCGGGTAGCCGGCTAGATTGGAGGAAGGTCAGTGGTGCGTACACGTTGCGTTACCCCCGTGTGGGAGACCCCGAGGTGCAGGGAGGCGCTAAGGGAGGCCCGTTGTCATGAGGCGTGCCTGGCGGAGGAGAGAGTCCCATGGCTTGGGGGCAACCCCTCGTGGAGTGCTGCGGATCAATGAGAGGGTTGTCAGGCGATTTCTGGACCACCGGTTTGGTCGGATGACAACCTGGCGGAAGGTTGGTAACGAGTCCCGTGTGGCGGGAGTGACAGGGTCCTGAATGGAAGCCCCTGTTGTATGGACCGACGAGTTAGTGATTAACGAGCAGCTGCCATGACGGCGGCGGTAAAAACCCCCAGGGTGAGAAGACACGACTCGGCCGCTGAGGGGCGGGTGCCGCGTGGTGCATGAATGGTGCACTCGGGGGAGGGTTCGGTGGGCCTCGGGTTCGTGGTGCTAAAAGGGGAGTAAGTAAGGGGCCATGATGGTGTGAAGCCCATGGGTCGGGTCTGTTGTGAAACCCACAATCGTGTGCGGAGATGGTCCAGGGTGAAGGCATGGACGGGCGTTGGGCCAGGGGTGGGGTAGCGAGGTCTCACCTGAGCAGGAAGACCGTGTGCATCCGAGTGGTCCCAGTCATGGGCCAAGTGTAGCTAACTGGAATAAGACCAGATACTTCCGGGCTGGAAGCGAGGCTGAAGGATCTGATTGGATGGTTATCCGTGGGCTTGGTCATGACGTGGGCCTGGCTGGTTGGGTGAGAGAGCTGTCAGACATGGCAAGTCCTGCTGCTCCGTGTTGTGAAAGAGGCAACTGTGAGCAAGGGCGGGAACCCTGTGTTAATTGGTGAGGACTGCTGGTCGCAGGGCAGAGAGGCGCACCAGCAAGGTGGCCCTGTAAGGAAGGTGGGATTTAATTAGAAATATGCCCTGGAGATCCCCTCGGTGTTGTGGCTGGGCAAGATAGAATGCTATTTGGTTGGAGGGCGGCACAGGTCAAGCTGACCAGTCAAGAAGTAATACACAAATAAAGGTAAATGCATATTAGTTAAATGATTTCTCCGGGAGTGTGGATGCAGAGCCAGAGCGTGATCCAAGGGATGGGATTGAAAAAATAGGTGGAGCAAAAGGAGACATGGAACACAAGCAAGGAAAATAGGAGGTTAGCTTATAAGAAAACATGGAAATCATGATCACTGTTGAGGCCAATTGTTACGCCTCTATATTTGCATATTAGTTTTGCTTCTCTCTGGCGCAGGTGGAGTTCCCTGTCTCCTCCTCTTGCATCTGCCGGTATTGTTTCGAGTCCCACAAAGGCAATTTCATCTTTGCGTGCCCACTGGTGTTTTTCTTGCCAGTGCAGAGCCAGTGGGTATTTGACATCTTGGGAATGTAGGTTACTCAGATTTTCTTGAATTCTGATCCTGAGTTCCCTCTTGGTACTTCCGATGTATTTTCGATCACACACACATATTATGGCATATATGACATATTTCGATTTACAGTTAATAAATTGATTGATGACTTTAGTGATACTGACACACACGACAATTGTCTTGGTGTTTCTGGCATGTTTGCACATAGAGCAAGTTCCACATTTGAAAAAGCCAATAGGTTTTGCTCTTGTGAGCCAATGGTCATCCATTTTTGGAGTTGGTGCCATGAAGGATGGGCTGAGGATTGTCTTCAAAGTTTTGACCTTAGTGTAGGTCAGGCATGGTTTGTCTGGTATCCATTCTCTGATGTCTTCATCTATCGTCAAAATGTGCCAGTGTCGTCTTAGGATTTTCTGGACTTCTTGGTTGTCACTGCAATATTGTGTGATGTACCGGATTTCAGTGTGGGTATTGGTCTCTCCTATACATGGATCTTTGGGTGTGAGCAGCATGGTCCTTTCTCTTTTGCTAGCCGTATCTTTGGCTATGTCGATTTCATGTTGGGGATATCCTCTCTCCGTGAATCGGTTCATGAGCGTTGAGCATTCTTGGCCATAATGCGTCTGTGTACTGCAATTCCTTTTGGCTCTCAAGAATTCACCTTTGGGAATGTTGTTTATGACTGGTTTTTTGTGACAGCTTGAGAGGTGGAGGACCGAGTTGACTTCCGTTGGTTTCCCAAAAGTGGCAGTTGTCAGTTCAGCTCTTATTGGCATGATGGTGATGTCCAGAAAATCAATTTTGGTGCAGCTTGAAGTCCCATATAGGTCGAGTCCAAACTGATTGTTGTTAAGGTATTCTTGAAATAGCTCTAGTTGTTTAGCTGTACCAGACCAAATCATCAGGATGTCATCTATGTAGCGAAACCATTTGTGGACAAACTTGTTGAAATCGATGTTGGCAAATGCTTGGAACCTGCTCGAAATGATGCGTGAGCAAATTGCCCATGGATGGTGCATAGGTAGCCCCCATGGCTATCCCTTTGGTTTGTTTATAGTATCGCTGGTTGAACAGGAAGATGGTGTGAGTTAGAGAAAAGTCGAGAAATTCTTTTGTGAGTTCCAGGTGAGAGCAAAATGAAGCAGAGGCTTTGGCGAATGCAAAATCGATTGCTTTAAGAGCCAGTCTATGGTCTATGGCCACATACAAAGCTTTCACGTCCAGAGTCACAAGTGTATAATCGTTATGCCAAGTGACATCTTGTAGTACCAGGAGTGCATGCATGGTATCACGAAGGTAAGTTGGTATTTTAGGAACTTCTGGTGCCAATACATTGTTGATATATTTGTTCAGGGTTTCTGTTATCCATCCAGTCCCGCTCAGGATGGGACGTCCTTCAGGTACCTGGTTGAATTTCTTGTGCACCTTAGGAAGGAAATAGATGGTGGGCATCCTGGGGTGTCTAGGCTGCAGGTATTTGATTTCATCATCTGTCAGGAGACCACGGCAGTGCCATTTGGTCAACATTGTGTTTGCAGCAAGTGTCATTTCCTGGGTCGGGTTACTGCTCAAGGTGTCATAGCAACCAAGGGATGATAGGTGATTGTTGGCCATTGTTATATAGTCTGATCTATCCATGATCACCACATTGCCCCCTTTGTCAGCTTCCTTGATTATGATTTTTTGATTTGCTTGCAAGCTCTTGAGTGCATGTTTTTCCTGATTGGTAATATTGTTGGACATTCTGGTCCGTTTGTCTTTAGTCTGTTCTTCCAGGAGCTGTAGGTCCCTGGTTACCGCTTTGGTGAAGATTTCAATTGCATTGTCTCTGTAGATTGGGTGTGAATTTTGATTTGGGCTTGATTTCAGGAATTTTGAGGTTCATCTCATCAATGTTGAGGTCTTTAATTGCTTGTTGTATGGTCTGTCCATTGGTACCAGTTAGATCCGCTGGAGATGCTAATAGGTGAGTATGTTCTAGATGCTCCATATTGATTTCACTCAAAGGTACATGTATGGTTTTGGGGTTTTTCCATTTGATTTGTTTGGCGAAAAACCTCTTGAGTTTCAGCTTTCTGGTATATTTGAACAAATCAATGTGAGCGTCCACATAGTTTGTATAGTTGGAGGGTGCAAACGAGAGACCGTTGTTAAGTATGTTGATGTCACTGCCAGTGAGGATGAGAGATTCATCACTATGTTCGGGGTCTCAGAGTTCTCTGTTGTAGTTGTGTTTGCGATCTTGAGTAGAAAAGAGGGTTCAACCTTTGAAACAGTGTTGGCGCTCTAAGTGGAGAATATTGCAAAGATACAGAATGGTAATGATAGAGATGCTGCAGTAGAGGGATGCCACAGAGGCTGACCTGGGCTAGGACAAACTTGGAAGAGAAAAGCCCTCCTGTTGCGCTTCTCGAAGTTGAATTAAATACTCAAACAAAAATGTTCAGATTCCTTTTAGTTTTATTTAAATTGTAATTCTGACAAAAATTGGCACATTTACGTCCAAAAGTAAAGAAAATGTTTGTTTAGGCAAAAATAAATTGTTTTGAGAGTATCAAAAGTTGAAGCTTTCAGGACAATGTGAAATCTTGAGTTGTTTTCACTAAGATTTAGTCTTTATCCTTTGAGAAAGTCCTGTGAATTCTTGAGTTGTTTTCACTAAGATTTAGTCTTTATCCTTTGAGAAAGTCCTTAGTTAAATGCACTAGGTCTTGTTTATAAGTTGAAATAAATCCTTGTTAATTTGGGATCTTTATTGGTTTGGTGTCCTTAGTTCAATTCACTAAGTCTCATAGGTTAAGAAAGTCCTTGTAGGTTTAAAAATCCTATTGAAGTTTAGATCAATGCAGTGAGTAGGTGACACCTACGAACGAGAAGGAACACTAGAATCCTAACGACCAGATCAG
Source organism: Ambystoma mexicanum (assembly GCF_040938575.1). Classification (NCBI taxonomy): domain Eukaryota; kingdom Metazoa; phylum Chordata; class Amphibia; order Caudata; family Ambystomatidae; genus Ambystoma; species Ambystoma mexicanum. The sequence continues at coordinate 188,319,276 of NC_090932.1, forward strand.
ATGGAATCTATTAATTCTATAAAAACTGAAGTGAATCAACACCATCAACCAATTTGACTTGACCATAATTCTACACCCTTTCATATTGCTCCTGAAGAACCACCGTGACCGTGCGTCGGAGAAACACGTGTCGAGGAACTAACATTTTTTCAAGCCAAGGAACGTGGTTTCCACATTATTAGAATCTAAGGGAACACTACAAATTGAAGTACTCACTGCATTGATCTAAACTTCAATAGGACTTTGCAGAAAAGAGGTTTTTGGTGTCGTTTTTTCTAGATTCAAGAGTCTGCCATGGTTGGTCTGTTGCTGCGGGGGTTCAGTCCCTAAAATCTGATTGCAAGGGGTAAGGAGTTTGGTGTCAGGACAGCAAGGTCTCCTGCGCAACTAGTCGTCTGTGTTCAAGGTTTGGCCTTCTAGCTTAACCAGCCGCCCTCTAACTTTGAGGAGATGTGCTACTCTGTAAAACAACTGTGGGGTTACCCCCCCCCCCTTAATCACCTGGGAAAATACTATTCCCACTTCTCTTAAATGGGGGCAAGCACGACCTCCCCATTAACACTTTTGGGAGAAAGAACCGTCTCTGCGGGAGGCATGACCATCCATCTATCCTTCAATGGGATCCACCAATTCTCATTTACCTTTACAGGAAAATACTATTCCCACTACTCATAAATGGTGGAAGGCACTCGTACCTCAATAGCAAAATACTATTCCCTTTTCTCATAAATGGCGGCAGGCATGACCTCCCCATTGCCTGGCTGTATTACCATTCCTTTATACTTATATGGGATCCACAAATTCCATTTACATATACGGGAAAATACTATTCCCACAGGAAAATACTATTCCCACATCTCATTAATGGCGGCAGGCATTACCTCCCCATTACCACTTGCAGGAGGCGTGACCACTCCTATATTATTCTATGTGATTCCCATTTGTCTCTATGGAACTAACAAACCCATACTCCCATCTCTAGTGAAAGGCTTATCCATCCTCTACCACTAGCAAAAGGCATGACCTCACTTCAACATACCAGGGTTGACTGACTCACTCAGCCACACTTTAAGTGACATTTTTATCACATTACTTTTACTGTGTATTTCAAACAGTATTTAACATCTTTATGCTCCTAAAAGTCCAAGTTGCGTTCTGGCAACTTAATGCTTCAAATCCTCAAACATTCTTATCTCTAATATCACGCTTAGCATAACACTTACCCACATACCACTCATACAGCATACACACTGTGGGCCTCATTACAACCTTGGTGCTAAGTGCACCAACTTTACCACCATGGTGTAAACTCCGTTTACACCATGGTGGATGGCGGATTTACCGCCCCATTCCAAGGTGAGTGGGGCGGTAAATCCCCATTTCCCATTTTCCCTTCCCCATTCCCATTTTTGCCCCATAGGGCATAATGGGAGTGGGGAAGGCGCTAATTACGCCGCCGTAAATTACGGCGGCGTAATTAGCACCATGGCAGGTTAGCGCCATGGATTTTAACGCCTGCTAAAAGCAGGCGTTAAAATCAGAATCAGGCGTTAAGGGTTAACGGTGGCGTTAACCCTTAACGCCTGAGTTGTAATGAGGCCAGTAATTACACTCCTGTATGTCCATGTTGCATTCTTGCAACTGTATCCTGTAAATCCTCAAATTGTTATATTCTTCATTGCAGCATCACTTCTACTTCTTCTCCAACATGTTGAATTATTTAAATAAAAGGATACAACTCTGATGAGTTTCTCCAGCGTCAAAAAAACACTTCACTCCCCCACCATTCCGTCCTTCGTTGGAGTGCTACTAGCAATCCCATGTCTGCTTGATGCTGCATAAACCGTTACCCTGCTACGCTCTTGTGATACACAGCATTCACAACCCGGTCACTTTAATCCTGCTTACCCGGCACACGGGGCAGTGTGTATCTCACAGCACTCCACTCGACATCCTCCGTTCTAGGGATAGACCGTCCCATACTTCATTATCGCTAACACAGGCACGTGTCCCTACAGGACACGGTGCATACTATCTCCCTTAGCACCCAAAACTCCTGACCCTCCCGCTCTTGTTGCCGTCCATGCAGATCTTCACTTCCTGCTCACGTTAGATGCGTTGTTAGGTTCCTTACTCGAACCACTCTTCACTATGCTGCTGCCCGTTCACTTCCGACTCCAACAGCGATGGGGCCGAACTTGGGCACTTCTTAATAATCGCCATGTTGACATGCTCCACCTGTGACGTCATCATTTAGATCTGACTGTCGCGCCACACCGAGCTCTGCAGAACCAACTGCCAAACGCTCCTGATACTCCTTATTGCCCCCTCAGTGGTGTTTGTCCCACTTTTCAGCATATACTACGCCATCACAGATCCGAACTGGGACCTCCCTGCCGAGGCGCAGATCCACGCACCATACTTAAGGTATGTGTCCATTACTGCAGATTTCACATTTCGCTCTTTCGCATGGGATCAAAAGCTCTGATCCTTCTTTACTTCATGGGAACTTCTATCCCTTGCCCAGGAGCACACCCTTACCTATCAGCTTGGGATCACTAGTACTCAGCTACTTATTACTCCTGAGTACCATGCAGGGCATTACTTTCTCATCCCCCTCTGGAAATTGCACAAAGCTTCTGTTTCTCAAAACCTTTTCAGGGGTGGAGCTTTACTTCTGTTGGGCTCATGTTACCCTTACTCTCGCCTCTAGGTACTGCGCAGGACTTTTTTAGTTCATGCCCCTTTCTTTCCCTTTGTTACAGCGCAGGGCCTTTGCTTCATTACACTTTCCCTTGTTTTCAGCGCTGGGGCTTCTCTTCTCCCTGGTTGCAGCGCAGCGCTGCGCTTGTCTTCCCCTTCTTGCTTCCCTGGATGCTGCGCTGGGGCTTCTACCCCTTTCCCTGGGTGATGGGACTTACTTCTTTCTCCTTGGGGGGCAGTGGTTCCTCTCCTTCTCTGCTTCTCCCCCCTCAGCAGACTTCTTACTCTTCTTTCTTTTCTTTGCACGCAGGTTCTTAGTTTCCTCATCACCAATGTTGAAAGGTAACCTTCTGTACACTTTAGTGGGTCCAACACATAAGCTTTATTGTCAGTTTCTTCAAGCTCTTACATAGGGGAACCACTGGGTCCCCTCACCCAGGCTGGCTTCCTCCTACTGACTCTGGGTGGAACCTTGGACTGACATACATAACTACACATTCCACTAACTCACATCAACATTCTCTCAACTCATACCTACCAGACAAGCACTTTACAACATATTCATTGGCTATACTGGCCCCAAACTGGGTCTAGCTGTTACTAAACAAACCATATCCAGATGGATTATTCTGGCTATTGGTGAATGTTACAGATTAGCGGGCAAGGACCCGCCGGAAGGCCTAAGAGCACATTCCATAAGGGGCATGGCAGCCTCTGCTGCTCTTCAAAGAGGTGTCCCAATCAAAGACATTTGTTCAGCGGCCACTTGGTCGTCTGTCCATTCTTTTGTGAGACATTACTATCTGGATTCATCCTTCAGTCAAGGAGGACAATTTGCAAAAGCGGTCCTTCATTCAGTACATGATTAGATTTTTTTTTTATTTGTACTCCCACCACCAAATTATTACTGCTTTCGGAGTCTATCATAAGATGAGGAATACGTGGGAGGATACAATCCATTCGAAGAACAAGTTACTTTCCCCTGGTAAAGTTCTTTCGATTGGATGTTCCTCTTACGTATTCCGCATCGCCCCTCCCAGCCTACCCTGATGTCCAATTGTGTCACACTTTATGCTTTCTTTGAGCCTAAGGTCTGTGGTACGCCTGGTAATTCCTCTTCAGGAGTGGGAAAAACAGAACTGAAGATAACTGGCGCTGCATGCGCTACTTATACTGATGATGACGTCGACAGTCGAATGGAGACCCTCGAGGGACATTGACTCAACGAGACGGCACACAGCGCCCCCCATCAAAGCAATTTTTTCCAAAGCAGCTGAGGCTGGAATGATAATTATCATAAAATGAGGAATACGTGGCAGGAACATCCAAACAAAAGAATGTTACTAGGGATAAGTAACTTGTTCTTTGGTGGCGTAGGAAGGGCAAGGTTCAAGTTTGTGCCCCTGGTGCTGGTGATTATGGTAAAGTTCTTGTGGGTGGGGGGGACTGTTCTCTTTCTATTCCCTCATGCCTGGGGAATTTGTCCATACATGTGTGTGCTCCCCAGTGATTCTAGGTGACACTGTGCAGCTCCTTTGTCTGTCACACTGGCTCACGGCTTAACTCTGCACTCTCTCTCCTCTGTCTTTTCGGATATTGCAGTCCTGTTTTCCCGTGGCACTGGAGTGTTTTCTATGTTCTAGGGCTGGGGTTGAGTCTCTGGTTGTCTTGCGACTTTGACAGCTTTCAGTAGTGGCTGATGCTGCATGGTGTGGGTCTTTCGCGCAGGCTCCCATTGAAGTTCTCGCTGCTGTTTCTCCGGTTCAGACGCCTTCTTCCTAGAAGGAAAAAATAAAGACTGACGAACATTTTGCAATGAAGGTGTTGTTTGAGTTAGGTGAGTACTGCAAAACCCATGCTGGCACAGGCAGGGAAAGCAGGGATTTGGACACTCTTCATTGAGTCTGCCCTGAGGTTTAGGACTAAGTCTCGTCTCCTCTCTACCTCACCAATCTCGTGAAAAGAGGGGTTCCTACCCTCTTTTGACAAGGCCCGGTAAGTGGCCCCTTGTCACATACCTCCACCCTTTCTTCCTCCGTCATCCTCTCCCAGTCAGCTAACTGACTACAGATACCGTGACAGAAAGTCCAAATTGGGTCAGTGGCCCCTTGTCACATACCTCCACTCTTTCTTCCAAGTCCCATGTGTCATCCTCTCCCAGTCAGTTAGCTGATTGTACTGTGACAGAAAGTCCAAGTTGGTTTGTTTCGTGCCTGTCTTGTATTGCAGAGTCTATGGGCCTCATTACACGTTTGTGAATTTTTACGGCCCCTGGCAATGGGGAAATACAGGGCCATTACAACCCTGGCGGACCCTGTATTTCCCCATTGGCCGGTGCTGGAAACTTTTACTCCCCATTCCCATAGGGCTCAAATGGGAATGGGGATGCCGGTAGCACCGGCACCATTCAGAATGGTGCCGGTGCTACCGGCAGTGTCTGCTCGCGGGTGCCGGTACTTGTAGTTTGGTGGTCTGGTAACAACGGTACTGGTAAGCTTACCGGTACCATTGTTACCGGAACAGCAAACTTGTAGTGAGGCCCTATGTCTATGTCTGTGTGTATTTATAGAGCACTACGGGACAAACCATCTAAGTGCTATCCTTCAGAGATATGCAATGAAACTTTTAAGTCTCTTTCTGAAATCAAGTAGATTTATTTTTGTCTCTCTGAAATCCTATGGAAATGCATTCCTAAGTTTGATTGGCAGCGCATGGAAAGACAACCCCATTGCTCTAGCTCATTTTATTATGAAACCAGTTCGAAGCAAAGCTTGTGAAGATCCAAGAGGACGTGGGAGAATAGAGCTGAAATTTAAAGGAATGGTTCAGTCAACATTTTTTATTGCCCCTACGGGTCGGCCATGTGTTTTTAAGCCTAAGTCGCTCGATTTTAGAAAACTTTCCTATGAACCTTACCCAAGTTTTCGTCCGTTAAACGCACGCGAAAACAGGCATCAGGGAGCTGCCATTTTGTGATAATCCTATCATTTCCCCCATCGCCCTGGCTGACCTGCTTTTGTGGCACTAAATCATATCCCCGCCCCTGAGCCTGACATTATCAAAACATTCATATTCCCCCGCCTCTCTCCGTGACGTTTCTGTGCTGCGTAGGCAAACGCGCCGAGTCGTCTTCTACGCGACTTCACACAGAACCCGGAAACCAACACAGATCAACTCACAACACAGCGCGCCACAATTCAGAATATGAAACTGTACTTTAAAATCAAACAGCAACACGGTACATTTGGTAAAGTACATTTATTTGACATTAAATGTTTATAGAATATTCAGCAATTGCCATATGAACTCTGAAAGTCATTTATTTTCTTTTATCTCTATCCGCAAATCCGTAAAAGTTTATCGTGAGTCACGCGCTGTTCCTTTATGGTACACAGGGTGTTGGTTTTGGTTCAAAGAAGCACTTTTGTCGCACGTTGAACTGCAAGGCTGTTCCATCAAGTAGGCACTAGGCCAGCGTAAAGGTTGATATGTTGCTTCTAGCCGCTAGTACCGCGTAAGGGCATATGGGCTCTTGGCGATCGTCCCATAAGATCATCAGGATTGTGCAGTTGTTTACATTAAGCTGCAGCTGGCGGTTAAAAAAACCATCTGCCGGTGTCTGAAACTGGTGGCGGTGGCAAAAGGGAAGGATATACCTGTTTTGAAAACATAAAATTTATAATTAGTCTCGCCAGCCGATCTTTATTAATATTATTCATTTTATTTATTACGGCCGAGCTGAAACTATTTGCTTTCAAGGATAGTGCAATGGACTATGTTCGGCTCTAAAATCAATGCGAAAACTAACGAAATAAATCGAGGTTAGTACACAATGAGAAACAACTTTTTGTCTACATGCGTGTGGAATGTGGACCTGCATGCCCATGTGCCCGCTACAAGGACGATCCCACAAACGTTTTCCAAGCTCTTCATTCATTCATTTATTCATACATCCATTTATTAATTCTTCATTCCGGTATAAAAACGTCTAAAGAGTTACTTACATTATATTTGCAATTTCCATTGGGTCTCTGCGTAATGCAGTCCGTAAATTCCACTGTGCTCTTGACAACGATTTTTTGTATACTGAAGTAACATGAAACTCGGTCTAGTTTCAGAATTTTCTGCCTTATCGTCTCTTACGTTATTGCACCCCCCCCCACCCCTTTCAAATGAAGTTCTTTCGGCATGGTCCCTGTCTCTCAAGGTCAAAAAACAATAGAACCTTATACTGCCAGTGCGAGTTGTGGGCCTCTTTAGGGCGCGAGCTGAAAATCAAAGCCGCTGACCTTCACTAGAAATGAGCATACATTCTTTCTTTGCAACATCCCGTAGTAAAGCCATCTGTGAGAACTTGAAGTTTCGAATCCATCTATGTAGTGCGTCTCAATGTGCAAATGCGAACTGGCTTCTCTCCCATCTGCAACGGCTTGCTTGGCGCGTTCTAAGGCCCCCAATTTTGTCCTCGTTGTCTGCGAGCTTTGAAGCCCCAAAGAACCATAACTATTGAGACTTTTAATTTTTTGGGGAAGGGCAGGGAAAGTATAAAGTACCTGAGGAGTTGAGTTGAAAGTGAGATTTATTGTTTGTTTGTTTTATTATTTGCAATACGCAAGCCTCCCCTCGGTTAACAGTGCCCAGCATTTAGAAGAGATTGTGAAAATTAGTTACATCAACATAAATATATACATACACATATAGACAAGGTCAGCAATATGAGGTGAATAGAGAGAGAATTCAAAGATGACACCCAGGTGTTTGGCACCCAGGATGGTGAAGGTAGGGGTTAGGGTTAGCGTACTTTGTATGAACACTGTACAATAACATTTATTTACAAAAAGACAATCGTATTACAATTATTTAAACCGGGATTTGTACTTCACAACCAGCTCTCCTTTGGGTGGACATGGCACAGTGGCAATGTTAGGTGGCAATGGATCAGTGCTCTGCACAGAAACGTTCCAAATTCCATATCTGTGCTTCTCTAATACAGCAACAATAAGGCTTTTGACAAAGTGGCGGTGGCAAAAGGGACCCATTGCTCGATCACCCATTGCTTACTTCTTTTTGAAAAGGCCTTAGTGTAGCGAGGCATCCTTACATTACCCTTAGTCCTAGATTGTTCACGGCCGAGATTCTCCTTATGGGCCAAGACCGCTAGTAGAGTCCTGTGTCTCATGCCCTGTATGCTGAAATGCAAGCGCTTTGGCCTGTACTTTAGGCACATATTGTGGAACACCTCCAAACCTCCTGTGTGACAGAATTCTGTCAGTCCCCTCAAATCTCTTGATAGAGTTTTATTGAAAACAATCTTCTCAATGGCTTTGTGTGTCGGTGAAGATGGATTCAACTACTTCTTCTTCCGTGCCTCCACTGGGGACAAAGGGCCATGTTCACATTGGTGGAAATGTAGGTTTTCTGACCAGCGGTGCACGTTGGTACAGTGGTGCATCAGTGACCGCCATTTTTCAAGTAGTATTTCCACTGACCCTTCACAAGTTTTGGAGCTCCACCAAAGATGGTTGCTGATAGACTGGGACCACCCTGAAATACTTTCCAAACCTTTTTTTTCCCCTGCAGACGAGATTTTCTTATTGATTGATTTAGCAAGATGCCATACGTCAAATTGATGTTTAATATGTGGGAACTGCTCTCTCAATGTCTTGGCAATTGAAACGTGTCTGTCCGTGGCTATGAGGTCGATGTGCATTCCCCTCGATTGCAGATATTGCACTGATTTTATAAATCCTAGTTTCTCCATGGCCACTGACGATGTACATTGTGTTACCTGCACGACCACCGAACTCACAATTTTCTTACTATCCATGTCCTGAAAGTGGTAGGTGGAGTGCTTGGCAGAAAATCCAGGGCTGTCGCACTGTCCATCACCGGGTAGCCTGAATCGTTTGCCTTCGAATGTACTTGCTAGAGACAATTGTTCAATTTTCCAAGCATCACTAATGGCCGGAAACAGATAATCATGTTGGTATTTGTAGTACTGCGTTTTTTAAATGAAATGGAGTCCCACAAACTGAAAGAAAGACTTTAACTTTCTAAAACTGGACCCACTAAAAAGTGATGCAGCTGCACACAGTAGATTGCCTGCTGGCAGTTTCACCAGCATCGGTTGTGCAGACCATGAGAACGTATGATGTAATCTACAGGCGGCATGTATTGTATTACTGCCTTGTTTTTGACAAGTCACATGAATCAATGGCTTCCCACATACTTTCCCTCTGACGGAATGCCCACATTTCAGCATACTTATAATATCCATCAAACAACTGTCGAATACTATGCATTTGTCCTCTTTCATTAGACTGTCATCCTGTGTCAAAGTTGTTTCGGCCTGTGACGTTGAGGACATATCACCACATTTGAAAGAAATTTTGCTGCTATCAAGTTCTGATGCGTCGGTGAATGCTGCTGCAGGTTAATTCTCTGTCATTTCAACATCTGCTACTTCAACATTGATGGGAGAACACAACAATGTCGACAGCTTTTCTGGTGGCAATTGTTTGGCGGGTGTAGATTGTGTGAATTGATCTGCGACTACTTCAGAGCTATCTTCAATACATCCAGTATCATGTTGTTGCGGTGGTGCAGTCGTACTGTAGCAATGGTCCAATACAACTTTGCCGGATTATCCGGACACATTCATTTCATTTTCTGTACATTGGACATGAGCATCCCAAGTCTCAACACGCCGCATCTGAATTAATAGTTCCTCCATAGCCTCCATAGTGTAAATGGTCTGGCAAGCAACATCTCTCATTCGCTTCACTGTCTGTGTATGTATAGTTCGTAGACCCACGGGTAACTAGAGGACAGATTGGAAAAGGGATGTTCAGTTTAAACACAAGATAACGTATAGTACAATTGACTTGAAAAAAACATAAAATAGTCCCCAGCACAAAATGTTTTCTAAAGTTATGAACTGTTTGTAACTAACCTTATTTTTGTTTCTTTTCTTTGCAACTTTTTTGACTCGACCTTCAACATCTGCACGCTGTTGCTCCGATACGTATCCGCATGTCTCCCCTTCCTCTTGCGCTGCAACGACTATATTTTCTGTATCCGCATAGACAGCACAGAATGAGGCTCCATCGACTCCCTGAAACATAGTATTTTCATTTCGAGGGGATTGGGTCCTCCAACGTATTCCATATCTATGACAGGTAATCACCACAGCTGTGCTGCTTCGGAAACTTTTTTCTGCGTCCTGCGTCGATGACGTCGATGCGCCGTCGTCGAGGACCTCCCCCGACGTCCGACGTCATCCGATGTGATAAGTAGGATGCACGACGCCCTTAGCCTCAGTTCTGTTTTTTCCGCGAACGTGTTGCTTTGTGAATCTCGGTTACGCCTCGACTCTTTGGTGTTCTGTTCTTCTCGGTTCCTCGAACCTGTTCGTTTTGGTGAGAAAATCCTTCGTAAGAAGATGTCTTCTACTTCGTCTTCGACCCCGCGTCCGGGCTTCAAGAAAGGGAGTGTGGGTCCAAGATGTCGGTGACGGACTCGCACGACGCCTGCCTCTGGTGCCTCGGGGAGGCCCACGACACAGATGACTGTATCGACTGCCAGTCGCTCACGTCCAAAGCCTTATGGGAACGTAAGAAGAAGTTGTCGGTAGGTCGGGTGTCCAAGCCCCGGAAGTCGAAGTCTGCGGGGCTTTCGACAGATGATTCGAGAGGTGACTCTCTGCGTCGTCGTCGGAAGTCTCGTGGGTCTCCTTCTAGGAGTCGGTCTCGCCACTCCTCGGCCTCTTCGAGGCCTTCTCGGAAGCGCCGACAGCGGTCGTCTTCCAGGTCCTCTTCTGAGGACTCTGCCCGGCACGTCACTTACCCCACCAGCCGTGCGACGCCGGAGGAATGGACTTCCTTCGGGAAGAAAATGCTGGCGATTCTCAAGTCGCAGGGTATTAAGCTGTCTGCGCGCCCGAGTGGGGTCGTCCGTGAGAGGTCGAGAGACACCGCTCGCAAGAGTGGTCGGCACGAGTCACGGGAGAGGTCCCGTTCGGACAAGGGGACTCGTTCTCGACGTACCCTTTCCAGGTCCCGGCCCTCGATGCGTTCGAGACCGTGTGCACCTGTGATGTCTTCGAGGAAGACATCGACGCCTGAGGCGTCGAGGGCGTCGACAGGCTTTCTCGAGGCTCCGGCTCCGAGGAAGTTGTCGAAGCCATTGACGCTCAGGTCGTCGAAGGACACACTCGGAGCACCGGCTTCGAGGACTGTGTCGACGCCGTCGATGCTGGCGGCGCTGCATCTTACGTCGACGTCGATTTACTCGACGTCGACGCCGATCCTCTCGGCGCCGATGCCTGTTCTCTCGACGCCGGCGCCGATTCACTCGACGCCCTCGACGCATTTTGTGGCCGGGGTGTCGGAGGTGCCCCGTGGCACGGGGGAACCCCCTAGGAAGGCTCTGGTTAAGAGCAAGCACTCTCGGGTCATAGTCAATTTGACGATTTGAGGCAGTCACTGCATGATGCCGGTGGACTGGACACCTCTCCGGAGGTGGAGTTTTGTAGGCCTGAGCCTGGCTCTCATGACGATTCCTCGTACCGGCGCCTTATGGCTAGGGTCTCCGAGTACTTGGGATGGTCTGCTCCTCCAGGGGAGTTTGTGCAGGATGATCTCACGGACATCCTTGATGTTGGTCCCCCAACTGACCCGGTACTGCCGTTTCATATGGCTCTACAGAGAAGGGTGGCGGCGGCTTGGACTGCTCCGGAGAGTCTCCCGGCGGTGGGCAGGTCCTTGTCGCGAAAATACCGTCCAGCCAGTAGCGACCCCTGCTACTTGACCAGGCACCCCACTCCGGAGAGTTTGGTGGTGCAGGCGGCCACGGCCCTGGCAAAGCAGGCGTCGTACCCTACCATCCCTCCTGATAGGGACGACAAACGTTTTGATGGCTGGGCGAAGAAAGTGTTTTCTTCAGGTGGTATGGCGCTTCAGACGGCCAACTCCATATGTGCCTTGTCTCGTTTCACACACACTCTGTGGAACTGTGTTGCGTTAGCGGCTGAACATATTCCCGAAGGGGACGAACGGGATGGTTTCCTTGCTATGGTCCAGGATGGTAAGGATGCCATGTGTGAGTCCGTTCAGTCGGGTTTGGACATGGCTGAATGCGTCAGCAGGTCCATGGCGGCCAGCACCGTGATACGCAGGTTTGCGTGGTTGTGGAAGTCGGGGTTTGCTCCTGATGTGCAGTCCCGGCTCCTCAACATGCCCTTTGACGGTGAACACCTTTTTGGCAGCAAGGCTGACGAGAGCCTTGAGAGGTTGCAGACCTCCAAAGCTGCAGCGAAGTCGTTGGGCGCTGCAGTTCGCCAACCTCCGCCTTTTCGTCCTAGGGGACAGCAATGGAGGGGTGGTTCCTTTCGCTATTACTCGTCCTTCAGTAAAGCGAGAGGAGCTGGCAGTCAAAGAGGCCAACGCAGGGGTACCAGAGGTGGACGACAGGGTACCCGTGGTGCCAAGGGCGCTCGGGCAGTTACCTCTTTGCCCTCAGGTAACGCCGCAGCCGCTACCACTCAGTCATGAGGCCATGTCCCATGGTTCGCCGGTTGGGGGAAGGCTGGCGCAGCATCTTGTAGAGTGGCGTGCCATTACTTCAGATGTGTGGGTTCTGGAGATCATAACCCACGGCTAATATCTTCCCTTTCGGCAGAGGCCTCACGACAATCCACCAGGGAACCTCTCTTTGAAGAGTCCGGATCCGCTCCTTGCGCATGAAATTCAATCCCTTCTGGAGAAAGGCGCCATAGAACTGGTGCCTGTAGCGGAGAGGAACAAGGGATGGTATTCCCCTTATTTTTTGATTTTGAAGAAAGACGGGGGATTGAGACCCATCATGGATTTGCACGGTTTGAACAAACTCCTCAGGAGGGACAAGTTCAAGATGGTTACTCTCTCTCAAGTCCTCCAGGCCCTTCATCTTCAGGACTGGTTGGTGTCTCTCGACCTCAAGGATGCTTACTTCCATGTGCCGATCCATCCCAAGCACAAGAAGTACCTGAGGTTCGCGGTTGGCGACTCACACTTTCAGTTTCAGGTCCTGCCGTTCGGATTGACCTCCGCCCCGAGGGTTTTCACCAAGCTCATGGTGGTGGTGGCAGCGCATCTCAGGCAAGGGGGGATTCATGTCTTCCCCTACCAGACGATTGGTTGATCAGGGGGAGCTCTCCCGAGCAAGTCCTGGATCATCTGTCCGTCACCTGCCACTCCCTTCACAGGCTGGGCTTCTCCCTCAATTTAAAGAAGTCCCATTTGACGCCAACACAGCGCCTCCAGTACATCTGAGCAGTGCTCGACACTTCCCTGGGGCAGTGTTTTCCTCCCCAGGTGAGGGCTCTTCACATTCAGCAGATGGTGCACAAGTTTCAGCTTGCCCAGACGCTCCCAGCGTTCCAGTTCTTGAGGTTGCTCGGCCTCATGGCATCCTGCATTCTTCTGGTGCCAGAGGATCGCCTGCGGATGAGATCTTTGCAGTGGGCACTCAAGATGCAATGGTCGCAGTCCTCCGGCAGGATGTCGGACCCGGTTCAGGTGCCGCCCTCGGTCGCCCATGACGTTCTGTGGTGGGCCGTCGAAGGGGGTTCAGTTTTGGCTTCCCTGGCCGGAGGTGACGATCGTGACGGATGCATCCCTCACGGGATGGGGAGCTCATGCCAACGAGCTGACAGTCAGCGGTCGTTGGTCTCCGTCGGAGTCCAGACTCCATATCAATCTGTTGGAGCTGAGGGCCGTCAGGCTAGCCCTGAAGGCTTTTCTGCCGACTGTGGGAGGAAGGAATGTCCTGATCCTGACGGACAACACAGTGGCCATGCACTACCTCAACAAAAAGGGGGGGCAGGGTCACTTCCTTTGTGCAGGGAGGCGATGCAGCTCGAGTTCTGGGCCATCCAGCAGGAAGTTTTGATCTCGGCAGTTCATCTGGCCGGAGACGAAAACGTGACGGCGGACGCTCTGAGCAGGCAGAGCACGATCTCTCACGAGTGGGAGTTGGCACAGGAGATTCTCCTGGAGATCTTCGCCCTTTGGGGGACCCCTCAAGTGGATCTCTTTGCCTCCAGTGTCAACCGGAAGTGCGAGAGGTTCTGCTCACGGGAATTTCCTCCAAAAGGAGCCTTAGGAGACGCGTTTCTGGTGGAGTGGTCATTCCCACTGTACGCGTTTCCTCCAGCGTGGGCTCGGAGGACTTGGTACCCGGACCTTCTCGACTTGTCCATCTGCCCTCCACGTCGTCTTCCCTACCGAGACGATCTGCTCTCACGGGAGGGGGGTCAGGTTCTCCATCCAGAGGTCAGATCCCTCAACCTTCACGCTTGGCTTCTGAAAGGTTGAGGTATAAGGATTGGGACCTCCCTGAAGACGTGATGGAGGTGTTGCTCTCGGCCCGACGGCCAGCAACAAAGTCTCTGTACCGTTGCCGTTGGCGTAAGTTCTGCGACTGGTGCAGAGTTCAGAATGTGGATCCTTTTGCATGTGACATCCCCATGGTTCTGTCCTTTTTACTTTCTTTGGCCCACAGGGGCTTGCACGTGGGTACCATTAAAGGTTACCTGGCGGCGCTGTCCATCTTTAAGCGCTCGTCTGAAGAGTGTGATTTCACAGTTTCTGAAAGGGCTCACTAATGTGTTCCCTCCGTCACCTTTCCTGGTGCCCGGTTGGGATTTGAACCTTGTTCTCAGGTTTCTAACGGGTGCTCCCTTTGAGCCTTTGCACTCTTGTCCTTTGAGACTGTTAACTCTTAAAACTGTATTTTTAGTTGCGGTCACTTCCGCTCGCAGAGTGAGTGAGTTACAGGCACTTTCAGTTAAGCCTCCCTTCACTGTTTTCCATAAGGACAGGGTTGTCCTTAGAGTCCGTCCTTCTTTTCTTCCGAAGGTAGTGACGGAATTTCATTTGGCCCAGAAGGTTGTTCTTCCGGCATTCTATCCTCCTCCGCATCCTGTTAAGGAAGAGGCGAGGCTCCATAGGCTTGATCCTAGGAGAGCTTTAAGCTTTTATGTTTCACGCATGTCCCGGGTCAGAGTGGATGATCAACTCTTTATTGGTTACGCTGGAAAGCGTTTGGGACAAGCTGTGACGAAACAGACTTTGTCTCGCTGGATTGTTTTGGCCATCTCGGAGTGTTACCGCTTGGCAGGTAAAGACCCACCGGCTGGCTTGCGGGCCCATTCTACCAGGGGTATGGCTGCATCTACTGCCCTGCAGAGGGGTGTTCCTATTCGCAACATCTGTGATGCAGCCACCTGGGCTTCAGTACATTCATTTGTACGTCACTATTCCCTCGATTCCATCCGAGGACAGGATCTGGCCTTTGGCAAGGCGGTCCTTTGCTCTGCTATTTGATTGGCAATTCCAAATTTTAATTCTAAATTCTTTCCCTCCTCTTTGCTCTGGTACTGCTTTGGGAGTCTGTCATAGATATGGAATACGTCGGAGGACCCAATCCCCTTGAAGAACAAGTTACTTTCTTACCTGGTAACGTTCTTTCGATGGGATGGTCCGACGAAGTATTCCATATCGCTCCCTCCCTACCTTCCCCGCTGCAGAATTTCTTATGCGATTGCAGCTTACGTTCCGCAAGGCTTTGTGTCTGAGTGGCAGTAGACTAATGTCACACGTTCTGGGGGAAAAAACTACAACTGAGGCTACGGGCGTCGTGCGTCCTACTTATCACATCGGATGACGTCGGACGTCGGGGGAGGTCCTCGACGATGGCGCATTGACGTCATCGACGCAGGACG
Source organism: Ambystoma mexicanum (assembly GCF_040938575.1). Lineage (NCBI taxonomy): Eukaryota > Metazoa > Chordata > Amphibia > Caudata > Ambystomatidae > Ambystoma > Ambystoma mexicanum. The sequence goes on from NC_090932.1 coordinate 188,334,742, forward strand.
CAGACGCCGAAAAAAGTTTCCGAAGCAGCACAGCTGTGGTGATTACCTTTCATAGATATGGAATACGTCGTCGGACCATCCCATCGAAAGAACGTTACCAGGTAAGAAAGTAACTTGTTCTACTCTGTATCAAAATATTGTTAGCATAAAACACACGTGAGGACGAACACACATGTAATCTCAATAGCGAAACACAATTTAAACATTGTGTGGAACAATCAAACAACAAGTATTTAAGCTCTGATGACCTAGTTCGATGGAGCTGTCAGTATCCATACCTCTGGCTCTGCATGGACTGCCACGAATGATTGTATTGAAGATGAGGCATCAGCAACTCCCTGAAACACAGTACTTGCGTTAGTATGGTTTTCAATATTGTAAACATAACACACACTTGGGGTCGACGGCACAGGTACATCTAAAGAGCTAACCACAAATGTTGCATTTTCTAAAAGAATCAAGGAATATTTAAATATGATCAGATTTAATCGACGTATTTCTCCGATTTCTTTACATCTGCATCATCTAAATGGGATCTTGTGATTGTAGTGGAAGCTCCATCGTCTCCCTGAAACACAGTACTTGCGTTAATAGGGAAGAAAGTATAGCAAATGGAATCACGTTATATGATCACGCTCGATGGAGCTGTCAGTAGCCATACCTCGTGCTGCTGAAGAATATCTAGGGCTGTTGTCAATGTGGTGCGCACTTCCGAAAGCTGTTGTGCCGATTCGTATCCGCATGGTCCTGCTTCCACCGGAATTACTTGAATGTCAGGCTCCGCATCAAGTGCGTGGGTTGACGATTCAACAACTACCTGAAACATAGTATTTGCATTAGTAAGGATTACAAAATTGAAAACACAACACACGCTTGGGGTCGACCGCACAGGTACATATCAACGGCTAACCACAAATGAAACATGGTGTAGAACAATCAAACGACAAGTGTTCCAGTCCTGATGATCACGGTCGATTGAGATGTCAGTATCCATACCTCGTGCTGCTGAAGAACATCTAGGGCTGTTGTCAATCTGGTGGACGCCTCAGCATCTCCCTGAAAGACAGTACTTGCATTAGTATGGATAACACTAATTATAACTGAAAACAAACACCAGGGGATGACAACTAAGGTGTATATTTCAATGGGAAAGCACTAACCAAACAATTGGTAAAATAATCACACGATACATACAAACTATTACTTGACATGCATAAAACAAGTCTGTAGCGGAATAGCCAAGTATGATTACCTGATACGCGCTAGAAGTGGTTGATAACTGCGAGCACGTGACGGAAGTAGAATGTTCTTGCTTCAGATTCAAGGGATAGTCAAGAAGTTGTAAACGTAAATTATTGTTTGATAATGAAATGCCAATATTTAAAATTGCCATGTAAGGAGACAGAATACTTGAGTAATGCGCAATATAGCACAGTTGCCTGTGCCCATTTATAGATTTCATTTGTGGGTTATGAAATCTAAAAATAATATATTGATAAATGTCATTATTCAAAAAGCTATACACTGATATCAATGTCGAAAGTATTAAAAATTGGAAACAACACCTAAAATATCAATGAATCCATTCGGCTACCTACACACTACCGCAAGGCCTAAAGCTAAAAACGGACACCAGTGGCGGATTGTGGACGAATAGAGTGGGAATAGCGTTTGCGAGCAATTTTCGTGTCGATCGCCGTTTATTCTTCTTTGTTACCCAAGATGTGGTGTACATGTTCGAGGGAAAGTGCCGGCAGCAGATGCGGTATCGATCACCCCTCTTGTCCTCAAAGACTTGTTGGACCCTACTTTCCAGCTCATCCAGTGGATATCCCCAATGTCTGACCCATTCTCTTATTCGATCAACAGTTTTCGGGAATACATGCATTGTAGTGCCTTCAGATTTAGCATGGTTCTTCGAAGGGCAACCCCTAATCGAACAGGCAGGCATTGTTGAAAATTCTGAAAATTAATATAAAATATAAAATTAAATATCAAGATTATTATAAAACCTTGATGAATATTCGATGACAATTGACATAGATGAAAAAATACAGATCTATTGATAGCATAACAATTGAAACTCAAGTCAATAGCAATGAGACCAATGACCACAGCTCTATTCGGTACTGTAATGGCAAATAGATTGAAAGTAAAAATGACCGAAATATGACTAGGATACATGGCCTTACCTTGACCAACAAACAGTTGGATTCAGCAGGCAGAGCAGTATGTTGCAGGAGAACAGGTAGATGGCCACAGGTAGCACACTGACGAGTTTGCTCGAAGCGGTCACAGATTAGCATAGATCTCAGTGCTTCTCAAGTAGAAGGTTCAGCAGTTGACTTGCAAAGCACAAAGATGTTCTCATGAGACTTATCAAGTGGTTTATAAAGTATTAGAAACAGGGGTGTGTTTGTGAATGAATGACGTGTGTATGTCGTGGTATTATGTTTATTGCAGGGGGGCGGCCTGCCTGGAGACACGGGGTCTGAGGAGGCCATGTGAGCGATGGCCCCTGGGCGTGGGATACCTTTTGAAGTGTACATGCTGTTTGGCACCTTGGCCGTTTGCGCCTGTGACAGCCCTCCATGCCAGCGCTCATCCCCGGGTGCGAACCGCCTTTGATAGAGCGGGTGGGATGGATGGGCCTGGGGCGTGCAGATAAGGCACAGGAAGACTGCTGAATGGAGACACACTTATGTGGATTGCAGGGGGGCAGCCTGCCTCGGGGGAGGCCTGCCTGGAGACACGGGGTCTGAGGAGGCCATGTGAGCGATGGCCCCTGGGCGTGGGATACCTTTTGAAGTGTACATGCTGTTTGGCACCTTGGCCGTTTGCGCCCGTGACAGCCCCCCATGCCAGCGCTCATCCCCGGGTGCGAACCGCCTTTGATAGAGAGGGTGGGATAGATGGGCCTGGGGCGTGCAGGCAAGTGTGTGGGAGCGAGGGGCCATCAGGCCCCTCTCATCCTTTACTTCTCAGTAGAAACTCGTACCAAGTGCCTCCAGTAGTGGGTTCGCCCCTTGCCCTTATGTGATGTTAACTTTGGATGACATTCGCGTAGATGGGAACACTGAGCAGGACACAGGGCATCCATTTTTGTACCCCCTTTCCACTCCATCTTGGTGACCAGGCCTCACTGCGATAGTACAGCGCGCAGAGCACATGGCCCACACCCTCGTTCCCACTCTGACTGGAAAACTCCAAAGGTATTTGCAACAGCTAATAAATGTAACACATCACTCTTCCTCTGAGATCATGGTCCTGCATGTGAACTGGCCTGAACCAATCACATAGCTCGTTCGCCTATCAATAACAAATGCCACATACCGGAGATTCTTGTGAGCACAGACCCACACTTCAAACAGTGTATTATAGTGGTCAAGACCCTTGACATAAGGCCTGTATAATCCAATGTTAATTGATAGTATAGATATATGTGTGGCTTTCATAGAGACAAAACCGACTGAAAGACTTTGAACAAGTGTTATTTAGCGCATGCATTATTGATAATATATTATGTTAGCTTAGATGGTGACCACCCCGCTTCACTGCGACCTGAACTTCACCCATTCCGAGCACAGATGTCTGACGTCCATCCTTGAATGGAGACACACTTGATTCATTTAAAAAATCGAAACAACCGTTGTTAAAATATATGTGGTGTTTTATTTTGTATCTTATTTTGATGACACAAAAATACAAGACTTTAAACATTGTACAGTTCAGGTTGCAGCACAGCGAGAGAAAATCCCCTGTACTGACCGCTGTCACTCGGGAACGTTTCTCTTATGGCACGAACGGCACAGGCGGGTATCACTCTTCGAACGCGGTGTCCAAGCCTCCCGTGAAGCCACCATGTAAAGGAACGATAGGCCACCAGCCTGTACCACCTGTGAAAAGGAATGAAACAAACTCTTAATAAATGACCAAGATAAGTTTAATAAACGTTTGTTGTTAATGACAGTTCTTGTAACTAATGGCATTCTGCTCAGACAAATGCTATCTAGACACTGCACACTATTCAACGACTTTCGTGCGTTACAATGATATGTATATGTAATTTTGGATATAGTAAAAGACCATAAAATAGGAGTGACATGATAAGCAGAGTATACTTACTCGTTACTCGGATTACGAGGACGAACAGTTGCGCGAAGTTCGTGCATAAGCACCATCATTATCCTCAACACGGACCGTGTGAGGCAGGCTGCCCTGAAGTCTGGCAGCTCGGTGATGCATTGCGGTCGTGGCTCACCTTCCGAAATGTAGGCCACGCATCCCGAGTTTTCACAGCAGCAGCAGTTCTCGTCCTCGGTTGGCTTTAGCTCGCACCGATTGCATGTGCACCAGGTGGAAACACCGTCCATGCGACTAGGTCCAGGCTCTTCAGCTGTTGAATCGTCCTCCCAACTGCCGTCCGAAGACCCATCGTTTTCACGTGTTTCCCTTTCCAGTAGTTCCTCCTCGGTATACTCGGGCTTGTACATGTAGGGCATTATTGTAGCCATTGTGTGTTAAACAAACTAAAATAATTGATAGCAGTGGTACTGGTATGTGTTCACACGGGCTACAAGCAACGAAGGTAGCTGACCAGAGCACAGAAACGAGTCACAGAATACTCAAAGTAACACAGAGAGAGGAATGGAATCGAAAATCTGCTGCTGTGTTTTGTGAAACGGTCTGTTTATACTTATTGAGGAAAGAGGCGTCCTGCCATTTCCATGGCGACACGTCATTAGCTGAAGCGCAGCGAATGTTGACACGAGACGTGCTTTGGCGTTGTGAAATGGGCGGTACGCGTCTGCTGATGACAGGCTCAGGGGCGGGGGATATGATTTAGTGCCGCAAAAGCACGTCAGCCAGGGCGATGGGGGAAATGATAGGATTATCACAAAATGGCAGCCCCCTGATGCCTGTTTTCGCATGCGTTTAATGGACGAAAACTCGGGTAAGGTCCATAGGAAATTTTTCTAAAATCGAGCGATTTAGGGTTAAAAAGACATGGCCGACCCGTAGGGGCAATAAAAATATTTGACCGAACCATTCCTTTAAGTTGAAGATATTTTGGACCTATCTTCTGGAGGGCTTTAAACACTAATGTAAGTTTAATCCTAGATGTAACTGGTAACCAATGTAATTTCCTAAGAACAGGGGATGTATGCATTCTTTGTGGCGCACCTGTTACCACCCTGGCACTTGTATTTTGAATTACCTGCACCCAATTTAAAACATACTCGGGCTCATTACAATACCGGTGTTAGCCGTGCTGGTATAACAGGCACGACTGCCACCGGTCTCATTTTTTTACCGGCGCCCGCGAATAGGCAATTACTGGGTCATTACAGCCCCACCGGACCCGGTAATTGCCCATTCGCGGGCGTAGAAAAAAATGCTCCCCATTCCCATTGGGCTCAATGGGAATGGGGAGGTCGGATGCACCGGCACCATTCAGAATGGTGCCGGTGCTTCTGACATGCTCTGCTCGCAGGTGCCGGTACGCCTGCCAGGTCAGATCTGGCGGGCGGGTAGGCACCTGCAGGCAGAACTTGTAGTTTGCCGGTCCGGTAACAACGGTACGGGCAAGCTTACCAGTACCATTGTTACCGGACCAGCAAACTTATAATGAGGCCCAGTGTGTGGTGCACCAAATAACAGTGCATTGTCGTAGTCTATCCTGGAATTGATGACTGCACGGGCTATAGCTGCTGCATGCTGTTCTGAAATTAACTGTCTAATTTGTTTAAGGATCATTAGATGGAAATTTGAGTCGCTGATTGTTTTGTTGGCATGTTATTCATTGTTACTTGAGAATCAAAATAGACTCTGTAAGGGTGCAGAAGTATAAGTCTGACACAATAGTGGCATGGTGATTGGCAAATACGTTTATTCATGCAAAAATAAAGTGGAAACCTAGCTCTCCCTAACTCTGAGAGGCCTTTCCCTGCCTCTAATAAATTAATGTGTTGGTCAGAATCTTCAAGTAAACAAAAAGAGTACACCGTCAGGTCAAAATACCTACTTCTATCCCTCACACTTAAAACTGATAAGGAAAACTGTAGTGGGTCTTCTTGGTCCAGAAGAATGACCCCCTTCTTCTGGATGATGGGGCACAGTTCCAATCGTAGGGGGAATTTCACCTGTGAGAATGACTCCCTTCTCCAAGTCTCAGTTCCTTTCTGGGCAAACACAAAAAGTTCCAGTTTGTAGTGTCTTAAGGGTTAAGTTCCAATGCAAAAGAAAAGGTCCCAACTTAAACAGTATTCCTTCTTGAACATTGTTGTACTTCACTATTGGGTTCCTGGAGAATGCCTCCCTTTCTCCAGGTATATGGTTCTCAATGTCCTCACAGAGCCCAGGAAATGACTCACTTTGCAGGCCTTCTTTGACTGGTTTCACGATACCCAGTCTTCTGGGAAGATACCAGGAGGTATTGTTTCCTTCTCCTGACGTCCCCTTGCTTTCCAGTTCACAAGGGCTCTGTGGAATGACTCCCTTCCCCCCGAGCCCTTCTCAGACTTTCACAATTCACAGTTCATACACAATTTTCGGAGAGGAATACGTCCCTTCCTCTGGCTTGCTTTGCAATCCAAAAGTTCTTATTTCACATGAGGTCCCAATCTAATGGATGTGGGTCGCAGACCCATGTGTTCCTCCTGATTGGGTGCAGCAGATTTGTTTCATTATCCTTGCAGGCACTGTGACTATGAAGATGACTTATGTTACTCTTCATAGAAGAATGCAGGACCCAGACCCTTTGTATTCTCTCCATTTGGTGTTGCAGTTCCTTTTTGCTAGGGGTCTTAGCTTGTACCACAGGAGCTTCCCTTAGGCCCCAATATCAGTAGCTGCAGTGCCTCCCAGGGTCTTCTGGTATCCCTTCCAACCACCTCAGTAGCCCTTGTAACCTTAGGGTATCTCCCATCGAGGCCAGGTCGATCTTGGGGCTTCTCCGCCCTCTGCTTCAGGCTTCTCTGTGCTTCTCTTCTCTTCCGGTTTGTTGCAGCGTCTCTGCGGCACTCGCAGATTCTCAGCAGGCGCACCATCCTGCAACTGTGCGGTCCGTCTGCTTGGCTGGCTAGGACGTCTGCTGCTCTACTTCGCTGAATAGTCCTTCCACGTTAGACCAGGTAAGTGCCTCTCCATCTGCCCGATAAGCTCTTCTGCAACTGCTCGAGTCCTTTGCAGAGCCGAGCATTGTGCACGCTTGCGGTTCTTCCAGGGAGGGTCTTGCTTTCTTTCCTGGTTTCCCGCTTCAGCTTTGAATGGAACTTGCCCAATTAGCTTTCTGTAACATCTAGGCTGTTCATTCAGGTTCTCATGAGTGCTCTCTATGCTTCCACACTGCTTCTTCGTCCCAGTACTGATCTTTAAATCTTCCAGTGAGTCAATTGGTCTCTCTGTCATCTCAGTACTTAAGGGGTACATGCTCCTTGAGGAGCCCACACTCTTCATTATCCCAGTACTTCCTATATTGGTTGACAGAAACAAATAGGAACACGAGGGAAAGTGTTGGTGGAGTGGGGTAGGAGAGTGTGTTAGGGTTAGGTGGGCTATGGGGATACCATGTTCTCCCCAGGTCGTCACTAATCCCATAGGGAGCTTTGCTCGCCATGAGACTCACTCGCTGAGTACCACCCACAAGGGGACTATCGGGTAGAGGCCTCACCTCCCTGGCCTTATGGGAAGGGGTTCCCCCTAGGGGAGAATTGACAACATCCTGGGATTTATCACAGCTCCCATATTTCTTACAAATAGTAGCACGTTGATTTTTACTGTATCTAGGTATAATTCTTATAAGGTGCTCAGTGATTTAGGTCACAAAGACTCTTTTTGATGCATTAGGGCTCAGCCAGTTGGGGTCCATCCAGTGTTCAATACTATTAAAGATCTTATTCATGTCTTCAGGCTTCGTTTGAAGTCTATCTGTATTCAGATGAAAAATCAGTTGTGTATCACCTGCGTAGTTCTGAGATATTAGCAAGTCATAAAGTGGTTTCAAATAGACATTAAACAGTAGTGGTGCTAGGCAGGCCCCTGGTGGTACCCGGCTGAGATGTTCTTTTACCTCGTAGGCATCAATTTTCACTTTGCCAAACTGGTCTTTTAGAAATGAGCTGATCCATTGAGAAGCTTTGTGTGAGATATTTGCAAGATTTCTCTGCCTGAATCCATGAATTTAAGGCGCTGGTGTTTTATGTCGATGAGTGCATTTCCAGTGCTCCCCCCTGGACAAAATCCTGATTGGAAGTCACTGAGCAGTTGGTTTTGTTCCAAGTGATCTTGCAGTTGTTTGGTGGAAACGTGGTCCAGAATGAAATGGGATGATAGTTCCCAATGTCATGGAGGTCTAATGTTTCCTTCTTAAGTAACAGGGTGATTGTGATGCTGGAAATGCATCAGAGGGACAGGGCCTCCGTATCCTTGTCCTTTACTGCTTTTTATCGTGTGGTCTGTCATGTTTTCCGTGTAGGAGTTCATTTGGGACTCCTGGCGGTGCAGCTCTCTCTCTTTTGGTTTGGTGAACAGACCTGTGGGATACCCTTATGGCACCCATGGGTAGGGGTACAACCCTGTGCCCCAAGTGTATGTTGTTGGGCACCTGTGTGTGACTCACAGAGCAGGGTACGGGCTGGTGGCAGCTCTGTGCTGAAATGACTGGTGCCCTGAGCGTCCTCCATTTTGGGATACCCAGGCCCTGTCATTGGGAATCGGTAGATTCCGGATGGAGACAAAATGGCCCCCATGGCCTCTTGCCTTCCATCACCTGTTACCTTGATCTTCCCGAAGTCCCGGGAAGCCCTGCCTCTGTCCCTTCCCCCTGACTGGCTGTTGGGTGGAAGTTCCGTATATGGTAGTGTGGGGAAGTGCCGACCAGACTGGCTGGAGCCTTCTCAACGACCGTATGTTGTGGATACGCCTGTGGATGGGACCTGGGTGAATGGAGTGTGTGACGAATATACATTCTATGTGGTGGCTGTCTAGTATCTGGTGTTTGACACAATGGTTGAGACAGCCCTGCCCGAAACCGGTATGAATGCAGCTTGGAGTGTTCAATGGCTCGGTACTTGTCCCAATACACATAACTTGTTGTGAGTGTCTGGAGAGGAGTGAATGGCCTGAATACCTCGTGTGCCTGATTGGCTGCCTGCCTGCATGAATGCCCTTAGTCGTGATTGGATGCTTCAGTATGACCCAGCGGAATGAATGGGAGATCAACAGTATATCTGGGGACCTCTCACTGCTAGGAATCGTGTTCAGAAGCTGAAGTCCACTACGACAAGTAACTGGAGTGAAGCTTAACCTTGAGCCCTGCTGGACGAGAAGAATTGCTGTTGCTCTCCTTCACAATCTGGAAGCTGCTCTGCTTCAAGAACCGACCCAGAGAGGACCTGGTAAGGCGCCCTCTTCCCGAGCTACGAGGGACCATCGTGCACAGCTGATCTTTGCCTAAGGTCTCTGGTAGACAGACCTTCGACAGGCTGCCGACCCGATACGGGGACTGCTGCGGAACTCCAAGGAGAAGCGCCCAGATGGGTGTCCGCCACTGTCGACGACCGCCGTCGCCGACTGGAGCCACCATGCTCCCATTGCCTAAGAACTTCATCAATCCAAGGACGCTCTCGTCAGCACCGTTGCCGCTGTATCCTGCTGGAGAAGGCCTGACCGTCGACGCGCTGAGGAGCATCCACCGGTGGGTTTCCCGCCACCCAAAGACCACAGAGACGCCGACGACTCGACGCCCTTGCTGGGTCCCAGTTCTTCAACTCTTTGCGGTCTAGAACTATCGACACCGAGGTGCCCCGCACGCCTCTTCCTGGCAGGACGTTTACGCTTCCCCGTCAACGAGCACCGCTAGGAACGACGTGGCCACGTCACCGTCGTAGCTCGACCTGTTCTCCGTCAGACGTTCGACAACCCGTGACTCTTGCCTGAAAGGGAGGACACTCAAGAAGGGTTGTCGATTTCCCCGACGAGGAATGCTACAACGCCATGGTACTTTGGGTTGCTGAACTATTGGAAAGTCTAGTGGGAACAATATATGGACTGGGCTTGTATCTTTCTCCTACAGGTTGCACAGTTGGGGGGATCTCCACACAGAGCTGTGTTTAACGGTAGTTACCAGTATTCTGCCTATTGCTCAACCATCTTGCTTTTCGTTCCTCTCTCTACTGCTGGTTTCCTCATTATTTTGATCTGTGTGTCATTCTGACCGTATGCACTTGAATAAGATCTAATAACGTTTGTGGTACCACTATAGAATTGTACGTATTTACCATTATTGATTTTCGGAGTACAAAGTGAGTTATCGTGATTGTGTATATGACCTTGAATATTAATTTTATAAAGGCTGTGTTTTAACCGATACAGTGTGTGGACATTCCTTTGTGGGTGCTTGGGGACTACACTGTACTTAATAACCAGCTCGCATCACCTCCCGAGAAGCTAGGCCTTAATTGCTCGACTACGTTACCATAATAGAGAATCTTGGCAGGGGTCTCTGTGCCTCCCCTCTACCATATAGAGAGCAGAAGTGCAGACCCCCCCTCCGGTCCTCACAGCTGGTGGCAGCGGTGGGATGCTTATGGTTTTAAGACTCAGTGTATAACCGTGCCACTTACGAAGGATATCTGCACTTTGTTAAATTAAGGTTTAGTCGTGTACAAGATAACTGCATTACAAGCAATGGAATCTATTGCGAATGGTAAATTGACTCGGCTGAGCTTAGAGGCTCTCCAGAGCGCTTGTGAAGCCAGGGAATAAGACTTTGTGGATAAGTCTAGGGTTGAGCTGATAGCTGCCCTGGTGGACTACCTGATCGATTGTAAAACTCTTGAAGGGGGGAATGCAGCCAATGAGGACTCTACCCCGCGGGTTGTCGACAAAACTGATTCTGGGAATGCCACCATTCCTGCTGACTATGTTCCGAACCCCAGCAATTCTTTAGAGCTTGAGTGAGGATGAAGTTAGCCTTTGAATATCGCAAGTTGGAACTAGATGCTGAGCTTAAGAAAGAGGAGTTGGCACAGCAAGTGGAGCTCAAGAACCGGGATCTTAAGCTAAAAGATAGGGATCTTGAACTCAAAGATAAGGACATTGAACGCAAGAACCGGGACACTCAATATCAGCGAATCCAGCTAGAGAAAGATCGAGTGGAGACTTCAGCGAAACCAGTTAAGAGTGTCTGGTCCCCAGCAACCAAGTTTATGAAAGATTTTGTTGGTGTGTATGCGGAGGGTTCTGATATCCTCCAATGGATTGAAGCGTTTGAAATGGCTTGTGCAATTCACAATGTTGATAAGAGAGATTGGGCTAAGTGTTTGTTAAGCAGAGTGCCTCAAACTGGATATGAGTGTATTCTGAAACTGAGTGTGGAAGAAAGGGGTCAGTATGAGTGCATGAAGTCTGCCTTAATCGCCAAGTTTGGCAAAACGCCTACCCAATACCTGAAACGGTTCAGGGATTTTAAGAAACGAGAGAATGTGGCTTGGGTTGACTGGGTGAGTGCTGCGCACATGAACATGATGGGGGTGGATTGATGGTTACAAAGTGAAAACGTTTGTTGAATTTTCTCACCTCTTGTTTTTTGAGCATTTTTCGGAAGCCTGTTCCCCAGAGCTGCGTCAGTATGTTGCTGACCAGAACATTTTGGACCCCTTTAAGCTGGCTAGGTTGGCTGACAAGTGCGAACAAATTACTCATGTTCTTTTGGAAGAATTATTCTTCCAGTGGGAAGGACAAGGACAAAGAAAAGGGGGCCTCTCCAAAAGCGGAGGAGTCCCAAAAGCAGTCACAGTCGGGTAAACCGAAACCTTCCTCTCCGAAGACCCAAAAACCTAGTGGGGATAAGTCTGTTGTGGGTGGGAGTAAGAGTAGTGGTCCGCCTGCTGCAAAGCAGGGTCCCAGTGGTTCCAGTACCGTACCCCACACGCCCGGCACATGTTGGGATTGTGGGGCTCTGGATCACCGAAAGGGTGACCCCAAGTGTAAGGGTAAGGCACTTGGAGTCCAGGCTGTCAGCCTGACCTATCCCTACTCCGTACCTGAGTTGGAGACCACCGTCCTCCCCTCCTCTACTGGGATCACCTTCGGTGCTCCGTAGAGATTTCCTTAGTGTCCCTTGGGTCCTGGGACCAGTACGCAGAAGTACTGGCGACTATCCCGCAAAACACTCATAGGTTTTTGAGAAGTGTCCTCTTGAATGGCCAGCCTTCTACTGGTTTGAGAGACACTGGGGCAAGCATGACAGTGGTGGACAGGACCCTGCTCAAGCCAGAGGACTATGTAGGTGCTCCTCTGAGAACCCCCAGGTTAGCTGGTGGACCTCCCAAATTATTGCCTGTAGCCATAGTCAACATTACGATTGGAGACAAGACAGCAAAGCTTCCAGTGCTGGTTCAGGACAACGTGCCTGCAAACATTTTGTTGGGAAACAATTTGGTCGAATTGGGGATGATCACGGATGGTCTACCCATGGCTGTGGCAGTCACCCGATCGCAGGTCACACAGGGTCCGGCTGCGAGCCCGGTACCCTTGCCGACGGGGAAACCCAAGGCGCGAAAGAAACAGATGAGTAAGAAGGCCACCCCGGGGGAGGGAGCCCCTGCTCTTCCTGCTGTTTCGACAGCACCCATTGGGATCCATGCTCCGGACGGGCTGAGTCCAGTGGTAAATCCCGTCTCAACTCCTGTGGGCGACGAGCCAGAAGACTTTCCGGTAGGAGAGGCTCTCAACCCGGAGGATCATCCCGACCTTCAATGCTTGTTGGCTGAAGGGGGACCCTCCCAGGCGGACTTCTGTAAGGGACAGAGAGAGTGCCACTCTCTCGAGGGTCTGAGGACACAGGCCCTGTCCCAGGCACAAGGAGAAGTGCCTAGGACATTTCGGATTTATTGGGAGGGTGAGCTCCTTGTTAGTGAGCCCACTAAGCCTGAACCTGGTGCCCTCCAGAGGTTGGTGGTACCCCAGGTTTACAGGCCCTTCCTGCTGCAGTTGGCGCATGAGGTGCCCTTGGCTGGTCATTTTGGTACCAAGAAGACTAAGCAGAGGCTCTCGGCCCATTTCTACTGGCCACGGATGGGAGTAGAAGTGGAGTCCCACTGCAGGACCTGCCCAACTTGTCAGTTGTCTGCCAAGACTGGAGGCAGAGTCATCGCCCCACTGCAACCGCTGCCAGTGGTTGGCACACCGTTTGAGAGGGTGGGCATCGACATCGTCGGTCCCCTTGACCCTCCCACGTCGGGTGGACATCGGTTCCTCCTAGTCTTGGTAGATCATGCCACCAGGTACCCTGATGCTATACCCCTTCGGACGGTTACGGCCAAGGTGGTTGCCAGGGCTCTCCTGGGCATTTTCACCCGTGTTGGATTCCCTAAGGAGGTTGTCTCTGATAAAGGGTCCAACTTCATGTCGAGTTACATGAAAACAATGTGGAAAGAGTGCGGGGTAACCTATAAGTTCTCCACCTCTTACCATCCCCACACCAATGGTCTGGTTGAGAGATTTAATAAAACTCTCAAAGGCATGCTAGGGGATTTGGATGAGCCCCTCAGGAAGAAGTGGGATCTTCTCCTGCCATGCCTGCTGTTTGCTTACCGAGAGGTACCTCAAGAGGGTGTTGGTTTCAGCCCCTTTGAGTTACTCTTTGGGCACCCCGTGAGGGGGCCCCTCGCCTTGATATGAGAATGTTGGGAGGCTAACCCTCCAGGTCCCGCCAAGCAAGTGGGGGACTATGTGTTAGGCCTCAGACAGAGGATGACACAGATGATGGGTCAAGCAACAGCAAATCTTAAGGCCAGCCAGGAATTGAATAAGTACTGGCATGACCTTAAAGGATCGCAAGTGGATTGGACTCTTGGACAGGAGGTCCTCGTGATGGAGCCTACCAAGCCTCGGGCTTTGGCAGATAAGTGGACTGGACCCTTCAGGATAATCTCCAAGATGGGCGAGGTCAATTATCTGGTTGACATGGGAGCCCCTGGGTAGCCCCTCAGATATTCCGTGTTAACAGGCTCAAGCCTTTCCACAGGCGGGCCGAAAGTCTCATGTCTCTTGCTAGCTTCAGGGCAAGAAGAGGATGAGATTGAGCCCCTTCCTGATTTGCTGCATAGCAATCCTCAGGATGGCTCAGTGGAGGGAGTACATCTCTCTCCCGATCTGACGACAGAGCAGCAGAAGGCCTGCAGGACTTTGCTCCTGCAGTACGCCTTTCTGTTCTCACTGACACCAGGCCTTACACCGTGGTGTAGGCACGAGATTGACACTGGTGACAGTGTGCCTGTCAAAAGCAGGGGCTACCGTATGTCAGATACCGCCAAGAACCACATCCAGGCTGAGGTCGGCATGATGTTGGATCTGGGTGTTATTGAACCCTCAACCAGTCCCTGTTCCAGTCCCGTGGTCCTTGTCCCCAAGGAAAGTTCCCAGGCAGGTACCAAGGATTGGAGGTTCTTTGTGGACTACCGAGGAGTCAATACCGTCACCAAAACTGACGCACACCCTTTGCCCCGGGCTGATGAGCTCGTGGACACCATAGGTGCTGCCAAATTTGTGAGCACCTTCGACCTTACCTCAGGCTATTGGCAAATAGCTCTGACAGACCATGCCAAGGAAAAGACGGCGTTCTCAACACCAGAAGGACTCTACCAGTTTAGAGTCATGCCTTTTAGGCTGAAGACCGCCCCTGCCACTTTCCCGAGATTAGTCAACCATGCGCTCAGTGGGCTGGAAGCCTTTTGTGTGGCTTACTTAGACAACATTGCCGTCTACAGTTCCACCTGGGAAGAGCATTTGACTCATTTGGATAAAGTGTTGCAGGCGTTAAAAAGGGCTAACCTCACTATCAAGGCCACCAAGTGCCAGATAGCTCAGGGGAAAGTCACCTATCTTGGTCATGAGGTAGGAGGGGGTCAAATCCAACCTCTCCCCAGTAAAGTACAGGATGTACATGACTGGGAGACTCCCACTACTCAAATCCAGGTGAGAGCCTTTTTGGGCCTCACTGGGTATTATCGCAATTTCATGGCAGACTATGGAACCATAGCTGCACCCCTGACAGCGTTGACTTCGCCCAAACAGCCTAGGAAGGTTAATTGGACTGAAGACTGTCAGAGGGCCTTTGATGGCTTGAAAGGAAGTCTGTGTCGGGCACCTGTGCTGTGTGCGCCTGATTACAGCAAGCCCTTTATCGTTCAAACTGACGCCTGTGACACCGGAATTGGAGCTGTCTTGTCCCAGTTAGATGACAAAGGAAGAGAACATCCGATCATATTCATCAGTAGACAACTTAAGGGTAAGGGAACTTAGGTGGGCTACTATTGAAAAGGAATGTTTTAGTATTGTTTGGAGCCTTAGGCGTTTTAGACCCTACCTTACCGGGTCTACCTTCAAGGTCCAAACCGATCATAAGCCCCTGAAGTGGCTTATGCAGATGAAGGGTGAAAACCCGAAACTGCTCAGGTGGTCCATTAGTCTGCAAGGACTAGACTTTACCATTGAGCACAGACCAGGGAAGAGTCACGATAATGCAGATGGCCTTTCCAGAAGGTATGTTGACCGTCTGGATGAGGGTGTCCATCCCGTGGGAGATTAGGCACCCTCCACCTCAGTCTTGGGGGGGGCACTGTGATGCTGGAAATGCATCGGAGGGACAGGGCCTCCGTATCCTTGTCCTTTACTGCTTTTTATCGTGTGGCCTGTCATGTTTTCCGTGCAGGAGTTCATGTGGGACTCATGGCGGTGCAGCTCTCTCTCTTTTGGTTTGGTGAACAGACCCGTGGGATACCCTTATGGCACCCATGGGTAGGGGTACAACCCTGTGCCCCTAGTGTATGTTGTTGGGCACCTGTGTGTGACCCACAGAGCAGAGTATGGGCTGGTGGCAGCTCTGTGCTGAAATGACTGCCCTGATGTCCTCCATTTTGGGATGCCCAGGCCCTGTCATTGGGAATAGGTAGATTCCGGATGGAGACAAAATGGCCCCCATGGCCTCTTGTCTTCCATCACCTGTTACCTTGATCTTCCCGAGGTCCCGGGAAGCCCTTCCTCTGTCCCTTCCCCCTGACTCGCTGTTGGGTGGAAGTTCCGTATATGGTAGTTTGGGGAAGTGCCGACCAGACTGGCTGGAGCCTTCTCAACGACCGTATGTTGTGGGTTCACCTGTGGGTGGGACCTGGGTGAATGGAGTGTGTGACGAATATACATTCTATGTGGTGGCTGTCTAGTATCTGGTGTTTGACACAATGGTTGAGACAGCCCTGCCCGAAACCGGTATGAATGCAGTTTGGAGTGTTAAATGGCCTTGCTCCCGTTGCCTAAGAACTTCATTAATCCAAGGACGCTCTCGTCTGCACCATCGCCGCTGTATCCTACTGGAGAAGGCCTGACCGTTGACGCGCCGAGGAGCATCCACCGGTGGGTTTCCCGCCACCCAAAGACCACAGAGACGCCGACGACTCAACGCCCTTGCTGGGCCCCAGTTCTTCAACTCTTTGCGGTCCAGAACTATCGACACCGAGGTGCCCCGCACGCCTCTTCCTGGCAGGACGTTTACGCTTCCCCGTCAACGAGCACCCGACCCGAACACTCAAGAAGGGTTGCCGATTTCCCCCGACGATGAACTCTACAACGCCAAGGTACTTTGGGGTTGCTGAACTATTGGAAAGTCTAGTGGGAACAATATATGGACTGGATTTGTATCTTTCTCCTACAGGTTGCCCAGGTGGGAGGATCTCCACACAGAGCTGTGTTTAACGGTAGTTACCAGTATTCTGCCTATTGCTCAACCATCTTGCTTTCCTTCCTCTCTCCACTGCTGGTTTCCTCTTTATTTTGATCTGTGTGTCATTCTGACCGTATGCACTTGAATAAGATCTAATAACGTTAGTGGTACCACTGTAGAATTGTACATATTTACCATTATAGATTTTCGGAGTACAAAGGGAGTTATCGTGATTGTGTATATGACCTTGAATATTAATTATATAAAGACTGTGTTTTAACCGATACAGTGTGTGGACATTCCTTTGTGGGTGCTTGGGGACTACACTGTACTTAAGAAACAGCTCGCATCACCTCCCGAGAAGCTAGGCCTTGATTGCTCGACTACGTTACCATAATAGAGAATCTTGGCAGGGGTCTCTGTGCCTCCCCTCTACCATATAGAGAGCGGAAGTGCAGAGCTCCCCTCTGGTCCTCACAGTGATCCACGTTGTTTTATGCTTGCTGGAATATAACCTTCTGCAAATGACCTATTGATGAAGTTTGTAATAAAAGGTGCTATACTTTGATTACATTAGACGGCATGCAGCCGTCGAACAAGTGGTGGGAGTCATAGAAGAAATGATATCCAATACCTGTTCCATAGTAACAGGAGCAAAGTTGACTGCTGGAAAAACATTATTTACTATTTCATTAAACATAGTAGTGTAATCACATTCTCCTAATTTCTTGGCTATTAAGCTTTCAATTAGTCAATATAACCAGAGGAGGGGGGGCATTACCGGTCGGGTAAGGCTTTCAGGGCCATAGTTAGAAGCCCAACCAGTAATGCCCCTCCTCCGAAGGTCATATTACCATTAGCACCCCGGCACACCGTACCGGGGTACTAATAGTAATTTTTGTCGAGTTGAGAAACAGCACTGCAACCGTTTCTCGACTCGAGAAAAAAAAGACAAAAATAATGCCCACCAGGAAATCGGGGAGAAGGTCCCTTCTCCCTTTCCACAGTGGCTATTTAGACCTATGAAAAAAAAAGTTAACTAAAAAATTGCCCGCCATGGAAGTGCCAAAGGGACCCCCTTTCCATTGTGGCCACTCCGGGATGCCGCGGCAGAGAAGCAGAGGCTTCAGAGCCTTGTCGGCGAGGTAAGGCCCGGGCGAGGGCCCATGAGCTTCCTTGTAACAAGCTCATTGACCCTCGCCAGGTACCAATGTTTATTATTTTATTTTGCAATGCTAACGCCAGAGAATCGTACCAGTCTGAAGATGCGCAACAGAAATTCTACATGCTTTCAGTGTACTAATTTGTTGCAAAATTTAAAAGAGCTTTTCAGCACTTTCGATTAGGTTTTCAAAATATGCTTGTTTAGCTTCGACAATACCATGTCTGTACTCTAAATGTATATTTTTCAAAACTGATTAAGTGTTTGGAGAGGGAATTTTCCTCCACTTTCTTTCATCCACTCTAATATTGGTTTTAGTGGTTTTTAAGTGGGCATTGTACCATTTATTCTGTTTGGTACATAGTCTGACGAATGAGGGAATGTGTCACTTTTCCCCAAGGGGGAGCCCTCCCCTTGTGAGGCTAGGGAAGTGAGCTTGCTCCACAACACCCTCCCTAGGGTTCGAGGCAAATGGAACCTCACAGGGGCGTAGGAGACACATGAAATCTGGGGGTACAGGGTACAACTTGGGGACTTTGCTTTATTTATTGTGTTTTAGTCAAAGAACTCGACTTTTCACAAAATTAGAATTAAAATAGCAGTACGTATAAAATTACAAATATCACTGTATAAAACAAGAGAAAAGAAGAAAAGAAAACAGAAGAAAAATAAAGGATGCAGCAGCAAAAAACATGTCTTTGTATGTTGCATTTCTGTATTTTTCATCAGACTATGAGCTCATGGTAAGAGAGAGGAAATGACAATTACTTCCAGTGGGCCACATCTAGGACGCTAGCTCGTTAAGAGGCAGATCACTTGTAAGTGGACTCCTGCCAAATAAAGGAGTTGAAGCCTTTTCTACCAACTGCAAGTTGCTACTTTTTTTGTGTGGGCAAGGGGACGTGTGCGTCTCTTGGTATGGAAAGATGGGGGTTTCAAAGAAAGAGGAAATCTTGTTTGTACCTCTGAGTAAGCCCTGTCATGGGCGTAGAGGGAACAGGTGTGTGATGTTGCTGCTTTGACTGTACTCCGGGGGTCGAGGGGTACAGCAAACAAGGTGGATGAGCGATCGCAAGCCCACCCCCTTATAAGCACTCCCCAGGTCCGTGGCCGGATGTCTCGGACCCAGGGGATGCCTAGTAGGTGGGGTGTATGTGGATCCAGGGGGGTGGCCAGGGGGGCAGCCCACTATGTGGGCTCCCCCTCTAGTGCCCCTGCGAGGGCCGGGCCAGCCTCTCACGATGAGTCGGACCCTCTTATTCCATCTCATGCTGACTTCAGAGCCTAGCCTTTCTTTGCCTTTGTTATTATGAATGCAGAGCTGGACTCTGTTCCTTTCTTGTTTAACATTTGCTGCAAAGCCTGATCTATTTGATTCTCTCATATGTTACTAGAACGGCAGAGCATGGGTCCTCTGCCTTGTTACATTATTCAAAGAGCCCCTGTGGCCTTTCTTTGCCTCTCCCTTGCCTCACTGCTTGCTTGCTTAATACATACCTCCTTGCTTGAACACTCAACATTTTCTCCCTCACACAGCAATGGCAGCTGCAGTCTGTCTTAACTTCTATTTGTTCCGTGCCTTGAATTGGCCTCTTATTTCCGCTTTTCTGTCTGTAGGGGAAAGGCATTTGCCAGTCACTGCCATGATGGTTCTACCTGGCTATAAGAGGTCAAAAGCTAGCCAATATTGGAACAACATGGCATATTATGCCAGAGGCTGGCAACTGCCTTCCTAATGCCTACACAAGAGACACAACTCTTGCCTTTGTTTCCAACAGTAATTCGATGGATGAGGAAACGCGAGAACACACATATTGCTTATAAATGAAGGGGATGATGTCACACTTGGTCAAGACATTTTGATCACGCCAGGAGTTAATTTCCAGCTGCAACTAAGCGATTACCTTTTAGACTTCTGGCTTTAAATAATGTTAGTATCACCCGGAAAGCACATAGGTTGCTCAACAGGGTTCCTGGAGCACGAGGGGTACCCTACTCGTGGCCAAGGATGATTGAAGGGCATTCTTGCCCTGGTTTGGATCCTGGCCCCTACAGCCATGATGGGGGAGGGCCTATTACTTTTGGTTGTAGGTACCCTTTGAGGGTGGGCAGACATTGCTTCTGCTTTAGCCCACTAACAGCTCTGCTTTGCAACTTTATCACACATACCTGTCAGGTGGCATGTAACTCAATGCTACTAATGTTATCAGCCTCAGAAGTCTGGAATCCTTTGCCACATCAACTAGGGTACAGGCTTGCCACCTGAGACTTACCCATGCCTGAGTCGGCATCTGTCGCCCTGTGGGGAAGACACAAACAGAAAGAGCAGGGCACGGTGCCCTTGTGGGTTTTTCACACTTCTTCTTCGGGGGGGGCACAATACACTCCGCAGAGAAAGTGGCACATGCTGGGCAACATTCTACCACTTTGACAATGTCACCCAAATCGCGAAATTGGCCATTTGAAATACCTCTGTTGACTTATTATCGCGCAATCCACACTGATGGGTTTAAGCACCTGCTTAATGCGAGATGGCAATTAAGGGCATTTGCCAACGCACTCAAGAAGCACAGGACACCCTCTTACCAGCGACATGCCATGCTCACTCATTCTGATCACAAATTGGCATTTATCTGGGGTCATGTTAAATGTATTTATTTATTTAATACATGTGTAGCATCACGCAAAACCCCCAAGCATCAAAGCGCAAAGTAAACTGCATGGAGTGGACCTCTTCCATTGGCACACGTTTTTATTTTTCTGCCACAAAATGGAAGATTTTAACGTAAAAGGCAGGTGAAATCACATTGCTTTTCCACTTTGGAAGAGTGTAAATACCTTGCGCAATTAGCGATTGCTGGCGGAATTGACAATGGCTTCCTCTGGACTCCGCCCGCTTTTACCAGGTTTCATTTCCAAGCAGATCCCAGAGGAATCCCTTTCCTTATTTCCAGCATGAGAATCCATGCTGGCAGTAAGGCTGCATTTGTCTGGTGGAGCAGGAAATACAGGGGTTCCTGATGTGTCCACTGGGCTCCCGAACTCCACCCAGAAAATGCATGAAAATCTGGCCAATTAGAAAAAGCGATAGTAATAGTGGTTTCCACCACTTTTTCTGAACCAATTGACCTGGAAAATGCTGTGTTGCATCGGTAGCTGAATGCATTCACTCTATTATCTCACCAGAAGTTTAAGCCAGGTGCTGAACACAGGTGTTACATATTCCTGTGCACAATCTGCATTTGGAGAATTAACTAACCAAGCTACCTTACAAATTATATCTCTTCTGGGGCTTCATCGTCTTAACCCCTTAACTGCCATGGGTATTTCCCCCCAGTGCCAAGGCCTTTTTTGGTGATTTCAAATGTCGCCATTCAATCCCTTGTAACTTCTTTGTTACATGAGATATCTCTGCCAAAGTTGTCCCCTTTTTTCCCACATGTAGGCGGTCGTAATGCCACCCAGGAATCCTAGTTTGTTGTAGGGGGGTGAGAGAAAATAACCAAAAAGGAGAACATTTGGGTTTTTTTTTCAGAAAATGCCAATAAAATGGTGTACCAAAAAGCCTGTGGTGTTTTCCTTGTAAGAGATATGAACAAATGGTTTGCTGTGCTGGATCCACCATTTCCCAGGCTTTCAAGAACAGATTGAGTGGAAACCAAAATTACATATTTTGATATGCTAGTCAGCCGTTTTGTGAGAGGTAGGCGATTTTGGCGTTCTTTTGTCCAATAGGACATGCGTGGACGGAATGGAAGAAAAGGGTGGGAAAGTTGAATGGGAAGCCAGAAAGGCATACATTTCTGAAAAGTAGACAATATTACAAGTTTAGGAAGGGGTTATTTGCGCAGGTCAGGCAGCAACTATGTAGGGAAAGATTCCATAGTTTGGGGGGAAATCGGGAAAATGACAGAAAAAAAACACAATTTCCGCACATTTCACTCTGGTCACCCACCGAAACACGCAGCCAACAACAAAGGGCCTACCTTCCCACGTTCCCACAGGTTTCCCGATGAAAACGGTACCTCACATGTGTGGGTGAACCTACCTGGGTGCAAAGGGAAAAGCCTAAAACACTGGTAACCCCAAGTCTTTTCGCACAGCAGATTTTCAGGAATTTGGCTCATGTGGACAACTTACAGATTTGGGCCTAGGGTGTCGAAGCCACATTTTTTTTGTTTTGCCTCTTTCCTAGGGGCAGATTGTGCTAGCAATCTGCCAATAGGGAGGGCTACATGAGAGGCCCCCCATCCATTTGGGGTGGGGGGAGAGGGCCATCCTACCTTTCCACTAAAAACATCCATGGTTGTTCAGTGGCCCCCCACACCCACCCAAAACAAGTTATAATTTGTTTTATTTTTGTTTTGCCCCTTTCCTAGGGGCAGATGGGCACATGTGTGGCCATCTGCCCCCCGGGGGGGACATACTGCCCCAGGCTTGGGGGGTGGCTTTGCCAATATTTGCAGTGGCCTCTCCCCCCCACCCCAAATGGATGGGGGCATCTCATGCACCCCTTCCTAGGGGCATAAATCTGCCCCCAGGGAAGGCTACATAAGGTGCCCCGATCCACTTAGGGTGGGGGTAGAGGACCACCCCCCTTTTCAAACACAAAAAATCCTGGTGGTCTAGTGGGCCCCCCAACCCCACCCAAAACAAGTTATAGTATATTTATTTTTGTTTTGCCCTTCCCTAGGGACAGATGGCACATGTGTGTGACCATCTTCCCCCAGGGGGGTGGCAAAACATACTGCCCCAGACTTGGGGGGCGGAGTGGCTCTGCTAATATTTTCAGTGCCCACTCCCCTCACCCCAAATGGATGGGGGCATCTCATATACCCCTTCCTAGGGGCAGAAATCTGCCGCCAGGGAGGGCTACATAAGGTGCCCTGTCATCCACTTAGGGTGGGGGAGAGGGCCACCCCCCTTTCAAACACAAACAATCCAGGTGGTCTAGTGGGCAACCCACCCCCACCTAAAACAAGTTATAATATATATCTTTTTGTTTTGCCCCTCCCTGGGGGCAGCTGGGCACATGTGTGTGGCCATATGCCCCCGGGGGGGGGGTCAAAACGTACTGCCCCAGGCTTGGGAGGGGTGGCTCTGCCAATATTTGCAGTGGCCTCCCCCCCTCCCCAAATGGATGGAGGGCATCTCATGTACCCCTTCCTAGGGGCAGACATCTGCCCCCAGGGAGGGCTACATAAGGTGCCCCCATCCACTTAGGGTGGGAGGGGAGAGGGCCACCCCCTTGCAAAAATCCCTGGTGGCTAGTGGTCTCACCCGCACCCACCCCACCCAAAACTAAGTTTAAAAAAATCTTTTTTTTGTTTGCCCCCCTTCCCTGGGGCAGATGATCACCCATCTGCCCCCAGGGTATTTCCCCCATGCTTTTGGGGCCAGGGGGGAGAGGGCAGGACACACCAAACACATATTCTGGGGGGAATAAATGACATTTCATCCCCCCACTTAAAATTGTGGGGGGGTTTGTCCCCCCTATCCCCCCATGTCCTACGCCCATGGGACCTCACAAGGGGAGACTTCCCTGTAGGACTCCCGTTCCTGTAAGGAACTCCCTAAACCAGTACAGATAATGGCCTACCTCTTGAATGCCAAGAAGTTTCAAGCCTCAAGACTCGGATAAAAGAAAAGTTAATGTATATCATTTGCAACAAGAAAGATAGCTTGTCTCTTTAAATGAAAATCTTCAATCCACAGAGACGAGGATGTTGAAAGGCAAGCGTATACTGAATGAGGGTGAGACTGAGAGAGAGACACGCATATGCGAGCAGGGGAAGGCCCCTACCAGCATCACAGGGGAAGGAGGAGGAGCGGAAGGGGAAGCATGCAGTCCGTGCTGTTCAAACATGCATTGAAAGAATGCGAGCAGAAATTCTGGAGAATTGCTCTAACCCTGACAAGAGAGTGAGAGAGGGGAAGACGCTAGAGATGCCGCAGAGCCCCAAAGGCAGCAACAGAGAATACCAAGGGCCGAGCAGAAGTGGTGGTATGACCATGAAGGAGTCGTTTTGGACCAGTGGCCTATGAAACCGCGCCGAGACGACAGCGAGAAAGCAAGAAACAGCTCAGCTGGGTGCTGGAACATCGAGACAGCGGGAGAACGAAGTCTGGAACTCAAACGCCGGAAAAAGTGAACCAATAACCAAGCAAGACAGGAAGGATGTTCCCAGAGTTGGGCCGAGTCTGGAGAAGTCTCACGACATTAAAGGAGGTAACAGGGAGAACGGGCAGCCAAACGGAAATTATTACACAGTTGGGGAAACTCGTCCCAGTATAAAAATTGAAGTTTGGAAAACAAACTTGATGAAATATAAATGCAGAAAAGTGAGAAAGGGAGAAACTGAAAACCCTGAAAGGGGATATGAACGCGCCTGGAGAATAATACCTTATGAAGAGAGGGAGTCCACATATGGATGTACTAACTATCAAAGGAACAACATAGATAATGTATGTGATGAACTCAAAGCCAAAGAAACCAATAGGATAAACCATATCCCAGACTGAGTATATGATATTAATGAGAACAGTTATTATCCAAGAGACCCATTTCTCTACCAAAGGGGTACTTGGCAAAAATGCTTTGAGTCTGTTGATAATAATCAGAGGAACCCAAAAAGGGGCAAGAAACTAAATATTAAGAAGGGGAACGGAATCAAGAATCCCCTGAGGGAACTTCAAGAGTTGATACAAGTCACCAGAGACTATCTAAAATGTATTATTGAAAGAAGAAGCAAAGAATTGTTCAAGAAGTACAATTCAGGAGAAGGGCGTCATTCTCCTGACCTTGGTTATTACTATAGTGGTAGGGTTCAGTTAGCTTTCTGTTCGACTACAGACTGTACTGCACATTCACAGACGACTGTTTTATTAAGTAGGATACACCCTCATAGCAATAGGAAGAGATACAGCTTATTCTTATCCTTTAATAAAAACCCTTGAACATGTCCAAAGAGTGTCTGCTTCCTCCACACTAGCTTAATTGTTTTCCTGAATTACGGGGTATTCTCATTAATAATCTTAGTGATTTTGAGGTAATGGTGCCTGGCTAGGTCTTCCAAAGGTGAATTCTGATTAATGGATTCAATTCGATCTTGTAAAGGAAGAATTAGATTATCTTCAGTCAGGTACCATGAATTTCTACACAAGATTTATTGTGTCATTTCTGAAGGGTCGGTTAAAAATGAATGTATCAAAGCAGATTAGAATATGATCAGACCATTTCTGTGGAAACAATGTAATGTTCTTTAAATCGATGTTTCTATTAATGACCGAAACCGGTATGCAACTTTTTGTATGAGTTGGGCTCTGAACGGCTTGGTTGAATACTAGTGCTTTCAACATAGATCATATTTGGAATGCTCTACTATCCTTAGGGTCCTCAAATCCAAGATTAAGGTCACCCATATTTATTAATTGTCCCTTGAGTCGGACCATTGAGAGAATCAATTCAAGTAGATCAGACGTGAAGCCAGATTTTTAGGCAGGTGGACAATAGATAATCAAACAGTGAGCACAAGTGGATTTTGCTAAGTGTATTCTGGCACACAGAATTTCACAGCCTTGAATGTTCTGGGGTGATACTGCCTGTACCAACAGTGTTGAATTGTAAACGATCGCTACTACTCCTCCTCTGCCTCCATTTCTATTCACAGTTAAAAAGAGTGTCCATCAGGGATGGCTGAGCCAATTATTGGGCCAGAATGATCTTGAAGCCAGGTTTCTGTAAGAGCAAATATATCTCATGCATGCCAGAAAATGAGGTCAGCGATCTCATTTACGTCAGAGGGGAAGGATCGAACATTTAATAATGGCATTTCAATGTGGCATTTGATGACATTAATTTTTGGGGGTAATTGTTTCAAACAAATATTAGACTTCTGACTACAGATGGGTGGTTTAAAATCAATATTATGCGTAAATCGAGGGTATGTGCCACTTTCTTACAACCTCTACAACTTTTGTACTCAGACGGGGTACTCACGGCTCTTCGGACTCTAAGATCAGACATGAAGAGGTAAGAGGCGTCCCCCCGGAGGTTCAGTGGCCAGATAATCTGTGCTCTGTGCTCCCCAGGGGGCCGCCCCCTGGGAAACCCTCTTGGGGAAGAAAACCCAGACTCTGCAGGTGTAGAGGAGGATCTGATGCACAATGTCCGTAGTGTCAGGTATAAGGACGAAGGATATCCCAATCCAATCGGTGCAGAAATGGCTGAAGATTCTTGAATGCAGTAGAATACGTGGACGGCTGTAGCAAGAAGGTAAGGAATGGGGCAGCAGAATAAAGGGACAGAGGAGAGACAGAAGAATGAAAGGAGAGAGAGAAGGACAGCTAGAACCGTGAAGAAGAATAGTTAGGTAAGTCAAAGCTGAAACGGGTGAAAGGTAAGCACAGTAAGAAGCCGCGAGCGGCTGCAACAACAGAAGCTGCAAGCGGAGGCTAACTGAAGCCGAGGAAAAGAAATGCTGAGGGCGGCAGAAAAGGTAAGCACTGGAAGTAGCCGCGAACGGCTGGAAAGAACAGGGGCCGCAAGCGGCGGCGAATAGGAGACGGAGGGAAAGGATGCCAAGGGCGGCAGAAAAGACAGAGAGCAGATAACAGTGCCGAGAACGGCTAATAGGCGACAGGCTCCGAACGGAGGAGTCGGAAGCGGGATGAAAGGAAATGGAAGAAACCGAAGTGACAGTGACTTGCGAAGGGAAGGAAAAGGAGGAGGGAAAGAGGGAGGACTCAGGAGGAGGTCTGAGTGGGAGCAGGTACCAAAAGATACGAGCGAACAACAACAAGGGAGCAATGCTATAGAGCAGAGTAGCAACGCAGATACCAGTTTGTTCGCGGGGAATAAGTACGAACAATTGGTAGAAAGAGAAGAAGGACAAAGTGGAAGAAAAAGACTAGACCTGCATTGTTAGTGGATAGAGATGTTATCAAGGAGCCGCCATCTTGGATTCCACTGAGTATATCGTGGTTGATGTAACTTCCAGTGTCTCCATAGGCTTCTAGGAGTTCTTCTAACACACTTTTTGACTTATTTATTAGAGAACCATGTTTAAGCTGGCTATTACTCTTTGCAATGCATCAAGGATTATAAGTATATAACGATTAGGTTCTATCGGCTCTGGAAAGAGATGTGTTCTACTGGGGGAGGATAATGTGAATTAAGGATCAAAGAATCATTCTGTGACCTGTCATCTACATATGTATCATTCACATTATTGCACATTTTCTTTTAGTTAATGGTTGCGTGTGGTCTTTTTTCAGAAAAATTTCAATGTGTACTTGATCAAGTGTTATGTATTTATTGATCACTGCTTCAATGCAAGATTGACCATTGTAGTTGTTACTAAGCTCAAATGGTTGAGTCATTCAAATGGATTTATAAAAGTGGGTGACAAAAATGTTTAATACTTAATGAGCCAGAAAGGCTTACTGAGCCAGCAGACCCTGGGCGTGAGTGATACGATCAGGGAGCTTAACGTGCCCATGCTTTAACACACTCACATGCTTCGCATAGGTACTTCCTATTATCCTGCAAGAGAATTACATTTGCAGGAGTCCGCAAAGGAGGACTAGATGGGAAATGTAGTTCCCATTTAGTACAAGCACCTATGGAATTGGATAAATGTGCAAAACCACTGCTGTCCAATCACACTATTTACTATTGAGATTCTAGCAACATTTCCAAAACAGACAGCAAAAAAACTATTATAAAAGCATTGTGAACTAGAAGGGCTGCAATGCCAAGAACCACCTCAGGGTGCAGGAATTGGTATCCTTATTCCTGGCCATCCAGACCAAAGGAGCACAATCTGTCACCAATTTGAACTTTCGGTCGGTGAGATAATATCACAGAGCATACATGGTCCATTTTATGGCAAAGGCCTCCAGCTGTATAATTTGATAGTTCATCACACAGGGATGTAACTTCTGGCTGATGTTTAGTATGGATTTCTCCTCCCCGTTTTACACCTGTATTAAGACTGCCCTTAATCCAACCTTGGAGACATCAGTTTGTAGAATAAATTCCTTGGACAAATCTGGCATACTTAGCACTGGACTTCAACATACACATTTCTTTGGCTGTCTCTACTTTGTTGTCATTTTATAGTATTTTCAGACATCCCTTCTTTTGTCTGTCTGTGAGGGATCTTGCAGCTTCCCATAAATTGAGGATAAAGCGACAATAACAACCAGCAAGACCTAGTAAAGCTGATATGTCTCTCTTCATGAGGGTTCTTTTTACTTGTTGGACATCTTTGATTTTGGCCTTCTGATGTAATATTTGACCACTGCCCACTTGAAATCCCAGATGTTTAACTATGGATTGGGCGAGATGGCAGTTAGCTGGATTTGTGATCAAGTGTACTTTCCTCAACTGGCTGCATACTATGTTTAAGTGTTGTAAGTGTTCCTTCCAGGTGCAGCTATGTCTGATAATGTTGTCTAGGTAGGCACTAGTGAGTTCTTGGCAGGGAGCCAGCATTTGGTCCATTAGCCTCTGGAAGGTGGCTGGGGCTCATGTAGTCCGAATGATAGGACAGTATACAGAAACAGTCCCTCTGGGGTAGAAACTGCCATTTTGGCTTTGGCTTCCTCATCCAGAGGGCCCTGCTAGTCACCCGTGGATAAGAGCAGGGCTGAGATGAATTTAGCGGATTCCAGTCTCTTTACCAATTCATCGGTTTATGGCATAGAGTAGGTGTCAAATTGGGAGATTTCATTTAGCCGATGGAAGTCTAAAAAAACCTGCCAGATATGGTCTGCCTCGGAACGAGGACAATGGGAGATTACTATCGCTGTGTGACTCTCTATTACCCCCAAATTTAATACCTTGTTCAGCACCTCTTTTATTATCTGCTTCCGAGCTCCAGGTATTCTGAAGGGCTTCAGACAGATCACCCTACACAGAAGAGTGTATATCGTGTGCATCAAACCCTGTACTCTTCCGGGTTTGGAGGAAAACACATCAGCATAGCTTTTGATCCATTGTGCCAGTACTTCATGTTAATTCCTGGTTAGACTGACTGGGGTGGTTACTCCTCTCACTTCCATTAGTATGCAATTCTTTCTGGAATGGTTGGCACATAGATGAAGTAACTGTGGGTTACTATTTTCATTCCAGGCCTTTTGCTTATTGACATTATATAGTTGCAGTGGTTTCCGGAGATCTGCCTGCAGGACTTTATATGTCAGTGGTGAGACAACTTTATTGATTACATAAGGTCTATACCATCTGGCTAACAGCTTGTTTGAGTGGTTGGTAACAGGACCACCACTTCAACTCCCACCTGAAAAGTATGCAGGTGTGCACCTTTATTTTATGCTCTCTCGAAGAGTTTGAGCTTCTTCAAGATGTGTGCTCAACAATTCCTCTAACTTCCCCATGTATTCTCTGGTATTTTGCATCAGGGGATGATCACTTGTCTGTCAGCTATTATGGCCTTCTCACCCCTCTCGTAGAATATCAAGGACATCTATGGGGTTTCGGCCATGTAACCGTTCAAAGGGGGATAAACTGTTTGAAACCTGGATGGGGTCTTCCGCATGGTGAAGAGAGTCAAGGGAATCAGTTTGTCCCAGTTATGGCCATCCTCCGAGATCAGTTTCCACACTCTATGCTTTAGAGTCTTGTTAAAACGTTCCACTATGCCATTGGTTAGGGGATGGTAGATGTAGGATCTTGGACTTTGGATCTTCAGCAGCTCCTTCATTTCAGTTATTACCCTTGATATGAAGCTTTTCACCTGCTTGGTCGGAATTTCTATGGGGAATCCCACTCTTGTTAAGAACAGAATGAGTACTTTCAGTATTGCTTTGGGGTTGTTAGTCCACATTGCGATTGCTGCCGGGTAAAGAGTCACGTAGTCGACTACAACTACGATGTTACAGGTCCCTGATTTAGGCAGTTCTAGTGGTCTGACTAAGTCCATGTTGGTCCAGTGCAAAGGTACCTGATGGATCCTACGGACTCCTCACTAATTCCCTGCCTAAGGTCTCCTCCAAGGTGGCCAGGGAAAGGTAGGCGCTTTCTGATCCTGACCTTGGGGGTGGTGTTCTGCGGGAGGATCACCTGGGAGGAGAAAAGGCCCAGGAGAATAGAAATCTGTGGGATGAGACACAGTATTTGTCTTCCTCTTGGGAGGATGACGCCACAATGCCAAAGTATGTAATGGCTTGTTGTAATAACCATCTTGCTGTTCCACAAGATGCACATATACATAGGAGTGAAAACAATCACAAACATCTAGGCCTTGGGAGAAATCAAAACCCTTGTAAAATTCGGGAGACCTGTAAAGCTGAAGACCTCCCTAACACCCAATGTACAGCAAAAGGAAATTTGTAAATAGCACCCACTTAGAAGAATTGCCTTTCGAGGGGATTGGGTCCTCCGACGTATTCCATATCTATGACAGGTAATGTCCACAGCTGTGCTGCTTCGGAAAATCTTTGGTGTTTGCGTCCTGCGTCAATGACGTCGATGAGCCGTCCCCGAGGACCTCCTCCGACGGCCGACGTCACCCGATGTGATACGTAGGACGCACGACGCCCATAGCCTCAGTTCCGTTTTTTCCGTGAACGTGTTTGCTTCGTGAATCTCGGTATGCCTCGACTCGTTGGAGTTTGCTGTTTTCAATTCTCGGTTCGTTGAACCTGTTCGGTTTGTTGTGAAGACCTGTTCGTGGCGATGTCTTTCTCATCTTCAACCTCGCGTCCGGGCTTCAAGAACTGCGGGGACTGTGGGTCCAAGATGTTGGTCACGGACTCGCACAATGCCTGCCTCTGGTGCATCGGGGAGGCCCACGATACGGACGACTGTGTCGACTGCCAGTCGCTCACGGCAAAGGCCTTGCGGGAACGCAAGAAGAAGCTGTCGGTAGGCCGGGTGTCTAAGCCCCGGAAGTCGAGGTCTGCAGGGCTTTCGACGGATGACTCGAGGGGAGGGGCGACTCTCTGCGTCATCGTCGGAAGTCCAGTGGGTCTCCTTCCAGGAGTCGGTCTCGCCACTCCTCCGCCTCTTCGAGGCATTCCAGGAAGCGCCGGCATAGGTCGCCTTCCCCGTCCTCTTCCGAGGACTCCGCCCGTCGGCGGGTCGCTTATCCCTCCATGCAAGCGACACCGGAGGAATGGGCTTCCTTCGGGAAGCAGATGCTAGCGATTCTGGAATCGCAGGGCACAAGTCCGTCCGCGCCTCCGAGTGGGGTCGGTCGGCACCGGTCGAGAGACACTGCTCGTACACCTTCGGGCTCGAGTGGTCGGCACGGCTCGCGGGAGAGGTCCCGCTCGACAAGGGTAGCCGTTCTCGCCATGCCTGTGCCAGGTCCCGGTCCTCGACGCGCTCGAGACCGTGTGATCCTGTGCCGTCTTCGAAGAAGAAGTCGACGCCTGTGGCGCCGAGGTCGTCGACGATTTCTCTCGAGGATCCGCCTCCGAGGGGGGCGTCAACGCCGTCGGTGCCTAGGTTGTCGAGAGACACGCTCGGAGCTCCGGCTTCGAGGACTGTGTCGACGCCTTTTCTGTCGACGCCGGCAGCCGACTCGTTCGGCGCCCTCGACGCCTTTCGAGGCGGTGGTGTGGGAGGGGCCCTGTGGCACGGGGTTTGCCACTAGAAAGGCTATGGCTAAGGTCCGGCACTCCTTTGGTCCGCAGAGGTCTTCCTCTCCCCGCCTGGAGTACATTTCAGAGGGTGATGAAGGCTCTGATGGCGGCCTGGTTCCGGTTTCGGTTCCAGATGACCTTATCTCGGGCCATAGCCAGTTTGATGACCTGAGGCAGTCGCTGCATGATGCCAGTGGACTGGACACCTCTCCGGAGTTGGAGTTTTGTCGGCCAGAGCCTGGCACTCATGCCGATTCTTCATATCGGCGCCTTATGTCTCGGGTTACCGAGTACATGGGTTGGTCAGCTCGCCCAGGGGAGTTCGTTCAGGATGATCTCACGGACATCCTTGATCTCGGTCCACCCACTGACCCGGTTTTGCCTTTTCATATGGCTCTGCAGAGAAGGGTGGCGGCGGCTTGGACTGCTCCGGAGAGTCTCCCGGCAGTGGGCAAGTCTTTGTCGCGAAAATACCGTCCAGCCAGTAGCTAGGCACCCCACCCCGGAGAGTTTGGTGGTGCAGGCGGCTACGGCCCCGTCAAAGCAGGCGTCGTACCTACCATCCCTCCGGATAGGGACGACAAACGTTTTGACGGCTGGGCAAAGAAAGTGTTTTCTTCAGGGGGTATGGTGCTTCAGGCGGCCAACTCCATATGTGCCTTGTCTCGTTTCACACACACTCTGTGGAACTGTGTTGCATTAGCGGCTGATCATATTCCCGAAGAGGACGAACGGGATGGTTTCCTTGCTATGGTTCAGGATGGCAAGGATGCTATGTGTGAGGCCGTTCAGTCGGGTTTGGACTTGGCGGATTGTGTCAGCCGGTCCATGGCGGCGAGCACCGTAATGCACAGGTTTGCGTGGTTGCGGAAGTCTGGGTTCGCTCCTGATGTGCAGTCCCGGCTCCTCAACATGCCTTTTGACGGTGAACACCTTTTTGGCAGCAAGGCTGACGAGAGCCTTGAGAGGTTGCAGACCTCCAAAGCTGCAGCGAAGTCGTTGGGCGCTGCAGTTCGCCAACCTCCGCCTTTTCGTCCTAGGAGACAGCAATGGAGGGGAGGTTCCTTTCGCTATTACTCGTCCTTCAGTAAAGCGAGGGGAGCTAGCAGTCAAAGAGGCCATCGTAAGAGTGCCAGAGGTGGAAACAAAGGTACTCGAGGTGCCAAGGCCGCTCGGGCAGTTGCCAGAAGTCCCATTTGACACCAACGCAGCGGCTCCAGTACATCGGAGCAGTGCTCGACACGTCCCTGGGGCAGTGTTTTCCTCCTCAGGTGAGGGCTTTTCACATTCAGCAGATGGTGCACAAGTTTCAGCTTGCCCAGAATCTCCCAGCGTCCGAATTCTTGAGACTGCTCGGCCTCATGGCATCCTGCATTCTTCTGGTGCCAGAGCCTCGTCTGCGGATGAGATCTTTGCAGTGGGCACTCAAGCTCCAGTGGTCTCAGTCCTCCGGCAGGCTGTCAGACTCTGTTCAGGTGCCGCCCTCGGTAGCCCGGGACCTTCTGTGGTGGGCCGTCGAGGGCAATCTGATGAAGGGGGCCCCATTTTGGCTGCCCTGGCCGGAGGTGACGATCGTGACGGACGCATCCCTCACGCGATGGGGAGCTCATGCCAACGAGTTGACAGTCAGCGGTCGTTGGTCTCCGTCGGAGTCCAGACTCCATATCAATCTGTTGGAGCTGAGGGCCGTCAGGCTAGCCCTGAAGGCTTTTCTGCCGACTGTGCGCGGAAATAGTGTCCTGATTCTAACGGACAACACGGTGGCCATGCACTACCTCAACAAAAAGGGGGGGCAGGGTCACTTCCGCTGTGCAGGGAGGCAATGCAGCTCGAATTCTGGGCCATCCAGCAGGAAGTTTCGATCTCGGCGGTTCATCTGGCCGGAGACGACAACGAGACGGCAGACGCTCTGAGCAGGCAGAGCACGATCTCTCACGAGTGGGAGCTGGCTCAGGAGATTCTCCTGGAGATCTTCGCCCTTGGGGGGACCCCTCAAGTGGATCTCTTTGCCTCCAGTGCCAACCGGAAGTGCGAAAGGTTTTGCTCGCGGGAATTTCCTCCAAAAGGAGCCTTAGGAGATGCCTTCGTGGTGGAGTGGTCATTCCCACTGCTGTACGCGTTTCCTCCAGTCCCTGTCATCCTGCAAGTGCTGCAGAGGTTACGGAGGTTCGGTTCCCGGATGATCCTCATTGCTCCGGCGTGGTCCCGGAGGACGTGGTACCCGGACCTTCTAGACTTGTCCATCTGCCCTCCACGTCGTCTTCCCTACCGAGACGATCTGCTCTCACGGGAGGGGGGTCAGGTTCTCCATCCAGAGGTCAGAGCCCTCAATCTTCACGCTTGGCTTCTGAAAGGTTGAGGTATAAGGATTGGGACCTCCCTGAAGACGTGATGGAGGTGTTGCTCTCGGCCAGGCGGCCGGCAACTAAGTCTAAGTACCGTTGCTGTTGGAGAAAGTTCTGCGACTGGTGCAGAGTTCAGAATGTAGATCCTTTTGAATGTGAAATTCCCATGGTTCTGTCTTTTTTGCTTTCTTTGGCCCACAGGGGCTTACAAGTTGGGACCATTAAAGGTTACCTGGCGGCGCTGTCCATATTTAAGCGCTCGTCTGAAGAGTGTTCCTATTTTAAAATTCCTTTAATTTCGCAGTTTCTGAAAGGGCTCACTAATGTGTTCCCTCCGTCACCTTTTCTGGTGCCAGGCTGGGATTTGAACCTTGTTCTTAAGTTTCTTAAGGGTGCTCCGTTTGAGCCTTTACATTCTTGCCCCTTGAGGCTGTTAACTCTGAAAACTGTGTTTTTGGTTGCGGTTACTGGCACTTTCAGTTAAGCCACCCTTCACTGTGTTTCACAAGGACAGGGTTGTCCTTAGAGTTCGTCCTTCTTTTCTTCCGAAGGTGGTTTCGGAATTTCATTTGAGCCAGAAGGTTGTTCTTCCGGCATTCTATCCTCCTCCACATCCTGGTAAGGAAGAGGAGAGGCTCCATAGGCTTGATCCTCGGAGAGCGTTGAGCTTTTATATTTCGCGCATGTCCCGGGTCAGAGTGGACGATCAACTTTTCATTGGTTACGCTGGAAAGCGTTAGGGACAAGCTGGGACGAAACAGACTTTGTCTCGTTGGATTATTTTAGCTATCTCCGAGTGTTACTGCTTGGCGGGTAAGGACCCTCTGGCTGGCTTGCGGGCCCATTCTACCAGAGGAGTGGCTGCGTCTACTGCCCTGCAGAGGGGAGTTCCTATTCGTCACATCTGTGATGCAGCCACTTGGGCTTCAGTACATACTTTTGTACGTCACTATTCCCTTGATTCCATCAGAGGGCAAGATCTGGCCTTTGGCAAGGCAGTTCTCTATTCCGCATTTTGATTGGGCATGCTAAATTTGTATTCTAAATTCTTTCCCACCTCCTTGCTTGGTACTGCTTTGGGAGTCTGTCATAGATATGGAATATGTTGGAGGACCCAATCCCCTCGAAGAACAAGTTACTTTCTTACCTGGTAACGTTCTTTCGATGGGATGGTCCGACGACGTATTCCATATCGCTCCCTCCCTGCCTTCCCGGCTTCAGAATTTCTTTTGCGATTGCAGCTTGCGTTCTGCAAGGCCTTGTGTGTCTGACTGGCAGAAAACTGGTGGCACACGTTCTGGGAAAAAACTATAACTGAGGCTATGGACGTTGTGCGTCCTACTTATCACATCGGGTGACGTCGGAGGAGGAGGTCCTCTGGGACAGCGCATCGACGTCATCGACGCAGGACGCAGACGCCAAAGATTTTCCGAAGCAGCACAGCTGTGGACATTACCTGTCATAGATATGGAATACGTCGTCGGACCATCCGATCGAAAGAACTTTACCAGGTAAGAAAGTAACTTGTTCTTCTCTTTTCAATGAAGGCTTATGACTACTCCTTGGGACGTTCCTTTAAAGAATGTTATAAAGAACAAACTAGGATTTAAAACTAAAACAGAAATAAGAAAACCTAATTTTGGCATTACGGACTTCAAGTCCCATAATTCCCTAAGTGCTGGGACGAAGAAGTAAATGTATTTCAGAGAACGGTTTTGAATACCGAACTATTGCAAAGCAACAGAAGCAGCACTTGTGTGAAAGTGATTCCCAAGTTAATTCTGAATACCCAACTATTGCAAAACAGCAGAAACAGCACTTGTGTGTGAGTGAAAGTGATTCCCAAGTTAATTCTGAATACCAAACTATTGCACAAAAGGAGAAGCAGCACTCAAATGTGAGTGAAAGTGATTCACAAGGTAATTTTGAAAACCAAAGTAGGGAAAAGCAGATGAAATCTATGATAACAAAGTCAAATGACTGTAACCTTAAAGGTGTGAGTCTGTGTAAAAGCCTGCAACCTGAGGGGGAGACTGTCTATAAGCACTACCCAAGCCAAGCGAGACTGAAACCAAGGCAAATACAATCTAGCCAAAATTGACAACAGCAGAAGGGGGCTAAGGCAAGGTCTATAAGCACTGAAGCGTGTTGCCCATACTATTTACAACATGTGATACAATCTGGGATTCACACACATTACCAAAAGCAAAGGAGAAGCAAGAAGAGACCCTATCCCTATCAGTCTTTGGTTACTGGTGCAGTGGGGAAACAAGAGTGGCAAAAAGGCTGCCCTTCTGCGAAAAGATATCCAGAGGGAGAGGAGTATTATTTGCAGAAGAGTATTAATGAGCAGGTGGCAATTCACATCGGTGAATGCCTGAAACACTGTTGAAGGTTTTGAAGCTGCAATTTGTTGAATACTGTGAAGCTGTTGTGAACCTCTTTGATGTTAACCACAAAGGCACTTGTTATTGTGAAATGCTGTTTGGGCAGGGGAGTATAACTGGACAGAAAACTTTTGGATATTGTAGCCATGGCATGGAAGAGGGCCAGGTGGAAGTAGAGGAAGTGCTACAATGTGGTCCTGACAAAGACACTTTATGTTGCTTGTGGTGCTAGAGAAAGAGCTGTGCAAAGCTGATGCAGAGAAGTTATATTTCTTTGAGTTATCAGAGTGGCACATCATCCTGACCAAGACAATCACTGTTACTATTGAGGAACTGAGAACCTGTTCAAGGAAGAAGAAGAGCCTTATATTTTTTGTGTTGGCACTTTCGGTTGACAAATTGAAGTTGCATCGAACTGTATTGGAACTTTGTTGCAAACCAGGATTTCCTTGTGTTCTTTTCTTGAACTGTGAAGGAAAATCACGTTTAAACCTGTGGGAGGGGAGTTTGCCCAGGTTATGAAGAGAGACTGTGGTTACACTGTGAATTCAATCATTATTGTTTTGAACTGCCATGTACTTCCTTATTTATTTGTTATATGCATAAGTGTGAGGGACAGTGTTAGGCAGAATCCTGTGCAGTGCCCTTAGGGACCAATGCACACAATTAATACTACAGGTGGCAATACAAGTTTTACCTTTGGTACAAGCCTGTACTACTATGTCAGAGTGGTAGCAGCGGCGGAACAGGCAGGCTTATCTCAAGAGTATATGAACAGTAGCAGAGATTACACAAAGGGACCACAATTACTGTGACTCAAGCAAACACTGACTCAAGGTTTCAGGTCGAAAAATATAAGTACATTTATTTTTAAACCATTCGTTATAAACACAACACTTCTATTAAACCTCAATAAAAACCACACGTTAAATATACTACAACTAACCAATTCACTTTGTACAGTAAGTCTCAAGGTAAGTACCCTGTGTTTGAATGAACCGGTGTTATGAACAAAACACGTTACCGCGAATACGATTGCAATCACTTTTTGACAGTTCGGTCTACAAAACAAACGCGTATCTGTGACATGAAATGCTACCGGGGCAAAAACACACTTAGCACTTGAGATACCCAGAGGGAGTTGGAGGCAAAAATCACAGGCAATATTTTGGTTAGGCAGGCAGAATCAAGAAACACTCAGAGACAGGAGTTCAAAAGTCAAAGGGCCGGAGCCAGGGTTGAAAGACACCGGGGCCAGTTGTCGAAGATCACACAGTCGGACAGTTCATGATTCAACGTAGCCAAAAGTACTTCGATATTGTCAATGTTTGGAAGCAAAAGTTATAAGAAGGAGGGAAGACAAGGGCAAGCCTTTGAAATGAAGAAAAAGGGATTCACCCAGTTTCCTCAACAGAACACAGTACCTTGTTCCAATGGTGCAGCTGGTGCCCTGGCAGTTGTTCCTGTTGTTTTCCCGCAGACCCACGATTCCTGGAGCTTCGTTGTGAAGGAGGATGTCTGAAGGGGGTCTGCAGCACACAGGGATGAAGCCGGCAGCAGCGACAAGGAATAAAAGGTGCACTCCTTAAAAACAGGAGAGGCTCTTCAGGTGGCTATCCGGACCACTACAGCAGTGTGCAGCGATTTCGACCACGGAAGAGGATCCTCTGGCTGTAGAAGATGAGCTGGTTATCCCTACCAAGCTCAAGGGAAGAAGACTCCGGACTGGATCTTCTCTGAGTCGTTGAAGGGCAAATAGCTCAGGACTGCAGCAGGGCTTCACCGGGACGGGGTAGTTGTAGCAGCCGTCGTTCTCTCTGCTTCTCTTCAGTTCCTTGTATTTCCAGTCGCCAAAAGACAGTGAACAAAGGGCCTGATCACGACCTCGGCGGTAACGCTAACGCTATTAGCGCGGGGGCTATTAGCGCGACTGCCATAGCCCCCGATGCTAATAGCGCGGGATCACGAGTTGGGCGGACTTGGAAGTCCCCATTCCCCATTGAGCCCATTCTGGAATGCCCAATTCCCCATTGGGCTCAATGGGGAAAATTCGCTCTCTTACCGCTGGCGGATTTCCCGCCGGCGGTAATAGCGCGAATTTTTGGCGGATTTCCCCCCAGCCAAGAGCTGGGGCGAAATCCGCCAAAGCCCTGATTCGGCGGACCCTTAAATCCGGCGGTAATAGCGCTACCGCCGTTTTTAAGGGTTACCGCCGAGGTCGTGATCAGGCCTAAAGAAGGCGAACCTAGTTTGCCGCGTAAAGTAAAACACAAGAAGGAGTTTAACAAAAAGAAATGGCGAATAAACCCAACCGGAGCCAAAAGAAAGACGATTTGGTCAAGCGGGTTTATGTTCGAGGTTAATATAATAGCCAAGAACAGTACCACGTTTATCTATTATAATCGCGGTAGAAAAGTTAGGGTAGATACCACTGCCACCAGCCAAGTCTAAATGTTAAAAGAGCGAAACAATGCTCTAGGAGGTACAGATAAAAAGGGATACGACTTAACCCTTTCCAGTACTCCATGGAAGATGGGGTGTACTGGATCTATGGTAGATTGACTAAGTAAAGAAAGTAAAGAAATGGAGTCGGGGGAAGTCTCAAAGACAACCCTGTGCCACGGCACTGAAGGTGCTGTGTGACACACAAAAAGAAGGGGGCTACTGAATTGTGTACTTCAGAGTCCACAATCACAAAAACAGATAGAAACACATAACAAAACACAGGTAAGAATGGGGGAAAAGCTCTCACTCTTACCAAGTGGAAAAAAATAAACTCCAGAAGTCCAGGAAAGCTGCTGGGGGACTCACTAGGTGAGGGAAATCAGCCATAGATGAGAATTCTCCCTAACAGACAGATATCCTAGGGTTAGAGTGTTTTCTTTAGTTTATTTTAGGCAGGGAAATCTGCATCAGGGTAGGCATAGTGAGGCGTTCATCCAACCTTCTGATATAATAAAATGGCATTTGTTGAGAAAACTTCACAATGTGTTTCACCTCACATTTTTGACCCCTGACATTCCTATGTGGTGGATAGTGGATCGCAGTTTGCAGAGGCGCCTGGGATACGTCATCCGGCAAGGTTTCCTGAGATACAGGACAACAGGCACAAACTGTTAGGATTTTACGTAAACTCCTGGCCAATAGCAATAGCTTAGCAGGATATTTTGGGTCTTTTCAAGGCCCAGTTAAATTCAAATGGGCAAGTTCTAGCACAGCTTTTCTGGGGGGTTTTGGCTGTGGTTGATGCTGTCCTCTCTGGGATTCATATTGATTTGATATAGGAGACCTCTCTTCTCGATAAAATGTGGGACCTTCAGCATTCAGTCTCTGAAACCAGATTTTTTGGGGCTTGGTCCAAGAGGGTATCCGTTCCCTTTGCCTCCACAAACCCCATGGAAGCAGATCAGGGAAGTTCCCCAGGTAGATTCTCGGCCTCTGGAGCTTCCATCATTTTCCTGAATTATGCTTTTGCTTGGTCTGATGTGTCTAATGTTTCAAACTCTTCCACAGTCAGAAGTATTATTGTTGACATGAGTTTAGCCACAGGCTTTCATTGCCTCAAAAGGAATGAAGTGTTCACTTGGTTCAGGGGGAGTACCTTGACCTCTCCCCAGTAGTCTTGGTCAATCACTCCTGCTCCAGGCAATACTTCAGGGCTAAACAATGGCTTGGCCTCTCAGAGATTTCGCGCTTCTTCATCTGAAAAAAGAACCCACCTGGCAGCCCCAACGGTGACTCTGCTGGGGAGTTGGGCAGTGCTTGTTAGTCTCACTACTCTCAGCATCTTTGGTGGCAATGGGTGACCTCTGTATCAGGGGTGTAACAGGTCCCAATTCTGACACCACTTCTCACAGATGGCACAAGAATAACTCCAGCTTGCTGAGGTGGTTCAAGGAGTTATCTTATTTTCAATGTGCCCTAGGGCCGTCCATCTTGCTTTCATCTGGATATGACCCTCCATCCTAACCAGGCATCTGTAACCCAGGTTAGTACTACCGAATGATAACCCCTACTGTCTGAAAGCTTGATAATTCTAGTGATCGCTACCTAAATTTCCTCTGGGACTTCCTAACTGTTGCTACTCTATCCGGTTCTTAGTGTAATAATGGAAATTAGGGACAGTGCCTTTCACTTGCCATGTTGGTTTCCAACTTTCTCAAGCATACCCACTCACACCTTTTCCATCTACCCTTACGCTTCACCACCCTGCTCGCTCTCCTTCCTCCCTTCTCAAACTGTGTCTCTTCAGCAGTCTCTTGCAAGTCCTGTTCCAACTTAGAACTAAGAACACTAGCTGGACATGGTTTCTCTGCACCGGTTGCTCCCACTTTTTATTGTTATTTGCGTATATCTTGTTTATTTACATTCTGTTTGGTTCCTTTGAGAGGTTGCTGCCATCTGCACCTCCGGTCTTTGACTGGGCGCCTGTCTTCACAGTTTTATTTCTCCACTCAGCTTGCTTTTAAATAGTTTAACATTTATGTATTTATTTATTTATTTGCCCGCATTAATTTAATTTATTTACGTCCATTGTAATCGCTCTTGCGGTCCGACGTTGCCTGGCCTCGCGCATTTCCCCCGGGGCTCGCACTTGGAAGGGTTGCTTTGAATCAGCTTTCTACCCTGCGCACACCTCGCAAGTCTTTGCTCGCTGCTGCTGCTCCTAACTCAAGCTGATTTGCTCCTGGCGCTAGCATCTATTACTCATCTTCCCTTCCCCTTGGAGACACAGCGGAAGTGCCACTGCCATGCCGAATTCCAGACAAGAAAAGTCCTGCCCATCTGCGCTACAGACGGCGTGTGGACGGCGGCCCAAGCCATTCCAGCGTTGCTGTACTGTAGAAATGACGTGGGCCCCACTGGATACTCTCCTTCCAGCCAATTGGGTTCACTCTGGTAGGGTAGGGTTGTTTACGCTGCACCTGTGGTGGCAGCTTCTGTTGTCAGATGCCTCCTTTTTAATGAACGCTCGTTGGCACCCCTTGCCTTGCTGCAAACTTCTTCATGAACACTCCCCTGATTTAGTGTTTGTAACAGAGACATGGCTCAATGCCTCCTCTGCCCCCCTGGTCGCCCAGGCCCTCCCTGCTGACTACTCCATTCCCTAGCTTGATAGGGACTTCCTCTATCTGGGGGGTGGTCTCGCCCTGATTCATCGCTCCTCATTTCCCTGTTCCTTGATTGCTCTATCCCACGCAGTCAATATAGAGGCCTTCTTGGCTCAAATCATGATCTCCTAATTTGCACATTTTATATGCTCCTAGTCTACTGCCCTCCTGGGCTGGACACTTTATTTATCCTGTCTTTTTTAGATGTGGTGACGAAAGTGCAAACTTGCTACATCAATCTTGTCGTGCTTGGGGACTTTAATATGCACCCGAATGTCCCCTCAGATCTTCAGGCCGCCCGGCTGGTTTCAGCCTTGTCTGACTTCAACCCCTTTTAACATGTCACAGGTCCTACTCATTCTCAAGGCAACACTTTGGCTCTTGTGTTTGCTCCCCTGCCCTGTTTGTTTTCCCTTTTCCCGTTTTTGATTGTGTCTTGGTCCGACCACATGATCATCCTGTTTATTTTTAATTTGACCATATGAGCAATATCCCCATCCTGCCGCGTCCCTTGTCTTGTTACTAGTTCACTGTTCTCAGGGAGGATATCTCCTTAAACATTAATAGTTTTCTGGCCCCTGCAACTCCCCCGACCTTTCATCTTTCCATGCCGCTCTGACCGCTACTGCTGATTTATTGGCTCTGCTTAAGCCAACTAAGCCTCAGGGTCGTCTTTCTGAACCGTGGTTTACACCTGAGCTTTCTGCTCTCCGCATTCTCTGCTCGACAGCCAGAAAGCCAGTGGTGTATCTCTTACTGTCCCTCTGACTGCCTGGCGCTTCACAAAGCCTCATCTGTATATCAGAGAGCCGTTATCGATGTGAAAAGCTCCCATTACACCTCACGGGTCACACTATCAGTTAACTCACCCTGCGAAATGTTAAAATTAGTTCAATCCCTCTCCTCAGTCTCTCCTTCCTTATCACTCTTTTTTCAGGATAAGATTTTTGCCATCTGTCAGAAGATCTTGGACCTTGGTTTCCCTTCTTTTCTGCTTGCACCTCTCCAGAATCCCCCTGTCCCTGGCATGGTCTGTCACGGTTTTCCTGATATCATCCTGGCCTCCAAGGGTCTGAAATCAGCGTCTCCTGATGACGCGATCCCTCTTGCCATCCTTAAAGAGGTGATCCCTTCTATTTCTTCGGCTCTGACTCTGGCTGTCAATTTGTCCCTCTCTTCTAGTCAGATTCCCTCAATTCTGAACCACTACTCAAGCAACCTCACATGGATCCTCTGCTTTTGTCTAATTTTCAGCCCATCTTGTTGCTCTTGTTTCCTATGAAACCTCTGGAGTCTCTAGTCACCACTCCACTGTGCTCTTTTCTGAAGGACTCTGGATTCCTCAACCCTTTTCAGTCTGGCTTCTTCCGCAGTCGGGGTACCGAGTCCGTTCTGGCCTCAGTTGTAGACAACCTGGCCCAGTTCGCTGATCTGGGAGGGTGTCAGTGTGCTGATATTACTAGATCTTTCTGCCGCATTCAACAGTTGACCACACCATCTTGGTCGACAGACTCGCCTCAGCGGGTACTGCAGGCTCGGCCCTCAACTGGTTTTGTTCTTTTCTTTCCTACCGCTCACAGTCTCTTTTCCTTTCTCCGTTCAAGTCATCTGCTATACCCATCACTTGCGGTATACCTTAGGGTTCTGCTCTATCCCCACTTCTTTTTAACATGTGTATTCAACCTTTAGTTAAACGTATTCACTCTTTTGGTTTTTGGTGCTATTCCTACGCGGATGACACTCAGAGCCTGGTGCACCATAATCTCTCCCATCCTTCCACTGCTTTTTTCTGCCGTTCTTGCCTGCAGGCATTCCATACCTAGATGTCCAAAAACGGGCTCTGTCTCAATGGAGAAAAAACTGAGGTGCTTCTGATTGGGTTGGCCGCTGATGGCCCACTTTGGTCTGCTGATTTCTGTCCATCAGAACTGGGACCCCTCCTTACTCCCAGCTTGGTCATTAAGGAGCTGGGAGTAAAGTTGTCTGCCCCACTGTCTGTGGAGCCACAGTTGAGCGCGGTCGGCCAGGCTGTCCATTTCAAACTGCGGACCCTCCAGAATGTTCTTCCTTATCTGCCATCCCGCCTTTACCCTTTGGTTGTCTCACCCCTTACTTCTGGCTGTCTTGACTATTGCAACACACTCAATCTGGCTCAACCAGCTTATCTTCTCCAATGACTGCAGATTCTGCAGAATGCCGCAGCCAGGGTGGCCTTGGGAGCCTTCCGCCTTACGTCAGCCACCCCCCTTTTACCCTTGGTCCGTTGGCTTCCCGTAGCTAAGTGGGTTAATTTGTAGGCCTTGTGCATTGTTCAATGGGCTTTCTATAAATCTGCGCCTGAGTACTTACAGGCTACATTTTGCCCCTATGTCCCTGCCCGCTGCCTCTGCTCGTCTTCGGCTTGTCGTATTTCCGTCCCTCGTTTTAAGTGCCTCCACATGGGTGTGTGCTCCTTCTCCATTGCCTCTGCACGGCTCTGGAACACGCTTCCTTTATCCCTTTGAGGCTTGGGCGATCATCTGGCATTTTGGCATGCTCTCAAAATGCTCCTCCTCTAGTTTACCCTCCTTCACGTGCAACTAGTCTATACAGCGCCAAGATGCCCTAGCCGGTGGATGTTGCGTTTAAGAAGTGGTTTAACATACATAACATAACATAACACTGTTTAACCAATCAAGCACTTCTAGCAGAAACTCGGCAGACAAACCTTCAGGTCCTTCAAGAACGTCCCAGTGGAAGTCCTCACAGAAGTCCTCGCCAACCTACACCTTACATGGACCAAACACCTGCAACCGATCTGCATCTCTCTACTGAAAGCACTCAAAGCTACCCTCTCAGCCTCCATCGACTGACACGCGCCTCTGAAACAATGCACCTGCAAACCGAAACCATCAGCACTCTGGTACACGCAAGAGCTTAACCACAGCAAAAGAGGTATCAGGAAACAAGAGAAAACCTGGCGCCGCTCCAGGGCTGCATTACACCTGGCATTCCTCAAGGAACTCTGAGCAAACCGCCAACAAGTACTCAACACAGTCAAGGTCTCCTACTATCAGAACATCATAGCAGAAGCCAACAAAAAAAGCAGAGCCCTCTTTAAAGCTGTCAAGCACTGCGTCAACCCACTACCCAACCCTGCCACACCACACTCCATCAACAAATTGACCACCATCAACACCTTATTGATCTACAAAATCAACAAGATTCGCCATCACATAGACACCAGCTCTGCATCCACAGACTCACTTCACGTCCCTCGTAAAATCTCCACACCCTGGACAACATTCAAGACTCTCTCGACAGAGGACCTGATAGAAACCCTGACCGCCCTCAAAGCAACATCGTATACAGACGACATCCTCCCAGTAGCCATCCTCTAAACCCTCCCTGCAGAAGCTCTCCTTCTTTACCCAGAGATCATCAGCAGCTCTCTAACTAAAGGCACCTTCCCATCAACCCTAGGACAAATCCTGCCTCCACTAACGAAACCCACTCTGGATCCTGACAACCTA
Source organism: Ambystoma mexicanum (assembly GCF_040938575.1). NCBI lineage: Eukaryota > Metazoa > Chordata > Amphibia > Caudata > Ambystomatidae > Ambystoma > Ambystoma mexicanum. The sequence goes on from NC_090932.1 coordinate 188,379,593, forward strand.
GGTAACTATCACCCCATCACCTATCTTCCCTTACTAGGTAAGATCATCGAAAAAGCGGTAGCCGCACAACTGCAGCAACGCATCAACACCAACAATCTACAAACCTACAGATCTGGATTCAGACACAGATGCAGCACGCAGACGGCAACCATACAGGTGCTTGACGACACCCTCAACATCATTGATGATGGCCACCCTTGCCTCCTGGTTCTACTCGACCTCTCGGCTGCTTTGGACACAGTAAACCACCAGGCGATTACGGACACTCTATATCCACGCATGGTGATCAGCAACCTTGTCCTACGCTGGTTCAAGTCCTACCTCGCCAATCGCAAACAGTTTGTTCAGATGGACTCCTCTAGATCGTCAATGCTACCTGTCACCTGTGGAGTCCAGCAGAGTTCCATCCTCTTCCCAGTGATCTTCAATCTATCCATGGAGCCGCTGGGAGCTCTACTAGCCACAGCCAACATCCACATCCACCAATAACCCAACGACACACAGCTATACCTCAAGATCGACTCCATCAAGGACATCCATGATCTCAAAATGTGCCTCTCTCTGATCCAGTCTTGGATGTCCATTGCATACTTGAAGCTCAACCCCTCCAAGGCCGAATTCCTACTCCTCACCAACAACACCGAACACAGAGACATACAGACCTGGCTATCCACCATGAACTCTGAGGGCTTCACACCCAAGGTCACCTCCTGCGCCAAGTCCCTCTGGTTCCACATCGATAAACACCTCTCCTTCAAGACACACATAGCTAAGAAAACTCAGACAGCTTGGTATCAGCTCTTCCTCCTGCAGAAAGTCAAGCCACTCCCTCCCTCCGGACAGCTTTAGATCCACCGTTCAAGCATTGGATGGGGCAATGCACTCCTTGAAGTCCTCCAGTCGTCCTCCCTTTTGCCCCTAAGAAGTGTCCTACACACAGCCGCATGCCTCGTCAAGGGTCTATGCAGATACGACCACATCAACCGGGCCCTCATTGACCTTCACTGGCTCCCACTGCACGCACAAAACACCTTCAAGTTTTGCTGCATCATCTATAAGGCAGTCACCCTCAAGTCACTCATCTACTTCGCAGCGAAACTCAGCAGCTCCGGCAGACAGCACACCACGAAAAACCAGGACCCGTACAGACTTCAGATCTGCCGCTGCAAAAAGGGAAGGGACCAGAAAACAAGTCTTCTCTGCCTACGGCTGTCATGGTCATGAAGTCGGGGGCACAGGCATGCAGGGTCGCATGAACAGGAGACCTGGGTGGACACTGTCCTGGCGCCTTTGGCACCAGTCTCATGAACAAAAGTAAAAAAGAACATCCATTTAACACCAAAAAGCTTTTATTATGGACATAGCACTTCAGATGCATTAACCTTGAACATTGCATCCATTAAGCAGGATGCATTAACCTTGAACATTCCATCCATTAAGCAGCCCCAAGTGTATTCTTGGGTGTAGCTGCTAATGGATTGCCTTTACACGTTCTCACTCTCTAGGAGTGGCAGGGTGTGGTTGGTAAGCCAGCCCTAATGGACGTGCTCACGATCTCAGCTATATAAGCTGCCCCGATCCTCAACACAGACGCTTTGCGTTATTCTGTACTTGCAAGCAGCGTAACGGTCACCGTCTCCTGAGGTCAGACTTACCCTTGAAGATCCTGCTTCCTGGACATCCTGTTTCCTGCCAGCATACTTACCAACTGGGGGAAGCTGTTCTTACCTGTACATCTCGTCGGCGAACCAAGTATTCATCTTTACACTTTCCGGAACGCCGAAATCTTCACCTTGGCACTGCAGCACAACATGCTCCATCGTCGACAGCAGCGCCTACAAGGAAAAACAGAAGACAAGGTTAGACATCGAAAAAACTGTCAGTTTAAGGTTGCGCTTCGCCATACTTCGCGCTTTCCTTAAACCATCACTTACCTGCTGTCGAACATTGTGGTAGCATCCATCTTCCATCCGTCCGCGTCTCGCGTCTCACAGAAGAGAGACATTATTGTGGGCATAAATTGGAGCAACATCTAAAGACATTAAACAGAATGAACAACATCACAAGAGCTCAAGAAAGTCTTACCAATCATAAGGAGATGCATAGTCGCAGCTAAACTGGACTAATCCTTATCATGGATCAGTGAACGAACTAGATCCCATTCGACGCGCCCCTGCCAGAAGTAGCAGGACGGAGAGCTGATCTTCCATAATTCACAGGTGAGCTTTATGGGCTGGCGTATGCTCACAGAAACCGTACTTTGGGGTGAAGGGTTCGAGAGGTACAACAATCACAGATTGGCGCGCTCACACACTCTTATCTCCACGCAGGACCAGTATCACCACGTACCACTGCTCACAGCTTTTCTACTGAGGGAGAGGCCTGAAGGGAGTGATTCAAGTTCAGGGAGGGCTGCAACCGTGCCCCAATGCCTCTGCAGAGACCAGGTGAGTGTAACAACACCCCAAGACTATGGAACCAGCTCCCCGTCAGCATCAGATTCACACGCACACGCCTACAATTCAGAAAACAACTCAAGACCTACCTCTTCCTCAACTCCTAGGCCATCACATCGCCACTCGCGCCACCGCTGCCGCCAAAGGTAGTTGTCATGTAGATGCGGTGGCTTGTTTATATTGCATCATTGCGATGTCGTCACTCTGCGCATGCGCGATAGCGTCATAGCGATGACGTCACTCAGCGCATGCGCAAGTGGAATAAGGATTACCCATCCAAAGATAGGTAGATTTGGGATATTAGAATTATATCAGAGCCCAAAAAAATGTTGGCATAATTCCACTAAGGGGTCCCATAATACTACAAAGAAAAATAGTGAACAAGAAGGATAGGGTAACAAATAAATGACGTCATCAGACAAATGCGTGATACAGGCAATCACGTAGATGCGGATAAAAAGGAAGGAAAAGGATGTTGCTTAAATATACTACGACTTCAGCAGAAGATTCCTCAAGACGGCAGTCTTTGAGGAAGTGACCTGATTTACCGCAATATAGGCATAACTGTAGCTGTCCCCTCTTGTCTCTTTCAATCTTGGTTAAAGGGGGTCATACTCCTCCAATCTGCATGGGTTTTATAGTATTTTCTGATGGACGTTGAACATTGTCTTTTGAACGTACATACATGGCACGGTTTTCAAGTCTACCTCGATCTGTTCTTCGATCCTGTAGTCTGTGGTCCAACTGCACTACAAGATTAATAAACTCTGCACAGTCTTTAGGTGGGTCTACCACTTGAGCAAGTACATCCTTCAGGTCTCCGCATAGACCCCGATGAAACAACGTGGTTCTTTTATCTTCAGGCCACCCCTCTTCCACGACCAGTCTATTAAAGGCAGCAATATACCTTAACAAATCTTGATTTCCTTGGCGGAGAGACAAGAGTTTGTTATCAAGAGCTTTGGCCATGCAAGTGTCGAGCAAATAGCTTTTCCATCTCCTGCTGAAAACCCCTGAAGTCCTGCAGTAACGGGTCATCCCGGCTCACTAAAGGTACTGACCAGTCTGCGGCACTTCCACTCAAATATGATAAAATGAAGGCCACCCTTGCCTGGTCGTTTGGTAAGCCCCAGGTCTACAAAGAAAATGAAGAAGGCACTGGTTCATGAATGTTGCGTACCTTTTGGAGTCTCCACTAAATCGTTCTGGTGGTACCAGGGGTACTGCTCCCGGCAACGTTATCTGTACTGGGTTGACTGATGAAGGTGTAGCGACAGATGGGGCAAATCCGGGCAATTGAGCTTGCCCCGCTTGTGTTTGTAGTAGCTGTTTGCTTAGTTCATCAGTACGGTCTTTCGTGACTACTAATTCTCGTTTTAAGGCATTGGTTTCTTGCCTGGCTGCGTGTACCTCGGCGCGTAATTGTCCCAAAAGCTGGGCTAACTGGTCAGTTTCAGATGTCTCCATGGTGCCAGGATGGATAAGGTTAAAGGCTTCGCGTTTTGTTACGCTCACCTGATATCCCCGGGGGAGTCTGGAATGCTGTGAGATCTGGAACCCTGGATTTGGAGTTGCCCAGTGCTGAATAATGAATCCGCAATTACAGAAGGGAGGATTTGTGATAACTGTCTCTCACGGGTGAATCTCCCACCTCCCTCTGACCGATCCCCTTCCCTCTTAGTCTTTCTCACTTTAATTATTTGTAGGGTGAGCTATCCGTCCTGCGTTTCTTGTGCAGGGGAGGTTGACGTTTGGTGGCGGTCTGCCTGAGTTGCATCACTGGTGCAGTGCGCCTTCTTTGGGTCCAGGCCTGCTTTGACCCCGAATCTGCTGGTAGGCAGGTAGGTTTGTTTAATGTAAGTCTTTGTTCTGCTTATGGTGGGATTTCGTTAATGTCTTTATCTCCTTCCTTTCACACGTGAAGATCTTGCTGCCGACGTGCTGGATGGAGAGGCACGTGTTTGAGGTAAGTGAAAGCGTGAAGCGCAGCGCCTTCACTGTCTTTTTTTTTTTTTTTTTTTATTTCTTGTTTTAACCATAAGATTTTTACAAGAACATTTTATAAGAAGGTTTCAAACATTTCCGTTTTAACAATTATCTAAATAAAATTGATGTTGGAATTGTTTAAAACATACAAATTTACATTATCTGTGTGCATATTATATACATGTTCAACAATTTTTGTGTGATTATTTCCACCTGTTTTAATTTTTTAACAATTTTAGATAAGTTCAGGGGTATCTAAGCGCAATTTATTAAAAAAGTTTACTGATGCAATAGTTAGACTCATATTGGTTGAGACAAGACCATCTCAAGGATGGCTGGACCACAGCAACGACACACATATTTTTACCAAATGTATTGTTTCTGATTGAGCAGAGTGCCATGCAATCTACTAATAGGTGTTCTATAGTTTCTTTTTGAGACACAACACGACAGAACCGGCAAAAATTTTCCGACATGGGTATTTGCTTACGCTGAGCTAGGATGTCTTTGTTCAACCATAAATTGAGTCGTATTCGCATAAATGCACTGCGTATGTATGGAGATGGTGACTTTAGCAAATATTTTTCTGGACATCTCATGTTCTTATCAGTATAAGAATACATATCGAAATGTTTATATTTCAAGCAAAGTTCACGATTCGTCCGCCAGTCGTGAATGTACACTTTATCTTTTGCACGATTGGGATTCAGGATCAAGGTTTCAACATCAACATCTTCTGATGCCATGATTTCGTATACATAAGTAGTCCATTTCACTGTAAATTTCTGAGGTGATTGAAGCAGGTGTTTTGCCAAAATAGCAATTATAGTCTCTGATTCAATGTTCATTAAACATTTTCTGAGCAAGGCGCAGAGCTGCCAGTGATATCTAGCCCTAAGAGAGATGAGACCAAGTTCGTATCTGATACACGCAATGGGTACAGATTGTGGCAGCTGAAAAAGGGTTCTCCAATATTTGGCTTCAATTTTGTCGAGCTCCTTCACATCTGAAATGTCTCGTGATTCCAGGCCATAAAGTATTATTGGTATTACCTTTTGCTGCCAATAATGTAGAACAGACTCCACAGAAAATTTACCGTATTTATGTAATATCAATTTGGATTGTGATATCGCAGTTGTCACTTTACTTTGAAGTAGTTGAAAATGCTCTGTTGTCACCGAACTGGCTTCAAATTGAGTTCCTAGGTATTTATAACTCGACACAATGTCGAGGATGATGTTTTTTACCCTCCACTCAAATCTTGTTCTCTGAGATCGTTTCACAACGCAGGCTACAATTTGTGACTTTTTGATATTCATGGATAGCTCGTTATCATCGAAATACATTGAAAGTACATCAATTAGTTTTTGAAGGCCTGTCGGTGTCTTAGATATTAGGACTAGGTCATCAGCATACCAGAGCGCTTGGATTACAGAGCCATTCATTTTTGGTGAATCGGAGGATAGGTTGAGAAAGATTTCTTGTACATCGTGAATGAAAAAATTAAATGGCGCTGATGCCAGAATACACCCTTGTTTTAATCCTCTTGATGTTTTAATAGCTGTAGATAACAGGCCAGCAGTAGATAGACGGACTCGTATAGTAGTGACTGTGTGAAGCGCAATAATAATGTCCACGATGTCTTGGGGGCACTGAGCTTTTATTAATTTTTGAAAGAGTTTTATACGAGAAACCGAGTCAAAAGCAGCATTTAAGTCTATAAATGCCAAAAACAGTGATGTTTTAGTTTGATGAGCTTGAGCTTTCAATGTGTTGAGAATCATGAGGTTTACTGACGTCCCCAACCCACGTACAAATCCAGTTTGATTGCTATCACGATGCTTGTGTTTACATGTCCAGATATTAAAGGCCGATAGCACTAAGCGATTAAAGATTTTACCTGGAGCATCCAAAAGTGCAATCGGGCGATAGTTTGCTGGTACGCAGCGATCCCCTTTTTGAAAAAATTGGCACAATGACCGATGAGCGCCATGAATCGGGAATGCTGCGAGTTTTTAATATACGTTGAAAGATGTTGTACAAGATTTTGGCCCATATCTGAGGATGTTGCTTAAGCATAAAGTTGGTGATACCATCTGGGCCTGCCGCGCGGGAGGAAGATGATTTATGAATGAGCGCCTCAATTAGGTTTTCAGAGCATTCTAAATTCCATGAGCCTGAGGAGTGAGATCCGTAGTTGTGTGTATGAAAGGTTTTATCCGAGTACAATAGAGCAAAGTGTGAAATCCATAGATTTTCTGGAACTCCATTGAGTTGTGACTTTAAATTGTTCAAATTTGAGTTCAGATTGAGTAACTGCCAAATTTGAGCAGAGTTCTTGCTTGCTGTAGTTGAAAGAAAGATCTGTCCATCCTGATGGAAAAGTTTTCCTTTATACATACGTATCCAAGATCTATACTGCACTTTTAACCTTTTGCAAACTTGAAGCCGTTCGGGCCATGAAAGCTGTTTGGCTTGTCTCAAACTTCTATGGTATTCATTTTTTTTCTGTGATAATTGTTGGTCAAATGTATGCTCGTGAGATCGGTTTGAAGGGAGTTAAAAAGTTCTGTATATAGACAGAGTGTCCACATAGGATTGTGATTTCTGAAGATCATTTTGTTGTATAATGCTTTCATTCAGTGCAGCAAGTTTAATCGGTGTCCACCTAAAACGAGATTTAGCATTATTAATTGATAGATTTTGTAGCATCCATTCAGATTTGTCATGATCTTGTTGGTTAGCTCTCGACCATGTCAATCTTAGCATGTGGTGATCACTTTTGGATTGGGTGATTATCTTAAATTCTTTAGACTGCATGAATATCCCTGCGGATAAATATATATAATCAATGGTACTTGTCGTCTTTCCTCTATACCATGTAACTTGATGAGGTATATCACCCGGGAGTGAACCATTGGCCATTCTCATGTTAAATTGTTTCATAATATGGTTCCACTTGACATGTTCAGCTGTTTTACTCTTTGATGCACTTTTGACCAAATCAATGTTGAGATCGCCAGCCAGAATGATATCTGTTATTCCTGGAGTTTGTGCAATTAAGACAAACATTTTAGACAGATCTTTATAGAATCGATCATCTGTGATAGCGGCTGGATTTCTGTAAACATTGATTAATGCCAATTTTTGAACTTCATTCGAAAGTTTGACCAACTGTATAAACTTGTTTGGATTATCCCATGCCAGTAATTTTAATTTGGATCCCAGTTTAGCAGCAACCAATAATCCTGCCATGGGTCGCCCTTTTTGGGCTGTAATCGCCGGGTTAATTAAGATATCATGATGATCCCATAAGGGAGGCTTATTTAACCAGGTTTCTTGGAGAACTATAATATCTGCATCAACCAGAAGGGGATGGACGTTGGTGAGTAGATGGGAAAAACCTCTGGTGTTCCAACTAACTAAAGTTACCAAGCCATTTTTTTATCAAGAAATTCTGGCGTCAGTGATGGTTATGACTGAGAAATGGCCAGAATCTTGGGAGCCAAATCAATGCTGTTACATTTTGTACACTGACATATATTTGATGATAACTTTGTAGTTGCGTCTTTTTCAACGATATATTAATAATTTCTTCTTTCGGGATCTTGGGCAAGTAAAAATCCCATTGCAAAGAGCTTCATTCGAGCCTGCCATAGAGCATTCATTACTAACCCTGATTTCATCCATAATCGGACTATACCCAGGTTGGTGTCACAAATAAATTCTACTTGATTGATATCAGAGGATGAGAGATCACCTAGCTCAGGCACGTCACTAAAGATGTTTAAAACACTCGCACGGGACAAATCATATTGAGGATGAGGGGCCGCGCGACATTTCAGGATTAGTGTATGGTAGGTTGCTAATTCTTTTTTTCTCATGAGATCATGTTTCTGTTGTTTGCTCACTGAACCTTGATTTTTAGGGATTTGGTTGCAGTTCGAATCACTGCTTGCTTCTTTTTCTTTTCGGCATAGGTTGATGTCATTGACCGCCATACCGTCATCAGAGAACCTAACTCTTGTCAACTGTTTCATGGAGCCTTGTGGGGTGGGCGCTAAGCCCAGATGAGTTGCCAAGTAGGAATCGACCATTAATTTGATCTTCTCATTTTGAGTATTCCAAGGGTCCTCCATTTGTGATGCGAGAACTGGCGGGGGTCCACCGCTACGCCTTGATGGAATTTGGCTTCTGTGTTCTGAGAAGATCCTGTTTTCATGTTCGACATCTTGTTCGGTGATATGGGCAGTATCCGCGGAGCATTTTACCACACTGTTCTGCATGCTTTTTTTAAATTCTACGTCGTGAATCTCCGATGATCGATGGGATGCATGTTCTCTGAATTCTGCACAGATCAGCTTATCATGATCAGCAGCCTGTTCTATGTGACGGGCATTATTCGCAAAACTTTGCCCCTCACAATTCTGCAGGTTTGTTTTAGCTGTCAGATTACTTAATTCAGACGTGCAACGCAGGATATATAAATCTACTGCTGCTTTGATTTGATCGATTTCCGATCCCACAGGCAGCGACGATACATGATCCACACTTTCACTAACATTAATTGATTTTGTTTTTAAGTTAGTGTCAGGTGTCGTGTTTTTGTTGGTTGATAAAGGGTCATTTAATTTCCGATTTTCCAATACTGCAACAAGTTGGCTTAGAGGTGACTGATTAAGAAGTGTATTTTGGGCATTCAATATTGAATTTATTGGGTTTGTTACAGGAGACTTGGGTCTAGATATGTCATTTTCACCTACTTGATCAATGTGCAAAGTTGCTGTTTCGGTCAAGTCCACTGTATGTGGTCGCATGATGCGATTATTTGTTTTGGTGGTTCGTTTTGTAGATTGAAAAGGTTTGGTTACCAAGTGCCTAGATCGACCCTTATTTCGTTGATGTTTATTAAAATGTTCATATTGAGCTTTATCATTTTGACGTTTTGGTGCTTTAGGGGAACTTTCAACACTTATCCAAGACGTGTTTTTGTGTGAATTTTCATTGGCCGCCTCTTCAATTGGATATATAATTTCATTGAACATAGGCAGAGTGGTAGACTGGGTTGCAGGGATGGTCATGATCTCGATATCTTGTGACAGATCGTTGACTGGTTCAGAAAACTGACACAAGTTCTCCTTTTCTTTCGCTTGCGCTTGAATCCAGGCCAAGATTTGGTCGATTTTGGCAGATTGTATGGTTATTTTATTTTCGAGAGTTTCGAATAATTTGAACAAACTTTGAGTTGTTGTGTTTACTGCCATAAGAATGAGACCTGTATTTGGAGGGACGTGTCCTTTTTCATGAGAAGATTCACGATGTCTTGGTGTAGGGAATATATAAGATGCAGATTCCGAAATGGTTGAATCCATGGAGCCACGTTTATAGTAATCGACATTAGATTTATCTGGAGATATATTTTCAGGTCTCTGTATATTCTGCTTTTGTCTATCTAGAAAATCATCTTCGTTGGTTGCGATGCTTTCCTCCTCTAGGATTTCAGAGATTTGGTCCAGATGTACTTTTGGATCTTTTTTGTGTTCCAACTGGGTAGTTGACTGGATCATGGTGTTATCGGAAATTGGTAGATTGTTTTGATCATCCCTATTGCTGTGCGCGGGCAAGACTTCGCTTATCACCGGGTCTGATTGATTTAAATCTAGTACGTGAGTCAATGTGTTTGGGCTCGTTTCATTGGATTTGTCATGGCAGCAGGGAGACAAGTTTGTAACAGTCTCCGTTTGTGATAATGAAGCAGCATTAGACAAAATTTGATCATTAGATTCGTCATTAGGTTCTTGTAACGTAACAGGTAGAACATGAGACAAAGGAAGATTTTTAACCGTTGGGCAGAATTGTCTTATATCTCTGTTTGCCAATTGAGTTTTTTGTCGTGTTTTTGCACGCGGTGTCAAAGTTATAGAAGTTGTTGATTGAATTTTCAGCAGATTGTTATGTTTGGATCGCGTAGCAACAGCGACCATTGGGCTGTTTGCTGAATCCAACACGAGAAGTGTTACTGACTTGGGTGTAGATGACATACCGCTCGATATAAATTATATGGTGCTTTAGTTACCAATCAACTCACAGGGCAACACAGCTCGATATTCAAGTTCCTCAAGAATGACGAGCGATGGAAAAGTTCGATCTTATGTTAGATAAGATATATGCCTTTGTAGGTATTACTTTACAATTAAATGAATATACCACCCTTCATACTCAGGGGGACTCCTGGGATTGGTTAATATGAGGCATAAGCTGTAACTCACGGTTCGGGATCAATGAAGGGACGCCTCCACAGTCTCTCGTCCACTGACCGCGCCACCAGCGCACAACAGCCGTATAACAGCCAATAGGCTTATGTCCACCGGGCTTACAGCCACAAGGGCGGTAGCTTCCGGGCTTTGAAGATGCAACCCGACACGTGATGCAGTCACGTGCAGTTGAGGACACGCCTCCTCCAGGAAGCGCGTAGACGGTTCGTAGCGGCAAGAGCCTCAGACGGCTCGCAGTGCCAATTAGAAACAAACAATAGGCTGCTGTTGCACAGTTCACAGCCTTCAGTAAATTCCACCAGTAAACACTTGCACTGAGCGGCCGGCAACCTCAGGGCTTTGAAGATGCAACCCGACACGTGATGCAGTCACGTGCAGTTGAGGACACGCCTCCTCCAGGAAGCGCGTAGACGGTTCGTAGCGGCAAGAGCCTCGGACGGCTCGCAGTGCCAATTAGAAACAAACAATAGGCTGCTGTTGCACAGTTCACAGCCTTCAGTAAATTCCACCAGTAAACACTTGCCTTTTGTCTTTTAAGATTAACCTGCATTCCCTTCTTCTTTCCCCCCACAGGCCGCTGTGGTGCTGCGAGTGGACGAGAGCGCGATGAAAAAACTGACCACAGGAATCCGTTAAGGTAAGTTAAGCGTTGTGCGGTTGGTAATATTGAAAGCGAGCCTGAGCCTGTCTCCTTTTCCTTTACAGGAGGTTGCTGTGATGCTCCGGATGGAAGCGTGGCTTGGCGCGGTGGAATTCAGGTAAGACTGAAGGAATATGATGTTTTGGTAGCGTGCGCATTCTAATATTGTTTTTCCTTTTCTCGTTATTGCAGGTCGCAATGTTCAAGCAGCAGCTGTCGTAGTGGATCGCCGGAATTCCCCAAGCTAGTACTGACAGGTGCGTGATGTTTCTTCTTCTCTCGGTTTCCACAGATTGCAGCTGGGTTGAGATGATGAATGCTGGATGGTGTATTCTCAGGTAAAACAGAATAATCTTGTTCTTCGTCTTGCAGGATTACAGGAAGATGCTGAAGACCAGGAGCTGGACACGGTGAGTGTCACGCTGCTAGTTACAGAATAACACGAAGCGTGTTCTGCAGTCAGGGTGTGGTTTATATAGCCCAGGTAAAGTAGTACCAGGGAAAGTAGTTCCAGGCCTGCCACACCCAAAACACTAGACCGCATGGCTTGGTTCTTAAGAACCAGGCTGTGTGGTCGCTTCCATGTTGGATTTAAAGGCCCATGTACTCAATTGAAAGTAATGGTAAGTATCTCCTTACAGTATATGAGCCTGGTGCCAGATGCGACAGGACTGGCTCCAGGAGCCTTTTTGCAGAAGTCTGGAGGCTCTTAGAATAACTGTGGGAGCGTGCTTGTGGCACAGCTTGTGGCCCCTGACAGTGGTCATGACAGTATCAACACAACTCTCTAAACTGAAAACAGCAAAAGAACTACAGGCGATTCTAGAGGATACCAACAACAAATTAGATAGTGTGGAAAAGAGGATTGAACAATGTAAGATCAGAAAATGTAGACGTGACACTCTCGATTACGCACAGGATATTGTTTACTCTTGGCAAAATAAAATAGACCAACACCTACTCCAGCCAGACCACCAAAACCACCATCCAATAACAATACAGACAGCAGCGAAGTCACCAGTGGTGAATTAGAAGAAAGACTTTCAACAAGCAAAACTGTTAGAAGAAAGACTTTCAACAAGCAAAACTGTAATCCCAACTCCAGCCACAGCCAACACATAGCCAGAAACTCCATGTACAACCGCTGGAGCTATACCAGCTCCAGAATCTTTTTTTAGGGGAACGAAAGCCAGACGAGGCAAAAAGAAAAACCAGACAGAAAAAACAAACATTAAACGAACCTATAATCATCAACATCTCGTCCAAACAACTTTCACGAACCGTGAGATATCGTTACACCTATCTGACACTTGATCATGACCCCATGTCATCGATAAAAAAAAAAACATTGAAAGTGTCATTGATAAAGCTCACAACATGAATTGGATTTCAGAAAGAACAAGTGAATTTTTGACCAATAAACATCCGGTGACTCCTGTCTTTTATGGCTTACCAAAAATGCACAAAAACAAAACAGATCCTCATCTAAGGCCAATTGTAGCTGAGACAGATAGTATCTTTGAACCTTAAGCTGTGTACTTAGACACAGCTTTACAACCGTTGGTACAAAAGAGTCAAACTTACCTCACAGACACGACCCATTTCTTACAAACCATCAGATTACTAAACATCAACCAACCTAACTTACTATTGTTTACAATGGATGTCAGTAGTTTGTACACTTCTATCCCACACAATCAAGGAATCAAAGCTCTAGAATGGTTTTTACTGAAACATGAGGAGATCAATAGCCATAAAACATTTGCAATTGAACACATTAACATCATTCTTTACAATAACTACTTCCGGTTCAAAGGCCAGTACTATCTACAAACATCAGGGACCTTGATGGGCTCATCAGTGGCCCCTTCATACGCAAACATATTTATGTATCACTTTGAATACACTCACGTCTTGGAAAACCCAACCTGGAGACATAAGATCAAAGGCTGGCTAAGATATATTGACGATATCTTTGGAATCTGGACTGGTACAGAGACAGAATTTCTGCTTTCTGGGAATATCTCAACAGCTGCAATGGCAGGATTAAATTCACCATTGAAATTGGCAAACCAGCAATCAATTTCCTGGACGTGACAATTGAAATTACGGATCTAGGCCTAAACACCCGTATCTACAGAAAACCCACAGATGTGAACAGCTCTCTTCGCTATAATAGTTTCCACCCTAAACACCGTAAGGAAAACTTACTGTATAGCCAACTTTTAAGGCTCAAAAGAATTACCTTGGATGCAGAGAAACTACAAGAGGAATATGCAGTCTTGAAATCCAGACAGAGGTTTATACATACGTTAAGATACTCTAGCCAAAGCTTTCAAATCAAGCGTATAATACACAAAAATTGGGACCTCATCAAGTCAGACCCAAGTCTGAACCAACTCTTCCCAGAACCACCCATGCTTGCGTACAAAAGGGGTAGCAATTTTAGAGACAGATTGATAAAAGCTGAGAAACCCAAACAACCCACCTAAACTTTCTTAAGTAGACCGAAAAAAATGGCACCTTCCCGTGCTTAAATTGCCAACATTGCTTCATCGTGATAAAAGAAGACCACATCCGGCACGACCAAACACTGGGAAGAAAATCTCACTAAAATATTATGGAACTTGTGATTCAAAAAATGTCATTTACGCGTTACGCTGTCTGTGCGGAAAGTACTATGTGGGAAAGACAGCCAGAAAAGCTAAAGAAAGATGGACTGAGCACAAGTCGAATATCAAGACAAAAAACATCAAGTCACATGTGTACAGACATTTCAGAGACCATCACTACCATATCTCGCAAATGAGGTTGGTGATACTCGAAGTAGTACAACCACTTCCAACAGGGGAAGATCTGCAAACATTTGTATTCCAAAGAGAACTATACTGGATCCATCGTTTAGGCTCACTTGACCTGCTAGGGATCAACGAGAACTATTACCTTAGCCCCTTTTTATAAATTACCACTTGGAGAGCATTAACTAATGAAATGATCTCTACTTAACATGTTTATATCAACACATTCCCCGGGTTTTTAGGATATTTGTGTCAAATTAGCTCCTTACTTCTCCCTGTTGAACAAAAAGAAAATGTTACTTACCTCGATTTCTATTCCATTTTTTGTACCTTTGACGAACTGTGGATACTTGGTCTTCCACGTTATCATGTCAAATAGTAGAATGTTAATCCCTTTTGGAACAGTAAGTTGACACTGAATATGATCCTATAAGTTACTGGATTTGTTGTAGCTACCTGTAGTTCATAAACAATTGTTCTACATATTGTTTGAAATAGAATTGATTATTCCCTCATGTATCAATCATAAATGAATACTGTAATGAATGTTCCTTTCATTTTTTTGACTATTGCACATACTTATACATATGCACTCACAGTGCATTACACATTTGTTATATAGACAATTAATTGTAAGGTTGTACACCCCTTGTGGGTCAGTTTGATTACATATATAATGTAGCACATCTCAGTAATAAGTACTATGGCACTCTTTTGTGCATCAACTGTCTCCTTTTACATTTACGTGAATCATTAGCTAAAATTTCCGTTTACTAGGATCTACAGCCACATTACATCACTATCTTCCTATAATAGTATATCTAAGACCACTTGTAACGCTCACCTGGTATTCACGGGGACGTCACTCAGCCTGTTCTGACCTCTTACGAACTCAAACCCTTCCCTGGAGTCTACTCGACTGAAGACTGGGCCTGAAACACAGGATTGGTAGAGTTTAACTCCCTATTGTCTCTGTGTGCTTGAACCCCTTCTTCCCCGGGGTCAAACCCTTCCCTTTGATCCACAGCTCACCTTGTTTTCTTGGAAAGTGTGCTCTCCGTCCTGCTTTCAGCGCAGGGGCGCGTTGATTGATGCAGGCTCGTTGCTGCCTAGTTACTTCACTGGCAAGAGTCCGACAGGTAAGTATAATGAGTCTTTTGAGCAGTTCTCTAACTTCGTTCCTTTCCTTCCTTAGATGATGGCCGGCGTCCGGGGATGGCGAGGTGCTGCTGAGATGAGTAGGATAGCAAGTCACCTGCGAGGAGGGCAAAGTCATTCCGCGTCTGGTAACAGCTAGCTGGGATGAGGTACCGCAAGAGGCAGCAGGAAGAATAATCCAATAACGTTCCGTGTCAAAAGCCAGGCGAGCACGACAGGAATAAAGGAGGAGGCAAGCCAAAACAGGAGAAGTCCGGGGCAGCAAACGTAGTGGTCAGTAGAAAGCCAATCCAGAAGCCAGGCAAGGGTCAGAACCAGGTAAGCAGATTAGGAATTTGTGCGGAGGAAACACAAAAGAGTAAACGGATGTAACCGCTGTAGCTTGTAACGCCTATTAGTAGCAACGAGCCCCTTGTAAAATGGTGGTTTTAAAGCCGTATGGGGGCGTGTCTTGCCGTACGTCTTCCACGTCCAGGACGTGTCAGCTGACACGGACTCCATCGTAGTTTGTGCAGGCGCCATGGCAACCTGTATCTGCTCCACAGAGGAGCTTGTAAAGGAGTCGTATTCTGCAAGGAAGCCCGCAGGGAAGCCCGAAGTGTAACAGGAGCTTGTCACTCGGGATGATTGCTATTGCGTCAGGGGTCTGATACCCTTGCTCTTCCACCCCCATACGGGAAAAGGCATCGGCCTTCCCGTTTTTCACCCCTGGTCGAAATGTAATCACGTAGTCATATTCAGCAAAAAAAAAGAGCCCAACCTAGTTGTCGTGAGGATTGGGCCTTTGCCGTTTTTAGGTACTGGAGGTTCCGGTGCTCAGTTATTACGGTGATTGTGTGTCTGGCACCCAAGAGGTAGTGCTGCCATGCCTTAAAGGCTGATTTAATGGCCAGGAGTTCTTTGTGATAGCGTAATTGAGTTCAGGGGGTGTGAATTTACGTGACCAAAAGGCAACAGAGTGTAACTGGCCTGTTTCGGGGTACTTTTGTGAGAAGACGCCTCCCATAGCCATGCTTGAGGCGTCCGTTTCCACCAGGTATGGGAGATCAGGGCGAAGGTGGCGTAAGATTGGGGCAGATGTGAATCTTGCTTTGAGTTCCTGGAAAGCTTCCCCGGCTTCTGTTGTCCACTGGAACTTTTTGTTGCTTTTCCTTAGCAATGACGTGATGGGATGCACGATTTGCGAAAATTCTGGGATGAACCAGCGGTAGAAGTTTGCAAAACCCATCATACTTTGAACCCCCTTGAATGAATTTGGGGATGGCCAGTTCAGGATAGCATCTACCTTGTGTACATCCATTCGGATTCCATTCGGGCTGAGAATAAAGCCCAGGAATTCCACCTCGAAGACGTGGAATGAGCACTTTTCAAGCTTGGCGTAGAGCTGGTGTTGACGGAGTTTCTCCAATATGGATCGGACATGTTTAACGTGGTCCTGCTTTGATGCGGAATATATTAGAATATCGTCGATGTACACTAGAGCACAGACATCAATCAATTCCCGTAGGAAATCGTTCATGAAGTATTGAAATGCTGCAGGCGCGTTGCAAAGGCCAAAGGGCATTACTTGATATTCGTACAAGCCGTATTTGGTGCGAAAAGCGGTTTTCCATTCGTCCCCCTGTTTTACGCAAATAAGGTGATATGCCCCCCTCAGGTGTAGTTTTGTGTAGATTTTGGGCATCTTTGACATGATCAAGCAATTCAGGGATCAGTGGCAGGGGGTAGCGTTTTTTTACGGTAATCTGGTTCAGTGCACGATAGTCGATGCACGTTCTCAAGTCCCCCTCCTTTTTCGGTACGAAGGATAGAGGACTGGCTGCTAGAGACTTCGAGGGACCGATGAACCCGTTGGCCAGGTATTGGTCAAGATAGGCTTTCAGGTGCTGATTTTCTGGTTCCGTGAGTGCGTAAATTCGCCCACATGGGATTTGTGCGCCGGGTATCAGGTCGATTTGGCAATCGTATGGTCTATGCAGTGGCAGGGTATTAGCCTGTTCTTTCTGAAAGACATCTTGAAAGTCCTGATATTCACTTGGTAGGGTGCCGATTGCCCCAGTCGCAAGCGTGGAGGTTCTGGTGTCTATTGGTTGTTTCTCTTGGTGATAACATGTGTGGGCGCAAGTCCCAGGAAAGGCCAATTCTTTTGCTCGCCAATCGATTCGAGGATTGTGAGCTACCAACCATGGCATTCCCAAAATTAACCGGAACTGTGGTGCCTTAATGAGGTCAAAAACGATAGATTCTTGGTGTCCATCCTGGCACAGAAGGGTTAAAGCTGCAGTGCATTGGGATACTGGACCAGAAGCTATTTCCGTGCCGTTGACAGTGGTAACAGTGTCGGTGGTTGATTTAGGGTGTAATGAAAGCCCCATCTTTGCCGCAAGATCCTGGTCGATGTAATTCCCAACGGCTCCACTGTCAATGTACGCTCTTACTGCGTGCATCTGAGATGGTTGTTGGTAATTGATCAAGACCACAGAAAAAATGGGAGGTCTGTAGTTCACTTTCTTCGCTCAACAAGTGGACCCCTACACTTGCCGGGCTGGGGAGTTTTCCGATTCCTTGATGGTATCTTCCTTGTCCGTGGCCCCTACCGTCCTCCTCGGTGGCTTCACAGGGCACTCTTTAAGGAAATGACCTGACCTTCCACAGTACAGACATAACTGCTGCTGTCTCCTTTTATCCCTTTCCGCTTTAGTCAAGTGGTATCTGACCCCCCCGATTTGCATTGGTTCTCCTGAACCTTCCGTTGTGCAGGCAATATTGTCCTTTGAACGCACATACATAGGGCGAGGGTCCGGTCTGGTTCGACCTGCTCTTCGGTCCTGCAACCTATGATCCAGTTGAACAACAAGGTCAATGAATTCTGAGCAGTCTTTCGGGGGGTTCACTATTTGTGCGAGAACATCCTTGAGCTCCCCCCGCAACCCTGATGAAATAACATGGTTCTCTTCTCCACTGGCCATTCTGCTTCAACTATGAGTCTATTGAACGTGGCTATGAATGTTAATAGGTCTTGATTCCCTTGGCGTAGGGACAGAAGTTCGTTGCCTAATGTCTGCCCATGTCTGCCCATGAGTACGACGGGCGAACAGCTTTTCCATCTCCTGCTGAAAGCCCCTGAAGTCATGCAGCAAAGGATCGTCTTGGGCCACAAAGGGTACAGACGAGTCCGCAGCGCTACCACTCAGGTAGGATAGCACAAAAGCGACCCGTGATTGGTCATTCGGAAAGGGCCCTGGTCTACAAAGGAAGTGCAGGCGGCACTGGTTCATGAACGATGCAAACCTCTTGGGATCCCCCATAAAACGTTCGGGCGGGCCAAGGGAACTGCCCCAGGAAGGGTTATCTGAACGGGATTGGCTGATGGTGCTGGCATCGAGGGCATGCTTCCCGGCAATGGTGCATGCCCTGCTTGTGACTGGAGAAATTGCCGGCTTAAATCATCAGTGCGTTATTTGGCTACTATCAGCTCTCTCCTCGGGGTGTTGGTCTCCTGCCTGGCTGCATGTACTTCGGAACGTAGCTGCCCCAACATGTGGGCTAACTGGTCGGTTTCTGACGTTTCCATGACGCCCAGGTGGATTTTGATGTGAGGCTTTGCGTTCTGTAACGCTCACCTGATATCCACTGGGACGTCACTCAGCCTGTTCTGACCTCTAACGACCTCAAACCCTTCCCTAGAGTCTACTCGACTGAAGACTGGGTCTGAAACACAGGATTGGTAGAGTTTAACTCCCTATTGTCTCTGTGTGCTTGAACCCCTTCTTTCCCGGGGTCCAACCCTTCCCTTTGATCCACAGCTCACCTTGTTTTCTTGGAAAGTGTGCTCTCCGTCCTGCTTTCAGCGCAGAGGCGCGTTGATTGATGCAGGCTCGTTGCTGCCTAGTTACTTCACTGGCAAGAGTCAGACAGGTAAGTATAATGAGTCTTTTGAACAGTTCTCTAACTTCGTTCCTTTCCTTCCATATATGATGGCCGGCGTCCGGGGATGGCGAGGTGCTGCTGAGATGAGTAGCGCTGGAGGTGAGTGAGAGCGCGATGCGCGATGCGACCCTTTCGTATTTGTATTGAACTGAGTTCTTTTTCTGTGTCTTTTAGGTCCCGTGACGTTTTCAGCGTGGATGCCGGTTATGAAGAAGAAATGCGGTGAGCAAGCACGGTATGCGGCGCCTCTAGATGTTTCCACGCTAACCTGGAGTGTCTTTTCCCTCTTGCAGATGGATGAGATGTTCCGGAGACAGAGTTCCCCCAGAGCGGCTGGGATTCAGGTAAGCGTTTGAAGCTCGTACAGGCTTTAAAAATAAGCAAAGATTTGCTGAATGCTTACTAATGCCTTTTTTCTGTTCTTTTCCCTTTTCCTTAGGAAGCGGCGTGCCGGGATGGGAATGACACCGCCGAAGATGCCCACAGAACAGAAGAAGCGATGAATGATTGGCAGAAGCGCTGCAAGGTAAGGCTGTTCCTAACAGTGTTCTTGCAGGAGCTGAGCGCAGAAGAAAGATGCAGGCCTTCTGGAGACCGATCCGAACACGGTGAGTGTCACGCTGCAGGTGCAGAAAACACAAAGCATGTTTCTCAGCCTGGGCGTGGCGTAAATAGTCTCTGGATATCCCAGGTGTCTCTGGGATGAACCACACCCAAAAGACTAGACTGCACATGCAGTTCTGGGAACCGAAATATTTGGGGGCATCCATCTTGTCCCAATCAAAGCACTACAAGTCCAATCCCCAATGTTATCCTATGGGAGTGAGTGAGTCTGGTGCCACAAGCGCCAAGTCTGACTCCAAGTGGGTCTTTGGAGGGATGGAGAGGCCCTTGAGGGCCATGTAGGTGATAGTGACCTGGCTCCAGCCTGACATCTTGGAGGGCTGGGGACATGAGGGGCAGGAATCATGACACTACCATTCTTTCCTTAAAATTGTCCTTTCTTGTAGACCATTTGTTCCTCATCTCGCATACGCGCATTTGCGGTGAGATGTCTCCTTTTATACATATTTACATGACAATAGACATGAGCTCTATTTCAGTACATGATATAGTACCATTTAAGTACCTTTTCTAGATCTTATCACTGAGTAAATTAACAGGCTTAGTATATTTAAGCAACATCCTTTTCCTTCCTTTTTATCCGCTTCTACGTGATCGCCTGTATCACACATGCGTCTGATGACATCATTTATTTGTTACCCTATATATTTGTTATTACCTTTCTTCTTGATCACTATTTTTCTTTCTAGAATTATGGGACCCCTCAGTGGAATTATGCCAACATGTTTTTGGGCTCTGATATAGTTCTAATATCCAAATTCTTCCTACCGTTGGATCGGTAATCCTTATTCCACTCATACATGCGCTGAGTGATGTCATCGCTATGTCTCAAGCGCACATGCTTGGAGTGATGTCATTGCAATGTTGCTATATAGACAAGCTACTGCATCTACATGACAACTACCTTTCGCGGCAGCGGTAGCCACAGAGAGGGACTTCTCAACTGTCCAGCATTTTTCTACATATTCCAAGTAAGTTATTTGGCAGACTTTTCTTCTTTTTCTCGCTCCTCTCGTACTTAACTCTATCCGGAGCCTGATTGAAAAACCCTTGTTGTTTCCTCAGGCATGGGAGCTATTCAATGATTATTCCAAGACACTTCCTGATATATTCCCCTGAAGTGATCACAGATTGATTTGGAGACCTGAACACCATTCCATTATTCGAATCTCAGTTGGTAAGTGACGCTACCTCCTGCCTACTTTCTCAAATAGACAATTTTCTAAGTTCTTCGAAGTCTAATTAGTGTTATCAACTATATCTTGCAGGAATTTACCAGGACGCTAGGCATACATAACCCACACAGAAATGAAAAATGGCTATCCTCGTAACCACATGAATCTCGATCATAAAAAAGCAATCACAAGGACAACATTTTTTATCTAACTGAATATAGATGTATCTTCCTTTGCTTTCACTCTATTTGTCCCACACCATTCGATGGACTACTATTATTAAATAGGTCCTAACTCAATATCTTCACAATTGGTAACAGTATTAGAACACAGCAGGGTCTACACCCTGTGAAATGGGATGTATAGGACTTGGCATATGGTCACTAGTATTTAACGTATAGTTGACTCTATTAAAGATATGATTTTCCACAAACCAATGGATAACAAGTCAAATGTATTGATTGATGAAAAATGCTATATGTAACAGATATTGATTTATGAAAAATTGTGATGAGTCACTATATTAAGATTTATGTATTTTTTTAGAATCTAAGAAATTATGATTTTGCCCCTGATGAAGAGTGATATCTCGAAACGCGTTGGGCCAACAATACAATACTTCTCAAGTTTTTGTGGTAAATTTGAAGACAAAACAAGTGGTCCAATGCAATAGGTAATAGGTGTATTACCTGGCAATTCCACACCACTTCTAAATTATTGATCTGATTTTCTCAGATATTTGACAGTGTGCAGGCGACGGAAGTTCCCTACTTTGGGAACATCTTTCTTCTTCTATATTATTTCCAACCTAGATGCCAAGGTTGAGACTATCTTCCCTGCACCTTTAATTTTCTATAACTCAGACCACAGAACATCATTCTCTTACATCCAAATATTGGTAAATACAAAATAGGAAATAGGTGTGCCTAGTGTTTTCCACCAGTTCTATCAGCCTCCCAGAGAACAGGGCCCATTCCCAAGTGGTTCACTTTCTTCCTGAAATCCCTCAAAACCCTTAAACACTGACTGGAGCGCACTTGGTGCTCCAACGCTACACCCCTAAACAGAATCTACTACACCAGACAGACCAGAGCGTATAGGATGGAAAACAATAAAGCCAAACGATCTTTCTATGGGAGCCGAAAAGCAAACTCCAATAACGCTAGCAGGGAACTCCATGAGATCATTGCAGAGTTCAGGACTCCAACTGCTCCTCTCCCGCCTCCGCTATCGCCCAGGCACTCTGCAATACCCTTTCAGACCACTTCTATAACAGTGCTATTGATCAACGCCACTCCATCACCACCAAGTTGGCAATACCCATTCCTCCCCTTTCCCCATTCTCTCTTTGACTCTTTGCTTCCCGCTCTGGCACACACAGTCCTCTTCTCTTTTATGAGCGTCTTCACTCGTATTTCCTGAAACGTCTTTCCCAAAGCCGTCCCTATGGATCCCTGGATGACCCAGGCCCCACCTCCCTATTGAAGAACATTCTATCTTCAACCTGTGCAGGCAGCATTGCAAGAGGCATGATTTTTCACTCTCTGATCTCCGGAATCTTTCCCCCAGCACTCAAAGTCTCACATGTTAAACCACTACTAAAAAGCTCACTCTCGACCCTCTCATCCCAGCCAACTACCACCCAATCTCCAATACCTGCTCCATAGCCAAATTTCTGGACCGCACAGCGTACTCCCAGCTCTCACCTTTTTGCGGAATCCAGTTCTCTTCTTGACCCAGCCCAATCCGGATTCAGACCCCTCCGAGGAACAGAAACCTTACTTGTCTCTATCTGGGGTCACATGAAAAGAACGGCAGATTCTGAAGGCTGTGCTGCACTTATCCTCCTTCGACCTATCAGTGGCCTTCAAAACTATAGACCACTCCATCTTCACAGACAGACTCCACTCTCTCGACATCAGAGACTCTGCCCTCAGATGGATCGCTTCCTTCCTCTATAACTGTTCTCAAGTAATGTTCCTTTCTCCTCCAATCCACACCCTGTCCATAAAGGGGTCCCACAAGGGGCCTCCCTTTCCCCCCTCCTCTTCAACCTCTACCTAAGCACCCTTCCCGCACTCATCCACTCTCATAGCGTAACCTCGGCAGTCGACCACTGGATGACCCACAACCACATCCCCCTCAACCCTGACAAAACTGAAATCATGCTCTGTGATAAAACCTCTCTTTTAAAGCAACCCACACCCCGGCCGTCCTCGCTACGATACTCCCCACTAGCGTCCAACACAGTGAAGAACCTGGAATGCACCTTGTACTCTGATCTAACTCTCTCTCATCACATCAACATCGTATCCAGAACATGTAATTTCCACCTCCATACCCTCAGACAAACCTTCCCCTATCGCCCCTACCCTCACGTAGTCTCAGCAATCCTGGACATTATATTCTCCCACCTGGACTTTGCCAATTCCTTCTATATGGGTGCCCCTGCCTACCAGCTCAGAAAACTCTAGCGGATCCAAAACTCGGCAGCCAAACTCCTCCTTGCCCTCTCACCCAGAGAACACATCTCTGCTTCACTTGCTCCCCTTCAGCCGAAGTGCAACTTTCAAAGCTATGTGCATCACACAACGTGCCATTCACAAGGCAGGCCTCGAATTCCTACAAGCCAAACATACACGTTACCAACCAACCAGAAACCTTAGATCAGGCTCTGTACACCTACTGGTTATCCCCCCATTCAATTCCACTAGAGTTGGAGGATCCTCCTTCTCTGTCCAAGCTCCCACCCTCTGGAAATCCCTTCGTCTAAGCATACGCTGTGAAGAGGACTACCTCTCCTTCAGGAAGGCACTCAAAACCTAGCTATTCCCCCCAGCAACTTGGAAGACCGCTCCCCTTTCACATGCTCACCCTGTATCAACTGGCACTGACACTGCTCAGGTACCCTAATCATCTTGCCCGGAACAAGGTAAAGTATACATTTGAACCATATCAGATGATCTGTCCACAGGAAAGAGGACTACCTCTCCTTAGGAAGGCACTCAAAACTGCCTATTCCCCAGCAGAAGATAGCCACTAATCTTCATCAACCTAGACCTTTAAATTTGGCGACTGGTCGGAACTAAAGCACTCAAAGTATAGCCAATGTATTAAACCTGTCACACTCCATGCTGATGGAACTTCAGCCGCAGGTACGGCCGCATTCTTGCACACACTCACCTCCATAGACCAGACTTACACAATGCACAACACATCTACCATCAGAATGTAGCTATGTCCTACGACACGAAATCTTGTGTAGCTGGACACATAATGAGTCTCTTGCACTCACGCTCACTCCTGACCTCCTCTCAGCACCCATCCACATGCCTGTTCATTATGGGTAGCTCACTGGGGCTTGGCCATCCCACCAAATCCCTATCTCTGCCAATTGTACACATGCATTATATTCCTCTCTGACAATCTTTCTCATATTTTGGACTTCAGTCTCCCAAGAGCGTTCCCTCCACAAGCGCTTTGAGGCCATACTAATGGGATAAAGGCGCTATACATATCACAACCTACTACTATTGTACTACTTACCCCAATATCTACTGTCCTCTTTCTTAAGCAGCACTGGCTTACTCAAGTGGGCATCCTCTACTTACAGCACCTCACACCTCCTAATCTTCCTCAACTCATCATATCTTTCCTTCATGCCTTGAGCCATGAGATAGACAACTTCTCTCATTGTCTCTTGATCCCACTCAATATAGGCCTCCCTAACCACGATGGGCAGACAGATGTGTGAGCTTTTCTCCTCCTCCATTCTTTGAATGGTATCAGCCCCATGCTGGCATGTGGTGCCAACCTGTATGCAGAGACTCTTTTCATTACCACCTTATCCCCCCAGCCCATTCCTCTACCCAAAGCAATCCTGATGCACTGGATGAGAGTGTGATTGAACCTCTCAGTTGCTCCATTGGTCCTGGGATGATACAAAGAGGTTTATTGATGTACCAGCCAAACCCCTTCCAGAAACTCCTCCATCATCCTAGAGAGAGCTGCACCCCATTGTCGGTTAGGATCATCCTCAGGTAACCCTCTCTATGGAACCCACCATCAAGGAAGTTTATTACTGTTTTAGTGTCTGCTTCATAAACAATCTCCACCTCAACCCACTTGGAGTATAAATCTACCAATACAATAACATCTTTTTTCCTGCCCCTCTCACCGTCAACTGGGCCCAGAATATCAAAAGCAACAAATTCCCACGGCATGCTAGAGAACTTCAATGGCCTGAGAGGCTAAACATAATTTATCAGCATTTTATCTGCCTCCCCACATGGCATACACTCCTTTATCACATGCTCAGCCAGGCCACCAATAAACAGCTATTACCCTCCCCTTGGTCTTAATCAGACCCAAATGGCCCTCATGTCCCACATCTATGAACCTCCGCCTTACATCCAATGATGGAACAATACAACCAGCCTTACAGAATAATGTACCCTCAATGCTGAGTTCATCCCTCACTCTGTATAAGACACCTAACCCCTCAGCCTCTGCCCAACCCCTCCATCCTATCACAACATAATTCTTGACAGAGTTGAGCTCATTATCCTCAGCATCAGCGATATCCATTGTTGCCTGCCTACTGTAGCTGTGCATACCACAAACACTTGATCTTCTACATCACAATCCAAATCTACAAATTCAGGATTATCATCAATTTGGGTTACACTTGACAGGTAGTCCACTACAGTATTGTCTTTCCCTGACACATGCTCCATAGCAAATTCATGTCCTTGTATAGATGTCACCCATCTGACAATTCTCCTAGACATTCCATCCAAACCTTCATTCATAAATATCCCCACTAAGGATTTCTGATCCGTGCGCACAAAAAAATCTCCTTTCCCAGAGGAATGCCTTAAACATTCTGATAGCCCAAGTCACACTAAACGCCTCCTTTTTAATCACAGAATATTGCGTTTCTGCACCTCTGCAGACCATGGATGCAAAAGCAATCACTCTTTCAACACCTCCGTGTTGCTGCATAAGTACAGTGCTTAGACCATTATCGCGGGCATCAGTCATGATACTTGTCAAAATTCGCCGGCGCTGGAGCACCTGCAATCACTCGTTTTATGTCCTGAAATTCCTTTGGACATTCCCCACACCAGACAAACAGGGAGCCTTTCTTGCAAAGTCCCCTTATGGTTCTACACCTATCATCAAAATGTACCACAAACTTGGCATAACAAGACCCCAAAATGACATAACCTGCTCTCTGTTATTTTAATTGACTTATTTATTTATTTATTGCATTTGTGTAGCACCCAGAGGTATCACTGCGCTTGTACAGGTAATGGTGGGAGGACAGGACATGGACATGGACATGGTAGGTAGCATAATGACAGAATGAGTTAGTCGTATTTGTTGAATAACCAGGTTTCAATAGATTTAATGAGTAGTAGGTAGGAAGGGGTCTCCACATCCATTATAGCTCTCACTAACTCACCCCTTGGTTCTACCTCTTTCTCACTGAGTTAGAGCCACAAATATTCAATCAAACTCTCACTAAGTTTGCATTTCTCCTTTCAAAGTGTCATGCCAGCTTCCGATAACACTGCCTGTACTCTACTATGTCTCTGATCATGCTCACGCATATCCTTCCCTTTCCCTAGAATGTCATCCTGTAGGTACATCACCCCTTCCATTCCTTTCATCATCTGGTGCATCACCCTCTGAAAAAATGCTGCAGCCAACACCCAAATGGCATCCTTTTACATCTAAAGGTCTCTGATGGAGTCACAAACGTGGTAGCATTGCGACAATCAAGATGTAACCTCACCTGATGATACGTGGAAGCCAGATTAGGGTGCTGAACACCATGGCACCAGTTGCCATGCATCCCATCTGACCAATGTTAGGTAGCAGGAAACGATCCACAACACCTTCCCTGTATAGACCTGTACGATTTATACACAACTGAACCTGTCCATTTGGTTTCCGCACCACAACAATGGGGGAACCGACTCAAAGGCCTCAACATGTTCAATTACGCCCTCACTCTCCAGTCTGTGTATCTCCAAGGGAACTTCCCTCCTCGTGGAAATTGGGACGGTCCTGACCTTTGTAAAGTGTTACACTGCACACCATTATAGTAAATAAAAAAAAACTATCAAAGAGTTTAGTAAGCAACTTTATGAAACTCTTGGGTGCCGGCGAGGTAACACTACCTTGACTCCTAGGTGGAAACAACAATTGTAAAACAAATGGTATCTCAAATAAATTGTATTCCCCTGTCCCCTCCACACCTTTACATTGGAAAATCAGTCAAACATGTATAGTAAGTTAAAACATTTGGGATATATAAATGACACATTTCTTAATCTTTGATCGAAATATTTTCTGTAGTGCTTCAAAGAATATGAGACTTCAGTCTTGAGAAATCTTTTCTTTAGTAGATTTATTCAGAGAAAAATTCTCAACGTTTTTCAGGAATCAGCGTTCCCTTCATCAGCAGACAATCTTATTAATCTGCTGATTTAAAAATAAAAACATAGGGTCTCATTACAAGGTTTGAGGTAGCCTTGCCGGTAAAACTTGCAAGGCTACCTCCAAACTTGCAACAGGGTCTGGCACCAGCAAAGAGGCAATTACCAGGGTATTCCGGCCCCGCCGGACCCGGTAATTGCCCTTTCGTGGGTGCCGGAACCGGTCCTTCCCCATCCCCATTCCTATTGAGCCCCATGCTCAATGGGAATGGGGATGCCTGTAGCACCGGCACGGTTCATTACCGTGCCGGTGCTACAGGCTTGCTGTGCTCACGTGTGCCTTTCATTCTGCCAGATCAGACCTGGCAGAATGAAAGTCACCCGCAAGCACAACTCTGAGTTTGCCGGTCCGGATACAACGGTACCGGTAAACTTACCGGTACCGTTATATCCGGACCAGCAAACTCGTAATGAAGCCCATAGTGTCACTAAATTAGTTCCAAATAATTACAGGTGCAAAAAGCATACTATTCCACCAATAAATATTAATACAATCTCCAGAGAATCCATTGAAGCGGCTACTATCTAATGACAAACATTAATTATGCAACAGTATTACATAAGCAAATCTGGATAATTCTAAAGTTTGTGTCAACATTCCCTCATGTTGCACAATATTATAAAATCCCAAAAGTATCAATTGAGGCCGTCAAGATGGATTGACCAAAATTAATGATGTAACAGCATCATGTATTACCAATAAAAATAACTTTTAATTGTGTATTAACATCACCTTGTGATGCACATAGAAGTTATTCTAATTAAGAGCCAAAATGAAGGCATAAGTAATATCAATACCTCTAAATGAGCTTTGGACAAGCGGATATCTAAAATAAAATAAAATAACCAATTCATAAAGGCTCTCTCAAAAGTGTAAATAGTGAGTTAAAATAACCTCAATGTAAAGCGAGAGAAGCATTCAGTTCCTGACTCTTGCTTGCCACTGTTGGCTTTGCACCCTCTTTGCATTTGATGTGGTGGTGATGTTGTTTAAAACACTCTACCACTGAAATGTGACCTGGGACGCTAGGTTCCACCACAATTCTAATTTCACTTTGCTCGTTCCAGACCACCACACTACAATTCTGACTGCCGGGGCCGCTGCGCCTGGCAGGTCTGACCCTGGAACTCCATGGGAATGTCGACTTACAAGATATGCCGCCTGACAACCTGCTCCACCAGGACTTGTAATGTCCCGATGGCACCGGTAATCCAGGCGACAGATCCGGAGTTACGGGGTCGACAGCACCCACCGGTCGCACCAGCGGGTTACCGCCAACCTCGTAATGAGGCCAATAGACATTGGTCACAGTGACTTTTTCAAGTTTGCTTTGAACACACCTAATATTTCTATCTGCGAACCCCCATAGGTATTTGCCTTTACCAAGGGACGTTTCAGGTTAACACTTTTGAATTTTTCTTCCCATACTTAGCGGTCCACAATAGTGCAGTCGGAACCTGTATCTACCAACATTGATAGTCCGACTCATTCACCACAACCGCACCACATGATTATTCTCCTTTTTTCGGCCTTGTACTTGTAACTGACTTACTGACCAACTCACTCCATCAACACGCTCATCCTCGTCCACCTACATCGTCCTCTACATTTATTCCCCTAATACCACCTTTGGAGAAATTCTTACAACATCTTGCAAAATGTCCTTGCTTCCCACACTTGTGGTATATTACCCTGAGTACTGGGCACACAGCATTGCTTGCAAAGTGGAAGGTACTACTGCACCTGAAACATCGTTTTTAATCCCGACCCCTTCCTGTGAGGTATCAGAAATGAAAGACAGGCAGAAAGTTGCCATGTTTTTGGTTAAATACTTTTATTAACATAAACAGCTTGGGAAAATTCCTTTGTTAGCCTCAGCCCTACAGATAAGGTGTGTATCAGCCACTTGTACTCCCTAAAAATAGGTAAATACTCCCAAAAATTAAAAGCGGAGTCAAGGTACTCCCAACAAAAAATAGGAAACAGACATATAGGACCTTGTGCCCCTGCTTTTACCCACACGGCTCCATGGATATGTTTGGACCAGTAGTGCATGTAGCACCACAGGAAGAAACTGCTTTATTACTGCCTAATTGGAAGAAGTATTTATTTTCAAATTTCTTTATTGGCATTTATATAATAAACAATTGCAGTGTGGCACCGAGTGACCACTGTGACATAAATCAGAATTAGTTAAAATAAGCCATTCAGTTATCAACGAATAAACAGAAACGATTAAAAAAAAAAATCCATAAAACATAAACAATAAACAACTAGTCTCCGGATGGTTGATGGTAAGTACATCTCAGGAAGGTCAACAAGAGGTAAAGAAAGGAAAGAATCAAGGAGGGGAGGGAGTCAAATAAATTCAGGCTAGGGATAGTGCAAGCACTCTGCGGCAGTTAAATTGCACAAATAGGGGCAAGTCTCTCAAGGGGGTTTATCGTCATTGGAGGGGTTGAGTAAGGCCCATGTGAGGGTCTTCCAGGCTTCAAGTGCCAGACTCGTGTCTTCGGGGGATGTGGCAATACCGTCCTCCCAGGCTGAGGTTTCTGCCCCAATCCATCGTTCTAATTCTTTGCGCCATACTTGGTATCGCGGGCCCACTGGTTGCTTCCAAGCCATGGCAATGGTCCTTTTGACCAGAATGCATGCCTAATTAGAAGAAGTAAACATGTATCTTTTAATATGTATGAATAACGAAGTGCAAAGGAATTATAATTACAGAAATATTTCAGTTTTCCAGTAAAACATATTTTTACTGACTTATAAAATACTCAGTTTGGAAATTGGACTCACATTTTTACTCCCTAAATAGTCATTTTACTCCAAACTTTAACAAATAGGGAGTAACATACTCCCATTTCAAAATCTTATCTGGAGCACTGCTGACCCTGCACTAAGAGGAATTTCCCCCCCCCCTCTCAGCAATCTGACCGCACATCCCCCAGCCCTGCCAATCTCGTTCAAGAAAATCCATCCGATTATACGAGTGTCAGCTGCTGCCTTCGCAACTACCTTCATTCCCCCGCTTCCCCCACTGCAGACTCTACCTCTGACTCCGCTCTCAGTAACCTCCATCTTGACATCACTAATACTCTTGACATTCTTGCCCCAGTCTTGAGGATCTGCCTGAAACATTCCTCCAAGCGTAACACTTGCCACTTCCGTTCCGCAGCCCTGAATTACCAAGAAAAGGGCCCACATCCAGGCTCCTGTCTCTGGCGCATGCAACAACACGGCTGAACTCTTAAAAATCTGAAAGGGACTAGCCAACCCTTCCACAGTTTCCACCTCCACTGTTCCCTGCCAGGCCCTCTGCACTGCACTGGCCACACACTTAACTGCAAAACCTCAGGACATCCTGAGCACACTTGCTTCCCTTTCCCCTTCCCCTTCTACCACCCCCATGCCTCCTATGGCCTCCCATCCCCCCTCTGCCTTTCTCTCCTCCTCTCCTACCACATCTGATGAGGTCACTAGAGTTGTCCGCTCTATGAAGGTGTCCTCCAAACAAGTCTCCCCCTGTTCATCCACAACTATTAAGGACAATATTGGCTCTTTTGTCCCTGCACTGCATTGATTTCTGCAATCACTCTTTTGCTACTGGATGTTTCCCCCTCTTACCTCAAGCACTCTCTTGTGTGCCCCCTCCTGAAAAAACCATCCGCAGAGCTGTCTTGTCCGGCTAACTACCGCCCCATCTCTGTCACCCCCTTACTTGGGAAACTCTTGGAAAAGCTGGTCTTCCCCTAACTGACCCAGCACACCAAGCTTATTGGTTGCTTACACAACCATCAATCGGGATTCCTAGCATCCAGAGGCATGAAAACTGCTCTTCTGAACACCCGTGAAGAACTGCTTGCTTCTCTTGTTTCTAACTCTCCAGCTCTTCTCATTCTATTTGATCTCTCCTCTGCATTTGACACGGTCAACCATTCCATCCTCATCTAAACGGCTCAACAATACCTTAGGTATCTCGAAGCGGGCACTGGACTGACTGACCTCCTTCCTCAATCACCGTCCATCCCAGGTTATCCTGGGCTCTATCCTCACCTGTGGCGTCCCCCGGGGCTCCAACCTTTATCCCTGGATCTTTAACATCTATCTTGCTCTGCCTGCACACCTAATCTCCACCTTCTCCCCATACTTCCAGTGTTATGCAAATGGCTCACAACTCCTCTTCAAATTTCCCTCTGATCCTCTCCTTGCCCCCTCCATCATCCCTGATTGCCTATCTGCCATCCAGGCCTGGTGTGCCTCCAATGATCTCTGCCTCATTGAGAAAGACAGAGATCCTTCCCATTGGGACTCCTGATCCCTCTTTCTTCCCCTTACCCTGGCCACCCTCTATGGGTTCTCCTCCTTCTCCTTCATCCGAACCCAAAAACCTTGGAGTCACCTTCGACTACTCTCTTTCCTTCCTCCCTCACATCCAGGACCTTTCCAAGAAGGCGCACTTTCAACTCCACTGTCATAAACCCATTAAGTGAGCACAGTTCCCTTTTATGCATGCAGGAGAAGCAAGGTACATCACAGTCAGCAGGTCAAAAGGGGGTAAAAGCCTGGCAAACATGGCATTTGTACCATTCATAGCATATGCTCCCATACTCTCTCATAGTGCTTAAAATGGTCTCATACACTAAACATCGCTGCCGCCAGATCCACCCTCTATACTTATTGCAGAGGGAGCTACTTAAGCCCCGCCTCCGCCGGAGTGCTCGCTTCGCGTCTTCTGCGCTGACATCGGTTAACGCTACCGGCGTCTCTCCTCACAGAACCTGTCAAAGGAAATATCAGAGACATTAGTTTTCACAGAAAAAACTACAGAATTCCATAGTTATTGTAAAGAGTTACCGAACCGAAGTTATCTCTGAAGTAGTTTTTCAGTCAGCTGTGTTCGTTTGTAGCAGCAGCATCTTCTGTCAGAAGTTCTCTCACAGCCGCAGGATCTTCAAGCAGCATTAATCATTCGCAGTCGCAGTACCTTCATTCAGAAGTTTCCTCAGCAGCCACTGCATCTTCCGAAGGTATTTTTCCTCAGCTTTCTGAAAACCTGCAGACAAATAAGGTATTTAATTAACGAACGAACTTAATAGAAAATAAGAAAGAAGAAGTTTAAATAAGTTTACATACCTGAAGTTTCTTCAAGTTTTCACAGCTCAATTATTGCCGCGCTCTTCCCCTAAAGGCTGATGTTACTCCGCATAGACAAACTTACGCTAGTTGAACGTTTCTCCATCCCGAGTAACGTCGCTGTCATCCCGCAGCCATTAGACTCTCCGAATCCCGAGAACCTGCAAGAAAAAGGGAAAATAAATATTAGAAAGAAAGATCTCTCCAACGTAGGGACTTTTCCAAATCTAAGACTATAGTATTTTCTCCAGATACTTACCCAAGACAAATTCTGGAAAAGCAAAGACATTGTAAAGGCAAGAGTCTATTGAACACCTCAGCCTTCCAAGTTAAAGTTTCTTCATTCCAACGCGCCCCTGTAAAATAACAGGATGGAGAGCTCCACAAAACATAAACACAGGTGAGAAGGAAGGGATTACCAAAAGCACACAGTTATACAGTAACCTCTCAGAAATCAGGTATTATAGCAGTTCTATTGTTGAATTTGTTGTTTATACAGAAAAGGAATCCTAAAAGTGCCCAAGTAACAGGTCCATAGGCTGAGAAGGTATTAGGCTCCCAAGGAGTCCAGGTAAGTGTTACATCCACCTCCTCAAAGGAATCCTTCCTTTCCTCACTTTCCCCCAAAGTTCAATGTCTCTAGAGCATTTGTACACTCTAAGCTAGACTAATGCAATAGCCTCTTCCTTAACCTGCCTTCCTCCTCTTTACGTCCCCTCCAGCTAATCCAGAATAGGGCTGCAAGACTTACCTTTGGCCTCAAGCCCAGAGGCCGCATTTCTCCAGCCCTAAAATCTCTCCACTCCATGGGAGATCCTGGTTGCTGCAAGGATCGAATTCAAATCCCTCTGCATCATCCATAAGGCTGTCTGGGGCCAGGGACCACACTATCTACAACTAACTCTCACCAAATACTCTCCCTCTAGATCTTTACATTCCACTGGCACCAACTCTCTGTGTGTCAAGTGCTTTGCTAAACAGCAAGCTGGTGGCCAATCTCTTTCCTCGGCTCGCTCCCTCCTGTGGAACAGCCTCCCCCTTCCTCTTCGTCTTGAGCCCGATCTTCTCAAATTCCAGAAGCTCCTCAAGACTTTCCTTTTCACCTCCTCCTTCCCCCCTCCCTCCTTTGCTAAGCCCCACAGTCACTGAGATTGGTGACCAGGGCCTTTATATGTCCACCTGGGTCCCGGCCTCCCACCCCGAATCGCCTTCAGCCTCCGTCCGCTCCCAGCATTTGCCTTGGCACCCACTGGCCTGTGCTATCACAGCCTGCACTCATCTATTGGCAGTTAACAAATCCTACCAAGTGATCTCTGCCAGTCACTTAGCTGCCTGCAACTTACTCCCTAGCACTTCCCTCTGTGGTACTCCTAGCACCCCCTCTCGCTCATCCCCTCTCTCTCTCTCTGCACTTGCACATTCTGAGTGCTCATAAGGCCTAATAGGACCCTCTCTCTCTCTCTCTCTCTCTCTTTGTTATATTTGCCTTTCATTCCCATGTTGCCTCCCCATTGCCCTGTGGGTGCTTTGAAACACAATGTACTTGATGTATAAGCACCTTACAAATTCACAATAGGCTCTGTCTTTGTCAGGATGTCAGAAATCAAATCCGTCCTTGTGTCCAAAACTTTCTAAACTGACCCTCACACTACAAACTAAATAATAAGGTGATAAGGGTAATATCTTTGACCTGGTATTGACAAAAAGTGTTCATGAATGAAGATATAACAGCTCCAACACAAAATTTCTCCAATGGAACAGAACCTTGGTTCTAGATGGTGGCTCCCTTCCCCTGGATTCTTCAATGGGATGGCTATGTCTCTTGATCCAACAGTTCTTTGTCTCTTTTCCCTGGTCTATGACAATTCTTTTAGGCACAAAGCTGTTTAGCCTTGTAATTCTCTTATTTAAAAAGTTCCTTCTTTGTTCAATCAAACACTGTCCTTAGGTGTACAGTTGCCTGGTATAATCCCCTGCCAGGACTTCTCATGCACTGCCTGGTGTTCTCCCCTGCCAGGACCTCTTATGCACTTTCTACTGCCTGGTATACTCTCCTGCCAGGACTTCTTATATACTTGTAGCTGCCTGGTTTACTCACCTGCCAGGTCGTGTTATTTCCATACATGTGTAATTGTTTCTCTTTACATTCACAGTTACATATCTTTATCTCAATTCTGTATATCAGGTTGTTTCAATATTCACTTTCAGTTTTCCCTCAGACATTGTTAGGGGTTGTCTTTGTATTCTGCCTTTTTGATTCACAAACCATCTTCTTATGAGTCTGTCCCTGTGGCTTTACAAAGTTCAAATTGTGTTTGGCGTGTTCGTTCTCGCTTGGGCTCACTCACTGCCTCTATGTGGCGTTTTCGGTTCCGTTTGCACTTATGCAGCGTAGCTTTGCCATTTGCCTTCCATGCTGGACTGCCTTGACCTCTCCCAGACTTCTCTCGCGGCTCCGCTCCTGCATGCCTGCTCACCTCCAGGTCCCGGTGAGGCTAATGCTGCTTCCTTAAGCTGCCGCAATGATACTTTCCCTCTTTGCTGGCGAGCCCCTTGGCTCTGCCACACCAGCCTGTGCGTCCATCTGACACACACCTCCATGGGAGATACAACGTCTTCTCCTGAGCCCCTTCTCATATCTTGGTTTCCATGTTTAAACAGGCCATTAGGGTATTGGCTATCAGGGGGTCTTTTTCATGGGCAAATGGGGGATACAATGTCTCATCCAATGAAGCCATGACATCTCCCCGGTGGCCTGCCCCTCCCATGTGATCCTCCCTCATATAGCCGCCATGAGGGTCAGGATCAGGTAGTGGCTGCCGTCCCCTGGCCACATGCGGGGAGGTTACCGCCGGGGGA
The DNA here is from genome assembly GCF_040938575.1 of Ambystoma mexicanum. NCBI lineage: Eukaryota > Metazoa > Chordata > Amphibia > Caudata > Ambystomatidae > Ambystoma > Ambystoma mexicanum. The sequence continues at coordinate 188,415,137 of NC_090932.1, forward strand.
TCCGTGATGATTCCTTTGGGTTCCTCACATTCCCTTTGCGACCCTCGGACGCAATCTCAGATTCTCCCTTTTTAAACCCCTCCTTCCTCGAGGCAGCTCCCTGCTTATGCACGGCTTTCTTTTGCTCTTTCCCATAGCAGTGGTACACAATTTCTCCTCTATCCAAATGGTCCTTTTATTTTCCAGTTCCTTCACACACGCCACCATGTGTTCCATTTTCTTTGCCAGATCGAGAACCTGAGCGAAACTGGAGTCACCCTTGATCCATATTTCTTAGCAAATCTTGCTTTCCCGCACCTTCAACATGAATTGGTCCCATACACGCAAATCATGGGACATCCCAAAGTTGCATTTATTGGCGAGCTCCCTCAGTCCTGTTATAAAATCCACTATGAACTCCTTGTCCCTTGTTCTCTCATTCTGAAATAGTACCTTTCCAGTATGATGCTTAACTTCTTTTCAAAATGGATGTCAAGTACCTCTGCGCTACCACCTTCACCTCCATCCACACCCGTGCCACCTTGGGTGGGCTCCAGAAAGCTCCTCAAAATTATCCTACCCTCAAAGCCCAGACAGTGCATTAAGACTGCACGACAGCAGTCAGTACTGTAAGAGGGACCAGGTATGGCGAGTACATAGTCCTACTTCCAGGTTTCCTATTTTATAGTGGTTGCTTGTGCACAGGGCATAAATAGAGCAGGCAAGTAAATCATCTCTGTGCCGGTTGATCACTAAGCCAGAGCCCAGTGAGCACTTCTATTGACACAACACGATAGAAATTCCTTGGTGACACAACCCTGTGGTGGTGTAATTACCAACTTGACCACCACAGACGTACACGCCTTTCCCAGTTCAGCAGCTTTCCTGGGAAGTTGATGCCCAGCTCACCCCTATGTCGTGAGCTCACTTTTCATGTGGAGTAGGGCGTGCATGTGGAGGCTCCCCCTTTGGGAGAAGGGCCGAATATCCTTGATTCGTCAAGTATAATGTAAACTAGAAATGATGTGCTACTTGGGACTACTGGAAACCTGCTATGATATGTCAACTCTTAAATGGGCATGAGGTAATTTGTTTGGTCATAATGTAATCTGGTAATGATGTACTAAGTAGGTATTCATGAACCTGTTAATGGTGTGGTAAGTGGGCATTATGTAGACTCCAAATGTATGCTTGCTAGATTGATGTACACAGATGTAAAAAAAACACTGAATAAAATGTATTTAATAACATATTTGGTGCATCATAGTGGCATTGCCACTTTTATTATGTGTCTGGCATTCGTTATTTTTAATGTCATTTTCAACTGATTGTTGGTTTTATGTTTAAGTGTGTTTTTAATCTATGTAGTGACTCGGTTGGATTTAAACCACTTTTTGGGGGATATTTTTCTAATGGACTGATCAAAAGGTATATTTTTGTATTCATTATATATTTTATTTCTCTTGTATGAATCAGTTACAGTCAGTAGATTGATCCGAGGTTAAACAGTTATTCTAAAGTATCCTCTTTTAGTTTCTAACCCTCACTCTTCTTTCTTATTTCCTACATACCTCTGCACATGTCAAAGATGGCAGGTATATTATCCCTTCTACTGTTTCTTCTTCAGACACTTGGCCTCATTACGAGGCTGGCGGTAGCCGTGTCTGTAGTACAGGCACGGCTGGCACGGCTGCTGTCGGTATTCTTTTTTTTCCAGCGCCCAGGAATGGACAATTACCGGGTCATTACGGCCTTGCCGGACCCGGTATTTGCCCATTCCTGGGCGCCGGAAAATATTCTTCCCCATTCCCATTTCAGCCCCATCAGGCTCAATCAGAATGAGGAAGCCGGATGCACCGGCACTGTTATGAACGGTGCCGGTGCATCCCACATGCTGTGCTCTCGGGTGCCGGTACGGCTGCCAGGCCAGTCCTGGTGGCCGCAATGGCACCCGCGAGCAGAACTCGTAGTTTGCCGGTCCGGGAACTACGGTACTGGCATGCTTACCGGTACTGTAGTTACCGGACCTGCAATTTTATGAGGCCCACTGACTCTTCATGTATGCATAAATGGCAAGTCCTTTGGGCTGTATGGTTTTACAACCACCCCCTTCATTCCCCACCTTCCTGGAAAACTCCATAAATTGTGGTGCAGTGTGCGCCCTCCAGGAGCATCACAGATCACAGGTTTCACTGGAGGACTACAGTATCAGCAGGGCCTAAAGCTTTACAGGAAATTAGATTGTTTGCTGGGCAATGGGAGGGACACCTGTGCCCTCAAAACTATACCCTCATGCAAAGCCTACTTTCAAGTGTGTGTGTAAGTGGGTGTGTGTGTGTATATATATATATATATATATATGTATTAGAAGTGCCTGGTTGGCTTGACACCAACAGCTACTTAGGAACTACTTTCGGTTCTCCAAGCCAACTGGTGCCACACAAGCATACCTATGTGCTTGGGAATTTGCATACAGAGGGCATTAGGTAACAACAGAAGATATTTAAAGCACAATGGGCCTAATCTAAGATGAGCAGAGAGGTGGAGGATCTACCACCTTTCTGCCAAAAAACTGCAATTTCCGCAAAAATCCCCCATGGAGACCTATGAACTGCAATTAATGGGGACAAACACCATCTCCCACCACTTGTAATCCGGCGGTAATGCCACCGGACCATGTGGTGGTAACAGTAATTCCGTTTGGTGGCATTTCCCTGGATTTACCGGCCGAGATGCCATCAAACTTGTAATGAGGCCCAATGGCTCATATGGGCCTCATTACAACTCCGGCAGTAGCCGTGCCGGCAAAACCGGAGTTGCATTTTTACCGGCACCCGCGAATGGGCAAGAACCAGGTTATGCCGAGTTCGGCGGACCCGGTAATTGCCCATTTGCGGGTGCCAGTAATAAGGGACTCCCCATCCCCATTCGACCCTATAGGGCAGAATGTGAATGGGTCGTCGGATGCACCGGCACCATTCAGAATGGTTCCGGTGCATTCGACGTGCTGTGCTCGCGGGTGCTGCTCTGCCCGCCAGGTCAGACCTGGCGGGCTGAGAGGCGCCCTCGCGCCCAGCTCGTAGTATGGCGGTCCGGGAGCTACGGTACCGGCATGCTTACCGGTACCGTAGTTCCCAGATCGCCTGGGTCGTAATGAGGCCCACAGTGTTATAGCTTGCATCTCAAATAGAATTTAGATTTGTGGCACCCTTTGTATTAGCTCCTCATTCTGCAGCAGTGGAAGTAGGTGTGGAGGCATCCCAGAAAAACATGTCACCGGGATAGAAATTTGAGAGACAGCAGCAGTGATTGATGAAGTAACAGAAACATGTGTAGTGGCAGAGTTAAAGTTGTAGCAGCAAAGATAGGAAACAGCTAAGTTAGAGGTAGCAGCAAGACGGAACAACTGAATGGAAAGAAATTGTAATCAAAAGAGAAAGTAAACGTTAAGAAATATAAAGCAGCATGGCAAGAGGCTGAATTGAATCAAACAGGAATAAAGTGAAAGACAACATTCCAATGGATTGTGTCTTCCCACGGATTCCTCATCTTAGATATATCCATATCCTGCTTTGCAGTTTCAGAAATATTTTCAACATCATAGGCCGCTCTCCGGCTTCGAGTCGATGTGCTCGATAGTTACAATTTCTGCATCCGGATGTGATGTTGACGATAGTACAAATATCACGCACTGTGCCCGTTGCCTTAGTCCGTTTTTCTGCATGCACAGCACGCTCGGAACGGTTCGACTCGCCTCATCAAATCTCTCGCCTAACATCTTAATTCTTTTTGCTAAAAATCTTCAGAATGTCTACAATGAAAACAGGCTTTAAGAGATGTGCTGATAGTGACTTGAAGATGTCGATCACTGATCTGCACAAGATTTGACTCTGGTGCCTCGGCAAAGAATACAAAGTCATTGAGTTCGGCTCCTGACAATTGATGTCCAGAAAGGCCTGGAAGGAGAGAAGATCGAAGCTCACCCTAGGTCGGTCGGGTTCCAAGTCTCCGTCTTTCACACCTTTGAAGATGAAATCGACCTTAGGTAGAGGTTCCACCAGAGACAAATCTTCAGAAAGGCCCCGAAAATGATATAACTATAATTGTTCTTTTATAACGCGCTTAATACCAATGAACAAGTGGTTTGTAAGCATGGGATCGGGTTTTGAACCTGTGTTGCACTGCATTATCTTGCCCCTAAACTAAACTTCCTCTTCTAGACCTTCAAAACCGTCAAGATCAAGGAGCGATTCCCATTCCTCTTTCTCTTTGTCATCATGAAAGAAGTCAAAGAAACAACGCCATTGTTCCTCATTCTCCGCCTCCTTGCCCAACAAGTGTCAGGTATGTTTTCCCGATAAAACTGTTTGTGTGGCCGAATGGGAAAAGTTTAGAGAAAAATTATGGAGGTCTTTTCGAAGGCGGACCCTCCCGGTCCCTCAAAAGAGACGAAAAAGGCTGTTGATCCAACCCTGCCGACTGGCAGGGAATCCAGTAAGGCTTCGACCCTTGCACAGAAGAGCCGAGTCTGAAGGCCTCAGGGATGTCATCTCGCGTAGCATCGACCACAGAGATGTAATCGAAACAAAAAGCTTCTTTGACTTCCTCCTCAAAGGAGTCGAAGTCGAAGGGCCCTTTGACTTCGACCTCAACCTCGAATAAACCCAAATTGAAGATCGATTTTTTCAAATCCTTTGGGTCCATTTTTGTGGAAGACAACGTCATATCCTTCGGGTTTGAACTTTTTGGAAATCCCAATGTCCCTGAAGAGTTGGTCTCGGACCAATCTCAGCTAAAAGACCTAGCCACTTGTCTAAAAGAAGCCAGTGGTCTGGATACATCTCCTGGGATTGAATTTGACAAACCAGACATCAATTCCCACCTAAATGCGGCATATAGAATAGGGTGAATGAGTATTTGTGTTGGGGGAGTCCTGCTAAGGACATTACCTAGGGTGACCGCACAGATATTTTGGATAGAGGCCCTACTAAGGAGCGTATGCTGCCCTTCCATACAGCATTAAAAAAACTTTGTGACTTCCTTTCCAGGCAACCTTCACCGGAGAGATTGGTGGTGCAGGCGGCTACTTCCACCTCAAAGACCACAGCTTATCCGATCATCCCCCCGGATAGAGCGATAAGAGATATGACGCACTGGCAAAGAGAGTATTCTTTGCTGGAAGCATGGCTTTGAAAGCCATAAATGAATCTTGTAAAAACCTTCCCGATGGCGATATGAGAGATGGATTTAATAATCTCATCAGTGATGGCAAAGAGACCTCTTGACAGTCTCTTTATTCAGGTCTGTATGCTCCAGTGCAGTAATAAGAAGATGTGCATGGCTACATAAGTCTGGGTGTGCCCCACATGTCCAATCTAGGCTCCTGGATATGCCCTTTGATGGGTTGAACCTTTTTGGAACAAAGATGGCCGACAGCGTAGAAAAACTAAAAGCTTCAATGGCTGCAGCAAAATTCTTGGGGGAAGCCTTACGTCAGCCGCAACAACACCCGCTTAAGCAGGCTTGGAGAGGGCGTTCCTTTTCTTACTACTCCTCTTTTGGCCAAAGTGGATGAGGTAAGGCTACCCAGAGGAGGAAGAGGAAGAGGACAAAAGAGGTTCACACATACTCACAGAGGCCATGGAGGAAAAACTGTTCAGGCAGGCACCTCTGCACTGCCCTCTGCCACAGCTCCAAAATCTCTCAAAGCTTTTGGCTAACAGTTCCCCGGTGGGAGGCAGATTGAACCAGCAACTGCAAGAATGGTATCTCATTACTTCAGATGCATGGGCACTACAGACAGTAGCCCAATGGTACTGTCTCCCATTTCTACAATGTCCCCCACATTATCCCCCGATTGAGCAATCTCTTTGGGAACCAGATCTGCTCCTTCTACAGAAGATTCTTCCCCTGTTGCAGAAAGGTGCTGTGGAAAGAGTATCTTTAGCGGAACAGTACCAGGGCTGGTACTCAACCTATTTTCTGGTTCCCAAGGAAGACAGAGGACTGCGACCCATCCTGGACCTGAGACGCTTGAACAAGTTCCTCAGGTAGGTCAGAATCAAGATGGTCACTCTTTTGCAGATCCTCCAGGCCCTACAACTCCAATACTGGATGGTGTCACTCTGTCTTCAGGATGCTTACTTTCATGTGCCTATACATCCCAAGCACAAAACGTGGCTTAGGTTCGCCATTGGCAGATCTAACATCTAACTATCAATTCTGAGTTCTTGCTTTCGGGCTCACCTCCTCCCTCAGGGTATTCACCAAGCTGATGGCGGTAGTGGCAGCAAATCTAAGTAGGGGGTGGATTCACATCTTTCCTTACCTAGAAGATTGTCTGATTATAGCGTATTCTCCCAAACAAACTCTCGAACATCTCAACAGCACCTGCCACTCTCTTCAAAGACTGGGCTTCTCCCCCAACTTCAAGAAGTTCCAAATGACACCTTCTCAAAAGCTGCAATTCATTGGAGCAGCCCTGGAATGTTCTTCGGGGAAGGCTTCACATCCCGAATTAAGGGCTCAACATATCTTGCAGATGGTAAAGATATTTCAAAATGGCCAATATTTAAAGGCATTTGACTCACTGAGGTTTCTAGGCCTCCAGGCATCCTGCATTTTCCTGGTGCCTGAAACCCACCTAAGGAGGAGGTTCCTCCAGTGCACTCTCAGATCACAATGGTCACAATTTTCAGGCAGGATAACAGACCTTCTTCAGGTCCCGAGCAAGGTCGCACAGCATCTCCTGTGGTGGGCTTGCAAGGAGAATGTGGTGTATCTGCAAGGAGAATGTGTTGCTAGGGTGACCTTTTTTGGCAAACCTGGCCGGAGATAACTGTAGTCACGGATGCTTCCCTCACAGGATGGGGAGCTCACTTGAGCGATCTGACTATCAGCAGACTTTAGTCCCCATCAGAATCAAGACTACACATAAACCTGTTAGAGCTGAGGGCGATCAGACTGGCTCTGATGGCCTTTTTGCCATTCATACGGGGGAAGAACGTCCCGATAATGACGGACAACACAGTGGCCATGCATTACCTCAACAAAATAGGAGTTTTAGGGTCTCTACCAATGCAGCTCTGCTTTTTGGTGCTATGAAAAGGGATATCTCTGACAGCTGTTCACCTAGCCGGAAAAGAGAATATGATGGCGTGCGCTCTGAGCAGGCAGAGCACGATCTCCCATGAGTCAGAATTGTCTCAGTAAGTCCTTCTAGAGACCTTTGTCCATTGGGGAACCCCTCAAGTGGATCCAATATCAACAGGAAATGCAACCTGTTCTTCTCTGGGGAATTTCCTCAGAGAGGAGTTCTAGGGGTCGCGTTTGTAGTGTATTGGGAATTTCCACGTCTGTACACGTTCCCATGAGTCCCCGTCATTTCTGATATCATCAGAATGGTTGAGGGTATTCTGGAAACCTATGATCCTGATTGCTCCAGATTGGGCCAGGTAGACATGGTACATGGACCTTCTAGACTTGTACATCTTCCCTCTATTCTGTCTTCCCCAGAGAGTGGATCTACTCTCACAAGAGGGAAAGTGTCTTTTTGACCCTGGAATCAGAACTCTGAACCTTCACGCCTGGCTTCTGTGAGGATAAGATATAAATATTGGGACCGCCAGGAAGACTTTATGGAGGTGTTGCTTTTGGCTAGAATCTGTGGGAGGACACAATCCATTAGAAAAACAAATTACTTAATTTAGGGGGAGAAAAGCAAGTCCAACTATATTCCAGGCACTCCAGTGTGGCTAGTCTAACTTGTGTTTCTCTCAATGATAACTCATTAAATAAAGGTATCATTTTTCAACCTCTGCATTTCATTTAACCTACTTGTGCACTCATTTTTTTCATCTCAACCATTAAATTCACCGAATCCTGAACTTTTCCATGAGACTTTAATAGCTTTTGGGTCGTGATGAGTAACTCCTGGTTAAGAGAAAGTTTTCAATACCCAGGAGAGTCTTCCATGCTACATATATTCCAATTTCAACCCCTGTATATACATGCTTAGAAGTATGTGCAGACACGCATGCAGTATAAATTATAAAGTAAAACCCATTTTCAGACTTTGCAAAAACGTCTAGTTCATTCTCATGACGTTTATGCTTCTTGTGGGACTACAATGTTGTTTACATCATGCATAAAAACAAAGTGCATATGTGCATCAGTCAAGGGGCCTCATTAAGAACCTGCAGTCTGGAATTAACATGCCAGTAATTCCGTTTACCAGCAGGTTTCCGGACTGGCAGAGTACAAGTTTGCCGGTTGGGTGGCCTGATTTACCTCCAGTCAAGTGTTGGAGGTAAGCTAGGCACCCCACTGGCATAAAACAGCTGGTATCACCAGCACTGGTATTACCAGTGCCAGTAATACCAGCAATCCCCCCATGGAATGGGGATGAACATACCTTTGCTGGCACCTGTAATCTGCAGGTAATTCCAGCAGAACAGGCGCCAGTAGCTGTATTACCTTTTGCCGGTATCCTGCCGGATTTACCGTCGGGATGCCGGCAAACTCTTCATGAGCTCCAATGTCTAAAAGCAGGGGACTTTATCCTATGTGTATATTCCAGAAGTGTGTTAATGGGGATCTAAACCTGTCTTACATCAGGTTTTACACGCTCAACCTATCTTGGCTTTTAGTCTTCTGTCACCTTGCATGTTGATACTTATAATCATTCATATAGTGGAAGAATAAAACTCCAAGTATTGTACAGGTATACTGAATGCCATGAGCGAAAAAGACTGCACTTGCAGTGCATCTTTGTTTTTTGCTTGCACATATTGTGGCAGGCCGGAGGAAGGAGTCAGACACTCGGAAGACATAGCCCAAGTTATTTTAATGTAAATTATAAGTGGATGGCCTAACTTTCTCTACAAATAGACGGAGTACCCTACCTATCTAAAGAAAATTAAGGTGCTTGTCCTGTTGCCATTGAAATCCAAAAGAAAATATGTCCTTTGTCCAAACTACCCCATCTGGCCCTGCCACTATTTCTAACTAACTTAAAATAGACCGAGGGAATGATTTGTCTTTGCCTGGCCTCTCCTCCAGTTCATTCAATAGTCTCTTGAAATATAACACTCGCTTCTCTCTCTGGTAAACCTGAAACTCTTCCTGTATCAGCATACCCCGGTTGTCCGGCATCTCGTATTTGTGTTCTTTTTCTCTCTCCAAGTCATGGGATCTGCGACTAGCTTGCTCTCCGCCGCCAGCCGGTGTGATGATGTTAGGGCGCTTCCCCTGTGCAACAGGCTACTGACTTCTCTTCCTCCTCGTCACAGTTAAATATGCGTCTCATATTAAAGAGACATCTTCTTTTTCTTGCTCCACTGGCATTGCATTGCCTTAAGCCAAAGCCAAAGATATGGTTGCCACATTCTACAGCCTACCAGGTAGTGCCAAGCATGCAACTACATTTGTTGGTCTAGGAAGTTCCTCACAGGAACAGGAGTCCTTTCCCCCAAAGGAGGACCCTCTCCCAGGAAGGTTGCATTTCCCTCGACCCCTAGAGAGCCACAGGCCACTCCCGCTTTGGGAGAGGGGGTGAACACCTGCAATTCATCACAATATTGGAAAAAAAAGAATATAAATGCACAAATGTTCAGAGATGTAGTTCATATTGCAGACGGTAGCGATGTTTGGGATTGACAGGTCGGAAAATAATTTGTATTTTTTTGTACAGTATACACATTTTAACATTTTGAAGGCCATGCGCTTGTTCCACCTCAACCCACTCCCTGCCCACACTTAGATTTGTTTGGCAAGTGGCCGCTTTATGTGTGCTAGCACTTCCTCTGAATTCACTGAAAGATGAACCTAGGTGTTGGACATTTATTAGCCAACTCTGAATTTGGTTTTGAGAGGTTTCTTGATGCAGTTACCCCACCTTATGTATGTGCATTATTTATGAGCTTTAGGGAGGGCAACCTTAGAGTTGCCACGTTTACCAAACTATGCGGCAACACAGGCTTGAATATCTGACCCCTGTGTGGAATAAGTGCAGAAACTGTGATTCACTTTGTTTTTGGGCCCTAAACTGAGCTTGCTGAGAAATTATTATCTTAAACCTATGCTACGAGCTTCAGACAGCCAAACTATCGATCATGCCATGGCATTTTGTAAAAATACTACCAACATGGATTGTGTGCGCACAACTGCTAAATATATTCTTCAGGGTTCTCTGTTAAGATTGAAAGGCCTCGTAACCGAATAAAATTCAAACCTTGTGTATTGCTGAGTGCTTTATATGAAACAACATCTGCATATTCATTGAATAGAATTGGCGAATACGTTAAACCTAATGTTAAGTTAAAAGATCCACTTTGAGGTTTAGGACCAAATGATAATTTTGACCCATAGGGCTGCCAGTATCCCCGGCCCTGCAGTGTCCTTGATATGTTTTTATGAACTATGGTCATTAGATTTTATTAAGGTTGTTACATGAAATTCAAGATACTGGTTTTATTATATGTCTGAACTGCATATGAAACTATATATTTATTCAATTGTGCTGTTTTTATATTGCGTTTTATGGCTTTTTCGGCCGAATAAAAGTATTTGATTTATCGATGTCACTTCTTCTGATTTCAAAGACTTAATAGTTCTACCGCCTGCAGAATCTAGGACTTATCACCTGTTGCTCTTCTACATGTAACTAACTCACTTCTCACGGCCTGACACAATAAGTCTTCTTCTATTCTTATTCTTCTAGATCCTTCTGCTGCCTTTGACACTGTCGCTCACCCTACCCTGCTTCCAGCACTCACATCCTTGTGATTCTCTGACTCGGCCACGCTCTGGTTTCACTCTCATCTCTCAGATCGTACCTATTCGGTTTGTTGGGCAGGTGACTCTTCTTCCACCCATTGTCTGTTCTCCTATTGTGTGCCACCAGGCTCGGTGCTAGGTCACTTGCTCTTTTCTATTAATACTATTCCTCTCTTTCCCTCATTGAATCCTTCAAGTTTTCATCCCATTTCTATGCAGACGACTCCAAGATCTTCTTTTCCTTTTCTTCCTTCTCGGGCTTGTTTCAATCTTCCATATCATCCTGTCGCTCTGATGTCCAAACTTGGGTGTCATCTCGCTTCCTGCATCTAAAACGTGCCTAAACTGTGATTCATTTCTTTCCTCCATCTTCTCCTCCCTCCTTCGGGTCTTTATTTCCCCCCTTCTTTGCCACCTTTTTCTTCCTCTCCACAGAACCTTGGAATCATCTCTGACTCTTCACTTTCCTTTTCCTCTCATTTCTCACCAACTGCCAGTGTCTGTCACTTTCACCTTCACAACATTTGACATATTTGTGCCTTTCTGACTTTCCATACTGCCAAACTTCTCATTACTTCCTCAATTTTCTCTCGCATTGATTACTGTTCTGCTCTCCTCTCGGGTCTACCTTCCTCTCAACTTACCCCACTTACATCCGTCTTTAATTCTGCCATTTGTTTATACTCCCCCTCCTTCTTTTATTATCTCCTACATCCACTCTCTCTCTGTTCTTCCCTATGACCCTTGTCTCCTTTTCCATTTCCTCTGTATAGTCTTATGTTATCATGGATTGTCTCCCCATTAACTTTCTGCTCTTATCTCTCCTTATTACCCTACCGGCCCCTTTGCTTACAACATCAATATCTCTTAAGCTCCTGCAAAACTCCTGCGCACCTTCTAGTTTTAGTTCCTTTTTCAACCTTGCGCACAAACTTTTTAACTCCCTCCCTTTTGATGTACGTTCTTCCGCTTCCGTCAACATCTTCCCCTCTGCCTAAAGTACACCATTGTACTCTTTCTTTTTTTTTGGTGAAAAATATTTCATTTCATTTTCAAGAACCAAAAATGTAATGAATTAATGAATCTTTTATTACGCACTTAACACTGGCTAAGTGTGGGGTCGGGATTCAAAACTGGGGCGCTCTGCGTTGTCTTGATTCCAAGAAAACAGTGTTGCCGCTGAGCTACCTTCCCGTCCCAAACAGCAAGTAATTATTTTCAAATATATAAATCCATCGTACTGCAATTTATCTATATACATTTGAAGGAAAAGAAGGTGGGAGAAGGAAAGAGATAAGCAACATGTAGATATAATTAAAGGCTTTATCCATATAATTCATTATAGGCGCCCCACAATTTATTGTAATCATTGATCTTTTCTTTTGCTTGGAAAGAAAATGTCTCTCTTGCAGAAAGAGTCAACAGACTATGCAACCAGTCTTCAACAGTGGGTTTAGTTCTTCCAATTTTTCAAAATATGTTTCTTGGCCATTATAAAAGCCAGTAAACCCATTGTGCTTTTTCGCGTGATATATCAATAATCGTAGGAAGCAGCCCTAATTGAGATACAATTGGTGTTCTAGGGAAGGAAAGACCTAAAGCTAAATCGATGCATTGAGTTGTCCCTGTTTGCTTTTTACAATTCCAACATATGTTAGTTGGGCACAGATTGCAAAACCACAATGTACATGCAGACCAGTATATGGAATTAATTATTCTGTGTTTTGTGTATGTCAAATCCAAGTCTACCCTAAATCAACTAGCCCCAGTACATAGCTGCATCCATTCAATATCCATTAATTCCTTTCTAAAATGAGATTCCCAGGCATCTTTACCTCACTGAGATATAGTCCCTAACTCAGGTGATATAAGAAGTTAGTAAATTCCTGAAGCTAACATCTGTGTAGTTTTAGATAACGGCAGCAACACAGGTGGGCTATGTATCATAGCATGTAATGGCATACACATCATTTTAAACAGATTGTTAAGTTGTTGATACCGTTGAACTTCATGTGCACGTAGCTTATATTAAAACTTTAAGAATCAAAAATCTAGAATGCCATGGTATACTTGTACTAACTTTCATATTCCCACTTTTTGCCATGGTATCCTGTATAGCATGCAGTTGTTAATTGTCAACGCAGGAATTTTCCAGAGGCAGGTATCCTCACAAAGGAGATATTTTTCACCTCTACGTTGATTACTGCCTTTCCATTCTTTTATTATATGTTTTATTGTTGGTGGAGTGGTAGCCACTGGGAGCTTCCTGTCCATAAATAATAAATAATCCTGTGGAATTGGATAAACAGTGTTCTTTTCAGTGAGGACCCAATTGGTACTTTCCGCCACGATCTGCCTCATGCCAGTAATGTTATCAAGCTGTATGCCAACCACATAAACTAGTGTTAGCATGAAGGTGGTTTAGTACTCCCAACGTGATAGGGTATCACACAGAAGGGGCAACTGATGAGAAGGTGCCGTGCCCCAGATACACGTGGTGCAAGGACAGTGCAAGCACTGAACTGGGGCACATGATGGGAGGTCCAAGAGTAGACAAATGAGCCAGCCAAGGATGCAGAAACAGTGAGATACCCAGGAAACGAGAAGTAGCCAAAGGGAAGGCAGAGCAAGACAAAGGAGCAATTCAGGGCAGAACTCAAGTAGAGAGGAGAGAGAGGCAAAGACCGTAGAATTCTACAGCACGGGTGACAGAGAATAGGGAGAAACAAGGGGCGGGCACAACAAAGGAGTTGAGACATGCCAAGCTCGACACAAGTTCTTTATGGGAGCAGCATGAAAATGAGGCTGGTGGTCCGTTGCGGGGGAATGCTGACACACTTTGCACTGCACATGTCCTGTGCAGTGTCAGCGCTCCACGGCACATTGCCATGAAACACAGATGACGGAGACCAATGCCGTGAAGTGCAAGCGCACCAGCATCCTGGCTGTAGTGGAGGAAGCTGGAGCTCTGCTTTGCTGCAGACATCATCGGCTGTAAAAAGTCCATGCTCCAGTCAATGCTTGTTTTAGGCGCCTGCCCCCAGCACAAGGCACACATGGCCAGTGTGTGACACTTTGCCTCCCTTCAGGAGAGGCAGGCACCCCCGTCTTCCAGGGATGCCAGTGTAGAAGCACTGGACTAATTCAGGGACATCGACATGCATCGCAGGTTCCAAGGTCCGATTTCTTGGAGCATAGCCGTTCCAGTTTATCAAGTATTGCAACTGGCCATGTTGGAACCTGACATCACGTACAGCTTCCACTCAGATTGCCCACCCACAATCACAGGTGGAAGGCACGGGCTAGGACGTCCAAAACTGTCTGGTACGTAGGGTGTGAGAATTGACATGTGGATTATCGGGTGGATTCATCTGTGGGACAGCAACTGTAAATTAAAAAAACTGAGGAAAGCCGCTTGCTGCAGAGGAATGGATCCACAAAGTGTGGCGCTAGTTTTCGAGGACAATTACTTAAAGGCAGGTCAGTCGCTGATAACCCGGCTCTATCTCTGACTTGTTACGGTGGTTCTGGAGTTTATCTTCTGTTAGCGTACCTTTCATAGCCTTGTTTGGCTTCTCCAGAGTGCTAGTAACAGACCTTTGTCTTTTTTGGAGTCTGAGGATTCTGTCACGGGCCGATGGAACGTCATATGTCGATAAAGGAGTCAAAGGCAAGATCTTGCCATGCATATCATAAACAAGGTAGTATGGGCTTTGATTAGTGGAAGAGTGTTTAGCGTTGCTGTACGCTACTTCAGCTGTATCCAAGTATTCAGACCAATCAGATTGCAGAGTATTGGTACAGCACCCCAGGTAATGCTCCAGGGTTGATTAGTTCTTTCGGTCTGCCAGTTGGTTTGGTGATGATAACCTGAACTGAATGCTCTTTGTATGCCGAGTGCCTGACAAAGCGTAGCCCACAAATGGGAAATTCATGGCTATCCATGAACCAAAATTATCTTTTCAGGTAATCTGTGAAGCCGAGAGACAACATGCAAAAAGACTGAAGCCGTTTCAGCGGCAGTGGGGATCCTGGGTAGTGGAATGAAATGGGCCATTTTGATAAAACAATTTACCACGACCATGATACAGGGAAACCGTGGGTAAGCCGGAGCTCAATAATAAAGTCCATGGCTATAGTGTGCCAAGGGTATGGTGGGATTTCTAGTGAATGCAACAGACGAATGGGCGTTCTACTGGGTATTTTCTGAAGAGCGCAAGTGGGGCAGGAATCAACGTTTTCCGACACGTGGTTTCTTAGTTTAGGCCACCAGAATTGTCTCGACATGAGTTCGGTGCTGGCTTTCTGTCCCTGTTGTCCGGCTGTCTTGAAATCATGGCTACCACATTGAATAGCCTTCCGTAGTGAAGTGGATGGAGGCATCATTGATGCAAAAGTAACCTTCACACTGACTTCAGGTTGCGAAAGCAGGTCTGGGTCCATCAGATCAGTAAAGAGATCTGTCTGTACTTGTTCAAGGAAGGGCAACACAGCAGCTATAAAGTATTTAGCAGGTATGAGAAGGGGTTTCTTAAAGACTTGGGTGGCATTAGCTTCTATTATACGAGGGAGGGCCTCTGCTTTTTGATTCTGGGTTCTGGGATTATATGTGATATTGAAGTTAAACTGAGAAATGAAAAGTGCCCAACGTGCTTGATGACTATTCGTGTGGGTTAGGGTTCGCATGAAATTGCAGGGTCTGTGATCCTTTCTGACTTCAGCCGTGCACAGCCACCGTAGGAGATGGTGTCTCAATTTTTTTAATCCTTCCTTGACAGCAAGGAGTTCCTTTTCTATGATGGCATAATTACATTCACTAGTAGTGGGCTGACGGGAATAATATGTGATTGGGTGTTCCATTGCAGTGAAGTAGATTCCATTGCACAGCACGGCCCTGATAGCCATGGAGGAAGCATCGGCCTCGGGTATGAAAGGATGCATACTGTATGGATGCTGCCGAAAGGGGGCTTTGAGGAATTCATTTTTGACAGACTGAAAAGTTAGTTGTGCCTTGGAATCCCATTCAAAGCTGCGACCTTTGTGCAGAAAGCCGGGCAAGATCTGTGGTCAGTGAGGCAAAGTTATGTATGAAGTGGCGGTAGAAATGTGCAAACCCAACAAAATGTTGCACACCCTTGATGTCACGTGGACTTGGCCATTCAGCCACTGCCTTGATCTTCTTAGGGTCCATATGAATATCCTCTTCACTGATGACATAACCCAAAAATTAGATGGGGGTCTTATGGAATTCACATTTCTCACTGTTAGCCTAAAGATGATGGTTAATCGTTTCAGAACTTTTGAAGAATGGAGTTGAAGTTCATCCAGGGAAGAAGAAGATATCCAGATGCCATCCAAATAAATACACCCAGAAATAGCCAGCATGCCGGTAAAATTGGAACCCATAAAATGCTGAAATCTTCAGGGTCATTGCACCCGGTACTTGTAATACCCCATTGGGGCCTTGAATGCAGTATTTCACTCGTCTCCTTGCTTAATGCCTTCCAAATGATAGGCATCGCAAAGGTCTATTTTAGGAAACACTTTGACCTTTCGCAAGGATTCCATTATGTCCTGCATCAAAGGAAGCGGGTAGCCATCCTTCACTGTTAAATCGTTCAGGAGGAGGTAGTCTATACAAGTTTGTAATGTCCCTGCTTTTTGGGTACAAAAATAATGGGGCTCTGGCAGGTGAGCGAGATGGATGAATGTACCCTTTCCCCAGGCAGTCATTTAAATACCTCTGCAACTCTTCCTTTTCGAGGACAGCGAGGGAATAGATACGTCCATGGGGAATGGGTGTTTCTGGCTACAATTGATTTTTGCAGTCAAAAGGTCTATGAGGCGGAACGGGTATGTCTTCCTGAGGGGTGAACACTTTACGGTATCTTGCAGATAAAAAAGGCATGGTGATTGGTTTCTATGGGGCCGTGTACAAAGGATGAACTGAGGCCACAGACAGACAACATTGATGGACGAATCTATCAGATCCAAATGCCAGGGTTAGCAAGGCCAATCGATCGTAGGGTTTCGGTTGATTAACCAAGGCTACCCCAGCACCACTGGATAAAACAGGGACATGATGATGACGACTAAAGAAATCATTTTGCGGTGTTGACTGATGGCTAATAGAAAAGGCATGGGTTCCTGTCAAATGGAACCGCAGGCCAGTGGGGTACCATCGATTCGTTTGATGCCAGCAACCTAGGATTTTCGTTGAGTAGGAGTCCCAGTTAATTTGGTGTATATTTCATCCATATAGTTTCCAGAGGCTCCACAGTCGAATAGTGTCATCGTGGTGTGTTGCTGCTTTCCTGAATCCCAAGTGATGGTGGCCTGGAGGACCATTAAAGGGTGTGGCTGCATTGGATGGAGGTTTTCCACTGGAAAGCCTGGCATTGCTTCCGGACGTCTTGTTGCCTTCTGATCAGACAACAATCCCGCTAGTTTCCCCCTGTCATAGTTGGCCTGACAGGGCATCTGGCCAGGAAATGTCCCGATTTCTCATGGGGGTGGAGAAGACTGGTCAGTGGAGGTGAAGGTTGACTGACTGGCCTTGTGGAATCAGTTTGTCATATTTCCGCCCACCTTTCCGTTAATCTGTGGTCAATTCTGAGAACAGTCTCTATCATGGTCTGTAAGGTTTTTGGCTGTGGGAAGTGAACAAGCTCATCTATGAACTCTTCTCCTAGTCCTCGTGTAGACAGGGTTTTTTGTGTTTCATCAGGCCTTTGAGCATCGGTCGATAACTGCCGGAAATGACTGACGTATTGGATTAAGGTTTTCGACCCTTGTTTCAAATCAAGCAAACGAGTTTGTGCAGTAGCAATCCTACAGGAGTTAAAGAAATACTCCTTTGTTTTTCAAAAACGTAACCACATCTCAATCGTATAGGAATAACTGGTCAGAAGAGACAGTGAACTAATCCACTAGCCCAATGCCAAACAGGTATATCTTTAGTGTTAAACCATTAACCAAAAACCTCAATTTTGATTCTTTTGTTTTTTATTGATTTAGCATGGATTTTTACATGCAAATTCTTTAACAAAATATTTTACATCATGTTCTCTGCAATAGCAGGCAGTTTAGGGGACTGAAATACATCCATAAATTCTTCAGCAAAATTACAAAGTATAGAGCTTCCTTAAAGCATTGCCCATGCCAGTGCGTTTCGTGTACGGTAATGCAAAATGTATCAGATTCTTGCTTTGTCACTAGAAAAGGGAATAGGACAAACAAGAAACTGCAAGTGTTTGCTAAATTCTGTCTGGGTACTTGGATCACCATTGTACTCATGTGACCCGATTTTACTTAGCGCAGTCCATTTTGGGGGCCTTTGTATTTTCAGCCACTGTATGTTGCAAGGCTTGGTTCTCTCGTTTAAGGGCCATTACTTCTAAACGGAGTGCATGGAATTCATCCCAAAGCTCTTGAATGGCCTTAATGTCAATGTCAGCGTCTGGAGATAAGCATCTCAATCTATCAAGCAGTGAGCTGCGCTGGCGCTTCATACCTGATATTTGTGTTGGAGAAGGATGAGACGGAGCCATGATGCTGTTGAGAGACAACCTCAGAAGCGAATGTAGGGAGGTAGTGGTTCAGTACTCCCAACGTGATATGTTAACACACAGAAAGGGCATATGGAACGACCTCCCAGCCCCATAAGAAGGTGCCCCAGATTTATGTGGCGGAAGCACGGTGCAATCACTGAACTGGGGCACCTGATGGTCGGTCCAGGAGCAGACAAACGGGTAGGCCAGGGATACAGAAACAGCAAGATACTCAGGAACCAAGGTGGAGCCATGGGCAAGGCATAGCAAGACAAAGGAACAATACCAAGAGGCACGAACAGAGGAACTCCACAGCACATGAGACGGTAATTGGGGGAAACAAGGAGCAGGAAAAAGAAAGGAGTTGAAACACGCTGAACCAAGCTTGATGAATGTTCTGTAGGGTGCGGCCTGGAAATGAGGCTGGGGGTCCATTGCCATGGGAACGCTGACACACTATGCACTGCGCATGTCCTGCGTCGTGTCAGTGCTCACTGGCACATGTGCCGTGAAACCAAAATGACGGTTCCCACTGGAGCGAAGCCGCCTGCTGGCAGTAGTGGAAGAACGCTAGGCTCTGTGTTGCTGCAGACACCATCAGGTCTAAAACCTCCACTCTCCAGGTTAGGCCTGTCTACCGTGCCAGCCCCCTGCGCGATGCCCATATGGGATGGCTGTTGCAAATGTAATGGCATAAGGTGTATTGCCTTATTTTCGGGTATCCAAATCCTCCCATTTGTAATGAAATTTGAAGAACATCTAATGAGATTTTTGCCACAAGAATTTTCTGAACACTTTCTCTATTTCCAATAATAATTTCACCAGGAAGCGAGTTCAGAAGCATATTAAATATATATATATATATATATATATATATATATATATATATATATATATATATATATATATATTGACTTCAGTAGTAAAGTCATTTTGATTGAATTGATTTTCCCCCAAAGCGTCAAGTACTGTTTTTCCCCTTTTCTGCACAGTGCAACTATCTCTTCAACTCTTATTCGGATATTATCTGTCAAAGGTTGATTAACATCTCCGGTGATTTGGATACCTTGGTATATAAAGCCCTTATTGGCCCGTGTATTATGTTCCACACCAGATAAACCTCTGACAAGAAGTCGTAATAGGAGGAATTTCTGATTTTGAAGCATTTACTTTACAATCTGATAATCTCCCAAATGAGTGCAGTACTTCCATCACTACATGAAAGGAGATTACCCGATTAGGCAGTAGCATCATAATTTCATATGCATAAAGTAATACTTTTGACGTGTGACCACTATTCTTTATTCCCTTGATATTAGAGTGTTTACTAATTAAGATAGGTAGGAGGTTCTATGAAAAGATCAAACAATACAGGGGACAACAGTTGTATACCCCTTTTAATATTTAATGAGCACAATGTAAATCCATTTATTGTCACCTTTGCTTTTGCTCCACTATATAAAGCTATTAAGAGCTGCAAAGTAAGTTGTAAATAAGCCCACTTCACCCTAACAAAGGTTTTGTTAGTATCAATACTGATTGCTTCACATGGTTCTATAGAATTTCTGTTTAGGTGGGTAATATTTATTGGCTCTATTATATTGGCATCGCTATTTCGGCCACTTATAAAACCTGTATGTTTTTTATGAACCACCTTTGGACGAAGCCTACTCGGCCTTCTAGCAAACGTTTTCACCAAAAGATTAATAATGAAATTGGGCGGAAGTTATCACATTCTGCGTCATTCTGTCCAGGTTTGGGTATCATTGTAATTAGTGTGAATTGCATTGAATCAGCAACTGCTCCTTTATCAATACTATTCATATAAAGTCTCTTTAGAAAATGAGATAATACTCGACTACACGTTTTGTAAAACTCCACAGGAAGTCCTGGACTCTATTCAAAACACGTAGTATCCATCAAATCTAAGATTTCCATCACTGGTATATTTGCGTCCAGACCAAGTTTATCATTGTCATCTATGTTTGGAGTCTCCACCTGATCCAAATATTCTCACCATTATTTCATTAATTTGACCATCATCATGATATAAATCCACATAACATCTGTTGCTGGCTCTGCAAATCTCATTTTGTCACAGAATCATTCTATTTCCATCTATAATATATAGAACTTTTCCCTCCTCAGCATTTGTTTACAAATGATTCACTAGTAGAGTGCCCCCTTTTTCTCTATGTTCCCAAAAGTCTTGTCTGTTGTGAAACGAGCCCACTTATGCTCTTAAGGTCAGCTTATTTTAAAGAGAGCACCTCACGACATTCATTGCCTCTTTGCTGTGATTAGAAGGGCCAATGCTATAAGTTTGTTCCGTCATTTTATACTCTGATTCAAGCCTATGTATTTCATATTCTCTGTTCGCCTTTATATGACGCCTGATTATTCTACCTCATATTGTTGCTTTTAGATCATCACAGACTATTGACCTATCTGAAACTGACAATTCGTTCTCTAATAAAAATAATTCTAACTCCATCGCTATATGTATAACAAATTCCTTATCCAATAGAAGATGTCTGTTTAGTCTCCAATGACTTTCCTTTTAGGACCCTGGGCGTGTTGTCTATAGTAATTTCAATACTATTGTGATCAGAAATCCCCACAATGCTGATGTTGGCTTGACTTGTGTCACTAAAAATGTTTCTACTTACCAAAAATAGATATATGCATATTGATACCCTATGAGGTGTCGAATCAAGCATATATTGTTTAGCTTTTTGGTGCAACTCATGCCAGATATCAATTCGATCTTGTGGGTGTATAAGGTTTAAAAGACCCCTCCTTGCCCTTTCCTCTGCATATGAACTACTCTTTCCCATCCTGCCTTGTGCTCTCCCTAGTGTGGTAGTGACGTCTCCGCCTATTATAACTTCATTTCTTGTATGTTATTTAAAATGCTATCAATTTATTCAAAGGAAAACCTCTGTGCCGCATTAGGAGCATTGATAATAATAAGAGTTAAACATTTCTCCAGCATGGGGTCTGGCATGGATTCACATGCTCATGAATATTCCCCGTCGTCAGGCTGGGAATCCTCGGTAAAGAAAAAACCAGTATCAGTTTCGTTTCTGATCTGTCTTTCGTAGTAATAACCAATCACTGGTCTCTGCGTCATACTGACCACAGCCAATGACTGCCCTCTACCTAAGCACCGCCTCTGGCAGCCATCTTCAGATTTTTACCGCACGTTCATGTGTTGGGATCCTCGTGCTATTGCTCTCGAGCGTTAGTGCTATTTTTTCACGTTTTTTCTCAAAAAACTTCGTTTTTTCGGTCAAAAGAGCCTCAAGCTCCACCGACTCTCCACCCTCCATCCGATCAACGGGGACCCGTGTCGGATTTGTCTGCGCCCCTCAAGGGTGAAGATTTCGTCGAGCTACGCTTTTGGAGGACTCCAGAAGTTACTCAGGCCCGGACATGGCCCAGGAGAAGGGAAGCTCGACGCCCGGAAAGCTGTTCAGGATCTGCCCTGGATGCCAGCTGCAGAACGTCTTTAAGGAGGATGAACACTCCTTTTGTCTCTACTGCTTACATGAGGACAAGACGCACGTGGAGAAGGACTGTGCGTTTTGCGGCAACATGTCGGAGCGGACCATGAAGGACCGCCATCAACGTCTCGCCAACTGGCTGGAAGGGAAGAGCCCGTCAGGCGAGAAGAAGAGGAAGAAATCCGAGCGGTCTTCTAAGACCTTTGAGGACGCCCCGGCGACGGGGGTCCAACACAAGGCCAAGCACCGCGAGTCCGCTGGCACCGGGAGCGCCGAACGGTCAGGCTCTACGGGCGCCAGGCAGGGCGCACCCTCCCCGGCACCTTCAGCCACGAGCCAACGCTCTGGGTCGGGTAAGAGGAAGGGCGAGCACCCGGCGAAGCTCCTGGAGAGGCCCCGGTCGAGCTCGAAGGCCCCATCGGAGGGGGAGCGAGGCAGTGTCCCCCCCTCAAGGATAAGGCGGTGAGCGCACCTAAGGTGGTGAAGGCCTTAATCCATCCGGCCAAGCCCTCCATCGATACTGTCGCGGCGGCCCTGGCTCAGCCTGTGGAGGCTACACCAGTGGTGGCGACCTCGGGGCTCAGGGTCTCCCTGCCACCTCGGAGGGAGTCCTCTTTTGTGCCCATCGATAGGACCCCCGTGAAACCCCCGGCGGGGAAGAAAAAGGGGGGGCAGGGCATCGTCGTAGATTCGGCCTCAACCTCAGAGGAAGAGCTGATTGAGGTCTTAAGCCACGGCCTTGGCGTGGAAGAAGACCGGCCCGTCGGGATGGATCCCGACGCAGGTGACGACGACATCGTCGAGGGTGTCGACGGGGCCCCTGATCGCCCGTCGGATTCCCCTCTGCCAGTGCCGCAAGACAACTCGGCGTCCATTTTGTTGGCTATACAGTCCTTATGTTCAGAGATAAGGACGAGACTACCGTTGCCGACGGAGGAACCTTTCCCGTCGGGGGATCCTGAACCGGGACCTTCTGGTGCTCCCCCGCCCAAGAAAAGAAGGATTCACCCTCCACCTCCTTTTCAGCCGTCGCGCCACGTCCAGCCCTCCTCCCCGTCCACCCGAGGGGATGATACGGGGACTGACACGGCAGCGACGGGTACGGACGACGAGGTATACGACGAGGATCTACCGTCGTCACCTCCCACCAGGGCTTCTCCGCCCGACGAGATTGGATCGTTCCACTCCATGATCGCCAGGGCATCCGAGCTTTTCCAACTCTGCCCTGAGGAGAAGAAAAAGGACGGATTCCTTTATCAACGGCGCGAGGCCAAGAGGAAGACGGTCCTCGCGGTGCCTCTACTGGACGACATTTGGGATGAGGGCCTCGCCCTCCTCAAGAACCCTTCCACGACGCCAGCTAGAAGAGACCGGTACGAGAAGAAGTACCGGGTCCCAGACGCGGCCCCCCTGTGCCTCCGGGCGCAGCCTATCCCGGACTCCGTCGTCTCCGCGGCCGCCAGGAAGAAAGCGGGGGGGGGTGCGGCCTCCACATCGACTTCCCCACCGGACGGCGAGGGAAAGAAATTGGACGCTATGGGACGCAGGGTCCTCTCATCTGCAGCGACGACGATTAAAGCGGCCAACGCCTTGGCTATCGTGGCCCGCTACGACAGGGAGCTATGGTACAAACTGGCTCCCCTGCTGGACTTCCTACTGGATGACAAGAGGGCGGATGCCCTGGAGATCCTACAGGAAGGCGAGGTGGCGTCGGACCACGCCATCACTATTGCGACGGACATCGCCGACACTGGGTTTCGCCAGTTGGGCAACGGCGTTTGCCTTAGGCGGCGTGGATGGCTCAAGGCTACGGACTTCCGTCAAGACGTACAGACCAGAGTCCTGGACATGCCGTTCGATGGGAACAACCTGTTTGGGAAAACAGTGGACGATTCCCTTCAGGCCATTAAAGCGGACACTGAGACGGCCCGGGCCCTTGGGTTTCTGCAGCAACGACGGACGCCCTTTCGGAGCAGCGGAGGCAAGGGCGCCTCCAAAGGTTCCGGCGGCGGTTTCTCCACCTACCGTCAAGCGGCCCGCTCGTCGTCTCAGGAGGCCTACAGAGGACGAGGCAAGTCTGGCGGACCCCGCCGTCGTCGCCAAGGAGGTCAAGGCGGCAAAGCCTCGTCGAAACAGGATTGAACCGGCCGTGGGGTCGGGCCCCCACCGAAGCACCCCGGTGGGAGGCCGGCTGGCGAGCTTCATCAGCGTGTGGGAGTCCATCTCCACCGATCGTTGGGTGCTGGACGCCTTAGCCCGGGGCCACGCGCTCGAGTTTCAAAGAAGGTGCCCGCGCGTCCCCCCCGTAGCCAGGAAAGAGCTTCACGTCCCTCAGCTTCTCCTGGAGGTAAAGGCGATGCTCAGGAAGGGCGTCATCGAACTCGTCCCAAAGAGGCTTCGGGGCTCCGGAGTTTACTCGAGATACTTCCTCGTGAAGAAGAAGACGGGAGGATGGCGCCCCATCCTAGACCTGCGACGTCTGAACAAGTTCATCAAGGCGCAGAAGTTCCGGATGGTCACCCTCCAGCACGTCCTGGGGCAGCTGGAGGAAGGAGACTTCCTGTCGTCGTTGGATTTGGAGGATGCCTACTTCCATATTCCCATCCTAAAGGGGCACCGAAAATTCCTCAGGTTTGTGGTCCAAGGGCGTCACTACCAGTTCAAAGGCCTCCCCTTCGGACTACGGTCGGCACCCAGGGTATTCACCAAGTGCCTTGCACCGGTGGCGGCGCAGCTGCGCCGCGAGGGGATCCACGTCTACCCCTACCTGGACGACTGGCTCATCCGAGCCAAGACGAGGGAGCTCGCCGTGGATCACACGGCAAGGACCGTCCAACTTCTCACAGACCTGGGATTCTCCCTGAACTACGCCAAGTCCCACCTGGTACCCGCGCAAAACGCACTGTTTCTGGGAGCGAAGCTCGACACAGTGTCCCTTCTGGCCTCCCCGTCGGAGGAAAGGACCAGGTCCATTCTGGGCAAGGTACAGCGGATGTTGGTTTCCAGGAGCAGACAAACGTAATTTCAATACTATTGTGATCAGAAATCCCCACAATGCTGATGTTGGCTTGACTTGTGTCACTAAAAATGTTTCTACTTACCAAAAATAGATATATGCATATTGATACCCTATGAGGTGTCGAATCAAGCATATATTGTTTAGCTTTTTGGTGCAACTCATGCCAGATATCAATTCGATCTTGTGGGTGTATAAGGTTTAAAAGACCCCTCCTTGCCCTTTCCTCTGCATATGAACTACTCTTTCCCATCCTGCCTTGTGCTCTCCCTAGTGTGGTAGTGACGTCTCCGCCTATTATTACTTCATTGCTTGTATGTTATTTAAAACGCTATCAATTTATTCAAAGGAAAACCTCTGTGCCGCATTAGGAGCATTAGGAGCATTGATAATAATAAGAGTTAAACATTTCTCCAGCATGGGGTCTGGCATGGATTCACATGCTCATGAATATTCCCCGTCGTCAGGCTGGGAATCCTCGGTAAAGAAAAAACCAGTATCAGTTTCGTTTCTGATCTGTCTTTCGTAGTAATAACCAATCACTGGTCTCTGCGTCATACTGACCACAGCCAATGACTGCCCTCTACCTAAGCACCGCCTCTGGCAGCCATCTTCAGATTTTTACCGCACGTTCATGTGTTGGGATCCTCGTGCTATTGCTCTCGAGCGTTAGTGCTATTTTTTCACGTTTTTTCTCAAAAAACTTCGTTTTTTCGGTCAAAAGAGCCTCAAGCTCCACCGACTCTCCATCCGATCAACGGGGACCCGTGTCGGATTCGTCTGCGCCCCTCAAGGGTGAAGATTTCGTCGAGCTACGCTTTTGGAGGACTCCAGAAGTTTCTCAGGCCCGGACATGGCCCAGGAGAAGGGAAGCTCGACGCCCGGAAAGCTGTTCAGGATCTGCCCTGGATGCCAGCTGCAGAACGTCTTTAAGGAGGACGAACACTCCTTTTGTCTCTACTGCTTACATGAGGACAAGACGCACGTGGAGAAGGACTGTGCGTTTTGCGGCAACATGTCGGAGCGGACCATGAAGGACCGCCATCAACGTCTCGCCAACTGGCTGGAAGGGAAGAGCCCGTCAGGCGAGAAGAAGAGGAAGAAATCCGAGCGGTCTTCTAAGACCTTTGAGGACGCCCCGGCGACGGGGGTCCAACACAAGGCCAAGCACCGCGAGTCCGCTGGCACCGGGAGCGCCGAACGGTCGGGCTCTACGGGCGCCAGGCAGGGCGCACCCTCCCCGGCACCTTCAGCCACGAGCCAACGCTCTGGGTCGGGTAAGAGGAAGGGCGAGCACCCGGCGAAGCTCCTGGAGAGGCCCCGGTCGAGCTCGAAGGCCCCATCGGAGGGGGAGCGAGGCAGTGTCCCCCCCCTCAAGGATAAGGTGGTGAGCGCACCTAAGGTGGTGAAGGCCTTAATCCATCCGGCCAAGCCCTCCATCGATACTGTCGCGGCGGCCCTGGCTCAGCCTGTGGAGGCTACACCAGTGGTGGCGACCTCGGGGCTCAGGGTCTCCCTGCCACCTCGGAGGGAGTCCTCTTTTGTGCCCATCGATAGGACCCCCGTGAAACCCCCGGCGGGGAAGAAAAAGGGGGGGCAGGGCGTCGTCGTAGATTCGGCCTCAACCTCAGAGGAAGAGCTGATTGAGGTCTTAAGCCACGGCCTTGGCGTGGAAGAAGACCGGCCCGTCGGGATGGATCCCGACACAGGTGACGACGACATCGTCGAGGGTGCCGACGGGGCCCCTGATCGCCCGTCGGATTCCCCTCTGCCAGTGCCGCAAGACAACTCGGCAGCCATTTTGTTGGCTATACAGTCCTTATGTTCAGAGATAAGGACGAGACTACCGTTGCCGACGGAGGAACCTTTCCCGTCGGGGGCTCCTGAACCGGGACCTTCTGGTGCTCCCCCGCCCAAGAAAAGAAGGATTCACCCTCCACCTCCTTTTCAGCCGTCGCGCCCCGTCCAGCCCTCCTCCCCGTCCACCCGAGGGGATGATACGGGGACTGACACGGCAGCGACGGGTACGGACGACGAGGTATACGACGAGGATCTACCGTCGTCACCTCCCACCAGGGCTTCTCCGCCCGACGAGATTGGATCGTTCCACTCCATGATCGCCAGGGCATCCGAGCTTTTCCAACTCTGCCCTGAGGAGAAGAAAAAGGAAGGATTCCTTTATCAACGGCGCGAGGCCAAGAGGAAGACGGTCCTCGCGGTGCCTCTACTGGACGACATTTGGGATGAGGGCCTCGCCCTCCTCAAGAACCCTTCCACGACGCCAGCTAGAAGAGACCGGTACGAGAAGAAGTACCGGGTCCCGGAAGCGGCCCCCCTGTGCCTCCGGGCGCAGCCTACCCCGGACTCCGTCATCTCCGCGGCGGCCAGGAAGAAAGCGGGGGGGGTGCGGCCTCCACATCGACTTCCCCACCGGACGGCGAGGGAAAGAAATTGGACGCTATGGGACGCAGGGTCCTCTCGTCTGCAGCGACGACGATTAAAGCGGCCAACGCCTTGGCTATCGTGGCCCGCTACGACAGGGAGCTATGGTACAAACTGGCTCCCCTGCTGGACTTCCTACCGGACGACAAGAGGGCGGATGCCCTGGAGATCCTACAGGAAGGCGAGGTGGCGTCGGACCACGCCATCACTATTGCGACGGACATCGCCGACACTGGGTTTCGCCAGTTGGGCAACGGCGTTTGCCTTAGGCGGCGTGGATGGCTCAAGGCTACGGACTTCCGTCAAGACGTACAGACCAGAGTCCTGGACATGCCGTTCGATGGGAACAACCTGTTTGGGAAAACAGTGGACGATTCCCTTCAGGCCATTAAAGCGGACACTGAGACGGCCCGGGCCCTTGGGTTTCTGCAGCAACGACGGACCCCCTTTCGGAGCAGCGGAGGCAAGGGCGCCTCCAAAGGTTCCGGCGGCGGTTTCTCCACCTACCGTCAAGCGGCCCGCTCGTCGTCTCAGGAGGCCTACAGAGGACGAGGCAAGTCTGGCGGACCCCGCCGTCGTCGCCAAGGAGGTCAAGGCGGCAAAGCCTCGTCGAAACAGGATTGAACCGGCCGTGGGGTCGGGCCCCCACCGAAGCACCCCGGTGGGAGGCCGGCTGGCGAGCTTCGTCAGCGTGTGGGAGTCCATCTCCACCGACCGTTGGGTGCTGGACGCCTTAGCCTGGGGCCACGCGCTCGAGTTTCAAAGAAGGTGCCCGCGCGTCCCCCCGTAGCCAGGAAAGAGCTTCACGTCCCTCAGCTTCTCCTGGAGGTAAAGGCGATGCTCAGGAAGGGCGTCATCGAACTCGTCCCAAAGAGGCTTCGGGGCTCCGGAGTTTACTCGAGATACTTCCTCGTGAAGAAGAAGACGGGAGGATGGCGCCCCATCCTAGACCTGCGACGTCTGAACAAGTTCATCAAGGCGCAGAAGTTCCGGATGGTCACCCTCCAGCACGTCCTGGGGCAGCTGGAGGAAGGAGACTTCCTGTCGTCGTTGGATTTGGAGGATGCCTACTTCCATATTCCCATCCTAAAGGAGCACCGAAAATTCCTCAGGTTTGTGGTCCAAGGGCGTCACTACCAGTTCAAAGGCCTCCCCTTCGGACTACGGTCGGCACCCAGGGTATTCACCAAGTGCCTTGCACCGGTGGCGGCGCAGCTGCGCCGCGAGGGGATCCACGTCTACCCCTACCTGGACGACTGGCTCATCCGAGCCAAGACGAGGGAGCTCGCCGTGGATCACGCGGCAAGGACCGTCCAACTTCTCACGGACCTGGGATTCTCCGTGAACTACGCCAAGTCCCACCTGGTACCCGCGCAAAACGCACTGTTTCTGGGAGCGAAGCTCGACACAGTGTCCCTTCTGGCCTCCCCGTCGGAGGAAAGGACCAGGTCCATTCTGGGCAAGGTACAGCGGATGTTGGTTTCCGACGCGGCCAAGGTGAGGTCCATCAAGTCCCTCCTCGGAATGATGTCTTCTTGCATCTACCTCATTCCCATGTGCAGGCTCCGGATGCGCCCGTTGCAGGAGTTCCTGGACGTGCGCTGGATCCAAACGACGGGCGGCTTCGAGGAGAGGATCACACTCGACGAGAGTTTCCGCCGAGCAGTCCGGTGGTGGGGCAACCGTGCGCATCTGATGGCGGGCATGGACTTCCAGACCCCAGACCACCAGGAGACAGTGACCACGGATGCCTCCCTGGAAGGGTGGGGAGCGCACACCGAAAATCTGCACGCGAGAGGCCTTTGGCTCCCGACGGAGAAGTCCCTCCATATCAACGTCCTGGAGCTCCGTGCAGTGTTCTGGGCCCTCAGGTCCTTCCTTCCGTCCCTCAAGGGCAAGGTGGTGAGGATCTTCACCGACAACACCACCACCATGTTTTACATCAGGAAACAGGGCGGAACCAGGTCTCCAGCGCTGTCCAAGGAGGCGCAGGACCTGTGGCATTGGGCCGTCGCCCAAAGGATGTTTCTGGTGCCGTTTCATCTGGCAGGGATAAAAAACAC
The DNA here is from genome assembly GCF_040938575.1 of Ambystoma mexicanum. Taxonomy (NCBI): domain Eukaryota; kingdom Metazoa; phylum Chordata; class Amphibia; order Caudata; family Ambystomatidae; genus Ambystoma; species Ambystoma mexicanum. The sequence continues at coordinate 188,444,469 of NC_090932.1, forward strand.
CATCGCCGACTCACTCAGCAGGGAGCTGCGCTCGTGCCACGAGTGGGAACTACGGCAGGATCTAGTGGATCGCCTCTTCCGACGGTGAGGCACACCCCAGATCGACCTGTTCGCGACGGCGACGAACTCCAAGTGCCGGAGGTTCGCCAGCAGGTTTCCCCAGGCGAGGAGCATGGGCGATGCCTTCTTGTTCCCCTGGGAGGGCTTGTTCCTCTACGCGTTCCCTCCTTTGCCACTGCTAATCCGGCTCGTCAACCAGCTCAAGAGGTCGCGGTGCAGGATGATCCTCGTCGCACCTGCGTGGCCGAGGCAGATATGGTTCCCGGACCTTCTGGACTTGTCAGCGTCCCCGCCAATCAAGCTGCCGGTGGACGCGGATCTGCTCTCCAGGGAAGGAGGCGCCATCCTCCACCACGACCCGAAATCGCTGAACTTGCAGGCCTGGCTCCTGCGGCGCTAGAGTTTGGAGGATACGACATACCGGCCGACTGCAGAGAGGTTCTTGCAAAGGCCAGGGCGTCCTCGACTCTTAAATGCTACGGACACAAATGGAAGAGGTTCTCTGTCTGGTGCCACGCACAGAAGATTAACCCTCTACGGATTACGGCTCCCCAAGTACTGCCGTACCTGCTGACGCTGGCCAAAGCTGGACTGGCACACGCGTCCATCAAGATTCATCTTGCTGCGATCTCCCGATACACCAGAACCACGGGCCTGACGTCCTTGTGGTCTCATCGTCTGGTGAAAGAGTTCATGAAGGGACTGTTCAGATCGTTCCCGCCGGTGAAGGCGCCGGCCCCGGCGTGGGAGCTGAACGTGGTGCTGACCAAGCTCATGGGACCTCCGTTCGAGCCTCTGCACTCGGCCCCGTTGAAGTTTCTGTCGTGGAAAACAGCGTTTCTTGTGGCCATCACCTCCGCACGGCGGGTGGGAGAGATCCAGGCCCTTTCCTGCAAGGACCAGTACTTGACTTTTCACGACACGAGGGTAGTGCTCAGGACGCACCCCTCCTTCATGCCCAAGGTACCGTCGGACTTCCATCTCAACGAACCCTTGGTGTTGCCTGTGTTCTTCCCGTCGCCTTCGTCGCCGGCTGAGAGGACTTTGCACTCGCTGGATGTGGCTAGAGCGCTGAAGTTCTACGTGGACCGCACGAAGTGTTTTCGGAAGACGTCACAACTCTTTGTGAATTTTGGACCTGTCAATCAGGGGAAGGCTCTCTCGAAGGCTTCCATTTCCAGATGGCTCTCCGGCTGTATCATGTACTGTCATCGGTTGGCAAACCGACCGCTGCCTGGCCGTCCGAGAGCCCATTCCACCAGAGCGATCGCAGCTACCACGGCGTTCCTTTCTGGTGTGCCCCTGCTGGACATATGCAGGGCTGCTACGTGGAGGTCGACGCACACCTTCACGAAATTCTACTGCGTCGATCGGGATTCCAGGGAGGAGTCCAGGGTCGGCCAAGCAGTGCTGCGCAACCTGTTCGCCTGAGGTGAGCCTGGTGAGGAGGTAAGATGCTTAATGTTGAGTTTGATGTAATGCTTAATGTTGAGCCTTTGCCACCTCCCGTGGTTGTGCATGTGTGTACTGCTATGTATTCTTTATTCATGAGCATGTGAATCCATGCCAGACCCCATGCTGGAGAAGGAACAAGTTACTTACCTGTAACTGTTGTTCTCCAGCATGGGTCTGGCATGGATTCACATGCAAACCCTCCCGCCTACCCCTCTGCGGCTCTTCACTTGGTCATACTGCCACTTCACGTGCTTCCAAATCTGAAGATGGCTGCCAGAGGCGGTGCTTAGGTAGAGGGCAGTCATTGGCTGTGGTCAGTATGACGCAGAGACCAGTGATTGGTTATTACTACGAAAGACAGATCAGAAACGAAACTGATACTGGTTTTTTCTTTACCAAGGATTCCCAGCCTGACGACGGGGAATATTCATGAGCATGTGAATCCATGCCAGACCCATGCTGGAGAATAACAGTTACAGGTAAGTAACTTGTTCCTTATTTTCTACTGCCACGTTGGCAGCAACATATCTGCCTTCTGAATCTAACTCTACCCTGCAACTGAATATCTTAAATCCCTTCTGAATAAAATAGTTATCCCTCAGCGAATACCATCATTGCAAGTTGTGAGGGGTCAGCAATGCGTGGTGGACAACTGTTTCATGATTGGCTAACATATGCCATTTTATTAAAGAAGAAAATTAAGAATAATGCCTCACTTTCCCTGCTATACTGAGGATTTCCCTGCCTAACCAAAGCTAAAAGGAAACACTCTAACACAGGTTGTCTGACCCTCACACCAAACAATGAATACACAAAGAAAATATATGGCAATTCAATTAAAATCAACAATATTCACAGTTTCTTGATAACCTCTCAATAACCTGGGTGGATTCCCTTCCCCAGGTTTCAAAATGAGTTCTGCCCCAATGTTCAAATAAGGAACTCCTTGTATATAATATAGTCTCAAATTAGTTCTTGATGTTTCAATGTCAAAATAAAGTTTTGTTAACCACAGTTCCAACAATAGCAAATCTCTTCTCCTTGGTGCAATATGGACTTTCCACTTCCTCAGAATAGCACCAACGGTATTCCCAGCCACGATATTTTGCCACCACTTTCAGCAATCCAAGAAGACTTGCCACAGTTCAAAAGAAGTGCAACTTCTACGACTGTCAGAGAAACACAGTTCTTGGTCAACAGTTAGAATGTCATTAGTTACAAGTTTAGGATTCACAATAGGTATATTTGTCAGGATGACTTCACAGTGCTGCTGCTTCTACTTCAACAACTTCACTTCTACTAAGGTTTACCATGAGAACAGTCTCCTTTGGCGTATAGTATTCCACTTTGTTTAGGCTACTGAAATGTTGCATCGAATGACCACCAGATATACCACTACAGCTTCTGTACTTTGGACTACTACCACAGCTCCAGTAATTTGTGATTTAAGACAGGTTTTGACAAGATTCAGTTTAAAGTTCTTCAACACATTCAGGTAGGCAAGGCACTCTTCCTTGGAAGGGGCAGCCTCTTTGCATCTGTTGTCTGTCTACCACTACAACAACTTCAAACAATGTTCATCAACAGCATGTGTTCCTTCCCTAACTTTGCCTCCACAAACGGAATTACCAAGAAGCCTTGCTGCCACTCTCTTGACTCCAGGTAGTGCTTGCACACTTGCATCTTAGGCAACGTTTAACTGTTATAGGGTTCACAGTAATAGATTGCCTTCTCCAGCATGGGGTCTGGCATGGATTCACATGCTCATGAATATTCCCCGTCGTCAGGCTGGGAATCCTCGGTAAAGAAAAAACCAGTATCAATTTCGTTTCTGATCTGTCTTTCGTAGTAATAACCAATCACTGGTCTCTGCGTCATACTGACCACAGCCAATGACTGCCCTCTACCTAAGCACCGCCTCTGGCAGCCATCTTCAGATTTTTACCGCACGTTCATGTGTTGGGATCCTCGTGCTATTGCTCTCGAGCGTTAGTGCTATTTTTTCACGTTTTTTCTCAAACAACTTCGTTTTTTCGGTCAAAAGAGCCTCAAGCTCCACCGACTCTCCATCCGATCAACGGGGACCCGTGTCGGATTCGTCTGCGCCCCTCAAGGGTGAAGATTTCATCGAGCTACGCTTTTGGAGGACTCCAGAAGTTTCTCAGGCCCGGACATGGCCCAGGAGAAGGGAAGCTCGACGCCCGGAAAGCTGTTCAGGATCTGCCTTGGATGCCAGCTGCAGAACGTCTTTAAGGAGGACGAACACTCCTTTTGTCTCTACTGCTTACATGAGGACAAGACGCACGTGGAGAAGGACTGTGCGTTTTGCGGCAACATGTCGGAGCGGACCATGAAGGACCGCCATCAACGTCTCGCCAACTGGCTGGAAGGGAAGAGCCCGTCAGGCGAGAAGAAGAGGAAGAAATCAGAGCGGTCTTCTAAGACCTTTGAGGACGCCCCGGCGACGGGGGTCCAACACAAGGCCAAGCACCGCGAGTCCGCTGGCACCGGGAGCGCCGAACGGTCGGGCTCTACGGGCGCCAGGCAGGGCGCACCCTCCCCGGCACCTTCAGGCACGAGCCAACGCTCTGGGTCGGGTAAGAGGAAGGGCGAGCACCCGGCGAAGCTCCTGGAGAGGCCCCGGTCGAGATCGAAGGCCCCATCGGAGGGGGAGCGAGGCAGTGTCCCCCCCCTCAAGGATAAGGCGGTGAGCGCACCTAAGGTGGTGAAGGCCTTAATCCATCCGGCCAAGCCCTCCATCGATACTGTCGCGGCGGCCCTGGCTCAGCCTGTGGAGGCTACACCAGTGGTGGCGACCTCGGGGCTCAGGGTCTCCCTGCCACCTCGGAGGGAGTCCTCTTTTGTGCCCATCGATAGGACCCCCGTGAAACCCCCGGCGGGGAAGAAAAAGGGGGGGCAGGGCGTCGTCGTAGATTCGGCCTCAACCTCAGAGGAAGAGCTGATTGAGGTCTTAAGCCACGGCCTTGGCGTGGAAGAAGACCGGCCCGTCGGGATGGATCCCGACGCAGGTGACGACGACATCGTCGAGGGTGCCGACGGGGCCCCTGATCGCCCGTCGGATTCCCCTCTGCCAGTGCCGCAAGACAACTCGGCAGCCATTTTGTTGGCTATACAGTCCTTATGTTCAGAGATAAGGACGAGACTACCTTTGCCGACGGAGGAACCTTTCCCGTCGGGGGCTCCTGAACCGGGACCTTCTGGTGCTCCCCCGCCCAAGAAAAGAAGGATTCACCCTCCACCTCCTTTTCAGCCGTCGCGCCCCGTCCAGCCCTCCTCCCGTCCAACCGAGGGGATGATACGGGGACTGACACGGCAGCGACGGGTACGGACGACGAGGTATACGACGAGGATCTACCGTCGTCACCTCCCACCAGGGCTTCTCCGCCCGACGAGATTGGATCGTTCCACTCCATGATCGCCAGGGCATCCGAGCTTTTCCAACTCTGCCCTGAGGAGAAGAAAAAGGAAGGATTCCTTTATCAACGGCGCGAGGCCAAGAGGAAGACGGTCCTCGCGGTGCCTCTACTGGACGACATTTGGGATGAGGGCCTCGCCCTCCTCAAGAACCCTTCCACGACGCCAGCTAGAAGAGACCGGTATGAGAAGAAGTACCGGGTCCCGGACGCGGCCCCCCTGTGCCTCCGGGCGCAGCCTACCCCGGACTCCGTCATCTCCGCGGCGGCCAGGAAGAAAGCGGGGGGGGGGTGCGGCCTCCACATCGACTTCCCCACCGGACGGCGAGGGAAAGAAATTGGACGCTATGGGACGCAGGGTCCTCTCGTCTGCAGCGACGACGATTAAAGCGGCCAACGCCTTGGCTATCGTGGCCCGCTACGACAGGGAGCTATGGTACAAACTGGCTCCCCTGCTGGACTTCCTACCGGACGACAAGAGGGCGGATGCCCTGGAGATCCTACAGGAAGGCGAGGTGGCGTCGGACCACGCCATCACTATTGCGACGGACATCGCCGACACTGGGTTTCGCCAGTTGGGCAACGGCGTTTGCCTTAGGCGGCGTGGATGGCTCAAGGCTACGGACTTCCGTCAAGACGTACAGACCAGAGTCCTGGACATGCCGTTCGATGGGAACAACCTGTTTGGGAAAACAGTGGACGATTCCCTTCAGGCCATTAAAGCGGACACTGAGACGGCCCGGGCCCTTGGGTTTCTGCAGCAACGACGGACGCCCTTTCGGAGCAGCGGAGGCAAGGGCGCCTCCAAAGGTTCCGGCGGCGGTTTCTCCACCTACCGTCAAGCGGCCCGCTCGTCGTCTCAGGAGGCCTACAGAGGACGAGGCAAGTCTGGCGGACCCCGCCGTCGTCGCCAAGGAGGTCAAGGCGGCAAAGCCTCGTCGAAACAGGATTGAACCGGCCGTGGGGTCGGGCCCCCACCGAAGCACCCCGGTGGGAGGCCGGCTGGCGAGCTTCGTCAGCGTGTGGGAGTCCATCTCCACCGACCGTTGGGTGCTGGACGCCTTAGCCCGGGACCACGCGCTCGAGTTTCAAAGAAGGTGCCCGCGCGTCCCCCCCGTAGCCAGGAAAGAGCTTCACGTCCCTCAGCTTCTCCTGGAGGTAAAGGCGATGCTCAGGAAGGGCGTCATTGAACTCGTCCCAAAGAGGCTTCGGGGCTCCGGAGTTTACTCGAGATACTTCCTCGTGAAGAAGAAGACGGGAGGATGGCGCCCCATCCTAGACCTGCGACGTCTGAACAAGTTCATCAAGGCGCAGAAGTTCCGGATGGTCACCCTCCAGCACGTCCTGGGGCAGCTGGAGGAAGGAGACTTCCTGTCGTCGTTGGATTTGGAGGATGCCTACTTCCATATTCCCATCCTAAAGGGGCACCGAAAATTCCTCAGGTTTGTGGTCCAAGGGCGTCACTACCAGTTCAAAGGCCTCCCCTTCGGACTACGGTCGGCACCCAGGGTATTCACCAAGTGCCTTGCACCGGTGGCGGCGCAGCTGCGCCGCGAGGGGATCCACGTCTACCCCTACCTGGACGACTGGCTCATCCGAGCCAAGACGAGGGAGCTCGCCGTGGATCACACGGCAAGGACCGTCCAACTTCTCACGGACCTGGGATTCTCCGTGAACTACGCCAAGTCCCACCTGGTACCCGCGCAAAACGCACTGTTTCTGGGAGCGAAGCTCGACACAGTGTCCCTTCTGGCCTCCCCGTCGGAGGAAAGGACCAGGTCCATTCTGGGCAAGGTACAGCGGATGTTGGTTTCCGACGCGGCCAAGGTGAGGTCCATCAAGTCCCTCCTCGGAATGATGTCTTCTTGCATCTACCTCATTCCCATGTGCAGGCTCCAGATGCGCCCGTTGCAGGAGTTCCTGGACGTGCGCTGGATCCAAACGACGGGCGGCTTCGAGGAGAGGATCACACTCGACGAGAGTTTCCGCCGAGCAGTCCGGTGGTGGGGCAACCGTGCGCATCTGACGGCGGGCATGGACTTCCAGACCCCAGACCACCAGGAGACAGTGACCACGGATGCCTCCCTGGAAGGGTGGGGAGCGCACACCGAAAATCTGCACGCGAGAGGCCTTTGGCTCCCGACGGAGAAGTCCCTCCATATCAACGTCCTGGAGCTCCGTGCAGTGTTCTGGGCCCTCAGGTCCTTCCTTCCGTCCCTCAAGGGCAAGGTGGTGAGCATCTTCACCGACAACACCACCACCATGTTTTACATCAGGAAACAGGGCGGAACCAGGTCTCCAGCGCTGTCCAAGGAGGCGCAGGACCTGTGGCATTGGGCCGTCGCCCAAAGGATGTTTCTGGTGCCGTTTCATCTGGCAGGGATAAAAAACACCATCGCCGACTCACTCAGCAGGGAGCTGCGCTCGTGCCACGAGTGGGAACTATGGCAGGATCTAGTGGATCGCCTCTTCCGATGGTGGGGCACACCCCAGATCGACCTGTTCGCGACGGCGACGAACTCCAAGTGCCGGAGGTTCGCCAGCAGGTTTCCCCAGGCGAGGAGCATGGGCGATGCCTTCTCGTTCCCCTGGGAGGGCCTGTTCCTCTACGCGTTCCCTCCTTTGCCACTGCTAATCCGGCTCGTCAACCAGCTCAAGAGGTCGCGGTGCAGGATGATCCTCGTCGCACCTGCGTGGCCGAGGCAGATATGGTTCCGGGACCTTCTGGACTTGTCAGCGTCCCCGCCAATCAAGCTGCCGGTGGACGCGGATCTGCTCTCCAGGGAAGGAGGCGCCATCCTCCACCACGACCCGAAATCGCTGAACTTGCAGGCCTGGCTCCTGCGGCGCTAGAGTTTGGAGGATACGACATACCGGCCGACTGCAGAGAGGTTCTTGCAAAGGCCAGGGCGTCCTCGACTCTTAAATGCTACGGACACAAATGGAAGAGGTTCTCTGTCTGGTGCCACGCACAGAAGATTAACCCTCTACGGATTACGGCTCCCCAAGTACTGCCGTACCTGCTGACGCTGGCCAAAGCTGGACTGGCACACGCGTCCATCAAGATTCATCTTGCTGCGATCTCCCGATACACCAGAACCACGGGCCTGACGTCCTTGTGGTCTCATCGTCTGGTGAAAGAGTTCATGAAGGGACTGTTCAGATCGTTCCCGCCGGTGAAGGCGCCGGCCCCGGCGTGGGAGCTGAACGTGGTGCTGACCAAGCTCATGGGACCTCCGTTCGAGCCTCTGCACTCGGCCCCGTTGAAGTTTCTGTCGTGGAAAACAGCGTTTCTTGTGGCCATCACCTCCGCACGGCGGGTGGGAGAGATCCAGGCCCTTTCCTGCAAGGACCAGTACTTGACTTTTCACGACACGAGGGTAGTGCTCAGGACGCACCCCTCCTTCATGCCCAAGGTACCGTCGGACTTCCATCTCAACGAACCCTTGGTGTTGCCTGTGTTCTTCCCGTCGCCTTCGTCGCCGGCTGAGAGGACTTTGCACTCGCTGGATGTGGCTAGAGCGCTGAAGTTCTACGTGGACCGCACGAAGTGTTTTCGGAAGACGTCACAACTCTTTGTGAATTTTGGACCTGTCAATCAGGGGAAGGCTCTCTCGAAGGCTTCCATTTCCAGATGGCTCTCCGGCTGTATCATGTACTGTCATCGGTTGGCAAACCGACCGCTGCCTGGCCGTCCGAGAGCCCATTCCACCAGAGCGATCGCAGCTACCACGGCGTTCCTTTCTGGTGTGCCCCTGCTGGACATATGCAGGGCTGCTACGTGGAGGTCGACGCACACCTTCACGAAATTCTACTGCGTCGATCGGGATTCCAGGGAGGAGTCCAGGGTCGGCCAAGCAGTGCTGCGCAACCTGTTCGCCTGAGGTGAGCCTGGTGAGGAGGTAAGATGCTTAATGTTGAGTTTGATGTAATGCTTAATGTTGAGCCTTTGCCACCTCCCGTGGTTGTGCATGTGTGTACTGCTATGTATTCTTTATTCATGAGCATGTGAATCCATGCCAGACCCCATGCTGGAGAAGGAACAAGTTACTTACCTGTAACTGTTGTTCTCCAGCATGGGTCTGGCATGGATTCACATGCGAACCCTCCCGCCTACCCCTCTGCGGCTCTTCACTTGGTCATACTGCCACTTCACGTGCTTCCAAATCTGAAGATGGCTGCCAGAGGCGGTGCTTAGGTAGAGGGCAGTCATTGGCTGTGGTCAGTATGACGCAGAGACCAGTGATTGGTTATTACTACGAAAGACAGATCAGAAACGAAACTGATACTGGTTTTTTCTTTACCAAGGATTCCCAGCCTGACGACGGGGAATATTCATGAGCATGTGAATCCATGCCAGACCCATGCTGGAGAATAACAGTTACAGGTAAGTAACTTGTTCCTTATTTTCTACTGCCACGTTGGCAGCAACATATCTGCCTTCTGAATCTAACTCTACCCTGCAACTGAATATCTTAAATCCCTTCTGAATAAAATAGTTATCCCTCAGCGAATACCATCATTGCAAGTTGTGAGGGGTCAGCAATGCGTGGTGGACAACTGTTTCATGATTGGCTAACATATGCCATTTTATTAAAGAAGAAAATTAAGAATAATGCCTCACTTTCCCTGCTATACTGAGGATTTCCCTGCCTAACCAAAGCTAAAAGGAAACACTCTAACACAGGTTGTCTGACCCTCACACCAAACAATGAATACACAAAGAAAATATATGGCAATTCAATTAAAATCAACAATATTCACAGTTTCTTGATAACCTCTCAATAACCTGGGTGGATTCCCTTCCCCAGGTTTCAAAATGAGTTCTGCCCCAATGTTCAAATAAGGAACTCCTTGTATATAATATAGTCTCAAATTAGTTCTTGATGTTTCAATGTCAAAATAAAGTTTTGTTAACCACAGTTCCAACAATAGCAAATCTCTTCTCCTTGGTGCAATATGGACTTTCCACTTCCTCAGAATAGCACCAACGGTATTCCCAGCCACGATATTTTGCCACCACTTTCAGCAATCCAAGAAGACTTGCCACAGTTCAAAAGAAGTGCAACTTCTACGACTGTCAGAGAAACACAGTTCTTGGTCAACAGTTAGAATGTCATTAGTTACAAGTTTAGGATTCACAATAGGTATATTTGTCAGGATGACTTCACAGTGCTGCTGCTTCTACTTCAACAACTTCACTTCTACTAAGGTTTACCATGAGAACAGTCTCCTTTGGCGTATAGTATTCCACTTTGTTTGGGCTACTGAAATGTTGCATCGAATGACCACCAGATATACCACTACAGCTTCTGTACTTTGGACTACTACCACAGCTCCAGTAATTTGTGATTTAAGACAGGTTTTGACAAGATTCAGTTTAAAGTTCTTCAACACATTCAGGTAGGCAAGGCACTCTTCCTTGGAAGGGGCAGCCTCTTTGCATCTGTTGTCTGTCTACCACTACAACAACTTCAAACAATGTTCATCAACAGCATGTGTTCCTTCCCTAACTTTGCCTCCACAAACGGAATTACCAAGAAGCCTTGCTGCCACTCTCTTGACTCCAGGTAGTGCTTGCACACTTGCATCTTAGGCAACGTTTAACTGTTATAGGGTTCACAGTAATAGATTGCCTTCTCCAGCATGGGGTCTGGCATGGATTCACATGCTCAGGAATATTCCCCGTCGTCAGGCTGGGAATCCTCGGTAAAGAAAAAACCAGTATCAGTTTCGTTTCTGATCTGTCTTTCGTAGTAATAACCAATCACTGGTCTCTGCGTCATACTGACCACAGCCAATGACTGCCCTCTACCTAAGCACCGCCTCTGGCAGCCATCTTCAGATTTTTACCGCACGTTCATGTGTTGGGATCCTCGTGCTATTGCTCTCGAGCGTTAGTGCTATTTTTTCACGTTTTTTCTCAAACAACTTCGTTTTTTCGGTCAAAAGAGCCTCAAGCTCCACCGACTCTCCATCCGATCAACGGGGACCCGTGTCGGATTCGTCTGCGCCCCTCAAGGGTGAAGATTTCATCGAGCTACGCTTTTGGAGGACTCCAGAAGTTTCTCAGGCCCGGACATGGCCCAGGAGAAGGGAAGCTCGACGCCCGGAAAGCTGTTCAGGATCTGCCCTGGATGCCAGCTGCAGAACGTCTTTAAGGAGTACGAACACTCCTTTTGTCTCTACTGCTTACATGAGGACAAGACGCACGTGGAGAAGGACTGTGCGTTTTGCGGCAACATGTCGGAGCGGACCATGAAGGACCGCCATCAACGTCTCGCCAACTGGCTGGAAGGGAAGAGCCCGTCAGGCGAGAAGAAGAGGAAGAAATCCGAGCGGTCTTCTAAGACCTTTGAGGACGCCCCGGCGACGGGGGTCCAACACAAGGCCAAGCACCGCGAGTCCGCTGGCACCGGGAGCGCCGAACGGTCGGGCTCTACGGGCGCCAGGCAGGGCGCACCCTCCCCGGCACCTTCAGCCACGAGCCAACGCTCTGGGTCGGGTAAGAGGAAGGGCGAGCACCCGGCGAAGCTCCTGGAGAGGCCCCGGTCGAGATCGAAGGCCCCATCGGAGGGGGAGCGAGGCAGTGTCCCCCCCCTCAAGGATAAGGCGGTGAGCGCACCTAAGGTGGTGAAGGCCTTAATCCATCCGGCCAAGCCCTCCATCGATACTGTCGCGGCGGCCCTGGCTCAGCCTGTGGAGGCTACACCAGTGGTGGCGACCTCGGGGCTCAGGGTCTCCCTGCCACCTCGGAGGGAGTCCTCTTTTGTGCCCATCGATAGGACCCCCGTGAAACCCCCGGCGGGGAAGAAAAAGGGGGGGCAGGGCGTCGTCGTAGATTCGGCCTCAACCTCAGAGGAAGAGCTGATTGAGGTCTTAAGCCACGGCCTTGGCGTGGAAGAAGACCGGCCCGTCGGGATGGATCCCGACGCAGGTGACGACGACATCGTCGAGGGTGCCGACGGGGCCCCTGATCGCCCGTCGGATTCCCCTCTGCCAGTGCCGCAAGACAACTCGGCAGCCATTTTGTTGGCTATACAGTCCTTATGTTCAGAGATAAGGACGAGACTACCGTTGCCGACGGAGGAACCTTTCCCGTCGGGGGCTCCTGAACCGGGACCTTCTGGTGCTCCCCCGCCCAAGAAAAGAAGGATTCACCCTCCACCTCCTTTTCAGCCGTCGCGCCCCGTCCAGCCCTCCTCCCGTCCACCCGAGGGGACTGACACGGCAGCGACGGGTACGGACGACGAGGTATACGACGAGGATCTACCGTCGTCACCTCCCACCAGGGCTTCTCCGCCCGACGAGATTGGATCGTTCCACTCCATGATCGCCAGGGCATCCGAGCTTTTCCAACTCTGCCCTGAGGAGAAGAAAAAGGAAGGATTCCTTTATCAACGGCGCGAGGCCAAGAGGAAGACGGTCCTCGCGGTGCCTCTACTGGACGACATTTTGGATGAGGGCCTCGCCCTCCTCAAGAACCCTTCCACGACGCCAGCTAGATACCGGGTCCCGGACGCGGCCCCCCTGTGCCTCCGGGCGCAGCCTACCCCGGACTCCGTCATCTCCGCGGCGGCCAGGAAGAAAGCGGGGGGGGGGGTGCGGCCTCCACATCGACTTCCCCACCGGACGGCGAGGGAAAGAAATTGGACGCTATGGGACGCAGGGTCCTCTCGTCTGCAGCGACGACGATTAAAGCGGCCAACGCCTTGGCTATCGTGGCCCGCTACGACAGGGAGCTATGGTACAAACTGGCTCCCCTGCTGGACTTCCTACCGGACGACAAGAGGGCGGATGCCCTGGAGATCCTACAGGAAGGCGAGGTGCCGTCGGACCACGCCATCACTATTGCGACGGACATCGCCGACACTGGGTTTCGCCAGTTGGGCAACGGCGTTTGCCTTAGGCGGCGTGGATGGCTCAAGGCTACGGACTTCCGTCAAGACGTACAGACCAGAGTCCTGGACATGCCGTTCGATGGGAACAACCTGTTTGGGAAAACAGTGGACGATTCCCTTCAGGCCATTAAAGCGGACACTGAGACGGCCCGGGCCCTTGGGTTTCTGCAGCAACGACGGACGCCCTTTCGGAGCAGCGGAGGCAAGGGCGCCTCCAAAGGTTCCGGCGGCGGTTTCTCCACCTACCGTCAAGCGGCCCGCTCGTCGTCTCAGGAGGCCTACAGAGGACGAGGCAAGTCTGGCGGACCCCGCCGTCGTCGCCAAGGAGGTCAAGGCGGCAAAGCCTCGTCGAAACAGGATTTAACCGGCCGTGGGGTCGGGCCCCCACCGAAGCACCCCGGTGGGAGGCCGGCTGGCGAGCTTCGTCAGCGTGTGGGAGTCCATCTCCACCGACCGTTGGGTGCTGGACGCCTTAGCCCGGGACCACGCGCTCGAGTTTCAAAGAAGGTGCCCGCGCGTCCCCCCCGTAGCCAGGAAAGAGCTTCACGTCCCTCAGCTTCTCCTGGAGGTAAAGGCGATGCTCAGGAAGGGCGTCATCGAACTCGTCCCAAAGAGGCTTCGGGGCTCCGGAGTTTACTCGAGATACTTCCTCGTGAAGAAGAAGACGGGAGGATGGCGCCCCATCCTAGACCTGCGACGTCTGAACAAGTTCATCAAGGCGCAGAAGTTCCGGATGGTCACCCTCCAGCACGTCCTGGGGCAGCTGGAGGAAGGAGACTTCCTGTCGTCGTTGGATTTGGAGGATGCCTACTTCCATATTCCCATCCTAAAGGGGCACCGAAAATTCCTCAGGTTTGTGGTCCAAGGGCGTCACTACCAGTTCAAAGGCCTCCCCTTCGGACTACGGTCGGCACCCAGGGTATTCAGCAAGTGCCTTGCACCGGTGGCGGCGCAGCTGCGCCGCGAGGGGATCCACGTCTACCCCTACCTGGACGACTGGCTCATCCGAGCCAAGACGAGGGAGCTCGCCGTGGATCACACGGCAAGGACCGTCCAACTTCTCACGGACCTGGGATTCTCCATGAACTACGCCAAGTCCCACCTGGTACCCGCGCAAAACGCACTGTTTCTGGGAGCGAAGCTCGACACAGTGTCCCTTCTGGCCTCCCCGTCGGAGGAAAGGACCAGGTCCATTCTGGGCAAGGTACAGCGGATGTTGGTTTCCGACGCGGCCAAGGTGAGGTCCATCAAGTCCCTCCTCGGAATGATGTCTTCTTGCATCTACCTCATTCCCATGTGCAGGCTCCGGATGCGCCCGTTGCAGGAGTTCCTGGACGTGCGCTGGATCCAAACGACGGGCGGCTTCGAGGAGAGGATCACACTCGACGAGAGTTTCCGCCGAGCAGTCCGGTGGTGGGGCAACCGTGCGCATCTGACGGCGGGCATGGACTTCCAGACCCCAGACCACCAGGAGACAGTGACCACGGATGCCTCCCTGGAAGGGTGGGGAGCGCACACCGAAAATCTGCACGCGAGAGGCCTTTGGCTCCCGACGGAGAAGTCCCTCCATATCAACGTCCTGGAGCTCCGTGCAGTGTTCTGGGCCCTCAGGTCCTTCCTTCCGTCCCTCAAGGGCAAGGTGGTGAGCATCTTCACCGACAACACCACCACCATGTTTTACATCAGGAAACAGGGCGGAACCAGGTCTCCAGCGCTGTCCAAGGAGGCGCAGGACCTGTGGCATTGGGCCGTCGCCCAAAGGATGTTTCTGGTGCCGTTTCATCTGGCAGGGATAAAAAACACCATCGCCGACTCACTCAGCAGGGAGCTGCGCTCGTGCCACGAGTGGGAACTACGGCAGGATCTAGTGGATCGCCTCTTCCGACGGTGGGGCACACCCCAGATCGACCTGTTCGCGACGGCGACGAACTCCAAGTGCCGGAGGTTCGCCAGCAGGTTTCCCCAGGCGAGGAGCATGGGCGATGCCTTCTCGTTCCCCTGGGAGGGCCTGTTCCTCTACGCGTTCCCTCCTTTGCCACTGCTAATCCGGCTCGTCAACCAGCTCAAGAGGTCGCGGTGCAGGATGATCCTCGTCGCACCTGCGTGGCCGAGGCAGATATGGTTCCGGGACCTTCTGGACTTGTCAGCGTCCCCGCCAATCAAGCTGCCGGTGGACGCGGATCTGCTCTCCAGGGAAGGAGGCGCCATCCTCCACCACGACCCGAAATCGCTGAACTTGCAGGCCTGGCTCCTGCGGCGCTAGAGTTTGGAGGATACGACATACCGGCCGACTGCAGAGAGGTTCTTGCAAAGGCCAGGGCGTCCTCGACTCTTAAATGCTACGGACACAAATGGAAGAGGTTCTCTGTCTGGTGCCACGCACAGAAGATTAACCCTCTACGGATTACGGCTCCCCAAGTACTGCCGTACCTGCTGACGCTGGCCAAAGCTGGACTGGCACACGCGTCCATCAAGATTCATCTTGCTGCGATCTCCCGATACACCAGAACCACGGGCCTGACGTCCTTGTGGTCTCATCGTCTGGTGAAAGAGTTCATGAAGGGACTGTTCAGATCGTTCCCGCCGGTGAAGGCGCCGGCCCCGGCGTGGGAGCTGAACGTGGTGCTGACCAAGCTCATGGGACCTCCGTTCGAGCCTCTGCACTCGGCCCCGTTGAAGTTTCTGTCGTGGAAAACAGCGTTTCTTGTGGCCATCACCTCCGCACGGCGGGTGGGAGAGATCCAGGCCCTTTCCTGCAAGGACCAGTACTTGACTTTTCACGACACGAGGGTAGTGCTCAGGACGCACCCCTCCTTCATGCCCAAGGTACCGTCGGACTTCCATCTCAACGAACCCTTGGTGTTGCCTGTGTTCTTCCCGTCGCCTTCGTCGCCGGCTGAGAGGACTTTGCACTCGCTGGATGTGGCTAGAGCGCTGAAGTTCTACGTGGACCGCACGAAGTGTTTTCGGAAGACGTCACAACTCTTTGTGAATTTTGGACCTGTCAATCAGGGGAAGGCTCTCTCGAAGGCTTCCATTTCCAGATGGCTCTCCGGCTGTATCATGTACTGTCATCGGTTGGCAAACCGACCGCTGCCTGGCCGTCCGAGAGCCCATTCCACCAGAGCGATCGCAGCTACCACGGCGTTCCTTTCTGGTGTGCCCCTGCTGGACATATGCAGGGCTGCTACGTGGAGGTCGACGCACACCTTCACGAAATTCTACTGCGTCGATCGGGATTCCAGGGAGGAGTCCAGGGTCGGCCAAGCAGTGCTGCGCAACCTGTTCGCCTGAGGTGAGCCTGGTGAGGAGGTAAGATGCTTAATGTTGAGTTTGATGTAATGCTTAATGTTGAGCCTTTGCCACCTCCCGTGGTTGTGCATGTGTGTACTGCTATGTATTCTTTATTCATGAGCATGTGAATCCATGCCAGACCCATGCTGGAGAAGGAACAAGTTACTTACCTGTAACTGTTGTTCTCCAGCATGGGTCTGGCATGGATTCACATGCGAACCCTCCCGCCTACCCCTCTGCGGCTCTTCACTTGGTCATACTGCCACTTCACGTGCTTCCAAATCTGAAGATGGCTGCCAGAGGCGGTGCTTAGGTAGAGGGCAGTCATTGGCTGTGGTCAGTATGACGCAGAGACCAGTGATTGGTTATTACTACGAAAGACAGATCAGAAACGAAACTGATACTGGTTTTTTCTTTACCGAGGATTCCCAGCCTGACGACGGGGAATATTCATGAGCATGTGAATCCATGCCAGACCCATGCTGGAGAACAACAGTTACAGGTAAGTAACTTGTTCCTTTTGGCTCTGAGAAAGGCTACTTTCAATCTTAATATGGGGAGTCTTTTGGCTTGAGCAATGCTTGCTCTTCTCTTCAATCATAGATACAGTGTTTAACTGCATTACTTCTTTTATAATAAATGAATGCCCACGTGAAATGAAGCATAGAGTTCACTCTTCCTTTAGAAAGCACAATTAGGCACAAGCGACCACCTCTTCAGGTAGTTTTGAAAGGTTAAAGATTTTACAATGGTCTTTCGCAGAGTTAAATGTTGAGCAATAGCCTTCAAAACATGTACACTTCATAATGAGAGACATGCGACCACTTCTTCATAAGGTTTACAGTCTGTTAAGGTTTTAACAATGGCCCTCGCAGCATTTGCTCTTCAAGCGAGTAAATGGGAATTACCCAATACACGCGAGTACTACATTTCCATTTTTCCCTTATTAAAGCTTCAACTAACAGCTTCAGATTGCTTCTGTCTATACGCGAGTGAATACAAAACTGGATAATGTTACCAGAAGTGCTCGCGCAAGGAATCAGAATGCCCGTTTTCACTCACCGGCTTCTGTGAACCTTGTTGTGCGCTTTGTACAACTTCCACAACTTCGGCCACGACTTCTTCTGCTTCTGGCTTCACAGGGACCCATACCCTTCCTTGCTGAAGGTGTCTCTGTTACGGCCACTCGTTTAAGCAGCCCCTCTTATTCCGGAGACCCATGGCTTGACAACAGCTCCTCGCCTCGGTCTCTGGCACGTTCTATGCAGTGCAAACATGGTAATCAGGCTCACATGGGGAAAGACAGCCTCCTTGCACGTCTTCCTCTACCAAGCCTTTGCATTTCAGAGTTTGGGGGAACAGGACTCTCTCAGAACAAGCAGGTGAAATCTGCTGCAGCCACGTTCCGGCGACCCTCTGCTTCTCTTACTTCTTCTTGGTTTGTCAGCTCTCTGCCTTCTTCTTTCTGCTTCAGCTGCTGCAGCACACACTCTAGTCACAGTTCCAGCTCTTTCTGATTGCCTGCACCTGAGGGGGCCTTTTATGCCTCACAGGTTCCTTCAGGTGTGGGCTTTTAGGCTTAATTGCCTGACTACTAATACAGCATGCCTCTTCAGTCCTTTTCCTCGTACCAGTACTCATGGGATTATGGGACTTGTGGTCTCCAACAACAAAGTTAGTTCTTTTAAATTACTTTAGATTTTTAGGGTAGATTTAAGGATACATCTTTAGAATTTGCAGTTGCAAAAGAAGACAGTCTATTTATAGCAACACTTCTAGATTCCTTTCCATTATACCTTTGGGAGTGATGAGGGTGTTTATCCTGAAATACTTTGAGGGGTCTTTCTGTCGGTAAGGCTTGTTCAGGTTTCACAATACTTGTACCCAGAGCCACAGATTGTATGTGTGGTTCAGATATAAAACCTGAACAGTACCTTCCTTCTCGAGCCCTTCACTCAGCTACCTCCAACTCCCTAGGGGTCAGACGCTTCTCCAGGCAGAGAGTGGGGGTAGATCTCTCTCCTCTGCAGGTGCCTCCCTCTGGAATGGCCACTCTGCCCCTTTCAAACTTGACCGCCTGAAGTTCCGGAAGCAACTCAAGACCTTTTTTTTCTCCTCTTCTTTCTCTCGCCCTTGCTGACCTTAATGTCTGCATCGGCGAATATCCGCTTGGTACCCACTGAGTCTCACTGGGTACCAGGATCCTCCATGATCAGTTTCCCCTGCACACCTCTGGGCCTACCTTGCACTTAGGGGCTGTAACTGCATCCTCTACAGTCCTCTGCCTCCCTGCACTTAACTAGAACCGCGCTGCCCTGGCTGCACTTACTCAGAGCAATGGTGCCCTGATTGCACTCCCACCTCCCTCCCCCTGACCTTCCCCCTCTCCCTTCCCCCTGCACTTTGCGTTGTTACACTTTCACGATCTGAAAGACACAAGGCTTAGTAAGATCGTTTGTCTTGTCTTCCCTCTGTCTTCCCTCCCTTCTCTTGTTGCGCCTAGAAGCACTTGTGTACAAGAGCGTTATAAATGACATATCATATATATTATAATGGCAATCAGCCATTACCTGCTTTGGCAATTTAGAAAGATGTTCCCTTCCAAAGGACACACACGTGTGTAATTCCACTGGATGTCCACACCACCCTGGGCTGTGTCTCCTCCCAGGTGATCCTGCCACTGTACACCACCACCAAGGTCAGGATCAGGAAGTGTCTGCCTTTCCCTGGCCACCCGGGAGGAGACTTTAGGCAGGGTTTCAGTGAGGGATCCGTAGGATTTTTCACAAAGTGGAGATGCCCTTCACATATGTTTTATTTAATATATAATCTGCATGCTCTAATTATAAGTGAGTTTCCTGGAGGATTACAATGTTAGCTTTGTTCTTTTTCATAAATGTGAGTACCTTTCTTCTCTTAATGGGACTATTAACACTCTTAACATTCCAACTTAAAAGTCGGAAATAGTTGGTCATTTCACTGTAAGGTTATTTTATATATATCCCATATCACTTATTTCCACTAAAATATGATAAACTAAAGGTTCCATGTATATATATATGTATTTCTTTGTGGAATCTGCTTAGATCACATGCTACGCATAGGCCGACATCTAGTGGAAGCTGTAGAGTATTATAGTTGTTGTTTTCAAAACCCGAAAAGGGACGTCGACCGGGCGTGCCAGTAATACTATCCCTAGTGTGACGTCCACTGTACCCATGGTCCTTCACGCGTCGAGGTCCCTCAGATTGTTTTTTTCCGCCATCGTGAGCGGACGCTTATCGCAGAGTTCAATTTCAGCTAACGCTATTTGCTTATGGCAAATTAAAAATAGTTTACTCTTTCTGTCCTTTTCATTCCGACTTCGACAAATTCATCGACGCGGTGGAAAAGACAGCGGTCAGAGGAATTCAAGATTCGACTGACCCGTTTGGCCTTGGAAGGCTGCACCGGGCCTAGGCCCTTACAGTAGGGATAGTGGGGGGCAGTCATTGAAGAATGTATTTTCCCACCCATTCCCTTTATCGCCTGGCTGCCTTTCCCAAACATGGATAGAACACCATTTAAATTCTGTTGCATGTGCAATAAAGAAATTCCCGTGGATAGACAAACACTGAGTGTGTAACTTCTGTCTGCACCGCGACCGCGATGAGGGGCTTTGTCGAGTTTGCAAGCTCTTCAAACTTAAGATTCTTAAAGACCGAAGAACCAAGCGCTGGGCCCAGCACGCAATGCAGGCCGAGGCCGCCATCGACGTGGAGGGAGCTTCCAGTGATGGCAGCATCGCCGTCTTTTCGGACGGCGAGGGCAACGGTGCACAGCAAAGTTTCCAAGTGCAGGCCCCCAACCCCAAGAGACAGGCCGGCGGTTCTGTTATGAGGACAACACCCTGCGGAAATAGCCCTTCCACTACCCCTGCCACTAAACACACATCCCGAGGCGATGAGTCAACATTGTCGACAAAACGCCCAATTACGGCGTCAAGGGGTAGGTCTACTGAATCAGTGTCCTATAGGCACTCGAGGTCCCGATCGCCCCATGACGGGTCCCGAAAATCAAAAGAAGCCATCCCTAAAACTCCATCGACCGAACACTAAATGTCGGGCGACGAGGCGTTGGTCCGTCCCACTACTGAGAGTCGATATCATACGTCTTAATCGGCTATAGGGTCGAAAAAGACTGGTTTATCACACCTTGTCAAAAAACATGTCCCTGAGAGCCTACTAAAGGCTACTCACTCCAAGAAACACTCATCCAAGAGTTCAAATCATAAAGGTAAGTCTCATAAGGACAAATCTACACCCATTATGGAAACACACTCTGCCCCACAAGAGGAGGGTTCTTTGGTGGAAGTCTTACAGAACAAGGGCCTACCCACCCCCCAGGGCCTTTCTACACCCTTAGGACAGGTCTTTTCCCCTCAGTACCCTGGTGTAATTCCCAGTGCAGCCTAATGGACAGCGGAAGACATAGACAGGGTCATGAGAAGAATTACCTTTTTCGTCCATTTTTTGGAAAAAAACACTCAGGCGTCTCAGAAATTTCAGGTTACAACTCCTACTACTGAGGCTTCAAGCTCCCAGCCTCCGGCTTCCGACTCCCACCCCCCAACTAAAAGAACTTGTCCTGAGTCACTACCAGTCCAACCAGTACTAGGTGACCTGTATGACGTCCATACAGACACCGAAGGTGATAATGGGGACAATCAACAATCTTATCATTATTATGATGGTGATGATGATGAAGATGCAGAGGTGTATACCCTGCCCTCACCAATTCAACAGGACTCCCCAGTGGCTGATTCACCAGTGGATAATCATCCCCTCCATAACAATATGCTAATCAAAGCGCTGAACACTTTGGTATCCAGACACAGGAAATGCAGCTAGACAAAGAGTTTGTGGAGGATATTCTGGGAGACAAGATGGCTGCCACCCAATTCAGCCCAATTTTACAGTCTGTACAGAGGAGGACCCTACCCCCACTGGAGACAATTAACCAGACCAAGGCAGTTAATCCGTGAGTGGAGAAACTTTTCCACCCAGTGCCATCTGACCCGCTCTATATCAGGGGCCAGCTTAAGCCAGATTTGCTTGTGGTGACAATGACCCGTAAAAGGTTAGGTACACCACTAGCCTCTTCAGGGGCACCACCAGATAAGGAGCGCAAGAAGTTCTATACCATGGGGAGGAAAGTTGCGACCTCAGCGACTTTCCAGACCAGAATCGCCAACAATTCCACACTGTTGGTAAGTTATAATTGCCACAAATGGGATGAAATAACTGCATTATTAGCTTCTGCACACTGAACCTTTTATATCACAACTAGCCCTGGTGGTGGCTGACGGCAAGGCAACTTCCAGCTGCATCCTAAAAAATAACCTTGATGCCGCAGATAATGCAGGCAGGATTATCGCTGAGGGGACTATAATCAAGCACCACGCTTGACTACGTCAATCTGGCTTTAAGCTTGAGACCCAGGCTACGTTACTTAACATGCCACTGGAACCTTAAGTCTTATTCTGTAAAGCAGTGGAGGATGCCTTAAAGTCTGCCAAAGAGGAATACGACACCTTGAAGTCTCCGGACCAGTTGACAAATAAACCACCAGGCCAGAGAGTTGGAAACAATTTTAACCGTTTTCATGGCCAAAATTCCCAACAAGGATCCGGTTACGGAGAGGGTCAAAATTCTTCATGGAACAACAACCAAGGTCAAGCCTCACAAGACTACCAAAGAGGCCAGCGCAGATCCCGCGGCCAGGGAAGATCCTCCAAATCTAGAGGTGGGGGAACACCTCCCAAGCAATGACAGCCCGATACAGGTCCCATGCCTCCCCAGTAGGGGGGACGCATTTCACTCTTCACCCACGCATCGGAGGGAATAACCACGGACAAGTGGGAGCTCATCCAAAAACCATCAATCCATTCCCTGCGCCAGAGAAAGACAACGAAGGAAGAACAGCTCATCCTTCTCGAAGAGGTCAACGCGCTGCTTCTCAAGGATGCCATAGAGATTGTTCCGTCCAACAAAGTAAACACGGATTATTGCAATATTCAGCCTACTTCCTTCTGCCAAAAAAAGATCTATCTATGCGCCCAGTGTTAGACTTATGCCCTGCAAACACTTATGGAAAGCCACAAAAATTCTGCATGACAACTCTACAAACGGTAATCCCCCTGCTAAAGCGGGAGGATTACATGGCAACACTGGATATGAAAGATGCCTATTTTCATATTTCAGTGTTCCCAGTGCACAGAAAACTCTTGCGTTTCAAGATAACAAACCAGCACTACCAATTCAAGGTGCTACCCTTCGGAATAGCGTCTGATCCAAGGGTATTCACCAAAGTACTGGCGGTGGTGGCAGCGCACTTGCGCAGGGAGGCAATCCCAATGTACCCCTACCTGGATGACAGGCTGATCACGGGGGAAATCACCCCATCTTTGAAGACTAAACACGCAAAGCACCATAAACCTTCTCTTCCAATTGGGTTTCTCAATAAATGAGATAAAGTCAAGTATTGTACCAAACACAACAAAACAGTTCCTAGGAGCCGTTTTAGACACAAAAGCAGTCTTGGCCTTTCCATCCATGGAAAGAGTTCAAAACATGCTTCGGCAAATACCCCATTATCAAGCCGGTCACCAGATATGCGTATGCAAAGCAATGCGTTTAGCAGGCATGATGGCGCTGTGCATATACCTGGTCCCACAAGCACATCTGTGCATGCGCCCCATGCAGTAGTGGTTGGCGAAACAGCGGTCTCAGGCAAGCAGTCAGTGGGACGATCTAGTGGTCGTTTCGCCAACACTAGTTCAAAACCTACCCTGGTGGACAAAGGAAAATCTGTCAAAGGGAAAACCCTTCCATGATCCAGTGGCGCAAGCGATCGTTACAACAGACGCATCACTCTCCGGGTAGGGGGCTCATTACCTTCACCACACAGCAAATGGTTTGTGCCCTCACATCATGACACGGAACCACAACAATCTGCTGGAACTACTAGCAGTATTCAAAGCTCTTCAAGCATTCAAAAGCGCAACTGACAAACCAGAAGATTCAGATCCTAACAAACAGCACCACTGCAGTGTTCTATATAAACAAACAAGGGTGCACTCACTCTCCAAATCTGTCCAAGCTGGCACAGAAATTATGGAGGTGGGCGCTCAAACGGGGATGTTCCTATCATCCCAAAACATTCTAGGGGTACTCAACACCCTAGGAGACTCTCTGACCAGAGATATCCTACTAGAAGAACACAAGTGGCAACTAGACTCAGGTTTAGTAGACCACATCTTCTCCCAGTGGGGTTACCCCACGCTAGACTTGTTCGCTACAGAAGAAAACAAGCAATGCCCAGACTTCATGGCCAGGTACCCCCAACTAGGCTCCAAGGGGAACGCCCTATGGATGTACTGGTCAAGGAAATTTGCTTATGCTTCTCCCCTGACTCCCTTAATGAGCAAGGTAGTGAACAAGATTCACAGGGAACAAATGACGCTCATCTTAGTGGCTCCCATGTGGGCAAGACAGCCATGGTATCCACATCTGCACAAACTGGCGATGTGCGATCCCATCAAACTCCTGTGTCAGATGAACCTATTGACCCAACATGGGGGAATAACAGTACACCTCAACCACACTCAATGAACCTGGTAGCTTGGCTTCTGAGGTCATAGAGTTCGGACACCTTAATCTGCCAGAACGGTGTATGGATATCCTCAAGGAGACTCGTAAACCAAACACCAGACACTGTTATTTCGACAAGTGGATAAGATTTGTAATCTGGTGCCAGTCTAAACAAATAAACCCTGTAGAAGGTACTCCATCCCACATTCTAAACTAAATGCTCCACTTGTTAGACTCAGGGTTAGTATTGACCTCCATAAAGGTCCACCTGGCGGCTTTATCAGCATACACCGACTCTGAGAGTAAGGTATCATGATGGAAAATTCCATTCATTAAGACTTTCATGGAAGGGGTAAAAAGACTCCACCCTCCAATTTCTAACCCACCGCCAGGCTGGGATCTCAGTGTTGTACTCGCTAAGCACATGGGGCCCCCATTCGAGCCTATGCACAAGTCAAGTCTTAAACTCCTGACATACAAAACTGCCTTCTTAGTGGCTATTACTTCCATAAGAAGAGTTAGTGATTTGTAAGCATTGTCACTGCAAGATCCTTTCTTTATCATACACAAGGACACATTGGTTTTACGTACTTATCCGAGGTTCTATCCTAAATTAATTTCCAAATCCCACGTAAACCAATCCATTGAGCTACCAGCCTTCTTTCAGAATCCAACTAGCTCTGCACAGGTAAAACTCTACACATTAGATGTAAGACGTAAACAAGACCAGACCGCTAAGGAAAACAGACCAGCTGTTTATCTCCGTAGCACCAGGCAGAGAAGGAGATTGCGTGTCCAAGAATGCCATCTCCAGATGGATAGCCAGATGCATACAACTATGTTATTTGTCATCAAACAAAACACTGGGGGTCATTCCGAGGTTGGAGGTAAGGGATTACCGGCACCTGTAAGGGCACCGATGGTGGTAATCCCTTACCTCCGTATTCCGAGTTCCCTTCGCGGGTCCCTCTTTACCTCCTGCTTTTAGCAGGAGTAAATTACGGGGCCTGCAAAGTGACCTTGGAGTAAATTACGGCACCGTAATTTACGGTGCCGTAATTACCTCTTTCACCATTCCCATTGAGCCCTATGGGGGCAGAAATGGGGATGGGGAAGGGCTATGGTGAATGGGGAATTACCGGTCCATCCAACCTTGGAATGGACCGGAAATTACTCCATTCACCATGCCGGTATTCCATGGAGTAAATAGCTCCATGGTTGCCAACCATGGAGCTATTTACTCCATGGTGTAGTCCTAACTCGGAATGAGGGCCACTGCCTTTCGCACCAAGAGCTCACTCCACTAGAAGCACAGGAGCTACCTTGGCCTTTATCGCAAATGTCACCTTAGAAAACATTTATATGGAGCTCAGTACATACCTTCACTCAGCACTACTGCATTGACACCCATTCCAAAGCAGATACACAGGTGGGACAAGCGGTTCTAAAACATCTGTTTGCTGCTCCTTCTCACAACCCGCCACCTTCTCCTAACACTGCTCGCTAATCTATGCATTGCATGTGATCTAAGCAGATTGCACAAGCCTTAGAAGGGATACATTACTCACCGTAATCGTATTTCTGATGCTTGTATCTGCTTAGATTCACATGCGCCCACCCTTCCTCCCCTGAGAGAAGGTGCATAGATGTTTTATGAGCTTTTCTGATATTTATCTGCTTGGATACACCTGTACTGATGTGTCACACCGCAACCCTGGAAGCTGTGGCAACATTGGAGACTCGGTAGTAAGCTCCTCACAACCTCCCGTTGACGTCCCAGCCTTCCTGCTATTGGCTGGTTAAAAGATTGCCACGCCCCCTGCTCGTAGCATTGCAACTTCACAGTTACTGACGCTCAAGCTGTTTTTCAACTGCGTTGTTGTCCTCCGTGTTTTCCTCCTTGTGATCCCCGGGTACCCCTCCTCTTAGGTCTCCTCTTTCCTTCTCTTGGTTCGTTTCCCTCCTTGTAACTCGCCGACTCTGGTACCTCTGTTCTCAGTTCCGTGGAAGCCAACGCTTTCCAGCCTTCCCCTCTCCCGCTGTGGGAGCTTCAGTGCCCACCTCTCAGACGCCACACCTGCCTCTCTCAGTAGGCGTCTTCCGGCGTTATTATCCGTGTCTTTTTAGAGCGCTCTGGTCTATGCATTTAAATCCATTCAACTTCATTGTTATTCTTTTCTTTTTTAAGACAGAGCATTTGCTGTCTTTCTCTCTCTCTCTCTCTCTCTCTCTCTCTCTCTCTCTCTCTCTTTCTCTCCTTCTCTCGCTTTCGCCCGCTCGCTCTTTCTCTTTCATTCTCCTCCACGTTCCTTCTTATCTCCTAGGATTCCTTTTGGTTTATGTAACAGAGATTGTTTCTGTTCTCTCCACCCTTTCGGTCCTTCTGATTCCTGATTGTTCCCTTTGTCACTCTCTTCCCATTCTCTGATCATATTCTGGCGTATAATAGTTACAGTATCCAGTACTCTTGCCATTATCCTGTTCCCTGGCTTAGTCTACTCCCACCTACACTGAGCTGTATATTGTCGCATTCATTCGGTCTCCTGGAGGATATGATTTACTTCATTGATCCATACAGCGGCACAGGGTTTTTTCTGCCCACTAAGGCTTTTTCCCTGTTTGGGGGCTGGCTCCTCTGGATCCCTTTTTAGCTGTGTTCCAGTTACAGTCAAGGTGGCCTCTGGGGGGGCCCGTCCCTACCTGCACAAGAAGAAGGAAAAGAAGGCTAAGAAGAAAGAAGAAGAGGAAGAGGAAGACCCTAGGAGGATTAGAAGAAGAAAGAAGACAGGTCCTCCAGACAGAGCCACTGAAATCTCAGGTGAGGAGAGCCCAGGGGAGGATTTCTCTGAAACTGACAGCTTGCAACGCCAAAGGACCAACATGGCTTCGCTGGAGCAGTATCAAGAAATTGTCAATGCTCTTCAAGGACTCCAAGTAGAGGTCCAGTCTCTATGTGCAGAGAACATAGCCCTAAGACAACAAGCCACTGCTCGAGAGAGCACCAAAGGTGACCTACCTCCCCTGGCCTTTCCCTTCGGAAAATGTGACGGCAACCCTAAAGTACTCAAGGAGTTTTTGGACACCTGTATGGTGTATTTCGCGTTCAGACCTAAGGCTTACGAATTGGACAGAGCCAAGATTGGTTTTCTTTTTTCCAATTTAGTAGGGAACGCCTTAGCATGGGCCACTCCCTTGATCACCCAGGCTGATCCCGTGATGAATGACTATGCCCTCTTCACTCAAAGATTTAGAGCCAGATTCGACCGTCCCGAAGTCCAATACTCATATGAGACTCTACTG
The DNA here is from genome assembly GCF_040938575.1 of Ambystoma mexicanum. NCBI lineage: Eukaryota > Metazoa > Chordata > Amphibia > Caudata > Ambystomatidae > Ambystoma > Ambystoma mexicanum. The sequence goes on from NC_090932.1 coordinate 188,471,544, forward strand.
GATCTCCGCCAAGGAACTCTAGACGTACAGATCTATGCTTCCACATTCATTAAGTTAGCAGTTGACACAGGATGGCCAGATTCAGCACAGTAGACCCTATTTCGTAGGGGATTACACAATGACTTAAAGGACGAACTGGCTAGGGTGGCTCGGCCTGCGTCATTTCAGGACCTGGTAACTTTGACCCTCCAAATAGAATACCGGCTTTCAGAGAGATGACAGGAAAGTAGGACTAGGATCACCCCTTCCATAGGACCAACACCAGCCCCACTGCCAAGTCGAGTTCAGACGGAAGAACCTATGCAGATCGGTACAACAAGAGGCCCTCTGACTCCTGAAGAACGCAAGAGGCGCAGAGAGCAGGGTCTGTGCATGTATTGTGACTCTTCTAAACACCTGCTTCGCAATTGCCCCGAAGTATCACCCAGGTGTTCGGGAACCGCAGCCCACCGGCCTTAAGCAGGGAAAGATCCCGGGTGGAAGCTGCTGGTCCCTGCAATGTTACCCAACCAGAAAAAAGTATGGAAGACAATAGACTCATGGTATTTATGGTCAGACTGTCCTTCAAAGATCTCCCCACTTTGGAAGGATTGGCAATCTTGGAGCAGCAGGCACATTTCTGGACATACAGTGGGCACAAGAACATTGTATCCCATTATGTAACAATTGTAACCCCCTTCCGGTAGAAGGGTTTGATGGGTCACCTCTAGTCTCTGGTCCCATCGTCCAAGAATCTTGTCCGGCTTTATTATCTATGTTTCAACATCAGGAGCAGATCACGTTTGATGTCATTCGGGCAGCAGCCCACGTCCCTGTAATCCTAGGCATGCCCTGGCTCCGAAAGCGCAACCCGATTGATCGACTGGAAGTCTAATACCATCTGCTTTCGCTCCATCTACTGCAGTCAATACTGCTTGCCTCTATCTGTTCCAGAGTCCGGGGAGGGCACTCTGGTATCCATGTCCACTCCAGTTATACAAACCATCCCTCGCTGCTATCAGCAGTTTTGGACATTTTCGAAGATAAACTTCCTCATGTCTTGCCACCCCATTGCCCTGAGGATTGTGCGATTGACCTAATTCTGGGGGCATCAGTGCCCTTTGGTCGAATGTACCCCATATCACTGCCAGAAAGAAGGGCACTCAAGGAATATCTAGAGGGCAACCTGCAGAATGGATTCATCCAGGAGTCCCGGTCGTCGGCTGGGGCATCTATTTCTTTATACCAAAGAAAGGAACAACAGAGTTACGACCCTGTATAGACTACCTTGGCCTAAACAGCATAACAATGAGGGACCAATACCCTATACCCCTGATTAAGGATGTACACGGGGCTGTGCAGGGGTCTCACCAAACTTGACTTAAGGGGAGCCTATCATCTGCTGAGGATAAAGAGAGGCAACGAGTGAAAGACAGCGTTTAGAACCCCGTGGGGGTATTTCGAATACAGGGTGATGCCATTTGGCTTGGTAAACGCTCCAGCGGTTTTCCAACGGTTTGTCGATAAGGTGTTTGCCAACCTGTTGTTTTCCTCAGTTGTTGTATACTTAGATGACATTTTGGTCTTCTCTACATCCCTTTCGGAACACCGACGACATGTAGTCGAAGTGCTACAGAGGTTGCGGAATAATCAACTCCTGGTTAAACCAGAGAAATGTACCTTTGAGGCTCCGTCAGTGTCATATCTGGGATTTATCCTCTCAAAGGACGGGGTCCAAATGGATCCTGACAAGGTCAAGGCAGTGCTACAATGACCTACTTCAAGGTCTCCTAAGGTCATTCAGAGGTTCCTAGGCCTGTCCAATTTTTATCAGAGATTTATCCCTGGGTTCTCAGACATTGTCTTACCCATCACCTCACTCCTGAAGAAGGGGAGGACGTTTGAGTGGGACATGAACGCCGATAAGGCCTTTCAACATCTAAAAACACTCTTCACCACTGCCCCTATATTGATCCAACCCAACCAGTCTCGACCATTCATCGTAGAGACCGATGCCTCTGGGGGAGCGATAGGGGCCACTTTGTTGCAGACGGGGGAAGACGGCAAAGAACATCCAGGTGTCATGATCACGAAAAGGATGCCGAACTTAGCTCCTAAAAGAATCCGGTCACCAGCCTACTATTCTAGGTTGGTGGGCAAGCAGCGCTGTTTTCCAAGAAGGGTTTAATGGTGACTTCCTCATTGCACAATATGGCCGCCAAGCTGACCTCACTAAGGTTGCTGTGCTGGTCTAGATGTTTTGGCACAGTTCCTATTTAAGCCCCTCCCCTCGAGCGCTCCGCGCTTTGCGTCGTTATCTGCATTGCAGAGTGACGCTTACCGCGGTCCTGTCACAGCATTAGCCATAGTATTATTAGTTTATCCATAGTTTCCATGTCGCAGTGATTTCCATAGTGTATTCCCTAGCTGTAGAGTCCCAGTCCAGTTCCCGAATTCGTTCCTGTCAACTTTCATTTTCCAGTCACGTTGAGGTTTTCTGTCAGCTGTTCCCTTCTGCCTGTCAGGCTGTCGCAGCAAGTATTATTCACTCAGATTGATGTGCATACATTCCTTGTGTTCTCTACATTCTAGTTACGTGGTTTGCACTGTATGGTTTTGAGGCTTGTTGAATTTGTAGTCGTGTGGTGTGTTCGTGCTCCTGTTCATTTGCAAGCACTTCAGGTTCACGGTGCCATGTTTAAAGGCGCCACTGTACATTACGTTCCTTTTCATTGTGCGCACTTCATGTTCATGGCGCTGAGTTCAGAGGCACAACTTTACATTGTGTGAGGCAACACAAAATACTGTCCTTAAAGGCATGTTGCGCATTTCCTCCTTTTGGGCACACTCTTAGGTTTATCATTACACGCACTCACTAGTTCTTTTGATATAAGCAGTTGTTTGGTTGTTGTACTCCTTCCAGTGAAGTCTGTAATCGTGTGGTGGATTTAGACCTTCACTTCTGAGCATTCTCTGAGGGAAAGAACAATCATCATTATTTCAAGTTGCCCCAGCAGGTTGCTTGTGAGCATGTTCCCGCATTACATGTTGTATAGGATGGTTTCCTACTGAAATCTTCCACTCCCTTGGAATTTCATTCATTATTTTCTGGGGTTTTAGAACCTTGCTACCACTCTCCTCCGTATTCATTTTTTTTCTCTTTGTATGCTGTGGCATTATTTTATCCTTTGCAGCGCCATCACACTTCCCCAGACTAATTACCATTTATAATAAAACCACAAAAGCAGCATCAGCCATATTTACTTTCTAAGGAGTGTTCTCCAGTAAAAGTCCCTCTTCAGAACTTGAGCCCCTGCTCAGAGGCAGGATGGAGAGCTCCCCCCAGCAAAGTAAGAGGAAAGGCTTAGCTGTGTAGAAGGTGTGTAGAAGCATCGCTAGCTGAGAAAAAGCACAAGACCAGGAGTTGGTAGTGGGTGTCCCCGCAGAGTTCAGGTAAGCGTTACAGAACGCAAAGCCGTGCTGGAACACTCTGCCTGGACACCATGGGTACTCCTGAGGTAGATCAGCTAGCTCAATTGTTGGGAGAACTGAGAGCAGAGGTCCATGCAGCGAGATCCGAAACCAGTGCCTTGAGAAGAGAGTTGGTGGTTAATAGAGATAGGACTGAGGAAATAGCTCATCAGCTTTTACAGGCCCAAGCTGGACAGATTCCTTTGCCAGCCAGTAATTCACAGGATTCGGCCCCTGTTGTGCCCACGGTTCCGGTCCAAGTGGTGGTTCCAGGAAATATTCCTTTAGCTCCTCCGGAGAGATTTACTGGAGATCCTGAAAAGTTTGCTGTGTTTCTAAATCAATGTAGATTACATTTTCTGTGCAGGCCAGGAGTATTTCCAAATGACCAATCCATGGTGGCCTTTGTATTATCATATCTGGGCGGTTATGCTGCCGACTGGTCCATACCCCTTGTCAATAGAGACGATCCAGTGCTGAGGAATTTTCTGGAGTTTCCGCGAGAATTGGAAAATCTTTTTGCTCGCCACACTCAAGGACAAGCTTTAGACAACGAGTTGTTGTCACTTAGGCAAGGAAATCAAGAACTGTTGGCTTATGTTGCCACTTTTAACAGGTTGGTAGCAGAAACCAATTGGCCATCTGAGAAGCGAACTACCTTATTCTATCGAGAGTTGCAAAGTGAGTTGAAGGACGCCTTAGCACAAGTGGTGAACCCGCCAGAGGGAATCTCGGAATTCATTGACCTAACTATTCAATTGGATCATCGTCTACAGGATCATAGAACCGACCGTGCACGTCCTGAGAGTAGGACGTATTTTGTTCGCCCAAAAGAATCTATAGGAAGATCGGCAATGGAAACTCATCCTGAACCCATGCAGCTGGGAGGTATACGAAGTCCCATCTCTCAGGCGGAACGGGACAAGAGGCGTCAACAGCAGTTATGTCTATACTGTGGCAAGGCAGGCCATTTTCTAAAAGATTGTCCGGTGAAGCCTTCCAGAAGGCCGTTGGGTAGTGTCAATCAGGACAAGAAGGACCAGGTTCCGGAAAACTCAAGTGCCCGACAAGCATAGAGGTCAGCTTGTCGAGCGTTAAGAAGGGTTCTGTGACCTCACACTTTGTGTTCCCAATTATTCTATTTAGTCCAGAGCTTCCCACAAGGAAATTTGCTTTAAATGCTTACATTGACTGTGGGGCAATTGGTAACTACATGGATCTACACCTGGCTGGCAAGTTGGAATTTCCCTTGCTGAAAAAATTGGAAGCCGAGAATGTTTCCAGGGTGGATGGCACACCATTAGTGTCAGGCCCCGTAACACAGTGCACCAACAATCTAATTATGCTTTGTCAGGAGGGACACAAAGAAGAGATCTCCTTTGACCTTGTTCGAGCACCACAGTTTCAAATCATTCTAGGAGTTCCCTAGCTGGAAAAACACAATCCTATCATTGACTGGCGTGCTAGAAATTTGACCTTTGCATCAGAGTGTGAAAGAACATGCAGTGATATGGAAGGTACAGTGGAAATAGAGCAGCCCAAACAAGCAACGGAAACCACTTTAGGTCTCATTGGTATATTACGCTCTGAATATAAAATATTCCAGGAAGTTTTCCAGGAGGAAAAGCAAGCAGAAATTCTACCCCCTCACAGACCCTATGACTGCCAAATAGATCTTGTTTCTGGTGCTCAGCTTCCTTGCAATCGAATATATGCATTAACCGAAAAGGAAAACATCCATCTGAAGACATATCTTGATCAATACCTGGCGAATGGGTTCATCAGACCGTCCAACTCTCCAGCAGCGTTGCCCTTGTTCTTTGTGCCAAAAAAAGAAGGGAATTTAAGAACCTGTATTGATTATCGGGCATTAAATCAGATCACAGTGAAAAACCGTTATCCACTTCCCCTCATATCAACCTTGCTGGATCAAGTAAAAAGGGCACAAATCTTCACTAAGCTTGACCTTCGTGGTGCTTATCATCTGATTTGCATCAAGGAGGGAGATGAATGGAAGATGGCTTTTCGTACACGTTATGGACTTTTTGAGTATCAAGTCATGCCCTTTGGGCTGTGTAATGCACCGGCTGCTTTTCACTGTTTCATGAATGATATATTCTGTGAACTACTTGACATCTGCGTGGTGGTTTATGTGGACGACATTCTTATTTTTTCAGCTAATCCCCTAGAGCATGTTAAGCATGTGACTTCAGTATTACAAATACTCCAAAGAAACTCTCTGTATGTGAAGTTGGAGAAATGTAAATTCCATGTTCCGGAGGTTGAATTTTTGGGGTTCATTTTATCATCCCAAGGAGTGAAGATGGACAACAGAAAAGTCGAGGCAATCCTATCTTGGCCAGCACCTGCATCGGTAAAAGGAGTTCAAAGTTTTTTGGGGTTCGCCAATTTCTATCGGCGGTTTGTGTCAGACTTCTCCCGGCTGGTTCATCCCATTACGTCCTTACTCCGAAAGACCAATACCTTCATCTGGACAAAGGAAGCTGATGAAGCCTTTCAAAAACTCAAGCAAAGATTTACAGTGGCTCCAGTCCTGCAACATCCAAGACCAGATCTACCCTTTGTGGTAGAAACTGATGCATCCAATGTGGCCATGGGGGCGGTGCTATCCCAGCGCAACCCAGAATCTCAGGGGTTACACCCAATGGCCTTTTGGTCGAAGAAATTCTCCGCTGCAGAACTAAACTACACGGTCACCGACAAGGAGTTGTTGGCAATAAAGTGTACATTGAAAGAATGGAGACATTATTTACTGGGAGCGAGACACACTGTAACCATTTTCAGTACACATTTACAGTATTTGCGCTCTGCCAAAGTACAGTCTTCAAGACAATTAAGATGGGCTCTCTTTTTTGCTGAATATGATTTCATAATCACCTTCCGGCCTGGAATTCGTAATGGAAAAGCTGATGCCCTTTGTAGAATTGGAAAAGGAGACGAGGCCTATGTGGCTCCCACCCCAGTGGAAATCATTTCAGGGGAAAAGATGCTTGGAGTAGTGAGTGCCACTGATTCCTTGTTTGAGGAATTGAGAAACAAGGTTAAGGCCAGTATGAGCACGGCTGAGTTGCAGCAATGGGAGACCGGAAAGGAACAATGTCAGGTCCTGGATGGGTTGCCATTTTATCAAGGACGATTGTTTTTGCCAATGCAAGAACTACAAGAGCAAGTGATTTCAGATTACCATGGTACAATGATGGAAGGTCATCCGGGAGTCACCAAAACCCTGGAAAAGGTGAAGAGATCTTATTGGTGGCCTACTTGGCGAAAGGATGTAGTACAATTCATCAAGACCTGCGGAAATTGTGCTCAAAATAAGTCCCAGAAAATTAAACCTGCAGGCTTTCTCCAACCCTTGGATGTTCCACCCACTCCTTGGCACACTCTATCCTTGGACTTCATTACCGACTTGCCAAAATGTGATAAGTTCGATACCATTTTAGTAGTGGTAGATCTTTTTTCTAAAATGGCCCACTTCATACCCTTAAAAGGGTTGCCTTCAGCATCAGTTTTGGCAAAAACCTTCCTGGAGAATATTGTGAAGTTACATGGTTTTCCGTCAATTGCGGTATCTGACCGGGGAAGTCAATTTGTCTCCAAGTTTTGGAAAGAATGCTGCAAGATGGCTAAGATCGATGTTCGTTTGTCCACCAGTCATCATCCTCAAACAGATGGGTAAACTGAACGCACTAACCAGATTCTAGAGCAATATCTCAGATGCATGCTCCACCAAACTGAAGATACTTGGTGCAACCTTTTGTGGGTGGCTGAATATGCCTACAATAATTCTGTACATACCTGCACTGGATTTAGTCAATTTTTCACCTTATATGGTCGGCATCCCCGAACCTCAGCTTATGATCCGCCTGATTCATTTGAAATGCTAACAGTTAAGACTCTACATGATAATATTGCCACAGCAATAGTCAAGGCTAAAGAACAGTTAACCTCAGCCAAAGATTCTCAGAAGAAGTTTGCCGATCGAAAGCGAAGAAGTTCTCCAGAGTACAAGGTGGGAGACTCCATTTGGTTAGCTACAAAAAACCTGGCCTTGAAAGGAGCTCGGAAATTCCTTCCTAGATTTGTGGGCCCCTTCACCATAGAAAAAATCATCAAATCAGTGGCCATGAAATTAACACTTCCGAGGAATATGAAAATCCATCCAGTATTCCGTGTGTCCTTGTTGAAGACGGTCTGTCCGGAAACCAGAATCCAAGAGAACCCTGCTCCAATAATGGTGGAAGAAGATAAGCCTGAATTTGAAGTCAAGGCCATCCTGGACTCTAAGATGGTTCGTAGGAAATTGTACTATTTAGTGGACTGCAAAGGTTTTGGACCACAGGATAGAACTTGGGAACCCTTAGTGAAAATTCATTCCCCTAAATTGATAAGAGGCTTCAATCAGAATAATCCCAACAAGCCTGGTGGGAGAGGGTTTTGCATAGGAGGGGCCTTGGGGGGGAATACTATCATTATCACGAAAAGGATGCCAAACTTAGCTCCTAAAAGAATCCGGTCACCAGCCTACTATTCTAGGTTGGTGGGCAAGCAGCGCTATTTTCCAAGAAGGGTTTAATGGTGACTTCCTCATTGCACAATATGGCCGCCAAGCTGACCTCACTAAGGTTGCTGTGCTGGTCTAGATGTTTTGGCACAGTTCCTATTTAAGCCCCTCCCCTCGAGCGCTCCACGCTTTGCGTCGTTATCTGCATTGCAGAATGACGCTTACCGCGGTCCTGTCACAGCATTAGCCATAGAATTATTAGTTTATCCATAGTTTCCATGTCGCAGTGATTTCCATAGTGTATTCCCTAGCTGTAGAGTCCCAGTCCAGTTCCCGAATTTGTTCCTGTCAACTTTCATTTTCCAGTCACGTCGAGGTTTTCTGTCAGCTGTTCCCTTCTGCCTGTCAGGCTGTCGCAGCAAGTATTATTCACTCAGATTGATGTGCATACATTCCTTGTGTTCTCTACATTCTAGTTAAGTGGTTTGCACTGTATGGTTTTGAGGCTTGTTGAATTTGTAGTCGTGTGGTGTGTCCGCGCTCCTGTTCACTTGCAAGCACTTCAGGTTCACGGCGCCGTGTTTAAAGGCGCCACTGTACATTACGTTCCTTTTCATTCTGCGCACTTCATGTTCATGGCGCTGAGTTCAGAGGCGCAACTTTACATAGTGTGAGACAACACAAAATACTGTCCTTAAAGGCGTGTTGCGCATTTCCTCCTTTTGGGCACACTCTAAGTTTATCATTACACGCACTTGCTAGTTCTTTTGATATAAGCAGTTGTTTGGTTGTTGTACTCCTTCCAGTGAAGTCTGTAATCGTGTGGTGGATTTAGACCTTCACTTCTGAGCATTCTCTGGGGGAAAGAACAATCATCATTATTTCAAGTTGCCCCAGCAGGTTGCTTGTGAGCATGTTCCCGCATTACATGTTGTATAGGATGGTTTCCTACTGAAATCTTCCACTCTCTTGGAATTTCATTATTTTCTGGGTGTTTTAGAACCTTGCTACCACTCTCCTCTGTATTCATTTTTTTTCTCTTTGTATGCTGTGGCATTATTTTATCCTTTGCAGCGCCATCGCAGTTCCCCAGACTAATTACCATTTATAAAAAGACCACAAAAGCAGCATCAGCCATATTCACTTTCTAAGAAGTGTTCTCCTGTAAAAGTCCCTCTTCAGAACTTGAGCCCCTGCTCAGAAGCAGAATGGAGAGCTCCCCCCAGCAAAGTAAGAGGAAAGGCTTAGCTGTGTAGAAGGTGTGTAGAAGCATCGCTAGCTGAGAAGAAGCACAAGACCAGGAGTTGGTAGTGGGTGTCCTCGCAGAGTTCAGGTAAGCGTTACACCAGGGGCCTACTATTCACAAACTCTTAACCCCTGTGAACGGAATTATTCAGTGATCGAAAGAGAACTGTTGGCGATCTGCCAAGCTTGTATAGAATGGAGGCATCTATTACAAGGTGCTGCTCATCCCTTCTTGGTACGTACAGATCACCGTAATCTCAAGGTGCTGCAACAAATGGAATGTCGTAATTGCCGCCATGCCCGGTGGCCTTATTTTCTTTTGCAATTTGATTTTGTCATAACGTACCTACCCGGTCACGAGAACGTACTGGCAGATTCATTGTCCAGATGCTTGGGTGAAGACACCGATCAGGTTCAAGGACGAGAAGATATGTTAGTGGGAAAACAGATTCTGGGAGCCGTCCATTCCTTGCTGAAAGAGGTTGAAGACTCCACCAGTCTTGTACACTTGCCTCAGAGCCAGAACCAGAGTCAGGAAAGAAGAGGAAAGCTATAGTTTCATGACGGGTTGTTGTTTCTCTCATCCATCAATACCTCTGCTGTTTCTGCAATCAAGAACAAGAAAGATGGGCGTTCTTTCTGTCGTTGGCAGAATTAACTTACAACAATGTCAGACACTCCGCTACAGGCATCAGTCCTTTCTATTACACTTATGGTTTTCACCCCAGACATATTACACTTTTTGGGCTCACTCCCATGGTGATGCCTACCATAGACCAACATTTAGACGATCTGAGACGTATCCAAAGGGAAGCACTACGTAATCTTGAATCCCGGCAAGAAGAGGTACTAAGCCTACGCAGGTAAGAAACGACAACCAATCCCCTCATTGGAAGCTGGTACGTTGGTTTTGCTGTCTACCAAGTATTTGCCACGTTGGGTCCGCCCTGGGAAGTTCTCGGCCAGGTACATAGGCCCTTTCCCCATCATATCGCGGATCAATCCCGTTGCCTTTCGACTGCGGTTGCCCACTAGGCTCAAGAGGATCCACCCGGTCTTTCATACCTCCCTTTTGAAGGCTTATCATCCTTATCCCCAAGGACATTCCATTCCTCACTTATCAGTATCCAAGGATCTAGAGCCTGATGAGTATGAAGTGGAAAGCTTGTGGATTCCCGATACAGAAGGGGAACCCTACAGTATCTAGTACACTGGAAAGCTTATGCAAACAGCAGAACGAACATGGGAACCCAGGAGTCACATACATGCCCCACGTCTCCTTCGCCAGTTTCACAGGCTCCATCCTGGTAAGCCCGGATGGACTCTCTTGAAGAGGGGGCATGCTGTCACACTGCGACCCTGGAAGCTGTGGCAAAAATGGAGGCTCGGTAGTAAACTCCTCACAACCTCCTGTTGACAGCCCAGCCTTCCTGCTATCAGCTGATTAAAGGATTGCCACGCCCCTGCTTGTAGCGTTCCAACTTCACAGTTACTGAGGCTTGAGCTGTTTTTCCGCTGCCTTGTTGTCCTCCGTGCTTTCCTCCTTGTGATCCCTGGGTACCCCTCCTCTTAGGCGTATCTTCCTCCCTGGTCTCCTCTTTCCTTCTCTTGGTTCGTTTCCCTCCTTGTAACTCACTGACTCTGGTACCTCTGTTTTCAGTTCCACAGAGCCGATGCTTTCCAGCCTTCCCCTCTCCCTCTGTGGGAGCTTCAGTGCAAGCCTCTCAGACGCCACGCCTGCCTCTCTCGGTAGGCGTCCTCTGGCATTATTGTCTATGTCTTGTCTTTTTAGAGCTCCTCTGGTCTATGCCTCTGAATCCATTCAGCTTCATTGCTATTCTTTTCTTTTTAAGACAGAGCATTTGCTGTCTTTCTCTCTGTCTCTCTCTCTCTCTCTCTCTCTCTCTCCTCTCTCTCACCTTCTCTCTCCTACTCTCTCTCTCTTTCTTTCTTTCGACCACTCGCTCTTTCTCTTTCATTCTCCTCTGTGTTCCTATCTCCTAGGATTCCTTTTGGTTTATGTAACAGATTCTTTCTGTTCTCTCCACCCTTTCGGTCCTTCTGTTTCCTGATGGTTCCCTTTGTCACTCTCTTCCCATTCTCTGATCATATTCTGGCGGATAATAGTTACAGTATCCAGTAGTCTTGCCATTATCCTGTTCCCTGGCTTAGTCTACTCCCACCTACACTGACCTGTATTTTGTCGCATTCATACGGTCTCCTGGAGGATACGGTGTACTTCATTGATCCATAGAGCGGCACAGGTTTTTTTCTGCCAACTAAGGCTTTTTCCCTGTTTGGGGGCTGGATCCCTCTTTGGCTGTGTTCCAGTTACAGTCAAGGTGGCCTCTGGGGGGGCTCGTCCCTACCTGCATGAGAAGAAGGAAAAGAAGGCTAAGAAGAAAGAAGAGGAAGACCGTAGGAAGATTAGAAGAAGAAAGAAGACAGGTCCTCCAGACAGAGCCATTGAAATCTCAGCTGAGGAGAGCCCAGGGGAGGATTTCTCTGAAACTGACATGATACATGTCATACACTTGATACACTTCATGCTACCTCACATCAGAAACAAAACAATCTGAGGGCCTCAACGCGGGAAGGACCATGGGTACAGTGGACTTCACACTAGGGATAGTATTACTGGCTCGCCCTGTCGACGTCCCTTTTCGAGTTTCAAAACAACAACTGTAATACTCTGCAGCTTCCAATAGATGTCAGCCTATGCATAGCAGGTGAATCTAAGCAGATACAAGCATCAGAAATACGATTAAGGTGCGTAATCTATCCCATATATATTCACCTGCTGTCTATCAATGGCCTCATGTTTCGAATCCTTCAACAGAGTCTCCTCTAGATATAAGGGCAATGTGTAGTTTATAAACTTCATAAGGTGGTATATAAATGTGAATGTTAAGGCTAAGGAGGGACAAGGACAGCGTTCATTTTACTTATGTTTTGTGAATTTAAAAAACAACGTCCCTATACTTAGTAATAACAACATATGGTAAAACAAATAATTAAACAAATGGATCTTGAACCTCCCCCGGTATGAGAGCGGTTACTGCTTCCCACCCCTTCCTACTTTAGGCATACCAGAAAAGATCTATTAAACATAATATACATTTTCCCTATCTATTAGATCGTATTTCATCAAATCTGTCTTACTTCTAAGTTTATATGATATAGTTTATAGTTATTTTAATGTAGCTATCAACTACCAAATAAAAGGGAGTGGATCCTCACTTGACAACATAAAGGTATGCAGGTGCGCTTGCCAACCCTTTACTTTATTATATTGGTAGGGTCCGACCAGATACTAAGTATCCACAATCATCCCCTCGAAGCCATCAAAGCAATCTATACCATTGGATTTTTGTTCCCTCCTTTAGGGGTTTGGGAATTAGAAACAGACTTGTTAATGCATACATGCTGACTCGCGTTACCTTTGTCAAATAAACTCTTATACCCGTGTGTATTGCAATGCATCACTGGACTAAAAAACAAAACACTTTGAAGGCATTACTACATTTTTAAAACAACCAGTTAGATAAGCATATTATATTCACCCCAACTCTGATAAAGGCAGGAATCCAGTTTTCATTTGGTTGGTTATACTATTAAACTATGGACTGTAAGGGCATAATAACCCTGAGTCTAATTTCTCAGTTTGGTTTAGCTTCATTATATAGGTAATTGGCTCAAAAGGTTCCTTTCACCAGGAATCTGACGTGTGCAGGTGCACTCAATGTCTATGCTCGCTGGATGGTGCTGAGAGTTCAGAATAAACTATATCATGTGATCTGTATTTCACCTGCCAATTCCCCAAATCAGTGTTATTAGTGTAAGCTTAACATTCCTCAATTTGCCTGGTTCTGCCATAGAAACCTTATGGAGGAGATTTTTGCCTAAAATCCTCATTACCAAAAACATATCACTCCAATCGTGTTATTGAACCTGTGTTATAAACATGGTGCTAGACCATAGAGAATGTCAGGCGTACATTTCCTACTCAATTCCAAACACTCACTACCCAGCCTCTATCTTTGGTGTTTATACTTGCAGCTTCCGGGAGCAGTGGCGCATTTTGGATTTCTGCTGCCCTATGCCTAAATAAGTGCATCTGCCCCTCCAACTTTACGCCACCTCTGGCAGACTCTGCACCTTCACCAGATTCTGCTGTGCCTTGTAAAAGACTGATGGCAGCTGTAGCTTATTCTTGTATGTGTGGAACTTTTACTGCAATTGGCTCATGAATGTGGCTAGTGTCTAACATGTTTGTTCCTTTGGCCATTGTACAATCACCAAAATTCCCTATAGGGTGCCTAGGGCCATAAAACACAAAAACACCATTCGGCAGTACTTTAAGGTACTTTGTGCAATGAAAACATTTTACCAACAAGTGGCAACTAAGTCGAAAGACCAAGAGAAACTAAGTTTCTCAGTACTGACAGTCTTAAGGGCGCGTCAGTTTCCCCATAACAATGAGGTGAAGCCCAGTGGATTGCAGCTGAAGGCTGTGCCCTCATGTAAAATGTCAGGTTAGGATACAGAACCAATTGCAAAACGTTTGGGGATCCATGTACTATGGAGGAAAAGTTGCATTAAAAGAACTATTTTCTAACAATATGGAAATGAGGGTTCCTTACAATAAATGTTGGTTCAGAAATGAGGGTTCACAACAGTGTGTCCCAACTGCATGTAGGTACAGAAGTAGGGATCAATCAGCAAACATCATGTCTTAACAAACACATGCCACGAACCTTTTATACTGCACCAGTAACCACTGTAGTGGTCATACAGTGCTGGTACGGTATTGATCAGTGATGGTATTTTCTGGTATTGTCAAAGAAATACCAGAATTAGTAGATGCATGGTTATGCAATGGCCCAGAGATGTTCTCGGAAGCCCTTGATGCGCCAATGCCAGAATGTTCAGATAGCGTTGTTTGACATTCATTGAAAATCCCAGGTACATAATCTGGGACTGCCTGCAAAGTGTCAGAAGTGACAGAAAGGGGAATGCAGGGAACCACAATGGGATAAAGGGAATTTGGAAAAGGGAAAGGGAACTCATCCTACATGAATTCACTGATATGAGCTGTGTTGAGATGTGGCGGTCATGAATTCAACATAACTTACCCGCTATGGGAACTCAACCCCAATACCACAGGGCAAATGCCTGATGTAAGTGAGTTACATATAAATGATAGTGTGGTAACAGGCATGATATGGTATTATATGATTGTTTATTTATATAGCGCCTATACACAATGTGTTTCAAAGCGCTTCAAGGCAAGGGAGGGAATAAGGGAAAATACAATGACATTCTTACCGGCCATGAAAAGTAAGGATGTGAAATTAACTATCGTACTGAGCCTGGCGACATTTCAGATAGTGCAAGAGCTAAGACATAGATAAGGAAGGGAGGGAGAGAGTGCGAGGGAAATGGAAACAAACAGGTGACTTCCGTACTAGGCCTGACAACATTTCTGGTAGAGCCGGAGAAAACAAAAGGTGAGGGAGAGGGGTGCAGAAAGGAGGAAAGGAACAAAACAAGCGACTATCATACTACGCCTGACAACATTTGAGATAGCGCTGGAGGGAAAAGGGGAGGGAAAAAAAAAATTAAGGAGGGGCCAGGGGGGCAGAGACAGACGAGGTTGCTATCATACTAGGTCCAGGAACAATTCTGATAGAGTAAGTGCATAGAAGAAAGTAAGGGGAGGAGGGGAGGAGATAGGAAAGGGAGAAGGGAGAGGAGAGAACAGAGAGTAAGCAGTCAAAAAAGAGTGGAGAAGCAAGAGGGGAGAGCAAATACAGTTGCAGAACTCAGTAGTAACACATAATGTTGCAAGACAGGATACAAGACGAAGATGGGAACAGCATGATTCAGGGCCACCATGAGAAAGGGTGACACACCGTGAATCAATGAAGTCCATAAAGGTCAAATCCATCATTGGCCACAAGACGGTGATGGTGAAACCAGAATGTATCAGGACAGACTCCTGCAGAATTAGGCTGGAGAGGTCAGGGGGAGCAGGGTAGAAGAATCGAGCAAAACAGGCAACAGCTGTGTGCGAGAAGGGTAGGGGGCACAAGGGAACATCACGGGGAATCAGATGGGGTGGGGAAGGCCTGTGGGGATAGAGGGAGTAAACACATGTTAGTACATGCTTATCTGCTGTCTGAGCAGGGGGTCAGGCCCTGGGTCCTCCTGGTCCGAACAGGTCCAAACAGGAATTGCCCTTTTCTTCGCATCCAAGGGCAAAAGCGTGCAATGGTGCCGATAAGTCATGAACCCCATGGAAAGTATAAAAGAGGTTATGTAGTATGAAGAAGACGTTAACGTAATGGTTGCCATGAGAGTTACTGATCCCACGAAACTTGGCACATACCAGTTAAGTCCACGGCTTTCCCCTAAACTAAGAACAAAAATGCAGGGTCTGCACTCAGTTTCCCAACAGCACACTATAGTACAGAAATCAATGTCTTCGACCCAACAGCACATGCAAGTATATCATTCACGGTATGTGGCAGTGCAGCCGGAGGACATATGCAGGTCAAGAAATGAGGGCGCGCAACAGTGTGCCCTAACAACCAGTAACAATGATGGTCACGCCTCATAATCGTGACACAATAAAAACACATAAGCGTACAGCAATCAGAGCCTCCAGAGTTGTGTTGAAATCTCTGCATTGACTCATACACCATTCAGGCAACGGGAACTTTCAGCATATGGTGTGTACCGAAGGATAAAAGGCAGCATCCATGCCTCATTTACCTAGCTGTCAGCTCTGCTTCATGAACCATCCAGTCTGCATGAAACGTTTGGGCCACTAGAGTGCGGCAGCGTCCCGTGCACCATTCACGACGTAGAAAAGCCAGCACGGGGAATCCTCTTCATTCTCTAGATTGCGTGTCACTTCGGAAATCGTCCTGCCCAGAGGTGCTTTACGAGGCACCAGTCACTAAATTCAACACCGCTAGTATATGCACCATTCCATTCAGTCGGCAGGAATGTATATGGCCAGAGCCTCAACATCAATTTTGATGAGTGGTGTGCCTTATTCACCACACTACGCGCAGAACCTTTATTGGCCGCTAGATGGCGACAATATTACATAGTATGTTATGCCCACAGCAGCCTTATTAAATGGCTACATTATAGCAGCACTACCCTAATTGCGGAAACCTGTTCATACATACGCTGAGCTGGTTATTTTCCAAGTACCCAGAGCGTGTAGAAGTACGGTAGAAACAAGGTTTAAGTAGGGGTGATTTTGAATATATACATATGGAGGGTGAGTGGGGGCACAGAGCGGGTTATATGTTCACGCTCTGCATTCCTGCTCCAACTTCAACTAACTAGCACGTGATTTTACGCCAGCATGACATTTTCGTGCTGGCGACAAACGCATTTTCTGTGCCGTCATGTGAAGCGCCTCTGCACCCTCACCCCTTTTCTGAACAGTGGCGTACAATTGAAACAATGGAAACAAATCCCAGTTTCCCCACATCCTCGATATTGTGTACTGTGCTTCCTTTGTGCGCTTATGCAGCAAACAACACTGACCACAGTAAGCTTTACAAAGCTAAAGGGAACAGGACCATTCTGTTGCCCCATTGGATGGCTAGAAGGTGTTGCAATGAGACCTATGAGCGTGCTGAATGATGTACAGGGGCAAGAGTTCTAAGCTCTGGAAAGGCTGTAAAGTCAACCTCTCATGTGATCAAGCTTAAGAATGTACTGAAGGAGCGCTCCCTTCGCGTTTTAGGCCACCTTTTCCCTCCCACTACCTGGGGTTTTCAGGAAAACTTCCTTGAAGGTTGGTAGGGGAATAAGGTCTGCATGTGGGGGAGGAGGGATGTATGCCTATTGCTCGAAAATACTGCTTGACTTTTTTGCTATTTCTTTCTCTCGAATTTTCTATATCACAGAATGCGAAGGGGTCGTGGGAGGGTGAGGGGGGAGGTTTAGGGGGTAGGCTCCCGCCCCGCCACTACCCCCATAAATATTGCCTGAACCCAACCCACCACCTACATTTTGGTGGTAAAATTCAAGGGGGAAAAGAGGCAAAATAAAGTTGAACCGTTTTTGGTGCAGCAACATATCCAATCGTGTCAGAGCAACGAGTTTATTGCTCTGTCTCTAAGTCTCTCACGTTGCACGGTTTCTGCCTTTTCTTGGTTTCAGATCAGATCTGTCAGTTAAACGGTTCCGGGTGAATATATACTTGTGGCTTGCATTTCATATCACTATAAAATGTTTGTTACATTTCACGACATTTGTGCTCTTGATGCTGAACATTTTGCAGCCTTGTGCAAGCAATTATTTATTTTATTTATTTATTGGGTACTTATAATGCCCCTTTACAGCAACATTGTTTTTCAAGGCGCATCAAGACAAAGGAGAATAAAAAACCAATAACGTTCCTACTAGGTCTTGAGACATTCGGATCGTGCAAGTGCAGTAACAAGAATGCAGGGGGGGAGAGGTGAAGGGTAAGGGGGAATAGGGAAGCAGACAAACAATAGTGTTCCTACTAGGTTGCGAGACAATGGGGAGCGTGCAAGTGCAGTAACAGAAAAGGGGGGAGAGGGGGAGGAGGGGAAGTGAAGGATGGGTTGAAAAGGGATAACAATAAATAGTGACGTACCTACTAGGTCGTAAGACAATTCGGAGAGTGCAAGTGCAGTAACAGAAAAAGGGGTTAGAGAGGGAGGAGGAGAAGTGCAGGACGGAGAGGACGGGTAATGTTTAGGGGGGAGCATAAAGAGTAATGTTCAGGCGGTATGGAGGGAATGGGTACATTAAGTGCAAGTGAACAGGTTCACTTGCACTTATGAGGAGAGGGAGCACAAGGGAGTGCTTGAGAAGGAGGGGGAAGGAGCCAGTGGCAAGGAGTGATGGCTCAATCAGCCAAGCTGGAGGAAGCAAGGAAGGAAAGGTTATCCTTCAAGTTCTGGTGAGATGAACATAGAGCAGAGTTATCTCCAGACCTCCTCATGTGAAATGGGAGAGAAGAGGAGACTATGGGGGGCAAGGGAGACATGAGAGCGGGAGAAGCATAACTTCAACTTCAACACAAAAGCAATGCAACCATCTAGATTCAAGTGTCCATGAGAAAGGAAAAAAGCATAGGATTCAAGATACAGCAGAAAAGCAAAACATCTAGGTGCGAGTTACCTGAATAGGGGGAAAAAGCCTAGGTTTCAAAATACATCATTATAGAGGAGCAGACAAATATGTCATTGTTAAGCTCTGCCCCCTCACCTCCGTCATGTTGGAACGACAGTGAAAGCGTTGTATGCATGACAACAAGCATTGTCCCGATGCTGCATCGACTGTACGAGAGAGACGTTATGCACTCAGACAACTATATTGAATGTGCCCTCATACTGAGACAGTAGACGAATGCCAACATACCGCAATGAACATTGAAGAACTGTAAAGAAAATTTAACAGCTGCAGGGTGACGTCTTGAAATAAAGACACATAGACACACTGAAACGATCTATGAATATTCAAAAGAATAAAAGACGTAACTGAAGTGACAAAGGAAACATGTAATCAAGTCTGTAATCTCATGTGTATCAAAGAAACAAGTGTGAAGAGGCAAAGTAAATGTATATATGCGGAATTAAACGGCCATGGGGAAAAAGATGGACGTCGGACTCGTATTAAATCTAACTGAGCTATCGCAGAAACAGGCCAAGGCTGCAGAGACGGGAGACGCTGGAAAAATTGCTTTGTGTGAAGGATGGAGAGGAGCCTTGTGGGATCAAGGATGTCGATCAAGGAATAATTTCAAGGCACAAAGGGAGTCAAGAGGATAAGCCATGGACATGACACATATTTAAATTAAGCTAAGAAGAAAACATCCACAAGTGCCAAGTATTCGATAATTATAAATGCAGAAAGCATATGTGAGATGGAGTGATCAAATTTCCAGAGGCCAAGAGGAGTAAAATCACCTAGTACAATTAAATCAAATAGCATTCAATAAGAGGTTGAAATTGACAAATTCGTAATCTCCTCACAGATTACTTGAAGCGTGAAAACAAGGACCATTCATTAAGATTCGGATGAAAATAAGGGTGTGCCCACACTCCCTCAAAGATCCCAGAGCAAAAAGCAGGCTGAAAGGTCAACTACAAAGGAGAAACTTTGGCTAAAGGCCAGACCATTTAGAGATGATTGACTAATTGGAACAGGTGGATAGTAATCTGACGTTCTATGCACCTGGGTTTCATTTTGCTTATGTGCTGCGGTTACATGTCTTTATATCGAAATATCCCAAACCACCGTTTCCCACCACTAAAAACCCACTCCAACCGTTTCCCCACAAGATTGAACCCTTTACCCCACCCCTAAGTGCATTCTTCATAAAATATTTTGTTATAAAAGATCTGGTATATGTTCATTGTTTATAACATTTTTGTTATAAAGACTGCATACCACGAGCTACTAATGAGTCGAAAGTCAAAGGTTGAGAGAGAAATGCCAACCAATCAAATGGGTCCATGTAGCAACCTGCTATACAAAGTCGCACGGGCCAATCCGCTACTGAATTCTGTTATAATCAGTATTAAAAGTATTTAGAGGTAGTTCAAAGCGTGCCTTCTAGATAAGGGACAGCCAATGAAGTTATTGACACTTACATATACCATAGGTACATATTTTCCCTTAATCAGCATATCCCTTCAATAGGTTTTAAGTTTGCCACGGAGGATGGCGTCATAGTGGACGCATATTGAGGTATAAAGCTGTTGTGTAATTAAAATTGTGTGTGAGGGTGCGGACTACTGCTTGTGGTTCGCCAGATTGCCCTACTTTATTTTGAACTGACAATAAAGTAGTACTCTGCCATATTCTTTGGGTCTGTCCAGGTATTTGAACATGGGGTCATTTAGTATGGTAATTCCATTCTGCACATAATAAACACTTCAAGGTGCTATTGCACAGCAGAAAGGATTTGAGTTTCCTGGATAGAGGGAAAAAGCCTAGATTTCAACATACAGCAGAAAAGCAAAACATCTAGATGCGAGTTACCTGAATAGAGGGAGAAAGCCCAAGTTTCAACACACAGCGAAAAAGCAAAACACCTAGATGCGAGTTATCTGAATAGAGGAAAAAAGCCTAGCTTTTAACACACAGCAGAAAAGCAGAACACCTAGATGCGAGTTACCTGAATAGAGGGAAAAAGCCTAGGTTCCAACATACAGCAGAAAAGCAAAACAGCTAGATGCGAGTTACCTAAATAGAAGTAAAAAGCCTAGGTTTCAACATACAGCATAAAAAGCAAAAACAACTAGATGCAAGTTTCCTGGATAGAGGGAAAAGGCCTAGGTTTCAACATACAGCAGCACAACCAAAAACACCTAGATGAGAGTTACCTTGGTAGGGCCTAAGTGACCGATATGGACAACATACAATGTGGGCGACGTGCAGCAGAATAAGGCATTTTGGTGAAAGTAATAATAATAGAGGTGGGACAATTTAATAGGGAGCAGTGATGGCTTTTACCCCTGCCTGCACCTTTCTTACCTTGTCAGTCGCTGCTGGTTGAAGCAATGTGTAGTGTTATAGTTTCTTGTATTGCCTTGGCTGTTTCTTCAGCTATTGAGGGTACGTCCTTCTTTCCACGTTAAAGTGTTATTGGAATTCTATTTAGCATAGAAAATTGTGTGGCCTGCTTTTTACCCGCCTCCTCATCCCTCTAAGGAGGAAGAGAGGTTGCATCTTTTAGACCCAAAGAGGGCTTTACGTTTCTATATTTCAACAATGTCCAAAGTCAGACAAGATGACCAGCTTTTAGGTCCCAATTTGGGACAAGCTGTCACCAAGCAAACCATCTCTTGCTGGATATATTTATGCATTTCTGAATGCTATACTTTGGCGGGCAAAGATGTGCCTGTTGGGTTGAGGGTGCACTCCATCGACGGATGTCCACCCGACTGCTGGCCACTTCTTTGGCTTTACATAGAGGGGTGCCGGTACAGGACATATGCAGTGCTGCAACTTGGTCTTCTTTGCACACTTTTAGCAAATCATTTTGCCTGTATTCTTTGTCTGGTCAGGAGGCAAG
Source organism: Ambystoma mexicanum (assembly GCF_040938575.1). Taxonomy (NCBI): domain Eukaryota; kingdom Metazoa; phylum Chordata; class Amphibia; order Caudata; family Ambystomatidae; genus Ambystoma; species Ambystoma mexicanum. Next base: position 188,492,849 of record NC_090932.1, read on the forward strand.
GATTAGCAAGGCTGTGCTTCACAGCATTAATCAGTAATACATTCTCTTTTCCCACCATCTTCAACATACTGCTTTGGGAATCTATCTAAGATGGGGAATACGTGGGAGGACACAATGCATTTGAAATACAAATTACTTAGCCCTGGTAATGTTCGTTTGACTGGATATTCCTCCCACGTATTCCTCAACGCCCTCCCATCTGACCTCTCTAACTTGGCGAGAATTTCTGTATTTTACACCTTCCTCTCTTTCAAAGTCTGGGTCATACCTTCAAGACGACCGAGCATAGGGGGGAAAAACTAGAACTCAGACAACAGACACCACGTGAGCTACTTATACCAGCATCGTCATCACAGCCGAACACAGGACAGAGGCCGTCAAGGGCCACGAGTCGAAGACACATGGCACCCATTACTATGAAAAGGTTTCCAAAGCTGCAAGCAGAGTTATGAATATATCAACGATGACGAATACGTGGAGGAACATCCAGTCGAAAGAACATTACCAGGGGTAAGTAATTTCTTCTTCTTTGCCAGAGGACAGCGAAGAGACAAGCAAGGGGCAGGGCATCAGGCAAACACCAGCTCCTGAACTGGAAACAAACTGAAATCCAAAATGTCAGCAAGGCTTTTAAAGAATGCCTTTTCCTAGCCTGGAATATAAAACCAATCATCCAATCAATTTGAAAGTTTGTGTCAGCTAATGGGAAGGTGGTGAGGGCTTTAAAACTAAGGCAAAGAATCCCAGGGGTGCAAACCCTCGCTGAAAGTTTGGAGTCGTACCAGGTGTTATGCTTGGAGGCCTGTTTCAGGCAGATCCTTGTGACTTGGGCAAGAATGCCAAGGGTAGAGTCTGTACTGGGGGATTGGAGGGGGTAAAGGTAGATGCGAAGGCAGCAGCTGACATTCGTTTTATCAAAGGGAGATTCGCCAACGAGTTTGGCTGGGCTGGGGGGGTGCGGTCAGATGGCTGAGAGGACCCAGGTGAGAGGACAGGAGAGAATGGTCTGACCAGGAGAGTGGGGTGATCAGTTGGGGGAGAGTGAAAGATCATTATGGATGAAGATATCAAGAGTGTGTCCCATTGAGTGGGTAGAACAAGAAGGGAGAATGGGGAGCGAGACTGAGGTGCAGAGGTCAGGGAAGAGAGTGGATGTTGTGACTGTGGAGTCAAGGTGGATGTTGAAGTCACCCAGGAGAAGAAGTTTAGAGGTGCTTGTGAGCAGAGAGGCGGAAAAATAAGCCCATTCAGAGAGGAACAGGGTAGTAGAGCCAGGAGGCCTGTAGATAGTGGTAATGGTCGGTGAGGAGGTGGGGGAGATGGCCAGCTTGCAAACCAGGCTCTCAAAGGAAGAGTAAGGCTGGGTGGGTATGAGGGAAGAAGGGACACACTCAGAGAAGATCAGGGGAACCCCACCGCTCGCACGCTTTGCGCGAGTCCTGGAGTTGATCTTGTAGCCATCAGGGAGAAGGGAGTCAAAAGCAGTAACTAAACTGGCATTGAACCACGTCTCGGTAAGAGCAAGGATATCAAAGACTTTAAGGAGGAGGCAAATGTCGGCAGAGTGTTTGATGGCAGAACGAGTATTAAGCGTGGCAAGATGCAAGAGGTCACCCCCTTTGAAGGTTTTCAGAGGAGGAGTACAGGGGCATGGTGCACGAGTCGGGGGGCTGAGAGAGTAGAATAGGGAGTAACAGGTGTGGGAATGAAGTTAATGAGGTATGGCAGGCGCCGGTCGCAGTGGAGGCGGTTGGGTTAAGGACCCTGAACCAAGATAGTGCGATAGTGCAGTGTGATAGACATTAATGATACATCTGGATGATGCAAAGCCTGCCAAGAGTACTTACCATCTAGTGCCACCATTAATGGGTGAAGATGTTAGAAGATAGATGAGATGAGCAGTTCATAGATCTGGCCAGGGAACAGAATGGAGTATATCATTGAAGATCTGGCTGGAAGTTGTGCTGACATAGGTGTGTGTGATAGGTAGGCCAGGGTTAGTGGTTAGGATGTCTTATTTAAGCTTTTTTCCTGAGAGAGGGAGGATAGGTGATAGTGTAGCAGTAAGAAAAGATAGGGGAGATGGTGAGTGCCATAGGAGTGGCGGAGGAAGGAGGAAAGAAGAGGAGGAGGGACTGCACAACATAGTGCGATCACAAACTCACCACGTGGCCTAGTAGCCAAGAAACAGATGCACTGGGAATACACTAGTACTTCTGGTGGGTGCATAGATGTTAAAAAGCACACCAGGATTCAAATGTGCACAGGAGACACAGAATGCAATGCAAAAAGAGTGCAGGGCTATTACAAAAACACACCAGGATTCCAATCTGCACAGGAGACACAGAATGTAATGTAGTACAGGGTGCAGAGATGTTAAAAAGACATCAGGATTCGAATTTGCACAGGAAACACAAAATGCAATGCAAAATGGGTGAAGAGATGTTAATGAAACACACCAGGATTTGAATTTGCACAGGAAAGACAGAATGCAGTGCAAAAGGGGTGCAGAGATGTTACAAAAACACACCAGGATTCGAATTCGCACAGGAGACACAGAATGCAGTGAGAGGAAGGATTAAGAAGGCACAGAGGTAGTATGGAATTGGCAAACCTTATTTCAATAGTTGTTTAGGTTAGTGGGGAACAGAAGATAAATGAAAAACAATGTCCAGCCATGACTCACAGGTGTTCATTGAGGGGTGCACAAGGTTCAGAGGCCCAAGTTGGCGGGGTAACAGTCTGCATGCCTGGTGATTGTTCCATATAGTGCTGCATAAAGGGGGGGTGCCTCCGAGCCCTCTAGGCCCGGGCTGGCTCAGACAAGGGCCTTAGGTCCGGGTCTATGGTCGATGGTTACTGGTCAGAGGCCGACAACCAACCAGGGCCTTCGCTGAAGACAGAGATAAAGAGGCACTCTGGTGCCTGATGGTAAAGCAAAGGTGGCGGCCTTGATGTAAAGGGAGAGGCACCACAGCAATGGAGGGCCCCCCTGGGCCACAAGGCCCCCTAGGCAGCAGTAGGGGCTGTAGGCACCAAGGGAAGCACACCACACTGTTCAGGGAGTAAAAAACACCATGATGTGGCTTCCCGTGCATCCCGCAACCGAGTGCAACAAAGATGAAAGTAATAATGATAAGCAAAGCCTAGCAGGCCTTACCTAGCGTTGCTCTCGATCAGATTGCGGAGTACCGCCCTGTGCATGCCATGAGGGGGGGTGAGCGCTGTGGAATGATGATGGTTGCTGGCATCAAGGGTCTTGTTCTGGTGTACAAACAACGCATTGTTCCTACCATTTTGTATGGACTGGAAGCATATGATTATCTTGACCGAGTGAAAATAACACGCTTAGAGGGTGTCATTCTAAGAAGAATATTGAGAATTCCTAATAATGTGCCGCTGAGTACAATTCGGCTGGAGCTGGGTCTCACTTTTTTATATAGCATGTGGAAAATAAGAAGTTGTGGCCTTTAGCCAAAATCATTAACGAACGTCAAATCCCCATTTACAAACTACTAGGTGCGGAACTAGACAAAAAGGAAAATGGGCTCTTAAAACATTTTAGAGCAAAGTGTAATACATTCCTGGAAGGTATTGGGCCTCATTACACGGATGGCGGAGAACCATGGCGCTATTAGCGCCATGGTTCATGCCGGTAAATTCCCGGCACCGCCTTGGCGGAAAGGGGAATTACCGCCCCATTCCAAGGTTGGCGGGGCGGTAATTCCCCCTTCCACCATTGCCCTTCCCCATTCCCATTTTTGCCCCATAGGGCTCAATGGGAACGGGGAAGGCGCTAATTACGGTACCGCAAATTGCGGTACCGTAATTAGCTCCCTGGGTCCCTTTGCGGGTTGGTTTTTAACGCCTGCAAAAAGCAGGCGTTAAATCCCCCAACCCGCAAAGGGACCTCATAGTAAGGCGGTAAGGATTTACCGGTACTGGTATTTTACCGGTACCGGTAAATCCTTACCGCCATCCGTGTAATGAGGCCCATTGACTGAGTTATTAACTAGGAAGCGGACGCAGCCACACGATAAGTAATTGTCGGTAAAAGCTAAAGTGTGTGACTTCTGTGAAAGTCTAGAAGATCAGACGAAATACAAACTAACTCAGGACCTAGTAGACAGAACATAATATTATCCTGGGGGAGATGCAACCGTAGCTACTGAAATTCCAAGTCCTACGATCAGACGGGAATTTCTGTTAGAAGAGGTGTGGGAGCCCCTCTACTGAGAACGAACACAGCCTGTTCTATGAGTAGGCACCCACTCAGGAGGGTCCGCAGCCACGTTTTTGCTGCTCACTGTACCTTTCACAGAAGCGAAATATCCATTTGTATATCAGTCAGGACCCACCCACTTGGGCAGTCCATCGCCAGAATGCTAGGCAATTCTCCTCTCAACAAGAGTACCAACAGCAACCCCAGACAAGTGTTTTGCCCTTGTTGAAGCACAGCGAGCAGGGGGTACACGTCTGGATTACTGGGATATTTTAGGGTTAATCCCCAAGTATTACAACATTAGAATTCATGTATTCTGATTTAATTGTCTACCTTGCTTGGCGGTGAAGGGACTGCGTCTACATATTACTCTTGAGCTGCAGTATTGAAGGCTATGTAAACTGGTGCATGCTCAGGAACCTGGAAGGCACCTTCTTATTCACTGTAACCAGCTTGAGAAAAAAAGAAAGGTATTACTGGGTACATTTGCATTTTCTCATGACAAGCACCTACCCCAGAACATGTCTGTCTCCATTACCCCATGTGAAAATGCAAATGTACCCAGTAATACCTTTCTTTTTTTTCTCAAGCTGGTTATTGTATTGCCTTAGCTCTATCTCCTGTGAGGCCTGACATTTCCCTAGCTGTGTCTCCCAGAAGGACCTGTATTTCCTTAGCTCTACCTCCTGTGAGGCCTGACATTTCCCTAGCTGTGTCTCCCAGAAGGACCTGTATTGCCTTAGCTCTATCTCCTGTCAGGTCTGACATTTCCCTAGCTGTGTCTCCCAGAAGGACCTGTATTGCCTTAGCTCTATCTCCTGTGAGGCCTGACATTTCCCTAGCTGTGTCTCCCAGAAGGACCTGTATTGCCTTAGCTCTATCTCCTGTGAGGCCTGACATTTCCCTAGCTGTGTCTCCCAGAAGGACCTGTATTGCCTTAGCTCTATCTCCTGTGAGGCCTGACATTTCCCTAGCTGTGTCTCCCAGAAGGACCTGTATTGCCTTAGCTCTATCTCCTGTCAGGTCTGACATTTCCCTAGCTGTGTCTCCCAGAAGGATCTGTATTGCCTTAGCTCTATCTCCTGTGAGGCCTGACATTTCCCTAGCTGTGTCTCCCAGAAGGACCTGTATTGCCTTAGCTCTATCTCCTGTCAGGCCTGACATTTCCCTAGCTGTGTCTCCCAGAAGGACCTGTATTGCCTTAGCTCTATCTCCTGTCAGGTCTGACATTTCCCTAGCTGTGTCTCCCAGAAGGACCTGTATTGCCTTAGCTCTATCTCCTGTGAGGCCTGACATTTCTGTGTCTCCCAGAAGGACCTGTATTGCCTTAGCTCTATCTCCTGTGAGGCCTGACATTTCCCTAGCTGTGTCTCCTAGAAGGACCTGTATTGCCTTAGCTCTATCTCCTGTGAGGCCTGACATTTCCTTAGCTGTGTCTCCCAGAAGGACCTGTATTGCCTTAGCTCTATCTCCTGTGAGGCCTGACATTTCCCTAGCTGTGTCTCCCAATATTCCTATATTGCCCAAAATGTGTGTTTCAGGAGACCCTTTGTTACCCTAGCTAGTATTGGCCTAGATGAGTGTCTTCCTACATGGCTTGTATTGCTCTAGCCATATCTTTGAGTAACGCATGTATGCCCTCAGCAGTGCCTCCCTAGAGGCTACATGATGACTGCATATGCATACATGCCTACATGCTCTATTTCAGTCTGGAGATGCTTGTCCAGTCTTGCTTTTAACTTTGCATTCTGGGACTTGTAGCCTTGGGTTTATAATGAAGAAATCCGGGACTACAGGTCACAGAAGGCAAACTTAAAACCAGGACTCGGCTATCAGGTCCCGAATTGGAATGCTGTATGTTGGCTTGTGTTGGGGTCTCGTGAGATGCCCTTCCATCACCTGGTCTGCGTTCATCTGATTCTGGGAAGTGGTGCTGGTGGTAGTATTGCGATCTCTACCTCTAGTGCTTATTGGAAGAGGGGGGCTGCCTGTTCAGTTACTGCGGGGCGTGTGGGTCCTTTTCCTAATCTGGCTGGATGTTGAGAGTGGAGTTTCTAGATATTGATCAGCAAACAGCATCTACCCGGTTTGCCTGCATCTGGGCTTTGGGCAGTTTCTGTGGATGTTCAGCTGCCTTCTGGCCCTCCTGAGTCCGAGACTATGGTCACATACAGGAGGACTGGACAGGCGATACCGTGAAAGAGTTTCACTGTGGGTTAACATATACACGTTGTTTCTTGATCGCATGGTGTGCATAGGGGGCTTTTTCTTCCAGCTTAAGCCTTTCAACCCTGCGTTTTCGAAGCCCTAGCTAGGCAAGTATAGTTTGAGAGGTATGTGATCTGTGTACGATCAAGTGAGACTTCTCCTATATCTAGGCGGTCAGATAGCATGGCGAGAGAAGAGCTCACTAGATTTGTGTGAAACCCGCAGTCACGGGTCTGAGTCCCGCAGAATGGCCTACAAGAGGTTGATAAGTTACTGCCTTGAAAAGGGCCAGCTGAACGTGTCAGGGCTAATGGAGGCCCATTTCAACATGCCTGTCGCCCATCACCCCCCCTTGCCTTACAACTGGGAGGCTCGTGGGGGCGGGGGGTGGGAGGTTTATAGTATAATGAAGTCAAAAGAAAGCCGCACGTGGTTCAAGGCTAATGATTATCATGGGGCAAGCAGCCAGCAGTGAGCTGAAACACTAAATGTCAGCGGAAAAGTTATTAATCGCTCATTGACAGTAGGGTGCTGACAAGGTCGGGGTGAAGGCCTGATGGTGCCAGCAAAGGCAGCCTGTTGCGTTTATACTGGGCACTTTTAAAGTAGTAAATTAGAGGAGTATATTTCTGTTTCATAAGACTGCCAACAGGGGGCTGCTTGAGCCCCCTAGTGGCCATTTCAACTGAAAAGATTGAAATGTCCTGACGCTGCCTCTGGTTACATTGGGTAACAATAAGACGTACTGTTTGGAGGCATCTAGTATGCAGCGTTATATATGGTCATGTTGTTCCCGAGACCAGGACTTGCAGTATTGATCCTTCGCTGAGGATGTGCTGAAGCCCATCTTTTGCGGATGGCGGTGGGCGAAGCAAGCTTCCAACACCGGTCTTGCAGCATCAGAGTCAGGTCATGGGATACCGGGCCCTAGACGCGTTGTCGGGTTACTGGTGTAGGTTTGGCCTGGCATGTTTGTCTCCATCCTGTCAGTGTCTGGGCTCCCTAGTCCTAGCCTAGGCCTGGCCCGCTGTAACTTCATATTCAATCCTGCCCGGCGCCGTGCCTCTGTCTGCGTGTGCTACCCGCCTGTTGGTTGCTGCCAGTCTCTGATATCAAGATGTGGCTGTGCTTTTGCAGTCGGTGGGATTCCTGATTGGCTCCTATTCAAACTCGTTGAGGAGAACATTCTGCATTGTTCGGTTTAAAAGAAAGGCAGAAAGTGCCGGTACTACGCTCCATACACCGCATGCCCCCGTTTGAGTCTTTGGCGGATGAAAGTAGGGGGCAGCAGGTGGTTGGGGCACCCACCTCTTTGTTTTAAGGCGATGCACTGTTTGACTCTGTGGCCCTGAGATATATTCATATTGAAGTAATATCTGCTCAGAAACAGTCCCGTTTTTGTTCCGCTTTTGGATTCCTCCGTTGGCCTGTCAATCCCTCCCTACCTGGCTGCTCCTCCGTGCCCCGCACGCCCCGTCCGCCGAACACATTGCCCCTCCCTGGCCCAGAGCCGCTCCTCCCCCGGCCTGCGGGGAGGAGGTGGGCGCGGTGCTGGAGCCGGGGATTTCCGCAGGTTCCCCGCCTGACGGAGCGGAGAGTGGGCGGCTCATGGCATTTACAGCCGAGCCGCGGAGATCAGTGGGAGGATGAAGGACATCCGTTCTGTGGTCACACTTCCGTCTAGCCCCCCCCCCCCCCCCGCCACTACGCTCCCTTCTAACCCCGCTCTTCTTTACAATTCCACCTTCTCTCCTGCTCCTCGCCCACCCCGTCCCGGTGGCCTCCTCTCTCTCACACATGTCCCATGCCTATCGTCATCCCCCTTCCTTCTTCTGCCTCCCATTCTTTATGGCTCGTCTTCTTACTGTCGCCCCCTCTCATTCCATCCTTCCGTCTTCTCCTTTCCTCCCCCTCGGTCTCTTTCCCCTCTCCCTTGGGCCTTACCCCCTCCTCTCCGCCCTATCCCTTCCTTCCCCCGTGTTGCCTTTCTGCTACACTCACGCCCTTCTCTCATTCTCCGTTTTCTCCTTCCCACTATTTGGACTCCCTTCCGTCTCTCCTACTTTTTTTCTCTCCTCTTTAGCTTCCTCCTTGTTCTTTTTTTAGCTTCTCCGTCACTACCTCTTCTTCTCGTTCTCTTCCTGCCCCTTTACCCCTCCTTATTTAGTTTCCATTCTTCTCCCCCTTTCTCGTCCTCTCTTCCTTCAGTGCCCTCCCTGTCCATTTCTCCCCACTCTTTTCTTGGGTGCTCTCCAGTCTCTACATCTCTCTCTTACCCCCTCGCTGTATTGCTCTCTGCTCCTTCACCATTCACGTCTGTTTGAAGTTTCAATCATCTTTCCCACTACCCTTCTCTCCGTGTGTCCCTCTCTTTTTGAGCTAAAGTAATTTTGTGTACAGCCATATTACCAAGTAGTGATGTCACCACGCTGCATAGACTGAAAGGGCACAGATTAAAGGGGTGATTTTACGTGATTTGTAAACAGCACTGGGAGGTCTGTGGCTGCCAACCGAGTTCCCTTGTTTACTATTTTGATTGTTTTTGTTAACGGGTGTAAAGCAGACTTTAAGCACCGCCCCCAAATGCACCCAAATCGCAGTGATCATAATTTCCTGTCTCAAATCATTTCTCCGCCAGTAAATTATGATCCACCACACATTCGGGATCAAAATGAGTCCCAAAGGGTTTAAGTAACTAGTATCGCCTCACATTCAATCCATAAGCAACGCTATTAGAAACAATGGGCCTCATTACGAGGTAGGTGGTAAGGGTTTACCGGCACCGGTAAGGTCACCGGTGCCGGTAATCCCTTACCACCCTATTCAGAGGTCCCTTAGCGGGTCCCTTCCTTAACGCCTGGTTTTACCAGGCGTTATGGATGGGACCCGTTAAGCGACTACAGAGCTAATAACGGTACCGCAAATTGCGGTACCGTTATTAGCTCCATCCTCATTCCCATTGAGCCCTATGGGGGCTCGAATGGGAATGGGGAATGGTTCCCGGAATGGGGATTTACCGGGTCCTCCAAGGTTGGAATGACCTGGTAAGTCCCTATTTCGGGAACCCGGACCCGGAATGCAGTAAGGGGGTAGCCATGGTGCTGATAGCACCATGGCTACCTCCTACTGCGTAATGAGGCCCAATGTTACCAAGCACGTTGGGAGTACATCGAAATCGAAACTCCAGGAAAGAAGGGTATCTTTCGACACCTCAGGGGCAGAGTTGGGTTCCATTTGTTAATATCCCAGCAAAAATATTGCGATACAAAAATATCGCCATATTTTTGCGGTGACATTGAGGCATGGACCCTGCGGGGGATAACCCTGCGTTATTTTTAAATGTGCCCGCAACCCCCGCTCCCACAAATGATCATCCCCAAAAATATCGCCTATGGCGTTCCAGACGACCATATATACGGCAATATTTTTGGTGGGGATAATATGTAGGGATACCTAGAGATGCTCACTAGAAGAGATATGGAGACTCAGCTCTGTCTACTACAAGTGCTCTCCAAAATATATCCGACAGCCAGGTACTCCCCACCTCTTTGACATTTCCTGGAAGCCCCAGTGCTCCGCTCCCCCACCTTTCCATCCTTACCGGCCCACGTTTATGTTATGACACCTCTCCATGATATCCCTTTAAGTGGCCTAGAAGACCAAGCTAGCCGTATAACTCAATGAGGAACTAGATCTGTGCAACTTCCCCTGAACCTCTACCCTTATCATCTTCAATCTCTGACATATGCCTGATTTCCCAAATACTCCAGCTGCCCTAATAATCCTCTCGCCCTCAAGCATACCTCGAACACCTGAATGCTCCCACAGCTCTAATATAGCCTAGCCATTCAAAGACTCCTCACCCTTTCTGACATACAACATGTGCAGAAATTCTCCACAAACTTGCTGACATATAACAACAACCGCAATTCTTTATAACCTGATAGAAAAAGACTGTAAATTCTGCACAACTTTTCTGCAATACAGCGGCAGAGATACGGGCGTGGGTGGGGGGGCAAAATTCTTAACAAACCCGCTGATATGCAGTGAAAGCAGAAATTCTCCACACCCTCACCGACATACACCGGCAGACAACAGTCTCCACAACTTCACTTACATAGACCTTTCAGACATACCGCAGCAAATCTTTGACGTTTCCCGTTACCCAAGTTGGCAAAATAGACATTACTTTCTACAACCACTGCGGCCTACTCTAGCATACTTTATCCACTCTAGAACTCACCAACCTCTCCCACATAAACCCTAGCTGTCATATTCTTTCCTCTCTAGTTCCCCACAGCCTCTCCAACATGCAGTGATTACCCCAAAACTCACCCACTTTTTGACATACACAGGCCCACCTCAAACCCTTTAACGTCTCTGAGAAACCTCAGCGACTCTAACAAAATACCAGGAAGGTGAGGCACTCTTGTTGGAGAACAACTTTGTACCAACAGGGTCAGGGTTAACAAAGGTATATTAGGGAATACACATCATCTGTGCAGCACAACATCTATTTAACATTAACTGTAAGAAGCGTATGTGCCTTGCAACACGATCAGGTTTCTGGTGGCTTAGCCCGCATCTCCATGCCTTGCCAGTTCACTTGTTCCTATTTGCCATAGTAAGCTTGACTGCTCCTTCACTAGGTTTGATGCAACTTTCCCTCTTCCTTCCATGGAATGGAGTTGTAACGGTTTATTGAGAGGCCACCCTCAGCGCGGGGAGTTCCTTCCCTCCCCACTCAAGGTGTCACACAAAAAACTGTTTAACGGATTTCTTTTATTCAGCCCTAACTCCAATTCATCTAATACCCCTTGGATGCCTCCCCATGAGCTACCAATGAACCAAGAACCAGACCTGTGTTGGGGAAGATGGATGGTAAAATTGGGATGATTTGAGTATTCAGGATGTTCAGCCTCCACCCCACTTAAAGGCAGGTGTTAGGGGAAAGATGTACAAAAAGATTGGACTGATTTAAGAACAAAGACACCCCTCTTCCTTAAAGAAGTCGGGGTTAACAGAACAAAAAGGATTACCCAATTAAATGGTAGGCTACAGTTTTTCAGTGCCCACTGGGACGTGATCTTTGTTAATTTCACATTGTAACAAAAATTACCCCGTAGTGTTCCACCCAATGGGGAATTAATCAAATTAATCTTTTCAGTTAAGTAGGCTAAGGATCTACACTCCCCCTCCTCCCACTATAAAGGGAAAGGATTTAAGGTAAGCAGATATCTCCACCCTTTGGTTCTCAGTTCTACTTACATAGAAAACCTCTGTTTAAAGTTCAGGAAAGCCAGCTGTGTTTCAGGCCACTGTGGAAAGATAGGGCTGTGGTCTGGGTACTCCACTCTCAAGGATGGCCTCCCGCTCTCCACCATAGGACCCAGTCAGCTTTTAAGCTTTCCCAGAAAAAGACAGCTCCACCCAGATGCACTCCCAACAATCTCCTCTGGTGTTTCCTTGCAGCAGCCAGATGGTAAGTTTCAGCAGCCCTCCTGATGGTACATTTCCACAGCTCTCCCCCTTCCTCCTAGTGCAATCCCCCTTATATAACAGCAATGACACCATCAAGTTTACAATCTTGGGGAAGTACCATGCACGAGTTCTCACAGCTAGGATTGGACAGTTACCCTTCTATCTACTCCCAAATCCAGCTTCCCTCTCAGGATTGGGTTAAGGGTCTGGAACAACATATGGCAATTTCCATATGCAATCCCCATTTGTTCTTATGTCAAATGTTGGCAAGAATCTAGTTATGTGGCAAAACATCATAATTTTACTTGTAACTGCCATAATATATATATATTTTCTGATTCAGCTAATCCTATGGAATTAAATAAGATGACAGCCAGGTCTGCATCATCTTGAACGGCCATGTGGCATTTTCTTGCCGTGTTCACCAAATGCATAATAGTTAGAAAAATACAATTTATTCCCCATATTCCTAATTTTACTCTGCAACCGTTCACCAACTCCCAAATTTGGAACATTTTCAGATCAGCCAAAAACCCTTTTTAGATGGCCATTACAGTTCCCTGAGCCGCAGGTGGAGGAACTTTGTACCTCCCAAATGCCTGGAAATTACCTACAGAATGGCACATAAATAAAGAAAATCTAACTTATGATTGCTGGGAAAAAGGCCTAAATGATAAGAGTGCTTTTAAAGTAATAGTAAATCCTCCTGTGGGTCAAATTGCAACTTGCCTGCTTCCAGGCCATTTGTTCTCACTGGGCCTGCCTGTAACATCGTTTTTTTGATCAGTCTCCTTGTGTTGGAAGCTTGCTCTTTGAAGTTGGAGATTCAGCCTCTCTTAACTCTTAATTGTAGCCCACCCCGTCTTCCCATCTTCTCTCTACATTCTGGTCATGCTCCAGCCAAGGCCATTTGTCTCTGGACACAGCCTGGCCCTCAGGGATAACACCTTTCAGGAAGGCCACATTTTATGGCAGTTGTAAACACGAGGATGCCAGTCTTCCAGTGGGGAAGTTCTTTGTGACATGTGTCCCACAGCCAGAAAAATGTTTTGTCTCTGGCCTACAGAAACTTTACCATGGAAAACAAAGTGGGCTTTTCTTTTCAAATGTCTGCTGTTATTTCGCATGCAAAACATAATATACATTACTTTTCGTCAACATGCACCATGTCTTTTCCCTGAAATGTTTCTGTTATCAGTGGTAAATTTTTTATATTTAAACTCTGGAACAGCCTCCCTGTCTCTCTCAACCTCCAGGCAGAGAGTGGGGGGTAGAACTCTGTCCGCAGCTGGGGCCTCTCTCAAACTTTAGCAGGACCACCTGAAGTTCTGGAAGCAATTCAAGACCTTCCTTTTCTCTTCTGCTTTCTCTTGCGCTCTCCCCTGCCGATGCTCCTGTCTACTGCGCTTACTGGTTACCTGGCCACCCACTGAACCTCATGGGTACCAGGCTCCTGCAGGACCAGTAGCCCCTTGGACTCCCTCTGACCCACTTAGGGACTAAGGGGGTCATTCCGAGGTTGGAGGTAAGGAATTACCGGCACCAGTAAGGGTGCCGATGCCGGTAATTCCTTACCTCCGTATTCCGAGGTCCCTTTGCGGGTCCCTCTTTACCTCCTGCTTTTAGCAGGAGTAAATTACGGGGCCCGCAAAGTGACCTTGGAGTAAATTACGGCACCGTAATTTACGGTGCCGTAATTACCTCTTTCACCATTCCCATTGAGCCCTATGGGGGCAGAAATGGGGATGGGGAAGGGCTATGGTGAATGGGGAATTACCGGTCCATCCAACCTTGGAATGGACCGGAAATTACTCCATTCACCATGCCGGTATTCCATGGAGTAAATAGCTCCATGGTTGCCAACCATGGAGCTATTTACTCCATGGTGTAGTCCTAACTCGGAATGAGGGCCACTGCCTTTCGCACCAAGAGCTCACTCCACTAGAAGCACAGGAGCTACCTTGGCCTTTATCGCAAATGTCACCCTATGGGGCAGAAATGGGAATGGGGAAGGGCAAAAGGTGAATGGGGAATTACCGGTCCCTCCAACCCTGGAATGGACCGGTAATTACACCATTCACCATGCCGGATTTGGGACTGTTTCGGAGGCAACTATGGAGCTAATTACTCCATGGTTAGCTCCGAACCTGGAATGAGGCCCCATATCTGCAACCCTACAGTCCCCTGCCGGCCTCCCTACACTTACTTGAGCCACCACCCTGGCAGCACTTACAGTGCTTTTGTCACTGCACCCCCCACCCCACCCGCCGCAAAACTCTAGACCCCTCTGACATATCTTAAGCCCCCACGCTCTCTGCCAAACAGCTAGATGAATGCTATGTTCCTATGTCATGACAGTGTTTAGAAATTAAGCAATGTTTCCTTACAGACCAAAGCACCTGGTGCCTGTGTTTTCAGTTGCCCCCATGAACATTTAGCAACCTGAAGGCCTCCAGAAGTCCTGAAGGTGCAAACTGGAGGCGTAGACAGGGTAGGGCCTGAGCGGGCAAGGCCCACCCATCTGGGACTGCCCAACAAGCAGCACTGTTTAGGCATTTACAGATGTTAATATCACTGCAGTGGGAAAACTACATTAGCTTCATGCCCCACTTGTTAGACAAGCCTAGCTACCTCTCCCTACAGTCACAATACAGCTAAACAAGGCAAGGCCCAATAGGCGTATTTTATAACACAAAACAAATACTATAAATATAATGACTGCATAGTGGTACTTGTAGTTGAATCACTCCAAAGACTTACCTTGTTCGTGCCGACCAAGTCAAATGAACAATAGATGAATTTTATTTTAAGTGTTGTGGTTCAATCACTCGATAGAGCTAACGCAGTGGGGCTTACAGTCTGGTAAATCTGAGATGAATTGTATTTTGGGAATTAAGTTTCAAACACTCCAGCACTCCAACAAATTATCACAGTGGTGCTGACTAAAGGTAAGTTTACCAGAGAAACATTAGTGCAGTGGTGCTGACAAAGAGAAGTGAACCAGATAGATATTCTCCACTGTGAGTTTTGTTTCAAACATTCAAATGAGCTTGCACAGTGGTGCTGACAAAGTAGAGAATAAGAGAGACATTGCTAATTTGGATTGTGGTTCAATTATTCCAACAAACTTGCACAGTCATGAGTCACAAAGACAAGTGAAGCAAGGAAGCATCGCCTGCTGGGGCTTGTGGTCCAACAATTCAGCAGAGTGACACTGGACAAGAGGACCAGAGATACATTGACTATTGGGAGTTTTGATGCAAACTCTTTGAAGCCCTAGAGCAGTGACCCTGACAAAGTCGAGTTAACCAGACAATGCCTACTGGAAGTTGCAGTTCAAGCACTGCAAAAACTTGACGAAGCAAAGTGATTAGAGAAGAATTGTCTATTGGGAGTTTTACATCTGATACTCCAAGGAACTAACAAAGTGGCCCTGGTCAAGAGAAGAGAAAAACTGCTTACTTCCTCATCCCAGTACTCACCAATGAGGCCCCGCCTCCCCTAAAGGAATTTCTTTTTCCCCTTGAGGTATAACCTCCCACTTACCCACAACACAACAGTTAATTTTCTCCCGTCTCTGACAGGGACTGGTTGATCCCGGAGCGGGGCTCTGGGGAACGTTGTTTCAGAGTCTTCCGTGGTGGCATGGTCCTGCTTGGCGGCGGCGTGTACCCGGTAAAATGCAGGCTCCCGGGCTCCCTGCAGGGTTTGGGACCCAGTTGAGCGAATCCTTCTGGCCGGTACCTGCTGCGTGGCTTGGGGTCCTTCTGCCTCTTAGTTTATTGCTGCGGCGGTTGCCTTTGCTACGGGTTGCCGGTCAGTGTTTTGTGTCTCCCAGCCCCCTCCCCTTTTCCAGCGACTGCCTGGTTGATGACACGGTTTTTACTCTCCTTAGGGAGGTTCGGTGGCCTGACTGGGGTGTGCGCTGTTCTCATTTTCTGCGTGGCTTGCCGTGTCTCCTTGTTTCTGCTTCCTGTGAAGCCTTATTGCCTGGTAACTGCTTCTGCTGCTTCGGTTTGGCATTCTGCTTGTGGTTTTTAGCGTTTTATGTGCTGTGTAGCAATATGGGCAAGCATTATCACAAGAGGAGACAGGAGGATAGCTCAGGGGCAACGTGCTCGCCTTGGAAAGAAGACGACACAGAGCAACACAGATTCGAGCTCCAGGTCCGCGCTTAGAAACCTCTGGGTATTAAGTGAGTTATAAATAACCTATCATATCATATCATTGTGATGGTGGAAATGCATTGGGGGGACAGGGCCTCATGTCCTTGTCCTGTACTCTTTTTATTGTGTGTTATTTTCTGCAAAGGAGTCCATGCGGTACTCCTGGCAGTGCAGCTCTTGCTCTTTTTGATTGGGTGTACAGACCCTTGGGATACCCTTATGGCACCCATGTGTGGGGGTACAACCCTATACCCGTAGTGTATGTTTTTGGGCACATGTGTGTGGCCCACAGAGTAGGGTATGGGCTGGTGGCAGCTCCATGCTGAACTTGACAGGTACTCCGAGTATCCTCAATTTTGGGATACCCAGGCCCTGCCATTGGAATCAGTTGATTCATGATAGGAGACAGATGGCCACTGTGCTCTCTAAATGTTTTCTATTGCCTGTTACCTTGTTTTCCCAAAGTCCTGGGAAGCCCTGACTCTGTCCATTCCCCTGACTGGCTGTTGGGTAGAAGTTACATTTATGGTATTGTGGGGAAGTCCAGGCCAGACTGGCTGGAGCCTTCCCTATGACTGTATGTTGTGGGTACGCCTGTGCGGTGGGACCTGGGTGAATGGAGTGTGTGACGAATACGCATTTCATGTTATGGGTGTATAGGTTCTGGTATTGGACACAATGACTGAGACAGCCCTGCCCGAAACTGGTATGAATGCAGTGTGGTGTGCTGAATGGCTGGGTGCTTGTCCGAATCCACATTCCGTGTTGTGAGTGTCTGGATGGAAAAGAATGGCCTGAATGCACTGTGAGCCTGATTGGCTGCCTGCCTGCATGAATGCCCTTCTGAATGATTGGTTGCCTGAGTGTGATTCGGCAGAGTGAATGAGAGACCGAACAGTATATCTGGGGACCTCTAACTGATGGAAATCGTTTAGAAGCTGAAGTCGAAACGTGATGCTTAGCTTGAAGCGCAGCTAGAAAGAAGGTTTTGCTGCTGCTTTCCTTCGCTGCAATCCAAAAGCTGTTGTGTCTCCATGAACTGATCCAAGAGAGGGCCTGGCTAGGAGACCTCTTCCCAAGCTACAAGGGAACATCGTGCACCAGCTAACCTTCACCAAGGCTCCCTGGAAGTCAGTCCTCGAAAGGCTGCCGACTGGAGATGGGGACCGCCGAGGAATCTGAAGCGAAGCGCCTGGACATTGAAGTCCATCATTGTTTACCAAGATTCAGCGGTATCGCTGTAATCACACGGACCGGAGCCGCAACGCTCCATTGTCTACAACACTTTGAATCAAGGACTCCCTTGCTCATCACCGTCGACTGCTTTTGTCCTGTCGGAGAAAGTCAAGGTCGACGACCGAGGAGAATCCGCCGGTGGGTTTCCCGCCACCTGAAGACCTCAAAGACGTCAATGAAGATCTGGAAGCCAGCGTGGTTGAGTCCCGTTCACTGACGCCAGACGCCGACGACCCAACACCCTTGCTGGGCATACAGTTATTCATTGTATTCCCTTTGGGGCAACAAACGCTTGTCATTGAGGTGCACTGCACGCCTCACGGTTGCAGGATGTTTTCGATCGATCGTCAACGAGCACTGCAAGGACCGAAGCTGCTGCCTCAACAACATTGTTCACCACTTCTTCAAGGAATCCCGACGATCCGTGGCTCATGCCTTATAGGGAGTTCACTCAAGAAGGATCCGTCGACAACTCATCGAAGAACTCTGCTAAACCAGGTACATTGGGGTAGTAGAACATTTCTAGAAGGGAACAAGACTCTGCTAAACACTTGTCAGTATTCTTTATTTCAGGTTGACCAGGTGGGGGGGATACTCACACAGTACTGTGTCTGACGGTAGAGACCCAGTATTCTGCCAACTGTTTAACTACTTGTTTCTTTCCTATGTCTGGTGTTGGTTCACATTGCTATTAGACTTGTATGTAATCGCAACTGTCGCCAGTTCGTACATTTTAAAGGAGTCAAGAGTGAATTGTGGTACCACAGAGATATTGTATATATTTATCATTATAGAATTGCCTGAGCACAAAGTGTGTTATAGTGTGTGTATATAACTTGAACCTTATTTATATAAAGAGCTGTGTTATCACTAACATAGTGTGTAGATATTCCATTGGGGGTGCTTGAGGACTGCATTGTACTAAAGAACCAGCCTGCATCACCTCCTGAGAGCTTAAGCCTTGATTGCTCGTCCACGTTTACCAAATAGAGAATCTTGGCTGGGGTGCTCTGTGCTTCTACTCTTCCATACAGAGAGGAGTACAGAAACCCCCCTCCAGTCTTTACAATCATATCATGTGGACTCTCCCTCTGTTTCTCGGAGTCCTGAACATGGACTTGCCAGGAAAAAGCACAAGAAGCCTGTGGTTTTGAAGTTTTCTGTGTCGCAGAAGGAGTTCAAGGTCCTTGTGAAGCAGGCAGTTGAGGAGCATGAGGTTTCTACGGGCAGGCGCAGGCATAGGGCCAGCCCCTCCTCTTTGTCTTCTTCTTCCTCTTCCTCCTCCTCAGCCTCCGCTGCCTCTGCCCGTTCTTTGATGGTGTCTGACTCTTGATGATGACGAGGCCGAAGGAAAATATCTCTCCCGCGATGAGGTTGAGAATATGATTTCACAAGTTTGTGGCTCCATGGGGTTCTCTGTCCCGGTGGGAGGGGAGTGCTCTTCTGACCCAAAGATACCACAATATAAGCACACCCCGAAGCTGGGACACCCCCTGATCTCTGATATTAAGACAAAGGTGCTCCATGAGTGGAAGGACCCGTAGCACGTCTCCATGCTGCGCTTCATGGCTCGTCTCTATCCTCTGAAAGGTGCTGATGATTTTCTCCTGGACACATTGGCGTGGATGATATCCTGTCCAGTTTGGTGGACCGTACCTCCATGGCTGCTGAGGACGCTGCCCTTCGGGACTCGGTGGACCGTAAATCTAATGTTGCTCTGAAGAAGGCTCATGTGTGTTCGCATCTTGCACTGCGGGCCAATGTCTATGGTTCTTATACGGCTGAGATGGTTCTGGGGGGTTACCGGCTTCTCTGTATGGCTATGGAAGAGGGGTCAGACTGCGCTCCTGTGCTTGATGATATGCAGTACGAGGTCCAAGTCCTATCAGATCTTTCCTATGATGGCCTTAGGGGCAACGCCATGATCATAGGTGCTTGCGTTTCTGCTCGTCGTCAGCTTCATCTGTGATACTGGAATTCCAACAACTCCCAGCAAGCTGCTGCTCTTTGGCTTCCGTTGATGGGCAGTAAGCTTTTTGGGGATTCTCTGGAGGACAAGGCTCATCGGGTGTCCTGGGCCAACAAGAGAGCCGGGGGTCTGAGGCAGACATGGCCACTTTTGTCATTCCATGGGCTTACATCCCAGGCCTCGGGTTCCTAAACCAGGGGAAGGCCATCAGAAGTCCTGACAATCATTGTGGGTCTGTGGGGGGGCCGTCTCCTGCATTATTTGCCCATGGAGGATCGGTGGTCCTCTGATGCTTGGGTCCTGCTGATTGTCCGGGAGAGTTACAGGCTGGATTTTCTGTCTCCTCCTGTTCAACAGTCCTGGATCATGACTACACTTCCCAGGGACCCTGCCAAGAGGGCGGCCATGTCCTTGGCCGTTGGCGAGTTTCTGTCCAAGGAAGTCATAATGTCTGTGCCCCGGCTCCAGTGGGGTTGGAGGTTCTACTCTTGGGTGTTCTTGGTCCCGAATCCTCGGGGGAAGTTTCATCTATTCCTGGATTTGAAACTACTGAATGCCTTCATAATGGGCATTCATTTTCGGATGGGGTTTTTGCAGAGGATTCTTCCTCTGGTCCAGCAAGGGGACTGGATGGTCTCCTTGGATATGCAGGATGCCTATTATCATGTGCCCATTCACCCGTTGCATCAGCAGTTCCCCAGGTTCTCTCTAGGGGGGCCCAGTATCAGTTCTGGGTCCTTCCTTTTGGGTTGAAGTCTGCACCACAAGTGTTTACGAAGGTGGTGGCTCCATTAGTGGCTTATTTACATCTGCAGAGAGTACAGCTGTTCCCATACTTGAACAACTGGCTGATCATGGCAGATCTCCGCTCCACTGTCCAATCCCACCTTCTCCTTGTCTGTCAGTCTCTCCTGCAGTGGGCTTTCCTGATCATCTGGGGAAAGTCTAATTTGGCCCCGTCCCAGGACATGGTGTTCATAGGGGTGCGATTCTGCACCATGAGTGGGAAAGTTCTTCTGCCCAGGTCCCGGGCTCTCCGGCTCCAGTCGCTCCTTTGCAAGGTCCTTCGCTGTCCCTGGGCTTCTGCTTGGGAGCTCCTGGTGGCTCAGGGGCACATAGCCTCTTGTGTTTTCTTGGTTCCCTGGGCTCACCTCCATCTTCGCAACCTGGAGGTTCATCTTCTGCTTCACTCGTCCTCCTCCCCGTAATGTCTCTCGAGATGCAGAT
This sequence comes from Ambystoma mexicanum, assembly GCF_040938575.1. NCBI lineage: Eukaryota > Metazoa > Chordata > Amphibia > Caudata > Ambystomatidae > Ambystoma > Ambystoma mexicanum. The sequence continues at coordinate 188,513,358 of NC_090932.1, forward strand.
CCCGATTTCATGCGATCTCCTTGTTTCTCTGACTTGGTGGCTGAAAAGTTCCTCCTTTCTGAGCAGGGTGGATTTGGATCGTCCTCCTCGGGTGGTTCTGACCACTGATGCCTGTGGCTTGTGGTTCTGACCACTGATGCTTGTGGCTTGGGCTGGGGGGCCTGCCGGGTGTCTTTTTGTGCTCAGGAACGGTGTGGCAGGGAGGGTCTCCTTTATTCCTCAAATTGGAGGGAGTTGACACCCATTGATCAGGCCTCCTGTGGTTTTCTACCCTTTTGCAGAGCTGTGCTGTGTTGGTTTAAACCGACAATTCCTCTGCCATGGCCTATGTCAACAATCAGGGGTGTTCGGGGTCCAGGGCACTGAATGCCCAGGCAAGTTGCATTGGGGTTTGGGCCGAGCAGCATTTGCTTTCCCTGGAGGCGGTACACATTCGGAAGGTGGTGAATGTGGTTGCCGGACATCTTAGTCGGGTGTTCCCGGTCTGCCCGGAGTTGGTGTTGTCCAATCAGGTGTTTTTGCGGGTGTTTGTCACCGGTTCAGGACACCTTGTTGGATCTGTTTGCTTCTCCCTCCTCGGGCAAGGTTCCCAGGTTTTGCTTTCGGTTCCCGTCGTTGGGGGTGTGGTGGGCAGACGCCTTGAATGTAGAGTTGCCCCTGTATGCTTTCTGTCCTCTTGCTCTCATGGTTGTGGGTTGGGATTGCCTATGATCCGCTGGTCAGATAGGCTCCTGAGAGAGCAAGGTTGTTAACTTTGAGTTTCTCAGCTCCGGTGGTGGAGACCATTCTCCATTCCAGGCGGCCTAGTACGTTGAAGGGGTATCTAGACTTTACATCAAAATCAAATTCATCTAAAACCTTTCCATCAAATTTTATTCAATGAAAATACTTTCCATCGAAATGCATTTTCATTTAATTAAATTCGATGGATATTCGATGGATTTTTTAAATTTTAAATTAGGGTCAGGGTAAGGGGTAGGGCAAGGGTTAGGGTTAGGGCAAGGGTTTGGGTTGGTGTAAGGGGTAGGGCAAGGGTTAGAATTAGGGTAAGGGGTAAGGCAAGGGTTAAGGTTAGTGTAAGGGGTAGGGCAAGGGTTAGAATTAGGGTAAGGGTTGGGGTTAGAGTTAGGGCAAGGGGTAGGCCAAGGGTTAGATTTAGGGTAAGGGGTAGGGCAAGGGTTAGAATCAGGGTAATGGGTAGGGCAAAGGTTAGGGTAGTGTAAGGGGTAGGGCAAGGGTTAGAATTAGGGTAAGGGGTAGGGCAAGGGTTAGGGTTGGGGTTAGGGTAAGGGGTAGGGCAAGGGTTAGATTTAGGGCAAGGGGTAGGGAAAGGGTTAGAATTAGGGTTACGGTTAGAGTAAGGGGTAGGGTAAGGGTTAGAATTAGGGTAAGGGGTGGGGTTAGGGTAAGGGTTAGAATTAGGCTTAGGGTTAGAGTAGGGTTGGGGGTGTCTTGGGAGTTAGAGAGGGTTAGGGGGAGCCCCCCAAAAAATAAAAAACAATGAAACATGACATGAAGCTGGCCAGTGCCAAAATCCTTTGAAGATTTCAGCACTGGACAGCTCCTTGTAACGTTTTAACGTTTCAAAAAAATGCATCCTAATGCTATTTTTTACATTTAAAAGTCCATATCTATCGAAACTTGTCCATTTCTATATTCGATGGACAGGTTTCGATGGATATGTACTTTTACATGTAAAAGATAGCATTTAGATGGATTGGCATTCTATGCATTTCCATCGATGGATTTGCATTTCGATGCATTTCCATCGATGGAAAGTCCATAAACCGTTGAAGGCCTATGCTATGCAATAGGCCCATTTTATTACCTGGTGTGGCTGGTGTTTCCCCCAGGGTTGTGGTGTCCCGGGATGTTGCAGTTTTTGCAGGATGGCTTTGATAGGGGGTTGGTGGTAGCCACTTTGTGGGCTCAGTAGGCTGCGTTGAAGACCCTGTTGGGGGGTTTTGGTGTTCCTCTGTTGGATTAGAGTCTGGTGGGCCGGTTCCTTAGGATCCTGACATCTTCTAGGCCTCCTGTGTGTTCGGGTTCCCCTCCTTGGGATCTGCCCCTGGTTTTGCATTTTCTTCAGTCGGCTCCCTTTGAGCAGATTGGCTTTGTGTATCTTAAACACCTTACGCCCAAGGCAGCTTTTCTGGTTGCATTACCTCTGCACGACGGCTGGCGAAGATTTGGGCCATCCTCCTTTTCTTCATGTCTTACCTGACTGCTTGGGTTTGAGGTGCGATACCCAGTTCTTGACTAAAGTTTCCTCTTAATTCCATCTGACTCAGGAAGTGGTCCTCCTAGCCTTTTTTCCCGACTCTCTGTCACCAGAAGTGGTGTCTTGGCACTCCCTTAATGTGCGTTGTACGGTCCTGGAATACCTGGCCAGAACGGATTCTGTTTGGCGTTCCGACAGTCATCTGGTTACCTTTAGCGCGATTGGGGCTGGGAGGAAGGCTTCTGTTGTTTCCATTAGTCGCTGGATGAAGTTGGTAATTTCTATGGTATATTTGGCCTCTGGTCTTTCTGTCCCTTTGGGTGTGCAGGGTAGTTCTACCAGGGGTACGGCTGCTTCCTGTGCGGATACTCAGGGTGTTCCTTTATATGAAATTTGCTGGGCCGTTACCTGGGCGGACCCCAATACCTTTATTACACATTACGGGCTTAATGTGGGCAGTTCTAAGGATGGTTCCTTTGGTGTGGGGGTGCTGTCTGTGGCCCAGCTGTGATGTTGTATTGTTCAATTGCTCATTAAACTTGTGTTGGCATTGATGCTGGGTGCCTTCTTGCATCCTGCTTTCCTTTGGGCCCTTCCACTTGGTTTGACTTTGGTATGCTACTTTGGTGAATACTGAGACGAGGAAGAGGGATATTAAATTAATGCTCATATTACTTACTGGTAATCTTCATTACTCCTAGTCCTACTCTTTCACGTCACAATACTACCAATCCTCTGCACCCTCCCGTGATGTGGAAACGCCCGGTGTCTGTACTGGCTTGCTATATACTGGTGTGTTGTGGGTAAGTGAGAGGTTATACCTCCGGAAAAAAGAAAAGTTCCTGTAGGGGAGGCTATGCCTCATTGGTGACTGCTGTGACGAAGAAGAGTGTGACTCAGAGTATTGAAGATTACTGGTAAGTAATTTGAGCAAGAGTGCTGATCAAGCCAACCAACTCAAAAAAGAATTGTAGGCTAGCAGTTGTGGTTTTGATAGTCCAAAAACGTATCTCGAGTATACTGACCACTAGAAAGTAATCTTCATGAGTCGTGGCTCCAGAGCCACGAGTACCTGAAAGAAAGTCCAGAGGAGTTTATGAACTGGGACTATTAGCTTCTTCAGTTGTGTGAAAGTTAAAAGATAAAGCAAGATTTAAATGTTGGAAGTCCTGGTATCGAACTAACAATAGACTGACACAGTGGCTTTGAGAGACAAAGACAGATAAGATTGTCTCAGCCAGAGACAATTGTGCAGTGGCTCAGATACTTATTAGACCAAACTTAAGGGACAATGATGTCAGTTCTTTTTCCCTGCGAGAATTGACAGATTGGCTGTTCCTGGCAAAGCTTGAGGAGGAAGTGGCATTGGAAGTCCACCCAGTAAAATAGTCTCTGTGCACAAGAAAAATAAGGTTTTTATTATTTTCTAAGATTGAATTCACCATTGTTATCCAAAAAACATAAGAGTCATTGGGGACTAGAGGCATGGGGCAGATGGGTTTGAAGCACCTAAAGGGAAATGGCGCCATCTGTTGGATGTCCCGGAAGGAGGCTGGAGCGAACTGAAGGGTGTTTTTGGGCCAGTCAATAATGCTACCTTTGGTTGTATGGGTGAATATGCAAACCTTGTTTAATAATGGCGCTGGAGAATGGTTGTAACCATTAGTTTCCTGATTATTGGTTGAAATAAATTTGCAACTCTTGGTTCATGTTCACATGTGAGGTTTATTTTTGGTAGAGATCCAGTTGGCCTAGCATGATATACCTTGTCGGAACTAACACCACCAAACGACAGGACGCTACCCAGCGATTACTCAGATTGGCTAATCAGCCAGTTATCAAGAACGGACACTGCTCAAACGCACAAGCACAAGAAATCCCTAAGAAGGATCACGTACCACTTGCCCACCGCCTTGACAAAGACTTTGGTCGAAACATGTGTTTGCTTCTTTCTCACATGCACCTAGCATATCATGCTAGGCCAACTGGATGTGTGTGGCTAGGAGGGCTCCCAGTGGCTGCAGGACTTAACAGGTGACTGGTAGCATTAGCGATCTAGAGGAGTCCATTTGAACTAACTGCTGGCAGCTGGAGAGGTAGGACTTGGACCAGCATAGGACAAGGTCGTTGATCCCTATGCACTGTTGTAGGGTGTCCGTGAGCTCCTGGTGGTCCACTGTGTCGAAAGCCGCAGAGAGGTCGAGTAGAACCAGTAGGCAAGGGTGGCCGTTGTCAAGAATGTTGATGGATGTCAAGGATGTTACATACAATTGAACACAGAGTTCCATCCATTTTATTTGGGATCAAATTCCCTTGTGAAGTTATTGTACAATTCAGGCCTTCTTCCTGGTCATGGATGCAATATGCACTCTAGGAGCCAGATCAAGACTCCAATTTCTTACTCTAGGGGCCTCATTACACAGTAGGTGGTAAAATACCGGCACTGGCTTGGCGGAAAGGGGATTTACCGCCCCATTCCAAGGTTGGAGGGGCGGTAAATCCCCCTTCCACCATTGCCCTTCCCCATTCCCATTTCTGCCCCATAGGGCTCTATGGGAATGGGGAAGGCGCTAATTACGGCACCACAATTTTGTGGTGCCGTAATTAGCTCCGAGGTCCCTTAGCGGGTTGGATTTTAACACCTGCAAAAAGCAGGCGTTAAATCCCCCACCTCGTAGTAAGGCGGTAGGGATTTACCGGTACCGGTATTTTACCGGTACCGGTAAATCCCTACCGCCATCAATGTAATGAGGCCCTAGGAGTCTGCCAATTGTGTCTCTCCAAATGTACTTCAACTCCCATCATCCCTCAACATTTATTATGCTGAGTACAGCCGATGGGTGATGTAGCGCAACACACCTGGAGATCCAAATCTTGCAAACCCCTTTTTAAGGGGTTTTCTTGTTTTCCAGTGTTTTTGATAACATACAAACTTTGAAGGCACACAAGCAATCACTTACCTTGTGTGTTACCAGCGTTAGCATCTGCTTCCCCCACCCAACAAGGATGGAGAGAAAACTGTTTGCAAATATAGTCGTTAGCTGCATACGGCATCTTAGACGGGTAAATAAAAAGCCTATTATATTCTCTTCTTGCAGTAGTAGAGTCTGGGTGTGTATTGTTATTTGTACCAGCAGGGCCAATGGATGTCTTCATTAGGACTATTTTGTACTTCGGGATCTTCACTCCAGGTCCCAAGATGCCGTGTGCTTATCTATTGATTTCACAATGATCAATTAGCGCTCTTATGAGCTTGGGACCCCAGACTCCAGGGTGCAGCAGGGTTTCTCTTAATCACATTATTCAGTGTCTATTCTCATGTGCTGGGGACCTTTCACTAGAGTTTGCATAATGCTGCGCGCTTGTCGATTGTTTTCACAATTATCAATTAGCGCTCTTATGAGCTTGGGACCCTAGACTCCAGGGTGCAGCAGGGTTTCTCTTACTCACATTATTCAGTGTCTATTCTCATGTGCTGTGGACCTTTCACTAGAGTTTGCATAATGCTGCGCGCTTGTCGATTGTTTTCACAATTATCAATTAGCGCTCTTATGAGCTTGGGACCCTAGACTCCAGGGTGCAGCAGGGTTTCTCTTACTCACATTATTCAGTGTCTATTCTCATGTGCTGGGGACCTTTCACTAGAGTTTGCTTAATGCTGCGCGCTTGTCGATTGTTTTCACAATTATCAATTAGCGCTCTTATGAGCTTGGGACCCTAGACTCCAGGGTGCAGCAGGGTTTCACTTACTCACATTATTCGGTGTCTATTCTCATGTGCTTGGGACCTTTCACTACAGGTTGCACAATGCTGCGCTCTGGTCTATTGTTTTCACAATTATCAATTAGCGCTCTTATGAGCTTGGGACCCCAGACTCCAGGGTGCAGCAGGGTTTCTCTTACCCACATTATTCAGTGTCTATTCTCATGTGCTTGGGACCTTTCACTACAGGTTGCACAATGCTGCGCGCTGGTCTATTGTTTTCACAATTATCAATTAGCGCTCTTATGAGCTTGGGACCCCAAACTCCAGGGTGCAGCAGGGTTTCACTTACTCACATTATTCGGTGTCTATTCTCATGTGCTGGGGACCTTTCACTAGAGTTTGCATAATGCTGCGCGCTTGTCTATTGTTTTCACAATTATCAATTAGTGCTCTTATGAGCTTGGGACCCTAGACTCCAGGGTGCAGCAGGGTTTCACTTACTCACATTATTCGGTGTCTATTCTCATGTGCTGGGGACCTTTCACTAGAGTTTACATAATGCTGCGCGCTTGTCTATTGTTTTCACAATTATCAATTAGCGCTCTTATGAGCTTGGGACCCTAGACTCCAGGGTGCAGCAGGGTTTCACTTACTCACATTATTCGGTGTCTATTCTCATGTGCTTGGGACCTTTCACTACAGGTTGCACAATGCTGCGCGCTGGTCTATTGTTTTCACAATTATCAATTAGCGCTCTTATGAGCTTGGGATCCTAGACTCCAGGGTGCAGCAGGGTTTCTCTTACCCACATTATTCAGTGTCTATTCTCATGTGCTGGGGACATTTCACTACAGTTTGCTTAATGCTGCACACTTTTCTATTGTTTTCACAATTATCAATTAGAGCTCTTATGAGCTTGGGACCCTAGACTCCAGGGTGCAGCAGGATTTCACTTACTCACATTATTCGATGTCTATTCTCATGTGCTTGGGACCTTTCACTACAGGTTGCAGTATGCTGCGCGCTGGTCTATTGTTTGCACAATTATCAATTAGCGCTCTTATGAGCTTGGGACCCTAGACTCCAGGGTGCAGCAGGGTTTCTCTTACTCACATCATTCAGTGTCTATTCTCATGTGCTGGGGACCTTTCACTAGAGTTTGCATAATGCTGCGCGCTTGTCGATTGTTTTCACAATTATCAATTAGCGCTCTTATTAGCTTGGGAACTTAGACTCCTGATTTCAGGGTGCAACAGGCTTTCTCTTTCGATATTCTGTGTCGTTTATTATGTGCTGTGGAACTTTCACTGCTGGTCCCACAATGCTGTGTGTTTGTCTGTTGTTTTTACAATTATCAATTAGCGCTTTTATGAACTTGTCAACCTTGACTCCAGATTCCAGGGTGCAACAGAGTTTTTCTTACTCGCATCATTCACTGTCTATTATTATGTGCTGGGGAACCGTCACTCTAGGTCCCAGGCTGCATCGTGTGTTTCTCTTTTTGTTTCCACAGGGGTCAATTACCGCTCTTATGAGCTTGCAAAGGTTGTCTCCAGGTTCCAGGATGCATCAGGGTTTCTCTTTCTCACATTATTCAGTGTCTATTCTTATGTGCTGGGGAAGCTTCACTCCAGGTCCCAGGTTGCTCCCTGTTTGTTGGTTTCACAATGATCAAATGTGACCTTATGACCTGGCGAACCTTCACTCAAAGTGCCAGGATACAGTGTGTTTTCTCAATTATTTTCACAATGATCATTTGGCGCTCGTATGAAATCATGAAATTGGGAATGTTGGCTCTGGATTCGAGGGTGCAGCAAGGTTTCTCTTACAATGTTCAGTGTGTATTCTTATATTCTGGGGAACCTTCACTCCAGGACCCAGAATGCAGGGTGTGTCTCTATTTTTACAATGATCAATTAGCGCTCTTATGAGCTTGGGACCCCGGACTCCAGGGTGCAGCAGGGTTTCTCTTGCACTGTTCAGTGTATATTCGCATATGTTGGGGACCTCATCTCGAGGCTCCAGGATACCAGGATACCACAATGGCCTGTACTGGTTGGTATGCATCTGGCAATCTTCACCCCAGGTTACTGATGCAGTCTGCTCATCTTCTTCACAATGCTCCACAGTTGCAGATGGGTGTCACTACAGATGTGGGTTGCAGTGAAGTTTCTCTTTCCTCTTCCCAATGTACGATGGTTGTCAGAATGTGCTTGCTAACCTTATGCCCAAGTTGGGGATGTTTCTAGATTTCTCTCCCATCCTCACAATGCCCAGTGGTTATTGAACGGCGCTTGCGTACTTTAACTCCATGTCTGCGTTGCATTGCAGTGTGTCCTTCCTCCTCATTTAGGGGGGAAGAGACCCTGGTAGGGACTTGGGAGTATTTGCTCTAGGTTCAGGGACTCGGCATGCTTTCTCTTGCACAGTGTGCACATTGCTCACTAGTTGTAGTTGTGCACTTGGGAACCTTCACTCTATGTTCCAGGAGGCAACGCACTTTCTATTTCCTACTCACAATGATCACTGGTTGTGCTTGGGAACCTGCTTTGTGGGTTACAGGGTGTAACACACTCCCTTTTTCCTCCCCATAAGGTTCAAGGATTGTTGGCCTCAGCTTGTGAACCTTCACTCCAGGTTCCAGGAGGTAACACGCTTTCTCTTTCCTACTCACAATGATCACTTGTTGTGTGTGTGCACTTGGGAACCTTCATTGCAGGCTTGGGAGACAGTGCTCACTGGTTGCAGGCGTGCATTTAGGAGCCTTCACACTAGCGTCCAGGCTGCAGCCTGCTTCCCTTTTTGTGGCCTCAGCTGGGAACCTTAGTCCTTGTTTGAGTTGCAGCACAGTATCCCTCCCCCCTTCTCCTTATGGCTCATCATCCGCCTCTCTTTACCGACCTTGTACTGTGCACTCGCAGTGTGATGGGTATTGAACAAGCAATGGCAATGCCAACAGTTTGGGTTTTGGTGTAGGCATGGGAAAGGCAAAGGCACTTTCGGTAGTGTTATTAACTGGCTATCGAGGGTAAAAAATGCAAAATAGTGCAAGTATACGTCCATCTACGTTTATCAGTGCCTGCTAAATGCCTATTGCTTATACACAAGCCAACACTGTTGGCTTTGTGAATGCTCGTTTGTAACAAGACTTCCGTGAAGGACACATAGGCCCTCATAGCGCCATGACTACCTCCAAGACCGGTACCGAGTCCGCCCTTGTTCAATGGGGACTTACCGGTCTATTCCGACCTTTGCGGGACCGGTAAGTCCCCATTGAAAAAGCCATTCCCCATTCCCATTTCAGCCCCCATAGGGATCAATGGGAAGGCGCTAATAACGGTACCGGTAAAACCAGGCGTTAAGGAAGGGACCCGCTAAGGGACCTCGGAATAGGGCACACAGGGATTACTGGCACCGATGTCCTTAACGGTGCCCGGTATCCTTTTGCGCCCACCTCGTAATGAGGCCCATAGTGCTTATAAATATATAAATATAGTGACTGAAGCCAGACCTGGCTAAGACATATTTATTACACCATTAGTGCGTTTACAACTCCAGTTAAGTCGTTAACTCTCAGAAGACTGCCTTGAGAAAACACTGGCAGACACTTCGAGTGCAACGTTTGATAGTAAGGCTTGATTAAAGCGAGTTCAAAGAATTCCCATGAGGAGGTGTTTTGGGTGGGTAGGGGCATAAACTGGATGGGAATGGAATGGCCATATGGATTAGCATGCCCATGGGCAGTCAAGATGGTGGGCAAATAACCAAACAAGACCTGCAAGCTTTGTGTTACTCGTCATATGCTATTTCTCCCTATCTGTACTTTAATGCAATCGATTTGGCTTATAGGTGGCGCTATAAGCCCAAACTAATAATACACCAGCCAGTGTCTAGGTCAGCTGATAATCAGCATAGAAGAAAGACTCCTAAAGGTAATCTTGATCAGTCAAGGACCCTTGAAAGGGAAAAGTATCTGTGGCCATTCAGGACATAAACCTAAGATTTTCTGTATTACATCATTCTAAAAGCACGGAATGTGAAGGAACTAAAGATGTACTGTTAGAGTGGTGAAAAGCACTAAAGCACTTATTGCAGGCCTCTTCTTTGTCGTTGCTGCTGTCCAGAGCAACATTCGGATAGTTTCAGAACCTGCCTAACCCTTAGGCCTTGTGGAGTAAATCACTCTGCACTCGCAGCTGTTGGGATCGCATGTTTGTACAGTCTTGTGATCTTGGGCAATCAATGTGTAACAGGTTTTATGTCACGGCACATTCCGGTCAGAGTCTTCTATCACTGACACTGAAGGTGGCGCACAATAACCACACCCTTTTATTTTTTTATTTGAACCCTGGATTCTTGGTTTGAAGAGGCACCCAACCCGTCTCACACCCACCTTAACAAACACCCTGTGTCACAGTGGACTATGAACCACACCGGTGTGTAACAAAGAAATATTTATTTATTTTTAAAAATCACAGAAAAATCAGAGCAGAATTCATTTTAGGGCAGCAATCACCAGTGTGGTGACAATAAGAATGCAAAATGTTAAAATACAATGGATTAAACTTTCTGACATCGTCTGCATCAACTTTACACAGAAATGAAAATGAAATCACTCCTTTTTCCAATCATTGATGGCACTTATGTTATGCACTCCCCCTGCAGCACTTCCCCAAACGCTGCTAACTAAAGTCTGTGTGGATAAAAAGCAGTGGCAAGGAGTCAGCAAGAAGAGGGAAAATCTGTTTTTAAATTCGACCCACCACTCCAGAATGGGAGGTCAAAGAAGAAAATGAAAACCTTAACATTGAGCAAAAAGGCATACGCGGATTGCACTTGTTACTGTGAGTTCAGTCTACATTTGCGGTCAGATAGATTATACAGAAATGTGTGTGCTGTACTAAAGAGCCAAGGAAGCTTACAAGCTACCGGGCAGGGAACTAAAGCAACGTGAACACAGGTGAGAAAATTGCTTTTGGAAGGAAAACATTGCAATAAAAATCACACGCGGCAGAATTGCTATTTCTTATTTCACTTGCGCTTTAAACTAGCAAACAGCTAAGGAAATGGGCTTAGCAATCAAAATCGTAAATCGATTTTTGTGATGGAGAACAGAGGTATAGAATAGGTAGGATACTAAGGGAAAGGGGATACTCTTATGGGATGATGATATGGGTTTATATGGGAAAAAGGCAAATTGGTTTTTAGTGAAAAGCACAAGACATGGGCAAATTCGGTTTTTGATGCAAACTGGCTAATTTTAGCAAGACTATATTTTAATGGCTATATTATGAAAGAAAGACACTGCACGCAAGGGGTTAATTTGCAATTTTAACCAGCTTGTGCCGCGTACCTCCTTATAGGGGAATTAATTAATCTATTCCAAATAATACTAAGGATTTACACAAATACTTTTTAAAAAATTGAAAAGCAAGAATCTAACAAATGTGAACTAACACAGATTCTTCTGGAGAAAGGGTAACAAAGGATACTAGCACTTTGCTATATGATTAGGGTTTTTACGTGATTTTAATAGGGTTTTGCACAAAGTACAAGGGAAAAGAGCAGGATATGTAATTTTAGGGTGTGGGGTGATGTTGATACTTACAAAATACACTTGAGTTGGGTAATTTGGACAGCCAGCCCGGTCTCTGGACAGCGGGCCTAGGATCTGGTCACTGGGCAGTTAGGTCAAGAGATCTGGTCACAGGGACGGCTGGGCTCTTTGGATGGGAACTTCTGGGAAAAGTCTGGTCACTGTGGACTGCGGGATGAATCAGCTGGGCAAAAAGGTCTGGTCACTGGATTCTCCTAAAAGGGTCAGCCGCCTTTCCTCCTTTCTCCCTGAATTATTGGGATGAATGTGGTTCTGGATAGGTAGTTCTGGATAGGTGGTTCTGCCTGGATTTGGGTCAGCTACCTCTGGACCTGGTTCTGGAGTCTTGGAATCTTGCAGGGTGAATTGTGGATGTGGAATCTTCTGTGCATCCCTGTCCACCCCCTTAAGTATGCAGCGTGACATCATAGGATTTTTACAATAGGGGCGGAAGTACCTTGGACTTACCCCTCAGTTGGGATAGGTCCGGCTACTGATGCCCCCACCTCCCACCGAGCTGAATGGTTTAGGGGAATTGGCCTCAGTTTATGAGTGTGTAATTTTATGACCCCCATTGTCTCACAAGCCAAATTCTTCACAAAATGAGTTATGAAACAAAACTCCATGTTTACAATAGTCACCATCCTAAAAATAAGATAGGCAGATTCCATATTTTACAAGGAATATGCCGGTTCGAACGCCAATTCTGTACGATGTTGCATCGCCCTTCGGCACAATTTTGCAGTTTTCAGGAGACACACGGTGCTCAGTTGCCTCAGGTTTTAGCGCACGGTATAAATAAAGAAACTAAACTAAACTAACTAAACACATCTACAAACACAATGCAAATGGCTACATATATGCATACTAGTATCCGGCATTTTCTCCCCAAGTTTTATGTCCACGCCATTTATGCTTCACTCAGAAATGCCTTTATACTGCCATTCCAGTCCACCACCTGCCTGGAAGACACACATTGGGCCTCATTATGACTTCAGAGGCAGCCATGGTGCTATTGGCGCCATGGCTGCCTCCAAAACCGGGTCCGGTTTCCCTGAATGGAGAATTACCGGGCCATTCCGAGTTTGGAGGGCCCGGTAATTCCCCTTCAGGGAACCCGGGCCCGGTCCTTCCCCATTCCCATTTGAGCCCCCATAGGGCTCAAATGGGAATGGGGAGGGAGCTAACAACGGGCCCACTCATAATGGGCCCGTTGTTAGCTCCCTGGTTCCCTCGAGGAACCCGCTATGGACGTCTGGATAAACCAGACGTCCACAGTAAGTCCCGCGAGGGAACCTCGTAATATTGCAGAGTGAGTTTAATGGCGCCGGCACAATTACCAGCACTGTTAAACCTGTTCCGCAATAGTTATAATGAGGCCCATAGTCTTAATTTACTTGTCCAAAAAACACATAAAAACTGGCATAATATCAAATTGTTGCTTCTTTAGGTTGCTGAAACAAATATAATGTACAGTAGCTCATTCAAATCAATGGGGAAAATTTATTTTTAGATGTGGGCGGTCCTCAAACCCCCCCAGCCAAATGTCGCTGCCAGGCTTGGCTTGCTCAAGAGTTTCCATGACTACCCTTTGAAGTCCTCCTTTGGATACTGGGAATGCATGGAGAGAAAATCACACCTATGAGGCAACATCCAGGGATTCACCCCCATTCTTTGCCCTTGGGGCCAGTTCTGCCAGGCAGTCTGGGGGAACCTGTAATTATCACACTATCAGGTCCCAGAGAACAGAGCACATGTGCTTTGCAGTATCTGTTCATAGGTAGGTGCGATATTGGCCCCTCCGCCAAATTGGTTTGACAGAAACTCCTGGGCATAGCTGGGATGATTTGTCTTTTGGGGAAAAACATCACAATATACATATTTTTTACCCCTGTGTTTCTGTGCGAGCCACAGTCTTATTTCACATTTAATTTTACAAATGTCATTTTCCTGCTTTGCCAAAAGCAGGTTTACACGTGTTCTTTTTCTCTATGGTTACTGTCACAAAATGCGGTTTCTTTTGCATTAACTTTCTGAAATGCTCTTCCCCGATCTGGTCAGTTTCTGGGCACATAGATGCACTGAAAATAGTTTCTTGGTGACTGACACGATGTAAGAGAGAGCATCTTTCCTTTGAAATACTTTGCGTGTTGATTTATGTCAAAAAGTCAATCCAAGCCGTGCGGATTTAAAGCAGAATTCTTTTGCTTTTCATGAACTTTACTTGATGAAACAATGCCGTTCAGTGAGGGATGGCCTTATTTGATAGTATTCACATGCAATGCACGGCAGGGCTGTGTTTAATTAGACAAAACTGTGTGATGTTGGAAATGAAAGAAGTCACCAGTGTGGTGCAGCCTGGAATGCAAGACATGTTCTTGTGCAGCCTTGAGTTTTTCAAATGATGAAACAGCATTGCAGAACCATTCTGTATTTAAGTTATTTTCTCTGGATTCACATGAAGGGCAACAAAATGCAGCCATTCTTGGGGTGGCTGTGCTCAAATCTTGCCCCACATTTGCTGAGCAGACAAAAGCACAGCCATTTTGGATGACTGCTGAAATGCAGTTTTCGTTGTAGGGAGTTTCTGTTGGGGCTGGTAAATGTACCCCACAAATGTATATATGGTTTTCGTGTGTTGTCTATGAATGTATTACTTGGCATATTGCACATGTGATTCATTTTTTGGTAATATGGAAAACTTAATTATATGAAAATTAACTATCTTCATTGTAAACATATATCTGTTCTGCCCCATGCAATACCAATGTCCTGCCTTCTCATTGCATCAACCTTTTCCTCCTTTACACTTATTTTCAGAACGAAACCACCATCTGATTGTGCCCAAGCAATAGTTTAATGAATATCACTCACTTGCTAATATAAATGTGTTTCCTTGGTTTTGTCACATTTATTGACACATTGCGTCAGGGTGCCATGCCGTTTTATGTGGAAATCTAATCCAGCCGGCCAGGATACAAATACTCTGTATCCCTGTCACAATCCCCTTGAGCCACCGAGTCCTGGATGAGACAGACTGTTTCGCTATTTTTTTTTTTTTGGACACCCAGCCCTGGATGTGACAGACTCTGTCCTTTAGTCCACACACAGCTCTTGAGTGACTGGTGGAGTGTACCTACACCGGCCTCCGAGGCCATCAAGCCTTACTAGCGATAGACATGTTCCTACTGTGCCGTTCACCTGAACCCTGTGGTCCTAGATGGGAATGGCCTGGTACACATGTGCAAATCACCGGACCCATCCACTTCTAGGGGAGACGGGCTCTGCTTCATGTGCCAGTCTCATGAGAGCTGCTGTGCTAGGAGTTACAGATTTGATAGCCATGTACTGATCCTTTGAACCCCTCCTGTCATAGAGGAAACAGCCCCCACCCCTCTCCCAATAACAAAAGGAAATTAGGCGTTGTCAGTGAAGGGCTCTGTACCTCTGTCTAATCCATGTTAACCCAAATAGTCATGCAATGACATGCTTGCACTAATCCTTTAAACCATCCAGTTCCACATGTCACAAGCTCTGTACACAGTGCCCAGGTCTTTATCCTGCACCAATCCCCCTAATGTCAGGATACGGAAGAAATCTCAATCTACACGTTCCACCTCAAAGAATATGGGCTCAGGCAATCAGCGCACTGGGAAAGGGTATCGCCCAGGTCTGTCGTATCAGACGCGCTGGGGATTGCCATGGCGACGATGGCACATGACACGCTTTCAGTCACGTATTTTCCTGCAGTCCCGGTGAGGTGTGCCCCGCGTTGCTAGGACGCCAGGATAAACCCACGCCACTAGCTTCGCGCGGTGCTTCTGATCCCTTTTGTGGATTTGTAGCAGTTTTGGATTTTGTTTGTTTCTTCGTTCTGGAACTCTGCCTGCTTTTTAACCTTGCCTTCTCTTGGCCATCTGGTGTGTTGCTCTGCTGGTTTTGGACTCAGACTGTTCCTGGATTGGCCTTTGTTTTTGCGGATCAAGTTGTTTTGTCTTCCTGGTTGTCACAGATTGTTTACAGACTTCCTCGCCTCTCGGAAGTGCTGTTTGGGCTCCCGCACAGACCGTTAAAACATCCCTTATGCAAAACTGGATACGCCTGCCTTAAAGAACTGGATTTTTTGACTTTAAGGTCTTACATAGGCATCCTCTTGGCGGTGGGAATAGGGATTGAAGTGCTGGACTAGAGACTTCCTTTAGCACTATCAGACAGTAGGCGTCCTTGTGCCGGCGGGATAGGGATTGAAGTGCTGGACTAGAGACTTCCTTTAGCACTATCAGACAGTAGGCGTCCTTGTGCCGGCGGGATAGGGATTGAAGTGCCTGACTAGAGACTTCCTTTAGCACTATCAGACAGTAGGCGTCCTTGTGCCGGCGGGATAGGGATTGAAGTGCCGGACTAGAGACTTCCTTTAGCACTATCAGACAGTAGGCGTCCTTGTGCCGGCGGGATAGGGATTGAAGTGCCGGACTAGAGACTTCCTTTAGCACTATCAGACAGTAGGCGTCCTTGTGCCGGCGGGATAGGGATTGAAGTGCCGGACTAGGGACTTCCTTTAGCACTATCAGACAGTAGGCGTCCTTGTGCCGGCGGGATAGGTTTTCTGCCTCACTTCTTCATCTACTGCATTGTCATCATCTACCGCATTTCTGACAAGAACTGGCTACCTGGTCACGTTGGTAAGAACAGTTCTATTTGTATATTGTCAGCTCTGTCACATTCTCCTCATTTACACTCTGATGGTAGTTTGAATTCCATCATCAGGGTTAACAGCTAATTCCAAGGCTGAAAGAATTGGTACATTCCTCTACACCTCCAGAGACCTTTCCGGGTAGTCTCAGGTTGGTGGTCTTGACTTCTGTTTTGTTTGTGGTTCATTGTTTGTTTGCCTTACACTGTGCTAACCACGCATTGTTTCCTTGCAGCCATTGGAGTTCTAGTGTGTCCAGCTCATCTTTCAACCAATTGAATGCTCAGCTTGTCCTTCTGTACTTCTGAGTGTTACATTGGTGGGAAGAACTCTCTTACTTCACAACGAGTTGAACAAACCACCAATCCTTGACTAATTACGGACCTCTGACACCTAAGCCCGGACAGCCCTCGGGGTAACAGGCTCTCTGTCATTGTGCCATTTCTTCCAGCCCCTCCAGCTCTGAAGGTGGCATGCTCTGTATACAGTGCCCAGGTCTTTATCCTGCACCCATCCCCCTAAGCCCAGACATCACTCGGGGTAACAGGCTCTCTGTCATTGTGCCACTTCCTCCAGCCCCTCCAGCTCTGAAGGTGGCATGCTCTGCATACAGTGCCCAGGTCTTTATCCTGCACCCATCCCCCTAAGCCCAGACATCACTCGGGGTAACAGGCTCTCTGTCATTGTGCCACTTCCTCCAGACCCTCCAGCTCAGAAGGTGACATGCTCTGTATACAGTGCCCAGGTCTTTATCCTGCACCCATCCCCCTAAGCCCAGACATCACTCGGGGTAACAGGCTCTCTGTCATTGTGCCACTTCCTCCAGACCCTCCAGCTCTGAAGGTGGCATGCTCTGTATACAGTGCCCAGGTCTTTATCCTGCACCAACCCCCCTAAGCCCAGACATCACTCGGGTAACAGGCTCTCTGTCATTGTGCCACTTCCTCCAGACCCTCCAGCTCAGAAGGTGACATGCTCTGTATACAGTGCCCAGGTCTTTATCCTGCACCCATCCCCCTAAGCCCAGACATCACTCGGGGTAACAGGCTCTCTGTCATTGTGCCACTTCCTCCAGACCCTCCAACTCAGAAGGTGACATGCTCTGTATACAGTGCCCAGGTCTTTATCCTGCACCCATCCCCCTAAGCCCAGACATCACTCGGGGTAACAGGCTCTCTGTCATTGTGCCACTTCCTCCAGCCCCTCCAGCTCTGAAGGTGGCATGCTCTGTATACAGTGCCCAGGTCTTTATCCTGCACCCATCCCCTTAAGCCCAGACATCACTCGGGGTAACAGGCTCTCTGTCATTGTGCCACTTCCTCCAGACCCTCCAGCTCAGAAGGTGACATGCTCTGTATACAGTGCCCAGGTCTTTATCCTGCACCCATCCCCCTAAGCCCAGACATCACTCGGGGTAACAGGCTCTCTGTCATTGTGCCACTTCCTCCAGACCCTCCAGCTCTGAAGGTGGCATGCTCTGTATACAGTGCCCAGGTATTTATCCTGCACCAATCCCCCTAAGCCCAGACATCACTCGGGTAACAGGCTCTCTGTCATTGTGCCACTTCCTCCAGACCCTCCAGCTCAGAAGGTGACATGCTCTGTATACAGTGCCCAGGTCTTTATCCTGCACCCATCCCCCTAAGCCCAGACATCACTCGGGGTAACAGGCTCTCTGTCATTGTGCCACTTCCTCCAGACCCTCCAGCTCAGAAGGTGACATGCTCTGTATACAGTGCCCAGGTCTTTATCCTGCACCCATCCCCCTAAGCCCAGACATCACTCGGGGTAACAGGCTCTCTGTCATTGTGCCACTTCCTCCAGCACCTCCAGCTCACAGGGTGACATGCTCTGTATACAGTGCCCAGGTCTTTATCCTGCACCAATCCCCCTAAGCCCAGACATCACTCGGGGTAACAGGCGCTCTGTCATTGTGCCACTTCCTCCAGACCCTCCAGCTCAGAAGGTGACATGCTCTGTATACAGTGCCCAGGTCTTTATCCTGCACCAATCCCCCTAAGCCCAGACAGCCCTCTAGGTGACAAGCTCTCTGTCATTGTGCCATTTCCTCCAGCCCCTCCAGCTCAGAAGGTGACATGCTCTGTATACAGTGCCCAGGTCTTTATCCTGCAGCCATCCCCCTAAGCCCAGACATCACTCGGGTAATAGGCTCTCTGTCATTGTGCCACTTCCTCCAGACCCTCCAGCTCAGAAGGTGACATGCTCTGTATACAGTGCCCAGGTCTTTATCCTGCAGCCATCCCCCTAAGCCCAGACAGCCCTCGGGGTGACAGGCTGTCATTGTGACATTTCCTCCAGCTCTGTAGGTGACATACTCTGTATACAGGGCTCAGCTCCTTATCGGGAACTAATCCCCCTAAGCCCAACAGCCCTCGGGGTGACAGGGTTTCTGTCATTGTGCCATTTCCTCCAGCCCCGATGTGACATGCTCTGTATATGGTGCCCAGGTCTTTATCCTGCACCAATCCCCCTACCCAGACAGCCCTCGAGGTGACAGCCTCTCTGTCATTGTTCCATTTCCTACAGCCCTTCCAGTTATGAAGGTGAAATGCTCTGTATATTTGTGCCGAATCTTGAACCACCTACTCCTCTTGTCTACGTGCTGGGTATCCCTGTGCCCGTCCAAAACCCTCCCATTCTAAAGGCAAGAGGATCTGTTAACCCGTGCCAAACCACTGGGCATCCAGCTCTGCGGGTGACAGGCTCGTATACCTCCAAACTTCTTACCTCACCATCCTTCCGGTGACATGCTCTTTATGCCTGCACCAATCCCGCGAGCCCATCCAGCCCTAGACGTGACAGGTTCGAGTTCTATGTGAATGCCCCATTCTTTGGAGCCCCTCCCGCTCATGCGGCGACAGGCTCGGCATTCCCGTGCCAGTCGCCCAAAACACCCAGCATGCCCTGTTCACCCCCCGAGGAGACAGACTCCCCACCTGAAACGCGGGTTGCCTTTTTGACACTCGTTGCCTGAACTTACGCCTATGTGGCCCCTTGTTCACAGTTCAGCGCCCATCATTGTTGAACTGCTCTACTTCTCGCCCCAGAAGGAAGCACAAGTAACATCTGGACACAGGACTTCATCGTGCAGATGCCTCAATATTGCTTTGCTCAACCAAAAATAAATTGGAAAAGAAAATTGAATGTTGGGCAGTTGTCGAGCGGGCTTTGTGTTCCTGCACGAAGCTGTGGCGGGGGTTGGCCGGCTTTGCTTGGAGGGGGGCCCGGCCGTGCCGCCATGATGTATGGCGCCATTACAGGCCGCGACGCATTACATGATCCCACTTTATTATTCGCGCTGAGGGCTGCCCTAGAAACAGATTACACTGGAGCACGGATCGATGGCAACGATATTAGTGCCGTTTAAAGACATATTCCGGCGCTTTATAGAAACATATGGGAGGTGGGGACCCTGCCTGGTGTGGCGCCCTAGTGCGGACACCTGAGGGAGGGGTGGAGTGGGCCCCGTGTCCGGTGTCCCACAGCAGACCCCTCTCATAGGGAGTTATGACCCCAAGGCCCCTCTTCTGCCTCTCTCGTGACCCTTCTCATGTGAGGGGAATCGGATCCCCCACCTGGAGCAAAACACACAGAGGCGGATCATTATCCCTGAAAGGGGGGGAGAGGAGGCGACGCCCGTGCCAGGAGTGATGTCCCTATGCGACCCTCTCTAATGGGCTGACTGCTCCCAAACTCTCCCCCGTGCCCAGGCCTGGGGGGCCTCAATGTGGACAACTCTAATGGGAGGAAGATAGTATGCCTCATGTATTGGTAAGCAGAGGGATAGCTTGGCAACCCCCTCAGATTGGATCTGATGCCCCATGTAGAGCCCTCCCCCAGTTGCTCTTCTGTTGCTACCTCGCACTGCACTCCCTCTCCAGAATAATTGAATCAGTGCAATTTCAATTGTACTTACAATTTATAAGTACACAACGCATATAAATATTTTAAACAAGATTTCCTTTTCTAGCTCATATTTTTGTTTGTTGTCTTCTTGAAAGGCTCTCTTCTGGATGACGGGTCTGCAAAGGCGTCTATTGATGCTGCTGTAATCTATTTTTCCAACAATGTTGATCTTCATGGAAAGTGTAGCAAGACCCAGTAGCTCTCTTCTATTGGTGAACACAGTGCTCAGAAGCCATTCCAAATGCTCAACAGAAAAAGAGAAGTTAGGTGTGAAATAAAGGGAAAGTGTTAGGCAGTGGTGAAAAAGGAGGCAGTTCCCAGCTATATCAAGTAAGGTTAGGTTATGTTACAAAGAATACCCTGAACGTAATTCATCTGCTATAGGGGAAGACCAGAGAAGTAGGTAGGCCATCAGGTGAAGTAGTCATGTTGCCATGGAATCTGCGTACCTAGACAGGTATAACAGTACTTGCCAAATGGTGAAAACCTTATAATATGGTAAGAGTATCTGAGTATAGGATGGCACCATGGCAATATTAAGAAAATGGCATGAGTACTTGGACATTTGTTGGCAACAGCTACCTAATAGGGTGAGTTGCTGGGCATATAACGTTAACTTACATGCCGGATGGATAGCTCATGTGCAACATGCTGGTTTTGGGAATCGGATAATGCCATGCGATAAGTTAGAAACTCCGGATGCACTGACGAGGACCTTCTTCATTCGGAGGTTGATGAATCGAGTACCATAAGTTGGTAATGATAAAACTGATTGATATAGAGCTTAGAAGTTGTCCATCTTCAATTCAGGGGTGCACAACTGACTTTGCTACAGCACCGAATGTGGCAGGCGCAGTGGGAGTTGGGGTGGGGGGAGTAGCAGTAGGCTCTTTCAAACCCCTCATTTTATTAAAAACATGTAAAAACAATAAGTGTTTTGAGGTCTATTTCTCTTTCGTTTTATTTCAAACTTAAATTTTGCTGTGCACATTTTCAGTTTTTATTATTTATTTGTTTCATAAGGACATATTGGTAGCGTTATGTCTTACATTGCAGAAGTAAGGGAATAGTAGACAAAGTAGGCAAATCCTTCAGGAGAAACACTGCGCTCAAACATTTCACACATTATGTTGCTTTGGATCTGTAAGGTGCAAGCTCTGCCACGTGCATAGCTTCTGGCCACCGCTCTAAGCCAATTTTAAACAATGAACCATGAGGATTGGGAAATGCAGTTTCTTTATTTACGTAGGAGATGAACCACTAAACAAGACATATATTTGATTAGTGAGAAAAATTGCAGCGTTTCTCAGAGGCCAGTTTCTTGATCTCAAGCTCCAGTGCAGTTTTGCCTCCAGTCAGAATAGCAATGAGATGGTGGTCAGTGAGTCTTGACCCTACAGTGCATTTATATCATTACAACTGAGAGACAACTTCCTCACAAATGTGGTTACGGCCAAACATGGACACCATCTTTAATGCTTCCCGGCACAGATTGGGAAACTGTAGAGTGTTCAGAGACTGGTAAAAGTTTTATAAAGGCATATTGGTGTATTTTTGAGGGCACATTATAGCACTTAAGTTCAATCACTTTGAGCTGAAGATCAGGTGGAACATTTTCAACATTAGCAGAGAAGGGGTCTCCAAAAAGAGGCTTGCAGGGATTTAAATTGTGTGAAGTGTTTCACTCAGGACCTTCACATGCTGATGCCATCGTACATACTTCTCATGGGGGAGGCCTCTGCACATGCAGGGAAGTGTACCAGCACCCCTTTCTCCAGTTGGGTTGTCAGATGTTTTAACTTTATTTCAAAAGCACACACTGCCTCATATCAGAGATGAGATTGTGCCTTTCTTTCAACTTTAAATTCAAGTCATTCAAGTGGCCTGTTGAATCGCAAAGTCAGCTACCCAGTCACTATCTTGAATGACAGAAGTGTCCATTCGCTTCTCATCAAGGAATACTTTTATTTACTGCTGTAAAGCAAAGAATCCCTTCAGAACATTTTCACGACTAAGCCAGTGGACATCTGTGTGATATAGATCATCACCAAACTCTGCTTTTGCATCTTCTAAAAACGTCTGAAATAATCAGTGGTTTAAAGAAAGTGCACAGATGAAGTTAACTGTTTTCACAATGAAGTTCATGACTTCTGTGAATTGCAAATGGTTTGCACATGGGCCTCATTACGACCCTGTCGGAAGACCATGGTGCTATTAGCACCATGGTCCATGCCGGTAAATTACCGACTCCGCCATGGAGAAAGGGGGAATTACCACCCCATTACAAGGTTGGCGGGGCGGTAATTCCCCCTTCCTCCATGGCCCTTCCCCATTCCCATTTTTGCCCCATAGGGCTCAATGGGAATGGGGAAGGCGCTAAGTACGGTGCCGCAAATTGCTGTACCGTACTTAGCACCAAGGTCCCTTTGCGGGTCCCTACCTTAACGGCTGGTCTACACCAGCCGTTAAGGTCGGGTCCCGCAAAGGGACCTCGTAATTAGGCGCTAATGGGTTAACGGCGCCGCAGACTTTTACGGCGCCATTAACCCATTAGCGCCAGGGTCGTAATGAGGCCCGATGCCTTCTGATGTATATAACGCAATGATAGTTTTTCAAATGAACGGCCTTCTCAACCAAGTGTCTTTTTAAGCAGCAAACGAAACCATTTGGTCACCAGTCATGACTGGGCACCATCAGTGGTTACTCCTACCAGATTATCCCGTGGCAAATTTGAATTATCAATGACTTTTTGAAAAGCATTCAAAATGTCCACACAAGTAGTTCTGCCATGCAACGATACCAGGGAAGCCAGTTGCAGGAATATTCTGAATTTGTTATGACCCCACAAAGGAAAATTAAGAACTGGGCTATCTCACTGGCACCTGTGCTTTCCAGGAGCCACTGAAAATAATTTTATTTCCTTACATTGCATTTTTAGTTGGCTGTAACAATTGTCAGCCACATCTACAATACGCCACTGAATACTCATCCTTGAAAGGGGAAAACTCCTAAAAGCATCTGTTTTTTCCTTAAACACCTTTCTTGCAAATCTCCATCCGGCAGTCTTTTACGAAATCCCCATCTGTAAAACGTTGTGCTGACCTCGCAATAAGCTGCGCAACCGTATAACTAGCTAAAACGGCACTTTCCGCTACCTTCTTTTCTGCTGAAAAACACCATGTTGCTTAATCAGTTATGTTTTTAGCTCCTCGCATTCTTTCTTCTCACTTCCCCCTGCAAATCCTGATATTTAGAATGTTTGGTTTCACAGTGGCAGCAAATATTATATTCCTTGCGGGCTGCAATTCGCTCAAGCCAAATAAGGCATGAGTACATATTGGGTTTGGCCTCAAAGAAAATAAAAAACTTCCCAGTCCACTCAACCTTAAATTGATGGTATTCGTGGTCCATTTTCCTTTTTTTTTAACAGCAATGGACATTGACTGGGTCATCGTTGGGGCATTGACAGTGATGCAACGCAATGCACACTGTTGCCTGTGCACAGAGATGAAGTACCAACGGTAAAGGGCAGATTCAATGGTACTTTGGGCAAGATGGGGGCTTAAGGGGGGACTCAAGTGGGGGCTCAACTGTTATGCTCCCACTACAGCGGTCTGATTTTAGAGTATATAAAAATCATATACCTTTTAGACACAAGCGCAGAAGCGACAAAGGAACAAGATCAGATGAAGAACATAACCCCTCTGGCATATTTTCCATGCACTTATTGATGGATACTTGTTTCAAGAATAGCAGGCTGCATAGCATATCACTATAGTGGTGAATGCAGGTATTGCCTGGCCCTACTACAGCAGCCATTTTTCAATTCTAAGTGGCAGTGCTGCTCCTTACAAAGTTACTACTTACTAAAAAAGTGATTAAGTTGTTGTGTGTATGTCATATTCTGAAGACTTGTCATACTAAAAGCTATAGCTGTTTTGTGCATAACGTTTGCTCCATGCAGGAAGAGCAATTCTGGAGCGTAATATATGGAGCGGAGAGTATTGTCATAACTGCAGCGGCTTTCCATGTATGGAAAGAAACACTACGCAAATGACACTAGTACATTTGGACTAAATCTCTTTTCGGCTGATTGTTATATGTTAGTACTACTTATAATATTTACTATTTTAATTGTGTATCTTCTGATAAGGCACGTGCAATGTGATATCACTTGATTTGGGTTTTATATATGATGATATGCATTTTGCTAAAGGTTTGTTGTCTGACCAAATGCAATAAATAACAAATAAAAAAAAGCCATGTTTGCGAACTTATAACGGCCATAAGATGTGCATAACCAGGAAAGTTAGTGCTCAGTGTAGGCACTCTTGCTGCCTCCCACCTGTTCCCCCACCAACAATCTCCAATGCAAAATGAGAGGTATGGGGGCAGTAGCAGGGACTCAGTGCAACAACCCTAGCCACACCATTCTGTGTTAATGCTGCAAGCTTACCTAGCTAGTGTGAACGTCTGCTGCAGATCTGGAGGCCACTTGGAGTTTGCAGGATGGAATTTATTCTGAGAAGTACATGCACTTCCACCAGGCATGTCTGCTGCCTCAATGAGCAACCATTAGCTGGAAGGAACAAGATTGAAATGTCACATGTCTGATGAAAACAATAGCTGCTCAGTATACACAAATAGAATTGGGACAACACTGGCCAGGATAACTCAACACCCCCAAACACGCTGGTGCCCAGAACATACTCATAGACAGCCCAGATTTTACGCTGCACACACTGAATGACTGCCACTTGCAAAACTAAGCATGTTGACACAAAACAACAATTTTGCCAAAAAGAGGGGCAAGATAAAGAATTACTTTCCCACTTTTACATAGCATGCTACCTTTCCCCTGGTTGAACGGGAGCTGTAGACAGCAGACCCCATGCAGAAATGCGGGGCGGGCGATCAGGTTGTGCAAGCCAGTAAGCCTGTTCTGTGATCATGTGTAAGCTATTAAGCCCCTGCATTAAATAGGGAAACACAAGTCTTGAGAAAATCAGTGTGAAAGGCTGTGTCACTTTAAAAGTGCATTGCTGGTCGATCAGACCAGGGGTGAGACACCCACCTAGAAGAAAGACCACTTGAGCATTACAATACTTGCCAGTGCACTCACCAGGCAATATTTACATCAAGGTTTTTAGGTTTGAAGTTTAAATGCAGAGGGCCATGTTCTCACATATTCTGCACAGAATGTGCTCCTTTCATTCGCGCTCCTAGATGAGATGCTTGGGGGTCACCTTATTCACAGAGGCGACCTGGGTATTTCAGTGGGGTCTGGACAGCAGTGCAAAGATGCACTGTCCAGCTCCCTTGCATACATTAGTGTCGGGAGTGCTCTCCATACACGGATGTATGACAGGTTCCAAGCGACCACGTGCTTACTGCAAATTAAAGGGCTCTTCTTGGTGAAATGACTTGAAAAAAAAATTCTATCCCCGTTTGGGGTATGGGAATACCAGTGTGACAGCCACTGTTAAATA
Organism: Ambystoma mexicanum; assembly: GCF_040938575.1. Taxonomy (NCBI): domain Eukaryota; kingdom Metazoa; phylum Chordata; class Amphibia; order Caudata; family Ambystomatidae; genus Ambystoma; species Ambystoma mexicanum. The sequence goes on from NC_090932.1 coordinate 188,538,989, forward strand.
CAAATCATGACAGGTTCATAAAGGGCATTGCCATGATTTGCTGTTCCAAACAGACGCAGGGGATTTCTGTTCATTTGAAAGCGCATCCCAGTTAAAGACACGCCTACTAGCTATCTCGCTATCACTTCAGTGATATCCACTTTCTGCTCTGTTCCTTGTCTACCTTTCTTGTTAACCACTTCTCTCCTGCTCTGTCTGTCACCTTCTATGGCCCTGTCCCCTTTCCTGCCTCCCACCCTCCACCAAACAGCATGGCCCTGGTCCATCTACCCCGCCCCCACCAAATGGAATATCCCACACCTTCCACCAAATGACATGTTCCCCACCACCAAATCAAACTGCATGGCTATGCCCCGCCAACACCACACCAAACAGCAATGCTCCGATCTCCCACCACACCCCACCCCACCAAATGGTATATCCCATGTCCCACCACAGCAAACCAGCATGCCCTTTGGCCCCCACCAACCGGCACACCCCTTGACCCCCACCCTCCACCAAATGGCATATCCCATGTACCCCCACACCAAACTGCTTGTCCAATGACCCCCCACCCAACAGCATGGCCCATGTCCTCCTGTCCCCCACCAAACAGCATTTTCCATGCCCCCCTCTCCCATGCCACTGCACCAAACAACATGGCCCAGCCCCCCACCACCACACCAAACGGCATGGCCCTGGGCCCCCATCTCCCACACCCGCCAAATGGCATATCTCATGTACCCCCACACCAGAAGAAAATAATGATGGAAGGCCACCTAACTTTCAAGAAACCACTAAAAACCTGGCCATTGAACTTGCTGAGATGAAAAGATCAACTTTTTAACAACCACCCAACCCATACAATCCCTGCCTCTACAAACCATAAGATGGAAACAATGAAGACAAAGGGAAAACTCAGAATGGAAAACAATAACAGCTACAAATACCCAGAGATCACCCAAAACCCACAAACCATTTCTCTCTTCCTCACAACCCACACTTCTCCCCCTCAATACACACCAAGAGGGTTATTTAATCAACCCACCAAAACACGCAAACCACACACCAGCCTCTAACTGGGGGTGGGTGAACATGCCATGGGATGCTGGGTGCGGGTCAAGAGGGCATGCCGTTTGGTCGGGGAAACTAAGTTACAAACTCACTCACCTCAGACAACAAACAACTCAAACACTGGATGCCGACCATCCAGACACAAGGATCACCAGTGCACAAAACAAAGCACATCCAGAAAGCTTACACACACAGACGCCAGTTGCTCCTGTTTTTGAACGCACCAACAGATGAGCACATTTTTCCCTCTCTCCCTCACAAACGAACCCTACCCACTTTTCCTTACAGAGCCATGTGAGCGCATGGAGACCATGAAAATGGCAAAATGCGTAGGATAAATCAACTTAACATAACACAACCCTCCACCAAATGGCATGTCCCATGTCCCCCCCTCCACCACATCAAATGACATGGCCCTGGTCCCCAACCACCTCACCAAACAGCATGGCCCTGGTCCCCCATGGCCCCATACTCCACCAAACAGCATTTCCAATGCCCCCTCACACCAAACAACATGTCCCTTTGGCCCACCCCCACCAAACATGCCCCTTGAACCGCCACCAAATGGAACATCCCTTGACACCACTATCCCCTACCAAACGTCATGTCCCTTGACCCCACACCGCATGACATGTCCACCCACCCCACGGCATGCCCCCTCACGCTCCCACCCCTTCCAAACGGCATGCAATCCCCCATACCCACCCAGCCCATAAACAAAAATTTACATATTGGCTTAGGTCGGTCAGACGGGGGTGTGGCTGACTGGCGAGCAGGCAGGTGGGCTGGCGAGCAGGTCGACAGGGTGGCGAGCGAGCATGCAGGCAGCAAGCGAGAAATCTCCCCAATGGCGGTGGGTGTTGGGAGCACCCCCGGAGCGACTAGCACTGCGGCTGGTGTGGCAATGTTGAAATGCCTTTTGGAAACAAAACGTATTAGCCATACCCGCTGCAGTGCTGGCCCTCTATTGGTCCAGCACACGCACTACGTGGCCCGTAAGACTTAAAGTCACCTAGTGCATGCACTGAATCAATAGAGGGCCAGCATTGTTCCTAGCAATGAAGACTTTACTAAGGGAGGACGGCTTCTTGTTACTTGCCAGCCGCCCTCCATTAGGAAAGTTTTAACCCACAGCAGGCCAGGAAAGCCCATCATAGTAGTCCACACTTGGCCCATGGGCTGAAGTTGTGCACCCATGATCTACATGAAGTTCTATAACATCATCAAAGTATAATTATATGATGCAAGTACAATGCCAACATATTGTAATGTCTAGTACATTTTGCTTGTTACTGGTGTCTGATGGCAAAAGCTGGCTATTTGTTTGAATACCTGAAAATGAGATGAGTTCCTTATTGTATGATGACAATACCTGTAATAGGTTTTATATTAACATATCCTAGAAAAACCTATGAACTGATAGTAGCGTGGATATGCAATTGTAATGCTATGACAATCGTGACAGTACATGGGCATGTGATCTCAATACCTACAGTAGCAAGAAAGAAAAGCTTTTCACTATACACATGTCAAAACTGTTGGCTCTGTCATCAATTGTTGCTACAATAATTGATTTCTACATTTGCATGTGCATTTTTTTTACAGTTAAAACACACATCAACAAAGGAAGTAATCTCCTTAGGTGCAATCCGTTCAGCCTTCAACTCTTCAATTTTTCCAACTCCTGACCACTTTGCTAAAACGTTAAGGGCAGTAGAAAACATAATGTATACACATATTGGTTTTTTACATACTTACTCAAACTGTTTTTGCCTCCCAGTAAAGAGCATCCTTTTTCAAGGTGACTCAGTGTCACCTGAACACATGTTTCGAGTCCTGGGTAGATCAATGCATTCTGGGAGTTGTAGTCTTTTGTTTCAACTGGATTAATATACCACAAAAATACAATTTTCAAAAGAAACCACAGTGGAGTTTAAGAATCTTGGGTTCTGCCTCTTCTCAAGAAACAGACCCTAGACCCCTCCATCCCCGCTAATTACAGGCCCATCACCATGGTACCCTTTCTCCTTAAAATAATAGACAGAGTAGCCTACCTACAAATTCAGAACTACCTTGAGGTTAACCACCTCCTAGTCTCTCGCCAATCGGGATTTAGGCCCCAACATGGCACAGAAACAGCTCTAATTGATCTTAAAACTTAAATATATGAGCTAAATGACAAAGGAAAAACTGCCATGCTACTCCTCCTTGACCTGTCTGCAGCTTTCGACTTGGTGGACCACGCAGTTCTGTGCAACCACCTACTGTCGGCAGCCCATTCTCAAGCAATGCCATAGCATGGGTCCAGTCCTTTCTAGATAATAGAACAATGAGAGTTTTCTCCACACTGACATTGGCTGACCCGATCCAAACCACATGCAGCGTTCTGCAAGGCTCTTGCGTTTCGCCAACCATGCACAACATATTTACCAAGCCCTTATTTGACAAATTGGACAGACTGGGTGTCACCTACACAGATTATGCGGTGACACCCAGATCCTCATTCCTCTTTTGGGCAATTTTGTCGCAGATACGGCCTTGGTAAATGAAAAGTATCTCCTCATTCAGGCATGGATGGCATCCCATGGCCTCTGCCTGAACGACGATCCAACAGAGATCCTGATCCTCGGTCCCTGGCCAACCTAAAAAAACGTAACCCTAACTACTCTTCATTCAACATAGATGCAACATAATTAAAGTAGCTAAAGAGGTGAAAACGCTAGGATTCTACCTCGACTCCTCCTTAACCCTAAGGAAACAGGTAAACTCCATGGCATCATCCATGGCTTACACTTGCAAGCTTATCAGGGCATGTAGACCATTTCTAACAAAAGCTAGCTGCATCATCCTCACCAATACACTAATACTGTCAAAACTGGATTACTGCAATGCCCTATACCTAGGAGCCAATAAATATATCACAGACAAAATTCAAACGCTACAGAACAATGCCCTCAGAACTGCCCTGAACATACCTAACAGAGAAAAAGTATCTAACATGAGAAGAGAACACCATTGGCTAAAGATTAGCGATAGAATCCTACTCAAAACAGTATCTCTAACATTCAAGTGCCTCAACAACGCAGCTCCTCCCTATCTATCTGAGAGAATGGTTAAGAGAACTTTGACCCGCCCGGCCAGAGCAGCCAACTCCCACTGCCTAGAGATACCTAGATTCAAGCTTAAAAAATGTGGTGGAAGCATCTTCCCGGTTAAAGCCGCTCAGTCCTGGAATGCACTACCACTCAACCTTAGAACTGACCAGTCCTAGTCTAGCTTCAGGCGTAATACCCTTACCTGGTTACACTCCAATGATGCATGATGTACACTACCTTAACCTATGTTACCATGTACTTCCCCCACCCACCTGAATGTATCTTTTTGTATTTGACCTTCTGCCTCACTGTATCTTTCTCTGTAACTAAGCTGTAAGTATTAGTAGACCTTTGTTGCGCCCATTTACCTAAGGGTTCGGTGCGCCCTACAAATCAATAAACAAACAAGCCTTCTTTGCCTGTGGATTAATACCCTCAGGGGTGATCTCTCAGGTCTTATACCACTGTGCCTTCTGAAAGGACAGTTTTGCTCGGCTTTCTACAACTGCCTCCGAATATAGTAGATTTCTGTTATATGTTCCTCCAGATTTGAGCTCTTAATCAGAACATCATCCACATAGGCCAGGTTTCCCCTTTCACCCATGTCGGGCATGGCCTTAACTATAAAGATGTTGAACTCATTGCCAGAGTTGATGTATCCAAAGGGGGTTCAGGTCCATGTTTGCTTCTGCCCCCCAAAGGTAAAGGCAAGCTTGCCCTGACCTTCCCTACTCATGGGTATTGTCCAGTAGCCTTTGGTGAGGTAAATGGCAGTGCACACCTTTGACCCTTGGATCTGTGCCATCCCCTGATGCATTTAGGGAAGTGGCCATCTTCACATGTGGACCCGTTAGTTCAACAGCCTCAGGTCTGCACATAGTCTCTATTGGCCATTTGGTTTGAGTATCCCCATTACCGGATGTCTGAAGGTACTGTGGATTGGAGGAATCATCCCACGGGATTCTAAGTTCTTAATAAACTCTGTGAGTGATTCCATGGACGCGAGAGGTAACCAGTATTGTTTCACCAATACGGGAGCCATCTAGGGGTCCGTGGGTATGGTTGCTGTATGAATAGATATGCATCCACAGTCGTATGAGTCCACTGAAAAGGTATCTTGGAATTCCAGGAAGACCTGTTTCAGCTTTTGTTTTTGCTCCTCAGTCTCACAGGCATCAGCAAGGTTGAACCTTTCCTCGACTATCTGCTTGAAACCTGGAAAGCCTTTAGGCTTGGCAATGTCAGCGGTGTCCTCCTGTTGGGTGGAGAGATCTCTTTTGATGGTGTTGACCTGGACAGTAGGTTCCAGGGATTTGAGGAAGTGGTCCTTGACTCAGAAAACTACCTCCTCCCTCCGATGTCAAAGGTCACCTCTTCCACCCCATAGGGGCAGTAACAGTGCACCATGAAATTCCCCACATGCCTAATATAAATCTTTTGTGGAGGAATGCTGTTGCTGATGTCGAAACAGACATTTGGGATTTGTCCCATGATTCCATTACCTAAATCAATAGTATAATGCTGGGCATCAACCGCAATTCCAATAAAGGTGTCTGCGCCCAAAGTGATTCTTCGAGGGTCGCTGTTAAACACCAATACTCAAATGGTGTTGTGTTCTAGGTCTACTAGTGCTGTCAGATTTAAATACAAACCTTGTGGTTGGAGATGGGAATTTATTAAGCTTTCCTGATGTTTGAGGTTCTGTCCTTGCATAATTCTGAGGGGAATAGTAAATTGTCACATCTGTCCTAGGAGGGTAACCTCTTCTCGCACTTGAACTTCAACCTCTTGAACTTCTTGTTACCGCTGCGCCCAGCTACCCCAGGGTTTGGAGCACATTATCAAATAATAAACTAAACCAAACTAAACTAAACTAAACCGCATAAGGCAGCAATTGAGCTGACCGGAATGCTTTTTTGGTGTTGTCAAAGCCCATTGGGTTATCCCCCAGTCGAGACCAGGCTTTATTATTAATTAGGTACAAATTGATTGTGAATTGGTTGAGATGTCACTTCCCAGATAAAAGTCATAAGGGGCATTTCTCACTACCCGACAATTATGTGCTATGCTTTTGTTGCCAATGGACATTTTTAGCATACACCTGCTAGGCAGGAGATGTTTGGAATTGGGAGTTTCCAGACCTACTTCCCATTTGTCAATCAATTTAAATGTGGGAATGGTCTGATGTTTTGGGAGTTTTCTGAATAATCCTTCGCTGATGAAGCTCCTTCCATTATTCAGGCATATTCTGGCGAGCACCGGCTCCTCCCACTCATTCAACTGAAAAAACAACTGTTCGCCCTTTTTCTGAATGTCCGTCAGACTTTGAGCAGGTTCTTCCTTGTCAAGTTTCACAGGACTCAAGGTTTCTTGAGATTTTGGAATGGTGTAAAATTTCAATGTATCCCCTCCCAGTGTGGATTGCCATTTAAAACTGTGAGGAAGGTTGATTTTCAAGAATGGAGAAGGGATCCCATCACCAGTTTGTTCTCCTACAGAGATGACAGTGATGTCTGGAACTTGGTTATTCTCGAAATGGAATTCTATTTTCTCAGAAATTCAATCAATTAAATGACAGGTACCATTCATGCTTACATAATTGGTATTCATGTTTAATTTTATAGGCCAGTCAGTCTAGGTACAGAGGACCTTGTTTACACAGCCGATCAGAGGTGATAACCCCCTCAGGAGATAGTTCCCCAGTAAATAAGGAGTGCCCTCTGGAGCCATGACTATCACCGGATGTTTTAATCAATGTTGCCCAATTTTGATTTTAAAATTGGCCCATGAAATGTCATTCCCGTCGAAATTGTGGAGTTGTTCGGGAAGTGGTGTGAGGGGAATTTGGTGGCCTTCCCCCCGCCTTGAGTTTAGATGATCAAAGGCCTTTTTTGATAGGAGGGTGGCTTGGGGTCCAGTAGCCACCAGAGCTGATCATTCACACTGATCCTGCACCCTTACTGGTGCATAACATCTGCCTTCTTTCTCCTCCACAGTGAAAGGAGAGTGTGAGTTATTTGCCAGCCCGGTGGTCATTTTCTTAATATTGAACTCCGACACTGTGTGATCTTGGGCAATTTTCTGTGTCGTAGATGGGGAATCTGTAAAGAACATTTTACAACTAACAATTGATGGATTTGGGGAATCCCCTTCCTCCTCTGATTTTTTGCTGTCACCCTGTTCCCGGGGGCAGTTCTCAGAACCTGTTTGGGGGAAGGACACCTAAGTTTCTATCTTTTCTGGTTCACATTTTTGGGGTAAAATTGTTTCTTGATCTGGGTCGGTCTCCATACGTACCCTGTCCCACTTATGGTCTTTTGGAACCCATTTATCTTTTGGGAGGGATCCCCCATTTCTGAAGGAGAAGGTGTGTTTACCTGAGTTCTCCTGCGACTCTTCTCTTTCAAAGGGGATTATCTAGAGTTCCTCCACAAAGTGCATTCTTCTTTGGCCTCTCCTACTTACCTTTTGCTCTTTGGGTTCCAACATTTCGGTGGTCGAAGAGTCACTTTCAAGCTGAGAGTTTCTAGGGATTCTGTCTGGTTGAGAAACCTCCCCTCCACCCTGACCCCCTCCCCAGGAACCTTTCATTTGTCTGATGTTTCCTCATGTCACTTTCCTCCCCCGGGGTCAGCCCTGGGCTTTGGGGCATTCCTGGATGCAGGTTAGGTTGCAGGATGGACTGAGCTGCGAGACCTTTTCTGGGTTGTAGGGAGGTCTCAAGTCATACCTCCAAAAAGGATAACTGTCCCTTCTCCCGGAGTATCTTGGGTACTGGAAATTCCCCCCATAACTTTCCATCCTCAATCTCTCTTCTCCCGGGTTTAGGGATCTATTCTCCTGGAACCGGGGAGAGAGAGGAGAATTGTTTTGGAAGTTCTGGTTCAGGGGATATCTGGAGGAAACGTTCAGATTAGGAGGTGGAGTGATACTTCTCTCCTGAGGGAACTTTAGAGGGAAGTTTCCCAGGGCAGTACTAACCTGATTGTTCCCCCCCTTGGGCTGGGCGAGCATATACATACCCCAGGATTGGTTCGGTACCCTTGTACCTAGGGCTTACATAGGTGGCAGGGTCAGAGGGGGCATTCGTCTGAGGTCCTACCAGACTACCCTTCGATTTGGCTGGGTCCGAGGATCTCCTCTGCCTGTCATTTTGCTCGTTGGCAGAAGAAGTATTTTTAGGCCCCTCCATCTCCAGATCTAATGGAGGGCTAGTTTTGACCTCTGACACCTTCGCAGCAGTAGGGGTGTTAGATGATTTGGGGGTGTTTTTACTCTCAGTGGGCTTCTGGACATCATAGATCCTGGTGGCCTGTTCATTCACACAATCGAGGGTCCTGTGCTTGTGATGATCACGCACCAACTGAGTCATTATGTATTTGTGGAGCGCATGGAAATATGTAGTTATGAACTCATACTATTTGTGTTCTGAGCAAATGCCATCTTTAACTCTTGCACAAACTCCCTAGGCGCCTGATCCTCCCCATATTGCAAATAATATGGAGCCTTACAGGCCTCTTGTGGGTTCCTATGTGTGGAAAATATTTTTCAAAATGGCCACCTTATAGGTGGACCATTTTTAATGATTCCGGTCTTCCAGTCCCAAAAAGAAACTGGAGTACGCAGGAGAGAACATCCATTTCACATACTCCATACAATTTACGTCCTGTTTAATTCAAAAAGAGGGTATAATTTGTTCATACAATTCTAGATGTTCCCACACCGAATACTTAGCGTTTTTATGATATGGGGTCATGAAGCTCTTTATGGCCTTGATCTGTCTAATTGGGTCTTTGACAAACCCCTTTTTTTGTTTCCCTGTCTTCCTTTTTCTCTGCACCTGCACCCATTCACCATCTGACTCAGAGCTGCTATTGGTACTCCATTCCCTATCTTCCAAACGCTCCATATATCTATGAGGCTGGGAATACCTCCCAGAACCACGGGGTCTGGACTCCTCTTGCCTGTGCTGCAGTGAATTCTCAGGGCATTTCCCCGGCAGTCACCTTTTGGCACAGGATAATACTCAGTCTCTTCCTCAGACTGACTCAACGGTGTGGACTCCCCCCTTCCAGATAGTCTGGGGAAATGTTACCACTTCCCCTTAATGTAAGGAGCTTTTTAATATGCCTCTTCTGGTCTTAAACTTTGAATGTTCTTCTGCAGTGAAGCGAGCTAGGTGTTCTCTCTGCAATCTCATTTTTTTAAGTCCAGTTCCCTAATGTTCTCATCAAGGTAGTTTTCCTGGTCTGAAATTCTCACTGGATTATTCTTAACTTCCCAGAACACACTGGTCCGGCCATCTTCCCTTCTGTTTTATAGAGGTGAGTACTCGTCAATCTCAGATAAGGACTGGCCTTCAGGATCAGTTTTGCTAGGCCTTGTTAAGTCTAGGTGCCTCAAGTTTCCTTGGGTTTTGTAGGTAGAAAGCATGAGGTCAGTCACAGTCAGTCCATAGGAAGTTGTGCTTAACTGGCATGAAGTTCCTGATAGGGAGGGCATCACCCCTGGATCACAGGGCCCTTTCCCATACCCTGATTGTTCAAGGTGCCTCAGGGCCTGTTTGTAATTTTCAATTTCATTTGTCAAACCTTCACAGCTACTTCTCTCTGGCCTTATTTCCTGATGGTGTTCAGAGAGCTGACTTTTTAATTCTGAGTCCAGGGCCTGATTGATTTTGAGCACTTTACTCTGGGCCATTAATCGATCTTTCAATTCTCTGATTTGATTCTTACTTGACTCATTTTCATTTTGTGCGGCGTGCATGTGTGCGCATATTCAAAGCGGTTTGCTTTCAAAAGACCAAACTCTTTCTCTTGCGCACTTCTACACTGCGCTCCCTGTAACAGGTCAGCTTCTACTTGCCTCACATGTTCAATGAGTTATACATTTTCTTGCCTATTTCCCGTCAGTTCCTGAGAACCTGACTGACTTTTTTCTGTATCCATTTTCAACTGATGCACTTCCTGTGAAAGGACACTATTCTTCTGGTTAAAGAGTCTTTTTCCTTCACCAGTTGAATGTTCTGTTGTTTAAAGTAAGTACCTTCTGATATATCTGATTGAAGTCACTTTGGGAATCAACCCCTTTTTTAATTAACTGTTTTCATTTTTCAACTCCTTTTTGTCATTGAAAGGCCATGATGCCATCTAACATCCCTCTTTTATAAATATTATGATCATTTACCTTATGTTGCAGTGTACTAACATTTTCCACACACTCTTTATGTGCATCTTGGAGTGCAGAACACTGTGTTTCAAGCTCTGCACTCTCTTGCTGCTGGGTTTTTAACTCATCTTTGAGTTGTTCCATGAGGCTTTCTTGTTTTACCTTGAAACTGGTCTTCTAACTGTTTAAGTTCTTTTTGCGCCTCATTTAGAATCTCACTCTGACTCCACACACAAGCCTCACTCTTCTGCACTTGTTCTTAAATTAACTCTGAATTTCTAGATCCGGACATATAAGCAATCTCGCAGCCTATGGTATGTATAGCTCACACGATTAGCATCGACACAGGCCGCAGGCACGGCTAAACATCCATGCACGATAGAATACGTCTATGGCTAAGCCCATCCAGCCTAGTTTCACACATAGCCGCCCAGACTGAAACACCTGACGCACCCCAACACCTCTGCCACTAGCATACAGCGACCACCTCCTGAAAGGAACCCAGTATAGCTGGCCTCACATAGACTCTCTTGACAACAGGAATCTAGCTCTAACCCTCACAGAGCACCCACCCACGTGTCTGACCTCTACGGGGCTCCTTAGTTGAGCCTTGCCAGCCACCCAAGTCTTATAATGGCAAACATGCACACACGAATCTAAGCTAATCCCCTAGTATCTCTAACCACATAGACTACGGTCACCAAGGGCGTTGCAACCAAGGATAAAAGCACATTCAGGCCACATAAGTGGGGAAAGAGCGCTATATAAATAACAAAATACAATACAACTGCAGGTAGAAGTATAAATAAGCTATCAGCTGAGCCAATTGACTCAGTTCTTCTCGACCATTTCGGGTTATACAAAATGCCTCAAATGTGTTGTGCCATATCCCACCTTCACACCAAATATCAATTCATTATGATGTAACATCTTGCATCATTTTAGCTTGCCAGCTCCCTTCATCCGCCTCTGTCCACTCAACACAAATGAACCGCTTAGTAGGGGAATGTCTCCTGGTATCATCTAATTCAATTGCATTCATTTTTAAAAATGGCCTTTTTGCAATGTATTTTCTTTAGAACTTCCTTTGTGGAGGGGCAAAAATCACCCTATTGCTGCTCAATTTCCACTCACAGTGGCAAATCAAAATCAATTCTCACCCAATCTTAATTGTTCACCTATACACCTCCCTGCAGCACTTAAACAAAGCAAAGATGACTTTCCCTCCATCTTAATGCAATTACATCAAAATGAATAGTCTGTCACAATGCACTTGTCATGAGTCAAAATAGCCAGCCAAATGCCACCCACAAGCCCCCAATTTGTAACGGTTTTATTGAGAGGCCATCCTCAACACAGGAGCTCCTTCCCTCCCCAAGCCAGGTGCCACACAATAAGCGGTTTAAAGTCTGTTCTTTATTCATCTCATACCCATTGGATCCCTCCCCCTGAGCTACCAAGGAGCCAAGAACCAGGCCGGTGTACAGGAATATATTTGTATTTATTTGAATAATTGAAAATGCAGATCACACTATAACGACACACACCACCTTCTTTGTGGCTCCCAATGAAACTTCTTGTTACAGAAATAAATCACACATTGGTTGGGAAACAGAAATAACAATACTTTACTTTCTACAGAGCTCACTTCAAGAAATAATCAACACTGGTCAATGAACAAAATCCATTTGACATATGTAATGCTGTGCAATTTTGATTTTCATACACGCTTAAAAGGCTAGCAGTTTGATTTACAGATGTGTACAAATGTATATGGCAATTATTTCACCAACACATTTGCTTTAAAATAAACACAGGGTGATTTAGCAATTTGTTGTTCAGACTCCCCCTTACTTTGGTGTGTGTATTGGGGAAGCCAAACAGAAAAATGTAAATGATTTGGGAATTTGGGATTTCAGACCCCCTCCACTAAAAGCCCTGTGTTAGGGAAGCTGGACAGAAAGGTTGGGATGATTTTTAGGAATTTGGATTTCAGTCCCCTCTCCCCCACCCCCACTTAAAGGCCTGTGTGTGGGAAGCTGGACCAATAGGATTACCCAATTAATTTAGTGGCCATCGCACCCTGGGAGTGAGATTTGTTAATTTAGAATTTTAACAAAAATCACCCTGTGGTGTTCTGCCAAATGGGGAATTAATAAAATTAATCTTTTTAGTTAAAGAGGCTTAGGATCTACACAGTTTTCCCCCCACCCACTATAAAGGGAAAGTATTTAAGGCAAGCAGACTCAGCCACCTTTAGGTTTCAAATGGCACAATTCTACTCTCAAGGATGGCCCCAAGCTCTTCACCATAGGGCCCAGTCAGGTTTATGCCTCCCCAGCAATAGACAGCTCCACCCAGATGCAATTCCAGAAATCTCCTTTGGTGTTTCTTTGCGGCTGTCAGATTGTAATTTTTAGCAGCTCTCTGTCTCTCTCATAGTGCATCCACTTTATAAACCAGTGGTGACACCATCAAGATTTCAACATTGGGTGGTGCCCTGCAAGAATTCTCGCAACCAGGATTGGACAGTTGCCCTTCCCTCTACCCCCAAGTCCAGTCCCTCTCTAAGGATTGGTTTACAAGTCTAGAGCAGAAATATGACCCATTTGAAATCCCCTTTTGTTTTCATGTCAAGTTTTGGAAAAAATCTAGTTATGTGGCAAAACTTTGTAATTTAATATTAACCGCCATAATAAAGCATAGGCGTCTTTTCTGATGACGAGGGTGAAGGGGAACCTTCGGATTCCCACGTGCAAGCTCCCGACCCCACCAGACAGGCCGGCGGTGCTGTTACGGGAGCGACACCCGGCAGCATCAGCACAGACAAGTCATCCCACAAAAAACACACAACCCAAGGCCATAGGTCGACGACAACACTGTCTGCACAGTGTTGAGGGGAAGGTCCACCAGTTCCCTGTCCTCTGGGCATTCGCGTTCACCTCACGACAGGCCCCCAAATTCGAGAGATAAATCCAATTCGGACGCCGTGTCCAATACTGCTGCCGAAGACTGAACATCGAGAGCGAAAAACAACAATCTACAGTAAAGTCAAAATCGGCAAAATCCCTGCAGATTTCGAGATTGACTCATCTTGTAAAGAAACATGACAGAGAAACACTGTTAAAAGGGCGGACTTCGAAGAGCCACAAATCCCATAGGTAGAAATAGAGTGCATTCCACAAGGAGAAATAGAGTGTTACCCGGGGGAGGGAACTATGTCTGAAACCATGAAACACAAGAGACAGCCTACACCTGAACTACTTCCCAATCCTGTAACTATCCCAAGTTCATCACAGTGGTCTGCTGAGGATATAGACAGAGTGATGTCCTTTATGGACGATTTATTTGAGAAAAACCCTCAAGCTATAGGACATTTTCAGAACACGCTGCCAGCTAGTGGGGTGACCCTATCACAACCCCCAGCAAAAAGAGCCTGGTGAGACACCCTTCAAGACACACCTCAGCAGGATCCAGACCAATTTGACCTCTATGACCCCAATACAGATTCCAAGGATCAGAAGAACATAGGGGAGGTAGATCATTATCATGATGATGACGAAGTAGACGTTTACATCTTACCCTCTCCAGATCATGTAGACGCACCGGCTGACTCACTGGTAGATAACCAACTACAATTCAATGGGCCTCATTATGAGAACAGCGGTAGCCATGGAGCTATTAGCTCCATGGCTGTCACTGTTCCGGGCTCCATTACCGGGTTCCTGCAATGGGGACTTACCGGGTTACTCCGAGATAGGAGGACCCGGTAAGTCCTCCTTGCAGGAACCCATCCCCATTCCCATTTGAGCCCTCGTATGGCTCATTGGGAATGGGGAGGGAGGTAATAACGGGCAGATTACATCTGTCCCGTTATTGCCTCCCTCTTCCCCTCGCGGGACCCAGAAAGCACGCCTGGTTTTACCAGGTGTGCGATCCAGGTCCTGCGATGGGAAGCTTGTAATCGGCACTCCCAGAATGAAGAGGGCCGGTGCTGTACCGGCCCCCTTCATTCCGGGTGCGCCAGGGTCATAATGAGGCCCAATGACATGTTCCTAAAGGCAGCAGATCATCTCCACATTTAGACACAGGAAACAGAGATCGACAAGGATTTTGTCGAAGCACATATTGGGTGACAAAAAAGCAGTTACCGAATGTATCACCCTATTGAAATCAGTACAAAGGAGGATACAACCCTCTCTAGAAACCCCTAACCTAACATGGGCAGTAAACCCCCACATTGAGAAAATGTTCCGCCCAGTGCCTTCAGGCCCACTCTACATCAGGGGTCAATTAAAGCCGGACTCACTGGTAGTTAACACGACAAGGAAGTCATCAAAGGCCCCTCCTAATAAAGAGAGCAAAATATTATACACTTTCGGATGGAAAGTGCCCACCTCTGCAGCATTTCAAACATGAATTGCCAACAACACGACTCTGCTGGCCAATTACAACGCCACAAGTTGGAGGAAACAGCTACTTTAATGTCCTCAGCCCCAGAGCCATTAAAGTCCCAACTGTCCCTCGCAGTAGCACAAGGGAAGGCTGTGTCTAACTGCATTAAAAACAAATTATTTGACGCAGCTGATAATGCTGAAAGAATAATCGCAGAGGGCACAATTATAAAGCGCCATGCATGACTACATCAGTGAGGCTTTAAATTAGAGACACCGGCTACCCTCCTCAATATGCCGATCGAGCCACATGTTCTTTTCGGCAAGGCAGTAGAGAATGCATTAAAGAATGCAAAGGAAGAGTATGACATCTAATGTCTCTGGGCCAACTCACCAACAAACCCTCGGGCCAATGGGGTGGAAATCATTTTCGTCGCTTCAGAGGCCAAAGTTCTCATAGGGGATCCAGATACAACCAGAGTCAGGGTTCATCCTGGGGTTCCAATCAAGGACAATCCTCACAAGGCGTCCAGAGGGGCCAACGAAGATCTCACGGCCAGGGCAGATCCTCCTCTTCCAGGGGTAGGTCCACAACCCCTAACGCAATTACCACCCACTTCAGGTCCCCTCCCATTTCACTCCAGTAGGACGTATTACGCACTTCACCCACACATGGGAGGGAATTACCTCAGACAAGTGGGTGCTTTCTACCGTGGTGGGCGGTTATTGCATAGAGCTAATACAGCGGTCCTCCTACCATCCCCCACGACAAAGGACCACCACAAAGGAGCAACAGAGCATACTTCTAGAAGAGGTCGCAGCGCTGCTGTTAAAGGACGCCATTGAAAATCATTCCGGCGAACCAGGTAAACAAGGGTATCTATTCAACGTACTTCCTTGTCCCCAAAAATTCTAACTATGCGCCTGATATTAGATCTGCGCCCTGCAAACCCCTGTGTCAAGCCGCACAAATTCTGCATGACTACGCTGCAGGAAGTAATCTCACTGCTAAAGCAAGGGGACTATATGGCAACCTTGGATATGAAAGATGCCTATTTTCATATTTCAATGTTCCCAGTGCACAGAAAATTCTTGCGTTTCAAGATAGCAAACCAGCACTGCCAATTCAAGGTGCTACCCTTCGGGATAGCATCTGTGCCAAGGGTATTCACCAAGGTACTGGCAGTGGTGGCAGCACAACTGCGCAGGGAGACAGTCCCAGTGCACCCCTACCTGGACGACTGGCTGAGCACGGGGGAGACACCCCAAATTTGCAAGCAATATACACAAAGAACGATCAACCTTCTTTTCCAATTGGGCTTCTCGATAAACAAGACAAAATCAAGCCTTGTACAAAACAAGACCAAACAGTTCTTAGGAGATGTCATAAAAACAGAGGAAGGGCTAGTCTTTCCATCAAAGGAAATAGTCCAAAACATACTGCTGCAAATACCTCAGTATCTGGTTGGTCTCCAGATAATCGTACACAAAGCTATGCGTTTACTCGGCATGATGGCATCTTGCATTTACCTGGTCCCACACGCACGATCGCGCATGCGCCCGATGCAGGAGTAGTTGGCGAAACAGTGGTCTCAGGCAAGCAGTCAGTGGGATGATCTAGTGGTCATTTCGCCAATACCAGTACAAGCTCCACACTGGTGGACAAAAGAGAATATGTTGAAAGAAACACCTTCCACGACCCGGAGGTGCAAGCAGTGGTTACAACAGACACATCATTCTCTGGGTGGGGGGCCCATCACCTTCACCTCACAGCACGTTATGTGAACTCACATCACAGTACAGAACCATATCAACCTGCTGGAACTTCAAGCAATATTCGAGGCGCTCCAAGCCTTCGAAGCACACCTGACAAATCAGTTGGTACAAATTCTCCCAGACAGCACCAATGCAATGTTCTATATCAACAAGCAGGGGGGCACACATTCTCCAAATCTGTCCAAACTAGCTCAGAAAATATGGAAATGGACACTCAAATGGGGGATGTTCCTGACTTCCCAACATGTTCCAGGGGAACTCAACACCCGACTCGACAAATGTCGTAGATCACATTTTTTCATGGTGGGGTTACCCAACTCTAGACGTGTTTGCTACAAGAGGGAAACAAGCAATGCCCAGACTTCGCGTTGACGTTTCCTCAACCATACTCCAAGGGGAACGCCCTATGGATGAGTTGGTCATGGAAATTTGCCTACGCTTTTCCTCCAACTCCACTATTGAACAGGGTGGTGAACAAGATTCACAGAGAACAGATGACACTTATCCTAGTTGATCCATATGGTATCCACACCTGCATAAACTGGCGATGTGCGATCCGATCAAGCTTCCGTGCTAGACCAATTTGCTATCCCAGCACGGGGGAACAACATTACACCCTTCACATCACTCGCTGAACTTGGCAGCGTGGCTCCTGAGGTCATAGAGTTTGGACATCTTAATTTACCACACAGGTATATGGATATCCTCAAGGAGGCACGTAAACCAAACACCAGACACTGTTATTTAGACAAGTGGAGGAGATTTGTAATTTGGTGCCAGTCAAAACAAATAAACCCCATAGAATGTACTCCATCTCACATTCCTCATTACATGCTCCACTTGCTAGACTCAGGATTAGACTTTAACTCTATAAAGGTTCACCTGGTGGCTTTATCAGCATACACCACCTCTCACAATAAAGTATCATGGTGGATCATTCCCGTCATTAAGGCATTTATGGAGGGAGTAAAGAGACTACACCCTCCTATTTCAAAACCACCACTAGGCTGGGACCTCAATGCTGTACTTGCAAAGCTCATTGGACCCCCCTTTGAGCCTATTCATAAGTCAAACCTTAAACACCTCATGTACAAGACGACTTTCTTAGTGACTATAACCTCGATAAGAAGAGTCAGTGAACTTCAAGCATTGTCAGTGCAAGACCCTTTCTTTGTCATCCACAAGGACAAATTGGTATTGAGAACACACCCTAGGCTTTCACCTAAGTTTATTTAAACATTTCATGTAAACCAATCCATTGAGCTACCGGCCTTCTTTCAGAACCCAACAAGCTGAGCTGAGAAGAAAATCCATACACTAGATGCAAGGAGGGCGGTCCTTTACTATGTAAACAAGACCAGACCGTTCAGGAGAGCAGACCAACTGTTTGGGCCTCATTACAAGTCCGGCGGTAACCGTGCCTGAAATTCCGGCAGGTTACCGCCGGACTCGTATTACCTTTCCGCCTCCGTGTTTCCCGGAATTACCGGGGTATTACGACCCCGGTGACCCGGGAATTCCAGAGGCGGAATTCGGTAAATCCCCATTCCCATTGAGTCCTATAGGACTATAGGACTCAATGGGAATGGGGAAGTGGAAGGGGAAGTGGAAACACCGCCACCATCTCTTGATGGTGCCAGTGTTTCCACGTCCACCTGCAGGCGGGTGGTGTTAAACCCGCCAGCTCAGACCTGGCGGGAATGACACCTCCCATCTGCAGAACTCGAGATCACCCGGTATGGAAACATTGGTGGCGGCGGGTTTACCGCCACCGTTATTTCCATACCCGGTGACTCATAATGAGGCCCTTTGTCTCTGTAGCACCAGGCAGACAAGGAGACCACATTTCCAAAAATGCCAATCCCCAGATGGATAGAGCATACAGCTCTGCTACTCTTTATCAAGCAAGACACTGGGCCCCATTACACGGTAGGCGGTAACCATGGCGCTATTAGCGCCATGGTTGCCGCCGGTACCGTACCGAGTCCGCCTTGGTGGATGGCGGAATTACCGCCCTACTCCAAGGTGAGCGGGGGCGGTAATTCCCCATTCACCAAGGCCCTTCCCCATTCCCATTTTTGCCTCATAGGGCATAATGGGAATGGGGAAGGTGCTAATTACGGTACCGCAAATTGCAGTACCGTAATTAGCTCCGAGGTCCCTTTGCGGGTCCCGTCCTTAACACCTGGAAAAACCAGGCGTTAAGGGAGTACCCGCAAAGGGACCTCATAGTAAGCCGGTAAGGGTTTACCGGTACCGGTGCCCTTACCGGTACCGGTAAACCCTTACCGCCTACCGTGTAATGAGGCCCACTGCCTTTCAAACCAAGTGCTCACTCCACAATGGGTACTGGAGCTACTCTGGCCATTATTGCAAACGTCCTGCTGGACGCCATTTGCAATGCAGCTACATGGAGCTCAGTACACACTTTCACTCAGCACTACTGCATTGACGCACACTCTAAAGCAGATACTCAGGTGGGACAGGCAGTTCTCAAACATCTATTTGCTGCTGGACCTTCTCACAACCCACCTCCTCCTCCTAACACTGCTCACTAATATATGCATAGAATGTGATCTAAGCAGATTCCACAAGCCTCAGAAGGGATACATTACTCACTGTAATCATATTTCTGATGCTTGTGTCAACTTAGATTCGCATGCACCCACCCTTCCTTCCCTTGGAGTAGAAGGTGCATAGATGTTTTTCTGAGCTTTATCTGGGCTTTATCTGATACTTATCTGCTTTAATACATCTGCACTCACGCTACACTTCATGCAACCTCATGTCAGACACAAAACAATCTGAGGGACCTCGATGCGTGAAGGACCATGGGTACAGTGGACATTGCACTAGGGATAGTATTACTAGTCCCTTTTTGAGTTTCGAAAAACAACAACTGTAATACTCTGCAGCTTCCACTAAATGTCTGCCTATGCATAGCATGTCAATCTAAGCAGATACAAGCATCAGAAATACAACTACGGTGAGTAATGTATCCCATATATATATATATATATATATATATATATATATTCCGCTTCAGCTAATCTTGGGGAATTTAATAAGACAGCTGAGTCTGCATCATGTTGTACGGCTGTGTGGCAGTTTTCTGCAATTTATTCAAAACGCATAATAGTTAGGAACATGCATTTTACTCTCCAAATGCATAATTTTACCCTCCATCAGTTTGTCAACTCTTACATTCAGGACATGTTACATACAGCCAGGAACACATTTTAGCTTCCCATTACATTTCCCCAAGTCACAGGTGAACACATTTTATTTCAGAAAATCGCATTGAAATTATCTAAAACATGAAACATACATGTATGCAGTGCGGCTTGTGGTTGCTGAGAAAATACAACAATTGTGATAGTAAATTTAAACTAATGGGGAATCTTCACATTTCTGCAAATCTTCTCTCCTTTCTTCCAACCATTTGCCATTCTGTTTTTTGAATTTGTTCGGCTGCCGGTCGTAAATACTTGGGAGGTCTTGGCAACACAGATATCCCCCACTTCAGATAATGAGCTAGGCTGGCTCTATGATGTCACGAGGTCCTGCTGCCATCTGTCATCCTGTCCTGTTATCTGTAGTGGACCACCATTTCGATCTGAAACACTCCTATGTTCTTGTATTTATTTTACAGAGTTCAACTTGCCTTGATTGCAGTCCCTCCCACATTCCAGTCATGCATCGGCTAGGCTTTGCCACTCACAGAAAGGATCCCTCAGAGACAACCGTTCTGGGAACAGTCTGCTTTTAAACACCCTTTGCATTGCAGGCAATACTTGATTGTCGTTGTATATAGCTGCGGGGAATGTAAAAGCCATGCTTGCACTGGGGAGTCCTTTTGGGAAGTCTGCCCAGCAACAAGCAAAAGGGTCTGCCTCAGGTCTAAATGAAATCTTCATGTGACCCATGGAACAAGGTGGCCTTTTCTTTTCAATTGACAGTATTTTGCATGTGAAGCATAATATACATTACACCTTGTCAAAACAAGTATTTTCCCTGACATCTTTATGTTAGCAGGGGAACATTTTTCTCATGTCTTGCTTTCAAACTGCAAATGCACAAGTAAAGCCATTTTCTTGTCAGTGTTTGAAAATCCTACTTTTCATGTGATAGGGGCCGTTGAATTTCTTCTGCCACTGTGAATTTAGAGGCTGCTTTTCCTTTTGTAATGACAGATAGGCCTTTTCACATAGCACTTCCATGCCTCATGCTGTATTGTTTGTATTGGGCAGGTCCCCTACTCCTCCATCAGCCCACGCGCAGCAGTTTGGCCACGCCCCCTTTCAGACTCCAGAGGATAATTGAGAAATAGTCACATACTCACAACACATTCTGAATGAATGGAAGGTGTCCTCTCGCCCCAATGTCCTTTCTCGATTTCTATTTCACGGTGCCCTATACACTCCCTCCCTATTGCTCCTCTACCTTTCTGTCATTGTTCTTCTCACCCTTCTCCACCCTATGCCTCTACCTCCCCACAACACCCTCTCCTTCTCACTGTCAGGTATGTTCGATCTCATATCTATCTTCCACCACCCTTGCTAGCTCCACTCCTTATTTGTCTTCACATCCATCTCATTTCCATCTTCCCCTCCTCGTCTCGATTTGGATCCTTTCTCCCCTGTATCGTCTTAGCCTTTTCTTTTCCTCAGTCTCCTGTTCATGTCCTGTGTGCTTTCCCAAAATATATCTTCTCCTGCCCACTCTGTGTTTTTGCTCACTATGTGCCACCTTTCATAAAGTATTGCCGGAGTAAATACTCAGGTTTCATACAATATTACCTTCTTTCTTTTAGTGGTCATTTCAGTTTTATGCCTACTTAAACGTCTACATTGCTTTCTGCACTGGGCCAGTGATGCAGTGATGCAGAGTGGTTCTTCTCCTGATTAACTTACAAAGACGTTCTCATTATCCCTGAATGTAGCAAAATCAGTGGCTTGCTCGCAGGACAGCGCAGGAGAACGTGTATCTCAGTCTCCAATTCTCATGGGTCACTCTTATGGCAGATGCCATCCTGCCTGCACTTCTGGTTTGATCTGTGTCCACCAGTCTCTCATTCCAGTCTGTAGTTTGTATTTGGTGATTGGCTGACTGTGCTTTCTTTTTTCACTGCAGTTAAATATTCTGCATATTCAAAGATCTGCCCAAGTGATCTGTAATATCCCAACGTGCTGTCCTCCCAGCTACTCCCTCCTGCTCTCTGCCTTCTCTCCCCCTTACAATATTCTCTTCTGACCCATGGTCTCCACTCCTGTCTTTCTCCAAGCCCCATCCCTTGTATTTTCCCATCTTCCCTTTTCTTCACTCTTTATTCTCCCCTACTTTGATTTCCTCTCTCACTATGTCCCTCCTACTTATTAGTCTGCCCCGATTCTGTGCAGTCTTCCACGCTCCATGTCCTCCCTTCCAATTTTGTATGTCTTCCCTCTTCTCTGTCCACTCTTTTTGATCACCCAGTGGTCTCTCCTGCTTGTCTCTGCGGCTCTGTCTGAGTTTCCTCTGACTCTTCTCTTCGTGCAGCTGTGAATGTCCTTCTGCCTCTGCTTACCGTGCCTGTCATTGGGAGAGGAGCACAGAGGCAGCCGCATTCCCACTCACAACTCATGCCGGCTGCGCTGCACCAGTGATAGTGGGAAGATAGGGAAAGTCTCAACTTATCTGTGGTCTTCCAGGGTACCAGACCCCTGGGCAAGATGGCTGGGCCGGAAGCGGACGTCCCACCAGGAAGATAGACGAATAAGTAACCTTGCAGCTGTGTCATTCTGAGATTTAAACTACAAGTAATACTGTGTACCCGACCGGGTACCAGAATTTCATTGCATACCTTTAAATTAAACAATAGTCGTATTCAATTCATATCATACGTCGCATTTTCTTGCACTTGCACGATGCTTCTCACAGTCATAATCACATCATTTCAAGCTGCTTAGACGCAATTGTGCATGGCACTCTCAAAGTCTTCCCTCCATAACCACCTGCTAGCTGTGACCAGGTCAAATGCCTGACTCCATCACAAGGAATGGAGGAGACTTTGGCAGCCCATGAAAGCCAGCCTACCAGGGGCTTGTCACCAGAGCTGTGAGCTACCTGATGGCAGTTCATGGTTGGAGTTTCTGCATCTCCCTCCTAGTACATGCCGTCTCCTCAGTGCAGCAGACCTAGTAGCTTAGTCAGAAGACCTAGATCCTGAACATCTAGGCACTATGGAAATGCAGAGTCTCCCTCCTGAAAACCATATTCCTCTTCTATGTGTGCAGCTAGACAGAAACACAGGGATCCTGATAACAAAGTATGTGAAAGAGAAGCAAGTACCGCAGTATTCCTCAGTCCAGCAGGGATCCGTGCAAAGAAATTATGTACTGGACAGAGTAGAGAGGAACGAGAACTCTCAGACAAACCCCTAGAATCCCACGCACAAAAAGAGACCACTGGAGGGAGCGTGGCTTGGAGCTGCCGCGAGTGGCATGTCTCTCTAAAAGCTCCTGGAGTGCTCCGTGCTTCGAGCGAAGCAACACCAGCTCATCAGGCCGTTACTCCTGGGCAAATGAATGAATAGAATGCGGAAAGGAAGGGGCAGACGTCGCAGGTGAAACTTTGCAGAAAAGTGCCATAATGGCTGAGTAAATTGACATCACGTCTCCTGAATCAGGTGCGGACGGCACAAAGAAAATGGCGGCCGCTATCCTGGAGAGTTTTCTGCTACCCTCATGGAGGAGGATCCACTATGTAAAATCGGCTGAGGCGTCCTGAGATGGGCCCCCTAGTCCATATTTGCAGCAACTCGTGCAGAGAAAAGGTCACCCAATTAACTGCAGCGTAAGCACTGAGGCTGGCCTGGAAACCTTCCTGCGTCACCCCCACCTGCCGCCGGCACGGCTGCGACCAACCTTCAACCACTGCCACAGCGCCAGAGGCTGGAGCCCCCACCAAGACACGCGCAGACACCTCATCTGCGGCCGTGCCAAAGACCCGAACCTGCATCCTGCACTTTCAGCGTCCATCCTCCTTGGAGCCCTCCTCCCAGCAGTGACTATTGGGGCAGAGGACCGCTGCGGTTGCCCCGCGGCAGTCCCATAGTTCTAAGTAACCCACGGGTGAATCCAGATCTCGGCAGGTGAACCAACGGATGTCGGGGCTGGAGTAGCGGACCCCCACCAGCAGCCGTTACAAACAGCAGTAAGATCCGCTCACATAAATAAGCCCCCAATTACATGGGGAATAGCACAGATCTGGGAACACACAAGTGAAGCACACGGGGCGCACTCGCCACAGGGGCAGACAACCACCCTGAAGCAAGCCCGCAGCAGCGGGCACACATCGATCCGGCTAAGTGGGGCCTCGCAGGCTCAACACACAGGGAGCCTAAGACCACCTGCAGACCCCAGTTTGCAGCCGGGGCGATACGACTCAGGAGCCTCACGAGAAGAGGACACGGGATGCTT
Source organism: Ambystoma mexicanum (assembly GCF_040938575.1). Lineage (NCBI taxonomy): Eukaryota > Metazoa > Chordata > Amphibia > Caudata > Ambystomatidae > Ambystoma > Ambystoma mexicanum. Next base: position 188,562,935 of record NC_090932.1, read on the forward strand.
GTCCCCCCCCCAATCAGTACGAAAATACAACACGCCACTCAGGGGCCAGCAGCAGCTGCAATATCGGGACAGCCGCTGAGTGAACGTAGAGTATGCCGAGGCCTGGGCATCCGACACCCGGTAAGAAGGTGAGCTAGGTGGCAGTTTGGAGCGGGAGGAGGTGGAGTGTAGCAGGGAGGCAGCTCTCCACTCAAAGGGAAGCAACATACACCTGTTGGCCCTATAGGGAATGCAAGTAGCGGGGCCATCCAGGCAACAATTAGCCTTTGTAAGTGCACGACTGTCTGAGGCACGCACAGTGAGAGATAAGAACCGGGGCTCCCGCCCAAACGAGGCACACCATGGAAGTGGACCACGGTGTATGCAGCGCAGCTCCAGCAAAACGAGCTTCAATTCCCTGGGCAAATCAGAAGAAGGTGGAACCCGAGGGGGTTCCTACAGCATCCTATTCCTCCCCTGCATTGAGCCTCACGGCAGTAGCAGCATACTGCTGAACAGATCAGAAGCGGGAGAAGGGGACCTCACGTCAGATACAAAACCCCATAGATCGGGATTGAGGGCACCTTATGCCAAAAGTGCCCACACACACAACCCGCCCTGCGCTTCAAGGGATCAATGAGGATAGCTGAAACCATGGACAACAACACCCCAGATGGGCCGCCCTGATGCTGTGCTGTGGCCCGCCATCTGAGCACACTGGCCCCTCACCAGCATAGTGAAGCCCACTCCAGCATTGACTTAATGAGGTAGCAGCCCTACCCCAAACACAAAGGGGGAATCTCCTATCAGTAGTCCCAACCAGGTCATATCGACCCCCGGTCCACCACAGGGGTCCGCAGACCATACCAAGGGACATTAAAGCCACTGGCCCCGCACAACCACCCCTCGACCAAACAAGAGGGGGGCGGCTGGGGGATACCCAGATCCAAGCCAGCCCGCGAACAGGAACTCCGCGTGTCGCTGGATAGGCAATGAAACTGTCCACCTCTAACTGACTCCCAGCAGAAACTCACCAGATTGCAATGGCTAAGAGCAGGAAATCAACTAAACAGGCGCACATCGCACTACTCATGAGTGGGGCAATTCCGGAGAAGTCGAAGAAAGGGGACCCACCAGCCGAACCAATATCGAGCCTCAGCCCTGACTATGCTCCTCCGGACTCGATGCAGTCAGCCACAAAATCAGATCTAAAAGACCTACTCGCTGCCTTAACAAACGAGATCCAGAAAGGAACTGAAGAAGTAACAAAGAAGATCAACTCACTTGACAAGTGAGTGGTGGCCGTGGAAAACAGAACAGTTGAAATTGAAAATGAGCTCTGTGACCAAAAATTCGAATAGGAGAAGGGTCAACACAGGATGGCAGCTCTTGAAGCCAGATGTGAACAGCTTGAGGCAAAACAGGAGGACAGTGAAAACAGGTCAAGGCGAAACAACATACTCCTCCGAGGAATCCCTACCTCTGTCTCGGACTCAAACTTGGAGACATATGTATCCTATATCTTTAGATTTATAATAACATTCCCAGACGAGGCCACGTTGGACCTGGACCGGGTTCACAGGACGGTTCCGAGACATTCAGCCTCATCCCCACCAGATGTCCTAGCCAGGGTTCATTTTTACAGAGTAAAAGAAGATATCATGAGAGAGGCCAGGTTGATGCACCAAATCACATTTAGAGACTCCACGATCCTACTCTACCAACACCTGGCAAACGCCACCCTTCAAAAGCGAAAAACCCTCAAGGTACTGACGGAATGGCTATGTGAAAGAAAGATACCATACCGATGGGGCTTGCCAATATCTGTGAAATTCTCCTGGGAGGGTACTCAACACCAAATTCACTCCATGAGAGAAGCTGAAAAGTTTGTTAGCGCCGATGGGGGAACCGGGGAGTCTGACACAGAGGGCACCACCCGAGACCCCATCAAGGAGCAAGCGGGATCATCATGGTCAAGAGTCAGCAGAGGGCCAGGATCCGCGGCACTCCCCGAAAAATGCCTAAACCGAAATGATCCGCTCAAGCCCTGAACGAACAACTAAGCTCAGTTGAAAACACCCAGAAGCTCCTTCCATAACATCAAGGGGACGAAACTGTATGTCGGTGGAGATGTAGACCAAGAGGACCTGAGGACCAGGAAAGCGGGCTGAAGATCGCAAGGAGAACCTTCTCACACACTCCATTCTACGCGCTATGCACGAGTTGCCTAAGTTTCATTGTTACACGTTGTGCCCAGTCGGCCATAATCGCTCACTGCCGGAGCACTACCAGTTACCCTATTAGGTATGATGGGTTTGTTCATACCGATTCACGGGACAAGGTGGGGAGGTGGATGGGAGGTGGGGGGAACAGCGGCGAGGAGAGCGGAATGGGATGAAGGCTCCTATCCACCCTCCAAATTACTAAAAGGACCAACGCATTGACCTCCGCAGACATCACAAGTACACAAAGACAGGGCGATGACGTCCAGACAACATATACAAAGCCTAACAAGGGTACACGCCTTCTTGTATTTTTTTTACTATTAAGAGTCCCTCAGTAAATGCAAGGGTAATCGGGATTAGGTCCGATATAAATTTGTCCTGTGGAGTGTTGAGGCAATACACGGCCATAATGGTAATGAGTTGCTCAATAAACAGCCCCTTCACCAGAAGATATCTACCTCCCGGATCTCACCTTACTGTGACTCTTGTTAGAGGGACCCGGTCACTCAGTAGGATAGTAGGACTTTAACCTGGTCCCTGATCCTTTAATGGACAAAACCCTCCCCCCAACCCGAACAGATTTCACCCAAGCTCTATCTCTAGCCAGGTTCTTAAGGGAAACGGAGATGGTGGATGCATGGAGACTGTCAATGGGGGAACTAGGGACTATACCCACTATTCCTATTCGCATAAGGGATTCTCGAGAATAGACCTTCTGCTAGTTACAGCCGCCCTATACCCATGCATGAACAAGGTAGAAATAGACACCCGAATGATCTCAGATCATGCCCCAGTCTCTGCAATCCTTGGCATAAAAGGCTCGACACACCCCCCGAGAAGGTATTAGAAATTATGGAACTCTATTCTCCTAGACGAGTGCATTCAAAGGGAAGCTGGGGAGACACTCACTAATTATTCTGCCGAAAACAACACCTGAAACACCCATAGATGTTATTTGGGATGCCATGAAAGCGGTATTAAGGGGTACTCTCATCAGCGGGGGAGCAGAACAGAGGCAGGTCTCAAGAACTGCAGCAACCAAACTAGAGGAAAGGGTATTCTCCTCAGAAAAAGATTTGAAATCCCATTTGACAAGGAAAACAGAGAGGGCATTGAAAAAAGCCAAAATCGCCCTAGAGATGCCCTGGGCCGACCGCTCAGCGAAATCATTGCCCTAAACAAAGCAATTTTACTATTGCAGGGGTAACAAGGCAAACAGGGTCCTGGCATATACCTTTTAAAAAATCCACAGTAGGAATAACATTCTGCGACTCATAGGAGCCAACAGTGAAGCCCGATATAGAAATTGAGGAGCTGGTGAATCACCATAAAGCAGTAATGTCTGGACCACCCAGATCCCTCGAGAATCTGACCAACTATTTTCGCCCTCACAACCTTCAAAAGGAAACCCAGCTTTTGACTTTAGAAACCCTAACTAACTACGAAATTTTATAAAAACTACGTACATATCCTAGCCCCGCAACTAGAGACCCTGTTCAACTCCTTCCTGGCTACTGGCTCAATCACCAAATCAATGGCAGAGTCGTTAACAATTCTGTTCCACAAGCTGGGAAAGGACCCAGAACAGGCTGCCTCCTACAGACCAATAACCCTAATGAACAATGATGGGAAAATCTTCTCAAAGGTGTTGGCAACTAGACTAAAAACACACCTTGCAGACATAATAATCCGAGACCAAACAGGATTTATCCCAGGGTGGGGAACGCATGACAACATTAGGCGTACCATAAACCTCACAGAAAGTGCACAGAAAATGGGGGAAGGAATGGCCATATTGTCTCTAGACAGACGCAAAGCGTTTGACTTGGTTGACTGGGGTTACATTAGGAAAGTGCTAACATACCTTGGATTCGGCCCCAAAATTCACAAAATGGATAATGGCTAACTATCAAATTCCCACCACACAGCTCCGGGTTAATGGCAGCAGATCTGAAATATTAAGCATAAACAGGGGAAAAAGACAAGGCTGCCCCCTGTCGCCTCTGGTCTTTGTCTTATCAATGGAACCCCTTGCCATTAGGATTCGGCAAAACCTGCAGATAAAGCGGCTAATGGTGGGGGGGGGACGAACATAAAATCGCACTATATGCGGACTATGTACTGGTCACTGCAACCAAATTAGATACATCTCTGCAGGCTCTCTGGGAGGAAATCGAGGAGTTTGAGGCGGTGTCCGGTTTCAGGGTAAATTTGGGGAAATCATCAGCACTAGCAATTCACCTCACCAAAAAACAAAAGACAGACTTTAGTCCCATACTCCCAATTCCCTGTGAGGAATCTGCAATTGGATTCTTAGGGGTGCAAATTCCTAAAGGCACTACACGCCTATACATGAGCAACTTCCCACATCTATGGGATGAGTTCCGGCGATACCTAAAGTATTGGGGAAAACAAGAAATCTCCGGTTCGGGCGAATAGCTGCAGTGAAAATGAATCTAATCCCCAGACTACTTTACCATTGCGCTGCACTCCAGGTACACATTCCGAAGAGCGAATTACTCACCCTGCAGAGGAACATACAAAGGTTTGTATGGGGAGGAAGAAAACCCAGAATAGCAAAGATCATGCTCCACTTAAGGGCTCTGGGTGGGTTGGGAGTCCCTGATGTAGCTAGATATGCACATGCAGCACAACTGGCTCACGCATACACCTGTGTGCAGACATCGGACCAGCCGTTATGCAAGCAACTAGAAGAGACCTGGTGCCCTGTCCCCCTGGCCGATCTCCCACACCTACCGTGCATAAAAGCCTGGGCAAATCAGGGCCCCCTAACAGCGACAAGCCACGGGCCGCAGTTGGAAAACAGCAGTCCGGAAATGGGGATGTAGAAACACCATGGGCCCACTCAAGCCCATCCGGAATAATCCCGAATTCACCCCAGGACACCCCCCACATAGCTTTGCACCTTGGAGGGAAGGAGGACTAGAAAAGCTATCCGACTTTCTAGAAGAGGGGCGACCCATAACATTTGAAAGATGCAAGGAGAAATTCAGGGTCGAAGAAACCGAGCGGTTTCATTATGCCCAACTACAGCATTGGATATCTCACAAAACGGTCAGGAATAGGGGGGCTACAAACCTAACTGCACTGGAACTATCTCTTCAATCAACAACCTCAACGGGCAGAATCTCAGCGCTCTAGCGTCTCCTAGACAGAACAGACCCAGAGAAGAAAGAAAAGTATATGCTTGATTGGGAGAGGGACCTAAGCCGGGAAATAGAAATAGAAGAATGGGGAAAAATCTGGCTACACAAAAGTACACAATGCATTTCGAACAGGGAAGGGGGACATAAGCTTTGGTATCGATACTATGTCACCCCAGACCAACTAAACAAAGCCAATCCGGAAATCCCCCCAAACTGTAGGAGGGGCTGTACAACCAGTGGCACTCTTTATCACTTGGTGTGGGCCTGCCAAAAAGGAGAGGAATATTGGAGGGGGTGACAGACCACATGCGAGCGATCACCGGACTAGCAATCCTGTGGGACCCCGGAATTATACAGCTAGGAGAATCAGGGGGGGAGGCCTTCCCACTTACTGGGCAGCCTTCGCGTCTAAGCACTCACCTCTTGTTAGCTGCAAAAATTGCAATGGCACGGCTCTGGAAAAACACAGAGGGACCCTCGATCCCACTATGGTGGTCAAAGTGTTGGGAAATCGTGGTGGCAGAAAAAGTATCTATGATCCGCCTGGGAAACCCAAACAATTTCCTGAACACTTGGGCACCGTTCACGGACTATGCAGAGAGGTTCCCGAGCCTCACTAGGAGACCTCCACTAAACGTTTGGCTCCAGGGGGGAGTGGACTACATCCCTGCGAACCGACCCGGGACACCCCCGAGCCAAACGGTCTCCGAGGGAAACCTCATGGAACAAAACTCTAACAATACTGACTGCGGAACACCATTGTCTATAACTCTGTCTGTTACTGTATGTTGTCGGTAAATGATGTGCTGATGTCCAATGTGTATTGATCTTTGAATACCTTAATAAAATGGTTGTTTGAAAGAAAACAAAAAGAGACCCCTGTTGACTCTACTAGATCCACCCAACCAGCAGTATCTTCTGAGTACACAGCATTGCCTACAAAAGCAGCATAAGGGCCACTGAGTAGCCAAAAGAGAATAGAGTAGACCCACAAGGAAGGGCGGGTCTTGTGCATGGACCTCGGATGGCCTCCAGCTTTTTCAAACCTCTGGAAGCTTCGGATTTGCAACAGCACTACACGAAGCCAAGCCTATCAGAAGTCTCCTTACAACAGTGATTATCAAATAACCAATGGGCCAGCACTATAAGTATCGAAGTTCCAAGACCTATAAAAGAATAGACGTGAACAGAGCGAGAGAGGCACCAGTGTCCCAGGAGCCAGCAGACCTCATTGATGTGGATAACAAGATCCAGCTATCTAGACATCAGCAGAGAAGTAAGAATATGTGTTGCCTCTTGTCACAGAAGGCCTAAAAAAACACACCAACTCTCAAAGACAGTTCAAGGAGTTTTATTAAATACATTAAAAAGGGGCTCTCTAGGGATTGCCCATCACTCTTTCTCGTCTAGCGCAGTTGGTTCCTCCCTAAGCCAGGCATCACTCAAACCCAAGATGGGATCTACAGATCCAGATCAGCAACCCTTATAATCTAATGTTCTACCTGTTCCCTGTGGACAAAGGATAATCGCCCTTCCGATTTGTCTCTCTAGGTGATCCCTAACCTAGGTCCCACAAGACAATTAAGTACTTGAATAGGCACCTTGCAGACACTCAGGCTCCTTTCTCTGATGTTCTATCCTTCATCTACCTTCCTTCTACTCTCCCACCCTTGCTCCTCCAACTTTCCTTTGTCTCTCCGTCTCTAGCTTTCCACGTCTCTCCCTCCAATGTTCTCTCTCCATTCCTTTTCCACTCTGCTCTCTACCACTTCCCTCATTTATCCACACTAGTAATTGTCCCCACAACAACACTACTACTGCTCACTCCTCTATGCACTACTACTATTACTATCCCCTCTCCACACTACTACTCCCCCCAGCCCAACCTTCTCCCAGTAACCATTCTTTCATGCTCCCAGTCGCCCCTTACACTACTTGTTTCACTCCTTGCACACAAACATACCCAAGTGCCACTTTCTCCCACTAACCAAGAACTCAACTTGTGCCTCTTTCCTTAATCCTCCTCCGTGCTTCCTTACAGAGTCGTTCCTCTGCTTGGTCTGTTGGTCCTCCTTCTCCTCTCTTGACCTTACCTGAACAAACCACACCTTCCTGTTTCCGGGACCCCTTTTTATCCTCCCTATTCCCCTCCATTGGTTCTCTCGCTCAGCTGGTTCCCTGGGCCAACCTATGGCTTTTGTATCCGCACAGGAGGTGTTACAAGTAAGCAAGCACATAAAAGGGAGTTTAAGCCCTGCCCACTCCCCATACAGGGGTTCGCCGGCTCTAGGCAATGGCAGCCTGCTACAACCATAATCAAGGTCCCTGTTTGTGTTAGGGCTTGCCGGTGTATCAGTATGCCAGTTTGACATAATCACCTCTCTGCGGCCCTGCTCCAGGTAAGGAATCTGTGTGTGTGTGTGTGTGCGTGTGTGTGTGTGTGTGTGTGTGTGTGTGTGTGTATCTCGCAGAGTACTGAGATTGACTGTTTGTGCTGCAGACTGCTCTGCATGCTCTTGGAAGGGGAGGTTAATTCTTCTGCACTGGTCTGTGTCTCGTGAAGTATTTATTCTGCCGCTCTGCTTTGTGGGTTGCTATGCGTGTGGCAGTTCCTTGCTGGCTCTCTATCTTTGTGGCTGTTTGTTTTCTTCTCCACCACCAAGACTGCTGGGAACCATATTTCTAAGAGACAAATGGAAGGAGACTGTCCAGCATTGTTCGGAAACCGAAGGGGGTATGAAAAGGTGGTACTTATTTCATGCAAACATGCACAAATAGAAAGGACAGAGATGGGGCCCTCCCAACTCACACACCATACCTCTCGGCAGGACTGACTGGTGAATATCCTGGTAGGACTCCCACCCCAAGTTTGGTGGGATCCATTTCCCTTCTTGGCAGGGTTAGGTCCCTGATGCTGTCACACAGTGCATATTAGCAGAATGGGGGGCACTGAAGGTCCTGGACAAGCTCTCAAAGACAGTTCAAGGAGTTTTAGTAAATACGTGAAAAAGGGGCTCTTTGGGGATTGCCCGTCACTCTCGTACCAAGCGACACTTTCTATCACTAACCAAGAACTAAACTTGCGCCTCTTTCCGTAATCCTCCTCCGTGCTTCCTAACACAGTCCTTCCTCTGCTTGGTCTGTTGGTTCTCCTTCAACTCCCTTGACCTTACCTGAACAAACCACACCCTCCTGTTTCCTGGACCCCTTTTTATCCTCCCAATTCCCCTCCTTTGGTTCACTCGCTCAGCTGGTTCCCTGGGTCAAACTATGGCTTTTGTATATGCACGGGAGGTGTTACAAGCAAGCAAGCACATAAAAGGGAGTTTAAGCCCTGCCCACTCCCCATACAGGGGTCCGTCGGCTCTAGGCAATGGCAGCCTGCTACAACCATAATCAATGTCCCTGTTTGTGTTAGGGCTTGCCGGTGTATTTAGTCTTCCCGTTGACATTCTGGCCATGCTGTTGCGGCTTAAGGAGCCGAGAGTCTAGCAGGCCAAAGGGCCATGAAGGAGCTGAAATGGTTTCTAGTGAGTGGGGAACTTTATCCCTTATGAGAGTACCGTATATTCATTATAAGGGGCACTTTATCCCTTGAACGAGAGATGACCATATATCACTGGGCCAGTTACTAACTTCCTAGTTGGATTATAAATAGTGTGATAGATGATATATCTTGATGAGGGTGAATTGGGCAAAGAAGCAAGCTGGGCACCATAATTCTATTGATCGTGTTTGCTGAACCAAGAAGCAACTGGGTGTTCTCTCTGTGTGACTTTGAATTAAACAAAGAACTGTTCTGGGCACTATATCCCTGCGACTGCAATCTTGAGAAGGAGCCACGCTGGGCACTTTAACCCTGCGACTGTGAACTTGAGAAGGAACCGCGCTGGGCACTGTGTCCCTGCGACTGTGATCTTGAGATGGAATCGCGCTGGGCACTATATCCCTGAGACTGTGATCTTGAGAAGGAACCGTGCTGGGCACTATGTCCCTGCGACTGTGATCTTGAGAAGGAACTGTGCTGGGCACTATTTCCCTGCGACTGTGATCTTGAGAAGGAACCGCACTGGCCTGGGCACCATATCCCTGCGACTGTGATCTTGAGAAGGAACCGTGCTGGTTACTATATGCCTAAGTCGGTGTTGCAAATAGGACTCCTCAGGAACACCACTATTTCTACTAGCAAGGAGAGCGAGGAGTAGAGCCTCACTGAGAAACCCATCTCCTTGTACCCCGTTCTCCAACCTCCTGGCCAGAGTGCAGCGGAAGGCCGGGTTCCATGCTGGTGAGGGACCTCACTGCACACTGTTATCAGGCCCTTGATGCCTCCCACTTAGCTCTTGTCGGGTGAGGAAAGAAAGGCAGAGCCTGTATCTTGGGCCTTCTCTGGGCATTTCACTAATACAGCTGTGTATATGAGAGTGTTCATGGGTATATAAAGCGTACCTGCCATATGAGGTTTCGGTTACAAAGTACTCCATTCTGCGCAACCAGGCCACCCCAAAGGAGAAGCACCAGCACTTGGTCACTCGGGCCCCATGCATACCTCTAGAGCAATGCTGCTGAAGGTCTTAATGGCTAGAGGGGAAAACCTAGAAAGCAAGCCTTCTCAGCATCTGCAACCCTCTGCCTCTGCATGTAACGCTCTTGCCTACATACCTCCAGGAAAAAGAAACGCCCCTCCGCAACCTCCACATCTCTCCCCATTTCTAACCCCCCCTCCCCTCGTGACGTGTCCAACAGGGAATATGTAAACCAGAACCTCTCGGGGCCTACGCTTGCCCCCCTTGCTATGGAAAGCGCTATGCGGCCGGCGGGGGCCAGCTCTGCGCTACATAACTACCCCCAATAAAAAAAAGAACTTGCAAATTATAGGCACTAACTACATTGGCACGTTTTTCGAGCCTGCGGATCTGTGCCCAGTTTAAAACTCGTTTTGAATGCATAAGCTATGCACTGCTATTCGCTTGGCATGATTAGCAAGACATTTCAATTGGCACACGGGGGGGGGGCATTGTTAAGCCGTTCGCTTAATAATTGGAAATGCCATCCAACGATAATGTTTAGCACTTTATTTGTATGTGCCTCATTTTTGACATTTCACGTAGAAGTTATTTCAAATTCCTTTGGGTTAGCGGGGATATGAGAGCGATGCACTCGCTTAATGAGCAAGGAGGGAGCTGCGGCGTCCGCGGAGCCGGAAACGGCCCAGCATGAGGACAGTCGAAGCCTCTAATAGATATCCCGTGCTCCTATGCGTTTAGCCAAAGCAAATGTGCGAGTACGTTTTGCATTTGCCACTCGTGATTGTGCATGCATTAAACCCGCCACGGCGCTCCACTGCTGCAGGGATTGCCATGGATAGCTGGACTCACGCTGCGGAGCCTTGCTAACCAATATCGCAATCGGGATCAGGTTAACTGCGTTGCATCGCCGAGTCTCTTTAGGCAGGTTAAGAATAGGATTAGGACTGGCAGTCATTGTATTTTTAGACACCCTCAATTAATATGAAATTAAATGTTCTATTTGGCCTGTATGGGCAGGTCAGTTGCCCCTAAGTGCTGCCGTGTGTACATTTTATCAGCTACGGCGCCAATCTTATACTGCGTGCAAGGGCTGCTGAAGCCTTTGGTTAAATGACCATTGGATTACATTGAAGGGTGCCGATCTACACCAGTGACCAGATCTGTAAGGCACCGACGGGCCAGGGGGGGTCCATGGATGACCAGAAAGGGATAAGATGGTGGGTGGGAAACTGCATTTCACCAGAATGAACTCACAACTGCGGGTGGAGTCTGGCTGCACGGTTGAGAGTGAATACGCTTCAGAGACGCTAGCTAAGCCCCACCCCCTTACTATAATTATTGCAGTGCATTTTTTTTTTCAAATTAACATTTTATTGGAATTTTCAGAATTGAAACACATCGACATCAACAAAGCATTTACCAACAATACATGATAGAGAGCAGTGCTAAAGAGAAGTTTATTCCACAAGGGATGTTATTGGTACGTTTGTTTTGTGTAGTCCCACAGGGGAGGGGGAGTGATCCCAGGGTCTGTCCAGTCTCGTGCAGCAGACAATTAGTCCGATCCGCCTTGGAGCCACCGCGTCAGTGGGGGCCTCCTGGTGAGGCTTGAGAACTTTTCTGCATAGTCCATGAAGGGCGCCCAAGTGTTCAGGAACTTGTTCAGGGCATTATTAAACATACTGACGGAGCCATCCACCACTGCTGCAATACTGCTGTTGGGAAAGCTGCACTATGCAGCTTCACAGTGGTCATTGATTGTATACGTCTTTATTTTACCCTACCACGGGCATCTGGTGAAAGGCCGTGTCAGTGTGAGCGGACCACGCTCACCTGCAAGCGGGGCTTCCACTACCAAGCACACGCCGACCTTAATGAAGGAGAAACACACACCATCGCCCGACCCTCCCATGCCAATGTCACTTCCCCAACAATTGGGTCCCAACATGGGCCTCCCACATAACGATGCGGGACAGCATGCGGGCTCGCCACGTCACAACGTGACAGCTCCACCCTTTTTAACGTGCAGTGTCGCTTCATCCTTCACCCCATTTCTTCAATTAGTCTCTGAGGTTGTATGCAGCATCGTTAAGGCCTCATGGGGAGAGGGAGTTCCTGGGCAGGTGCCCCGTCACCTCCATTGCCTTCTTCTCCTTCCGACTGCTCGCCATCCCCTTGATGAGGATCATCGGAAAACAGGCCATCTGTAGTGGTGTGCGATTGCTCCCACCTCTGGGGCATGGTGTCCGAAAGTTTCTTAAAGTGGGACAAGTTCTTTGTTATGGAGTGCTGGTGTTCTCTGCTGGCAGTTATCATGGTGCCCTTTTGGCTGGTTACTACCAGCCGTTCAGGTGCGAATGTCGGATCCTCCTTTCTCGTTTTCGGCTGACATACCACCACATAGTGTCCAGGTTAAATTTCACAGTCTTTCGCCCCCTGCCACGCATCAGATATTTCCTTCATTCTTTCTTTCTGTTCCTGATCTGGAGCCTTGAGCAGTTTTTTCTTTGTTCTTTTAAACAATTTGTATTGCTTTCAACATAAGCACCATGCAGCGGAACACCAAACATGCATTCACATTATCACACATAACCACATTTCGTTTTTCTCCCCTCCCTCCCTCCTTGACTCCCACCTGCCCGAGCCTACCCCACACTTCTATCTGCCTCAGCCTCTTATATGGGCGTCACCACATGTTACTTCACCTGAAGAGTTATCTTCCTCCAAACTTCCCGGACCAGACCCAAACAGAGTTGCAACTAAGTGTTTCCAGGCTACCAACGTATGCGCTTCTTCTTCCCCACCTCTGTTTGCGGCCTCTTGCCACACCGTTGTTTCAGCATTCATCCATTTCTAGAGATCATGCCACCAAGCTTCTGCTCTCAGCCTTCTATTTGCTTTCCAGCTCATAGCTATCCTACATTTAGCAAGTATGTACAAGTCTTTAATCTTGCTCACATGTTTACGTTTACACGGCCTAGGGTACCCCCGTAATGTACCAGCCCACAGGGAATCTATGTCCAAAATTATCTCTTTTTCTGCCAAGAGGTGCGCCACCCCCCCAGAATCTCCTGATTTCGGGGCATGCCCAAAACATATGCACCATTCCAGCATACTCCTCTCCACATTTTGGGCATGTCTGTGTCCCTGCGTTTTTGAACTTGGCTATCTACTCATGGGTCATGTATGCTCTGTGGGTAACAAACAACTGAATTTGTTGCAGCCTCACATTTCTGGATACCTTTTTGTGTTACCCTTGTACCCTGCGCCACAGCCCACCCCCATTAATTCTCCCTCCTCCTCATCCGAACCACGTCTCATTTTGATTGCCTCCTTCCCCACCCTAGACATCACAAGCTCATATATCCGAGAGACTTCATGGCCCCCTTCCGACACATCACAGAATGTTTCTATGGCAGTATCGGGTAGTTGAGTCAATATTGCCTCTGGCCACCTACCCTTAATCATCTTTATTAACCTAGCATATGTGATGTATAGTCCTCAGTGTAATCCTGTGTCCTCCATCAATGTATCTAACTCTATCACCTTCCCGTCTTGCCATACATCCCCTAAGGTCGTGATGCCTTTCATTTCCCATTGTCTCCTAATCATCCCTCTCATTTGGCCATCAATCCCTTCCAGTGCCACTAGTGGCATTTGCAGAGAGCACAGGGTCGGATTCCCCATCACCCGGCAAGCCCTCTGCCATATTTCCCAACCCAAGTTTAACAATCTCGTCCCTCCTACTTGTTGCTGTTTCGACAACCACATTCATTCATTCAGAAAAGGAGGGGCGCACTCTGCTCTAAGCAGTCTAGTCTCAAGCCTGGGGTCATCTGCCAGCCAGCGCGCCACGTATTGGAGTTGGCTGGCCAAGTAGTACACTTCAAAGTTGGGCCTCCTTGTTCATATGGGTTTTGTAGTTTCCATAACGCAATTCTGTTCCTGGAATTATGCCATATGAACCCCCTGCATATACTCTGTATACCATCAAAGAAATGTTTAGGTATCATATACGGAATGTTGGCAAAATAATGTAATAGCCTGGGCAGTAGTACCATCTTCAACAACGCCACTCTCCCCATTATGGTCAACTGTAGCTTGGCCCAGAATGTCATACTGCTTTCAATTTTAGACAATGATTTCACTGTGTTCTGCATGTACTCAACCTCGACCTTATGGTATATGTCTATTCCCAGGTATCCGAACGTTTCAGTTTCCCACCTTATCTGCAGTACTGGAAGTCTATGTTGCGGCACACCTACGTATCTTCCTAGAGGGTATATGCTAGACTTCTTGGGGTTAACTGTTATGCCAGACAACCTTGCATACCGCGTCATAACCTCCAAAATATACTGCAGATTCTCCTCTGGGTATTTTAGGTACAACAACATATCATCCGCATACATCGAAATTAAGTGTCGCCCTCCCTTAGTGCCAATCCCAACTGCACCATGGTGCAGTCTCAAATATGCCGTCAGGGGTTCCAATGCTAAAATGAAAAGCATCAGGGACCACAGGCAACCCTGTCGGGTACCTCTACTTAATTGCCATTGTTCAGATATGGTCGTACCCGTTTTAACTCGAGCCAATGGATTGTTGTATATCAGCTGGACCCACTTCAAATATCCAAGCCCAACCCCGTATTAGGCTTGACCAGTTGTTCTTGGGGTGTGGTCTGAGCTAGAACAGGGGCTTCAGGCAGTCTCATTCTGATGACTCGATGAAACATGAGGTCAGATGGGCTGACTCCTGTGGTGCTGTGAGGCGTGTGGCAGTATTCCCATAGGAGTTGATATATAACGCCTGTTCAAATGGTTTATTGACAAGGTTGGCTGTCTGCAGGGTTCTCTTGATGTTGGCCATAAACCGTTCCACTATGCCATTGGCTTGGGGCCAGCGCAGGGTTATCTTTCGGTGTTGGAACCACATGTAGTGTGCAAAGTTCTCGAAATAGTGGCTCATGAACGGTGGGCCGTTGTCAAACTTTATTATCTTCTGTATACGGTAGGTTGAAAACATGTGGTCTAGTGCTAGGATGACACATGTTGCCGCTGTAGATTCGATCAGTTGTGCGTCCGGGAAGCCAGAATGTTCATCAATTAGCACCAACACATATGTTCCGTTGCGTAGCGGTCCAAAAGAGTCTACGACCATTTCTTCCCAGACACCTTCTAGGATGTGGGTCATTTGCAGTGGGTTGGGGTGCAGCGGTTGAGCCACCAGCGCATAGATGTTGCAGCTGCTGATGACCTCCTTTACGAGGGCAGCCAGCTTGGGGAACCACACCTTTTGACGCAAAAGGCATTTTGTGGAAACCACCCCCGGTGGACTTCAAGCGCTAGCATGACTGTCTGTTCCCGCACTGCTGATGCAATGACAACCTTGCAGCCCTTCCTGATGATGTGATCGTCCACCACTGTCAGTTCGTCTTTCACCAGCTCCAGCGACATTATGTCATCCCTCACAGACTCCTGCTCCAGTTTGGCTTGTTGTTTGAAATGTGCCATCCTACCCGTTTTGATGCAGTGGGTCACTATTGCCAAGGCCGGGTCGGTTTCTGATTCTTTTCCCAGAGTGGCCCAATCCACTGGTAGGTGTTGCAGGTGGTGGATAACATAATTGATGTAAGAATCAGCAATGGAAGGGCCCACTTGTGGTGAGCCGTTGGGATGCCTCGACAGGTAGTCGACGGGGTTGTGCTATTTCCCCGGGCGATGCACTATGTCAAACTAATAATCCTGTAGCCGCAGTGCCCACAAGGCTATTTTGGGGGGTATTCTTGCCTTGGGGTCGCCGAATATCGTCAGGAGGGCCTGATGGTCGGTGATCATTGTGAACGCCTTCCCATACAGGAAGAGGTGAAAGTACTCACAGACCCACACCACTGGCTCTCTTTCTCAGCCTGAGAGAATGCCTGTTCAGTGGTCGTGAGGCTCCTGCTTGCATAGGCTACTATGAACCGGCCTTTCGGTTCCGATAGGTCCCATAGCGTCAAAATGGTGCTGAGGCCGAGCAGGCTGGCGTCAACAATGACTTCGGTCTTCCTGTCTGCTTCGAAGTAGGCCATGTCCTCTGCCTTGGAAATGTTGTTTTGAAGGGTCGCAAAAGCGCGTTGGCAGTCTGACAACCACTCGAAGGGCTGGTACTTCCACGTTAGTAGGCAGAGGGGGTTGCTAACGGTGCCATACTCTTGCAATTACCTCGAGCAGTAGCTCACTAATCGTAGAAATGACCACAGTTCAGAGATGTTTTATGGTGGCTGGGTGGTGTTCAGTGCTGCCACTTTGTCTCGGTCTGGCCTCATGCCCTTCTCCGAGAATAAGTGTTCGAAAAATCTAACCCATCCCTTTCTGAATTCACATTTCGCTCTGTTGAGTGTCAGCTCCGCTGCCTCAAGTGCTGAGCAGGCTTTGTATAGGCCCGTGTCGTGTTCTTCTTTTGACTTGCCAAAGACCAGCACGTCGTCCGAATAATTCAGGCAGTTTGGGACATGGCAGATGACCTTGTGGATTTCCTCCTGAAAGATCTCCGCTGCAGACGAGATGCTGAAACTGAGCTGTTTGTATTGGAATAGGCCCATGTGGGTGACAAAGGTGGTGATATATCGTGACTCTGGCGCGATTTCAATCTGGTGGTATCCTTTTGTGAGGTGCAACCTCAGACAGAACTTGGTACCATGCAGGAGGTGTATCATGTCCGTTATTCGGGGTGCCTGGTGCCGTTCTCTTTCTATCGCTTCACTTGCCCTCCTCATGTCCACACATAGTCGGATTGAGCCGTCCGGGGACTTCTTCGGGACGGGTACTATGGGGGATACCCATTGGGTAGACCCTGTCGCATGCTCGATGACGTGTTGCTTTAGGAATTTGTTGATCTCGTCCACGTGCCTTTGGATATTAATAGGTATGCCTCTGTAGTGCTGGGCGACGGGTTTGACTTCCGGGTTGATCTGGAGCTGGACCTTGCTATTTCTCAACTTTCCCAGCCCTTTAAACAGATTTGGAAAAGCTGCTTCAATGTCTTCAGGTCTTGCAAAGTACTTATGGGCCATCAGTTGGTATAGAATGTGTACTAACCCCATTTCCACCCCCGTTTTGAAGCTGTAGCTACAGCTGCTGTTCACTTCGTCTTGAGAACATGCAGCGGGATCTTTGCTGCATGAGCCTTATGCGTGCACATGGCAGAGATGACGGCCTTGCATGGCAGTGGTGTGGTGGGGCCGAATGGGTAAATGTCAACGGTGGACTTATTAAGCTTTGGTGTCTTCGTGAGGTTGTTGTATGCCTCCTCACTGATTATGTTGACCGTAGCTCCGGTGTCTATTAGGAATTCTAGCAGCGTGTCATTCACTAGGAGTGTCAGGACAGGACTGTGTTGTGTTGCCGTGCTTTATTTTAAAGCCCACACGTATCCTTTTTTTCTCTGGTCTTCGCCCGATGATGGTGATTCACTGCTGGACGGCAACCTCATTTCAATGTAACGGACGTATCGTCTGCGGCCACTCCCTCTAGGGCCTTCAGACGGCCTGTATTCCTCATGTATGTATGATTTCCTGTGGTCACGCTTGTCATTTCACTGCCATCTTGGGTTGTTGTCGGGTCCTTGCGGGGGCTGGATGGTTCCACCCTCCTGCGTTCCCTCAGACTTCTCCGGCTGACTGGGTGAGTGGGCGCATTTTTGCACACAGCCCTAAAATGGTCATCACCGCCACATGCAGCACATTTCTGTCTGAGGGCAGGGCATTCGCCAGTGTGGGGGTATTCGTAAGCACATCTGTAGCATGGGGCGTCTGTGCATCTGAGTGATAGATTCGGCGCGGTGAAGAGTTTGTGGATGGCATCTGGTTGAGGGGTCTTTGGCTGTGATATGACTTTTCCCAGGCTATCCAGCTGGGATTTGACAGCTGCTTCCATGCGTGCTAGGGATAGAATCTCTTCCAGGGACCTCTGTTTTTGCAGGAGTTTCTTCCGAGTGGGAGTCTCACCCAGCTATAACATGAGACAGTAGGGCTTCCTCGTTGGAATATCGATGGAATTCGCAGTGTTTCAGTTTGATTCTCAGTCTCATCACAAAGTTGTCTAGGGATTCTCCCTTGGCCTGGCATGTGCTGTGAAAGACGTGCTTTTCATAGTTGACTTTGGTATGAGGTGTAAAGTTTTCAGATAGTTTGGTGTGTAGGTCATGATAGGATGCAGTGTCATGGTTGATCAATTTGCCTGAAATGTCTCTGGCCGCCGGTCCCACTGCCATAGACATCGTGTTTTTAAGCTATGTGTCATCGCTGAGTCCTATGGCCCCCACGTAGAACTTGAAGTCGTTTAGCCAGGTCGTCCATCTGAGGTCCAGGTTGCTGTTGTGTCAAAAGCATGGGGCAGGTGCAATACTTTAGAGCCCCCGCTTGAGGGGGGATCGTGTCCTGATGGCCCTCCTCCCGCCGTGGATGGAACTTCCTTGTCTGACATGATGTGCGGCCTGGTTGTTCTGGGGGGTGGGAGGGCGCCGGTGGTTGGTTAGGTCTTGGTAGGCGCCTTGTGTTGTTATACGGCTGATGTGCCAGTTGTTAAGCCTGTATCCAGAGTCAGCGGGGTGGGTAAATCATGGTCTGTCCTTGTAGTCAGCCTGAGGGCCCGGTGTGTTAATTATGTATATCTCTCCTGGCCCCTGGAGCAGGTTTGGGCTGTCTCATGCTCCTCAGCATGGCCCGTGCCTTGCCTTCACAGGCTGTGCTGTGCCTTGTGGGGGGGGGGACTTGAGGCCTTGCGGGATGATAACGGTGCTGGGCCTTCGGTGAAGACCATCCCCTTTTCCTTTATTTTCCTTTTATTTTTACATGCCTGGGACTGCTGAGCGGGTACGGCGCTCTGCAAGCGCGTGAGGGCGTGCCTTAATGGTGCTGGGCCACCGGTGAGATCCTTTCCCTTTCCTCCGTACCTGTGAGCCCTGAGGGGTGGATGGAGGCGCGCAGATGTGCGTGTTGTGTTCCCGGTGGCACCCTTCGAGAAAGCGCCTTAGTTGAGACACGGCCCGTACCCGGGGCTGTGTATGTTGCGTTTTCTGGCCTGAGCAACCGCCAGGACAATGCCGGGTGACGTGTGTGGTCATTCCTGTCCTCGTCGCCAATGTCAGTGTGAGCAGACCACGCTCACCTACAAGCGGGGCTCCCACTATCAAGCAAACACTGACCTTAATCAAGACGACACAAACACCACATACAATGGAGAACCTTCTTTATTTGTTTCACAACTGTAACTGAAAGTAACATCCCCTTGCTCGCCCGCCCCCTCTCTAGCCCAACGTCACTTCCTGAACAAATGGGCACAAACCTGGGCCGACCGCATAACGATGAGGGAGAGTGTGCGGGCTCGCCACGTCACAACGTGACAGGCCGGAAGTATTATTGAGTATGCATTGCTTTTGTGGAGGGGACCCATAGGGGCCTGAGTGGGTGGCTGGGTATGACCAGGGGCGGATTGAACATTGATCTAATCAGGCATTCGCCCACTGGGCCAGCCCCACGAATGGCGCCAAGGCGGTGCCAGGCTGTGCTAGCGTTGGTTTAAGGCTGCCTCCCAGTGGGTGGTCACAGCCCTCGTTTTCCCACTCAAGCCATGTGCCGGCTGACCATGCCCGTCAATAAAGACAAGTCAATGAAAAAGAACTTGCTTATTAGTATAACCAAAGGCCAAGAGCTTACAAGCTACAGTCATTAAGGGAAACACAAGGCATCTATACGCCACTTTTTTTCCAGGGCAGATAGTTCACACCACTGGGTGCATGTTGTTCAGATCCATGCTTACTCTGCAGAGAACGTGTAGAGTCCTGGAAAGGCCATGGCATTTATTTTCCGTTAAGAAAATGTGTCCCATTGAAATGTCTAATATTAATAAAACTGCAGCAAGAACATAAATTCATGTGCTACTGACATGTGCTAGCAATGGGTTTAGACGTCTTCTTTTTTTGTGGCAGTGCTTGTGAGTACAAAAGTTTTCACAATGCTGTGCGCGCCGAGGAATAATTTAACATTTTTCGAATGGGCTGGTGTCCCTTACTGCTCAGGCGCCTTTTGTTACATAATGCTATGGGAGTCCCGGGCTCCAGAGGCAGCAGCACTGGGGTTCCTGTGCCCCACTTGAGTGATTTGTGCTCTTGGAGGGGTGTTGGTTCCTGGTCACCTGAATTGTAAAAATGTTATCACTACAGCTACCAGAATCCTTAGAGACTGAAAGAGCAACAAATTAGTAACACCTGAAAAGAAAAACAGTCTCCCTGATGATTGTTTGTGACAAGAAAGCGCTTGGAGGAGAGGAACAACAGAGCAACTGAACTGCAGAAGATGGGATTGAACCCTGTTAATACATGTTCATTTTTGGAATTTAACCCAGTTACTTCTTGCATCAGGTATATTTGACTAGGAACTGGAGTGCGTGCCTCGCCTTCCCCTTTTTGAAAAGTAATGTGTAACTGGTTGTTTTGTTGTCAATTCGCCTGTCGATCATACGGGGAAATTAGTACTGTGTAAAATACTTTAGCTCTATTTTATTCTCGGCAGATTAAATAACTCCTTGCCTCTACAGGCTGGAGGTGGAGCTACAGGAAAGGGAGGGGTCCATGACCAAAACCCAAAATCTGAAAAGAGTGGAGTGCAGACCAGAACGCCACTCCCTCAGGATGGGGAAAAGAGTGGACGTGCTTTGACGGAAATTCCTGGGATGAACCAAGGCCACAAGGGTACAGAAACCACACTATCTCCTTGCTCTTCTCTCTGTATCACTTGACTCAAAGTTCAGGAGGGGGACTTGTGAGGTCAAATATAGCCCTTAAACACTAAAAATAAAGAGGCCAGAGGGATTTGCAAAGTCCCATTGAAGTTTAAGGCCAGCACAGAAATGGCGATGTCGGACATGAGGCCTACTGAACTAAAGACATGCCTAAATCTCAAAGGAAAGAAAGTGGGCTTAAATCTCAAAAGTGCGAAGATATGCGCAATGCATTTCAGCCAGGAAAAGAAAGACATGTGGCTGACAATGGTGTTTTAATAAATCCATGGAGAGATACACTTTCTACTTAAAGAGACAGATAGCAGCGTGTACAATATCGTTATGCAACATGAGACTGATATCCCGGAATCTCAAGTGAAACCAAGCTTATTCCAATTATAAGAAATATAAGAACTTCCATTTTCCTCATCCAACTGACAGTATGCTGAGAGAAGTGCCTACTAGACTTTCAGAGTTTGAACATGGTTTTCTCATATAACTGCCCTATACATATGGATAGTCCAGAAGTGATACACATATCTTTTGCAACTATGAGATTAAAGAAGTTCATTACAAATGGATGTAAGGCCATGGTGCCTCATAAAATGTCATGTAAAATGCATTGTGTGTGAGTTTAAAAGGGATATTTTGCAGAAATGTACATGCAGCTGGGCATTTCTCTTGAAAAGAAAATGAAAATTAACCTCTAAGACCTTTCCTCTGCTGGTCCTGGAGAGGGAGGTCTGGTTGTCAATAATCAACCAGGTCCATTGCCTGAAAAATATAAAGAAATACACTGCCTAGATTTAAACCATGATGGAAATAGATAAAGCCATGCCTGTTCTTTCAGTAGAAGGGAGGTCACAACTCCCATAAAATATGCATTAGAGTTGCAGCCAGGTCCATAAAATGGACATTAGCATTGCAGCCAGGGCCATTACAATGCCAAGAAGGGATGGCCGAAGATAAACATGAGCCAGCTTCTGGCTGATCACATGCTTGAGGGGAAATGAAACGTAAAGAAAATAAAGGTGAGGCTGGCGTTTAGTTAATAGAAAAATACATATTATTGCATAAAAAGGGAAGTGTTTATTCCACAATGGTCATTTCAGACCTATGTTAAAGGTGGCAGTAACCCCCTTTGAACCATGCCAAAACTATGTTTGTGTGATAAACATAACAGATGTAATTAATGAAAAGTTGATTACATGCAAAGATTTGAAAAATGAGGGTACATGCAATGTTTGTAGATTTTCAGAGTTTAAACAGGCCAAGCCCACATATCAGTTTGGGATGACAAAGCTTTCTCCTCCCACAGCTTTCCTAACTCACACCCCTCATGCCCTAGTCCTATTAGCACACTGGTGGGTAGAGAAAACCAACCAATCCCTTTTGTGGGAATCATGACAAGTTTTGATGTCATTTGCCCTATAAGTAGACCACTTTGCATTATAACTGGGATTTTGCACTTATTCCGGGAGGTAACTTGCTGCTGGACTCTTGCAAGAAACACCCAAGTAGAGAGGCCCCAAAACGTGCATTGGAGACAGGGACAATGAGACATACAGCTGACTGGGAGCCATTGGAGGAGCCAGAGGGGACTATCCTTGACTGACACCCTTGCTGTCCCAGAGGTGCCCTGCTGTTCCCTGATGCCCATTGCAAGGCCTCTCCTGTAGGTAAAACTATCCCAAAGCCATAGATTGTGTAGGCCCTGCATTTTTCTCAAGTATTGTTCTAGTATTTCCCCATAACAAAATAGCATGTTTGTCTGTGTAGATCCTTAGCATATTTAAGTAAAGAACATCAATTAATTCCCCTATAGAAATCATGGGATGTGTTTTGTTAGCATTCAAAACTAACAAGCTCCTCCCATTGTGTTTTGAGCTGGTATAGACATAAAGGTTTGCCAAAAGAATGAATCCCAAAACCCGGTTTCCAAGTGAGAGTACAGGGTGCAAAATGAAATTCCCCATTGACCCACTTCATTTTAAATCAAAAGTGTGAAGCCTTGTATTTCCTTTGCATGCGTGGTGGGGAAAACTAAATTGCCCCTTTTTTCCCATTGTGCTCTGACCCAAACCACAAAGCCCTGTCT
Source organism: Ambystoma mexicanum (assembly GCF_040938575.1). Classification (NCBI taxonomy): domain Eukaryota; kingdom Metazoa; phylum Chordata; class Amphibia; order Caudata; family Ambystomatidae; genus Ambystoma; species Ambystoma mexicanum. The sequence goes on from NC_090932.1 coordinate 188,585,693, forward strand.
GTGCTTTTTCAGTGTGACAAAACAAATGTCCCCATTGCTTTTCTTTCCCTCATATTGCATCTGTAGTAATAAGTGAAACAACAATGTTTCCCTTGGAATCCCTTTTCCAAAGAGTGCATTTTTATCAGAACCCCAAAACGATGTTCCATTGTGTTCCCACTCTCTGCCATTGGCCTTCAATTCAGAGTGGTCAAGTCTAATTGATGTTTGGAGGGTGGGGGTCGCTGGAAGAAAAAAGTATTATAACCAAATCAGCAATCACTGTGTGTCTTGAATTGTTCTTTGTATTGGTGAGGGATTTGAAAAGACTGCTAAATTGAGACTGCATATCTCAGTATTATCTCTGTGATGGTGCGATGACAGAAGTAATTTTTGTTCTTGTGTTGCCACAACATTGGTGGCTGATGTTAGTCTGTTTGTCAAATTTGGTTTAAATTAATTAATAAATATATATTCTTAGTACACACTGGCCTGGGATTTGTTGGGGTAGGTTGCGAGATGGGTTGGAAGCCTTACCAAATAGAACCTGAATCAAAATCATGGTGATTTGTTGTGCGCCACCTTGATTGGGGTGAAAGGAACTCCCTGAGTTGCGTGTGACCGCGTAATAAACAGCAACAATGAACACAAAAAACTCTTAATACGTCGATTTCTCTTGGGAATTTGAGATGATATTAGATTAGGTCTTATAGCTGATTGTTGGCTTCCAGAATCAATTAGAGCTTGAACTGGAATACCGTTTGCCAAAGAATTGTTATGGGTTTTGAATGCCTCTCCTTCTAGGAATACGTTATTTATAGTTTATATGGGATGGTATTCTTCCTGCACTTCTTCCATTTCCCTTTCTTCCTCATTTTCTACCATATACCCAGTTTCCATAGGTTCTTCTTTTCTATTAGAGGGAGAATGTTGTGCCAAATATCTAGCTTGTCCACATGAAAAAGCATAATATTGCTTAGGGTTTTGTACTTCTAGCTTCTTCTACTCCAGTGTTCTCTTTTCCTTTTACCCCAGATATTCTTGTAGGTTCCCTCCCAATGTCTCTAGCAGATGGTTTGGAGAAATTCCTTTGAGGTTTCAACTTCTCTATTCTACGAAAGAAAGTGGAATCATTTTAGATTCCTTTTTCAACTCATCACTTTTATGTAGAATTAGTACATGTTTGTTGGCTTCTAAAAAGTTTTAGGCAGTTTAAAAAAACAGAGATAGATTAGGGTTGTTAATCTGTAGAATGGCTTTTGTAAGAAGGGTGGAACAGAATTAATAAATATTTCTGTAATCAAAGTTTCCAATACTTCTGCTAACATTTTCTTTAACCCATCCATAAGGACAAGGTGTTTTGAATCCTAGCAGCTTATTCTATGGGAGTTTCATCTGGGTTTAATTTGATGTTATGTATATTATATTTGTAAAATCTTTCTGTTTGATCCACTTTCTTTATCAATCCATCTTTAATCTCTTCAAAAACGGTAGTACCTTCTGAATTGAGAAGGTGATACGAGTTTTGAATTTCACATTTGAGAAGGTTAGCCAAATAACAGGTCTTCAATTCTGGACACCAATTTAACTAATGGGTTAACCTTTCATAGTTGAGAAAAAAATCCCAGGTCGTCTCCTTCCTTATAGGGTTGCAATACTCCCTGTGGAATCACAGGTCTCTTTGAAGAAGCTATAATTCACATGAGTCCTTCCTGAAACCTAGTTTCATTTTGGATATGATGTTCAGTCAGTTTCATCAGAAGATCATTTATTGTAGCCATGGTGACAGCTTCAGATGATAATGATCTTACAGTACTTCCTTCAGGAACTTGGGACAGGAGAGTAAAATGTTTGTCACTTACCTCTGACCCTGACATTCTGTCTACCTCAATAGGCTGTTCAGACTCCATTTCTCCTGGTATTGCAGGCTCCTCGTCGCCACTAATCTCAATATCAGGTAGAGTTGTTGAAAGAGAGGAAGAAGCTCTCGATTGAGGTACTAAGATCAACGTAAATTTAATTTGCTTTAAGATTTTAAATGATAATCTGATACTCTCTTATTATTAGACACGGGTTTCTGGTGGAAAAATCATTTTTGGTGGTCATGGGGAAGTGCCTTTTTATCTACTATTTGTTGTTTCAGTTGAAACATGATATCTCTAGATTTTACATGTACCATACATTCCTCTCCCTCTGTAGTATGTATTATTATTTTCATTCAGGAATCTTATTCCCACACTGTTAGGTGGGTCCCTAGTTTGTATCAACTGATTCCGATCCAACTCTCACACCATATATGCGGGGTCCGTAATGTGAGGCGGACAACTGCTTGTATTTTTCTCAAGAATAGACATTTTATTAAGGTAAAATTTTGCAAATAAATCCTTGCTTGCCCTTCTCTATCAGTGTAGTCCCTACCTAGTATAATGTCTAAGGGAGTAACTCCTAAAATGGGTATACTGGCTCTCACACTAAACAAAAACATTCACGAAAAATAATGAAACAACATAAGATATTAAACAAGAATGTAATAATATCTGCATGACATTCACCTGTCCTGGGAAAATCCCTTCCCCAGGGTTTTCAAAGTCAACTTCCCAAATGTTCAAAGTAAAGTCTTGAACCAATTTTTGTAAATTCCAAGTCAAAACAAAAGTTCATCAAACAAAAATCCACTGGTAACAATGCTCCGGTTTCGGTTGAAAAGATACCCTTCCAATATAATCCAAGAAAATTGCACCAATGGTAATCCTTAATATCTTCATTCCAGGATCAATTGCCACAGTTCAAAGAACATGTAAACAAGGTCTTCTACAACTTTACAATTGGTTAGGACCTGTGCAGTATATTTGGTATAAATGTCAGTATGCTTCTCTTTGGGTTGCTCCTTTCCTCTTAACATCTACCCTCCCACAGCTGTTACTATGAGAACATTCACCTTTGTCCCACATTATACAACTAGTCCAAACCACTTCAATGTGACATCTGATAATTTTATACACCACCACAGTTCAGGTACTTCTGCTTCAGTTTTATATTTAGAGTTCTTAGGCATATAATAATAAGACACTTCAACATCTACAGGTAGGCAAGGCACTCTACCTTCCCATGCTCCAGGAAAAGGGCCACCTCATTGCCTCTTCTGTCTGCCTTACTGGAACAAGTGTAACCTGCCTCTGCTGCAAGAGTGACTTTCTCTCAGCTTCAGCATTACAGGTTACTTTATCTTCTTTCCAAGCACCCATCTTCCTTCCCAAGCTTTATTCACACCTTCTTGGTTCCAGTAATAACCCAGAAGCTCTATTGCCACTTTTCCAGCTTCAGGTAACAGTGCCACACTTGTATCGGGGAACACTGGACCTTTAACAACCTCACAGATCAGGTGGATATCTGAATAGAACTTGTTTCACTATGGAAAGGGTTCACCTCTTGGCTTGGGTAATTCTTGTTCTCCTCGTCAGTGCAACCACTTCTGGAATTAAAGAATGATTGTTCAGAATACTAAAAGGTTCAGTCTTCAAAGGGAAAACAGATTTAGGCAGACTCACCCACACTCACCCACTCTTTAAGATAGATGATTAACCTTAAAGGGTTGCGATTAACCTTAAAGGATTGCAATTGATTGTATTCCCATGTAATAACACAGAGATGATCTCATACTCCTTTCGGTAAACACAACTGGCCACATAAGACCTTCCTTTGATGCTGTATTCACTTACAACTCTTGTGAAAGTCAAAGTCTATGTTAGCTTTCGGAATGGTTTTAGCAAGCGTGCCCTTTTCAATTAAGGACACGTGACCTCTCCGGCAACAGTAAAAATGTTCACCAATGGATGTAATGTTCTTTTACTTCCTATGCAAACACTACGGCATTCACTATTAGTGTCTGTGCTAGATTTCCATTGTTAGAAATATAATCAGAACGACGGACAGGTTATACTCGCTTTTATGCATACGTGAGTTACTTTAGAGCTGGTTACATTTACCGGCAATGCTTGCTGAGTGAACCTGAATGCTGAGCTTCATTCACCGCCTCCAGGAACACTGCGGGTGCGGGCTGCTTCTGTCTCCAGACTTCCTTGACTTCTACTACTACTTTGGGCACAATTGGGACCCACACCCTTCTGCAGCACGTGTCTCTCCGGTAAGGTCAAATTAATTGGGAGTCTCCTTCACTTCCCAGTCCCCCTGCTTGCCTTCTGCTACAAGCCTCAGGCTTCAGCATGGTCACAGCTCTGCAATCACAGCAAATCAGCGCACACAGGGAAAACTCCAATCTCATCATGTTTTCCTCGGTGTAGCCATAGCAATTGAGGTTTTGAGAACACAGGACCCTCCCAGAACCTGCAGGTGAAATCTGCTATATCCACATTCAGGCGTACCTTCCATGCTCACACTTCCTCATGAATTGCCAGCCTAGTGCTCTTCTACCACTATTACCACTACTACTACTACTACTGCCAGCCTTCCAACTCCTGCTCCAGCTCGTTTCTACTCTCCTCTCCTGCTGCAGCCTTTTATACCATACATGTTTGGCAATTGGCTTCAGGTGTGAGCCATTAATTTCAGTTGCCTGACTCCTGCAATAGCTGTTAGGTCTAATTGCCTGACTACTCTGTCTAAATGCCTCTTCAGCCCTCTTCCTCGCCTCAGTCCCTATTGGACTTTGGCACATGTAGTTTATTTAATCAAAGTTAGGTTTTTCTACTACTTGATTAATTTAAAGGGTAGATTTAATTCCCTTAGTAATGTTAACAGAGGGGCTGTAGGTAGAGGAAGAAGGTATGGAGAAGAGAATATTTCCGCAATCCTTTTTAGTGTACGCTTGGGAGTGATGAGGGCAGTTAATGTTAGATACCAAATAGAGTCTTTCTTTTGGTACAGTACACTTGGTTGTTACAACTTTAGGGTTCACCACCATAGGTTTAATAGGAGGTTGAGAGACTTTGAAATGACAGTAAGCCATAACCTCTTTTGGCACAGTGTTAAGAGTCTCCTTATCAAAGGAGAAATACTGTGCCTCAACCCACGGAATCTCATCACTACCCTGGGCCCTGTCTTCACCCAGGTGATCCTCCTGCAGTATACCAACCCCTGGGTTGGGATCAGGAAGCGTCTGCCTTCCCCTGGCCACCTGGGAGGAGAATTTAAGCATGGTTTCAGTGAGGTATCCGCAGAATTCTTCTCAGGAAGGGCAGTGTTTTTTTCATTTTGGTTGCTCTACAGGTAGAGGTAGCGTGTATACACGTAATACTGAACAGAAGGCAGAAGCAAATATCTGTCCAAGGTTTTCCATGCAGCGGCTGCAAGCTTATGTTTACAACAGGATAGGTACCAATATGTTATTGGTGTGATGAGGGTATTGGTGTTGGACGGGGTCCTGACTCTGCACTGTGCATGAGGCAGCTCAATCTCTTCAGGGCCATGTGGCTGGGGTACGCATATCACATACTGGTTCAAAGGTTGTTAGGTTGGGGCATGTATGTGAAGGGGGATTTATGGCGATTTATGATTCGATGAGGCGAACGCAACTCGTGGTGGACAGGGGAGCTTCAGGGGTATTGGGCAGCTGATGGTAGAGTTGTTTGGCCGTGGTTAGTTTGCACTGCCGCCCAGCCTGGAACTCTTTCATGGCACCGTTGATCGCCGCTTTCAGATGTAGCAAGGCTGTTGCGGTCATATGCCCCTGGTTGAGGCGCAAATTGGGTCCTTGTTGCAGTGCAGTGCATCCCTTCACACACCCCCAACCCGCGGGGTTAGGGATTTGGCCAACGGGTCGGACAATGGAACAGGTACTTATTGGGGTATTGGCCCAAAAATGGTTAATGAAGACGAAGGGGGCAGTGCCCCAGCGAAGACACTCAAATCAGGACCAGGGTGGTTGGAGCAAGACTGTGGGGGGTGCTACATGTATCACAATGGGTGCATTAACATGCCTGGGCTTTTCCTCTAGGTGATTCAGGGCAGAGGGGATGACCCTTAGATAGCTCTTCTCTTCATGAAGAATGGAAATGGCAGGCAATGGGGCCCTAGTTAATGAGGAGGTATTTGCCTACAACAAGGGGAAATTATTGTCTGCGAACCACACAGCACAAGTTGACGGTGGAGGAGTGCCTCAGTGGGCATTCCAGGCAACAGTGAGTTAAAAAGCATTTCTGGATTGGTTTCTGCCCCAAGTACCTGTTGGAAGCAATCATGGATTTTGGGGAAGCAATTCTCAAAGAGGCATATGAAGGGAGGCTCTGGGCATTTACATGTGGTTGCCAGGTGTTCCTGTGCAAGGGGTGTCGCTGACCAGTAGGTCAGTGGCCCTGTGGCTGTATGTTGGGACACATTCAATTTAAATTAATAATGGGCTCAACAATTGCAGTTACTGTTACAGAGATAACCCTTCTAGAGGTGGGCCGTGGCACGGTGCAGAACGGTGAAGTGTTGGTGCTGATGGGTACATGCATGGGAGCAAGTGGAACGGGACTGGGGGTCTGATCGGCTCCCATGGTAACCTTATTTCCCCTCAGGACTGTTTACGGACACTTGGAGAAGGTGGCCACAGCCACTCCCCCACACCCAAAGGTTGTAAACAATATGGGTATCATGTATTCTTTGATATCATTCAGGTATATACTGATGCATTTTGTAAATACTTGCGGCCGAACGCTGTCGAAAAGAACCTGTGTCTTGTCTCACTCCTTGGCCCTGCGGGCTGTGCCGCCGATGGTAGCAAGACCTGTCAACATGCCGGACGACATTTTGGGTGGTAGGCTGGGGAGGGAGTGTGGGAGACGTTCGGGCGCTAAGCCGCATGATGAAGCCACTAGTAGGTGCTGCCACTCGGTGCCAGAAACATTGCGGCAAGAGGTCTTGGGCAGGGAGGACCGGGTCTTAGAGGATGAGCAAGAGGATGCTCCCCTCCTTTTTGTTCTGGCCCAAGACCTCATGCGCTGGAGTGAGCAGCACCGCTGGTAGCAATGTTTTACCCACCCTTCCACCCTGTAGATTAGGGGAAAGGTGGAGCAGTATATTGGGACACATTGCATTTAATTGAATATTTGTCTGAAATGTATGGGTCTATGATGAATCTGGACAATTTGTCCCTTCTCCCCAGAGGAGATTCACCGCCTTTGAGGTTCGGGAGGTGAGACCATGAAGCAAGACCCTCTCTAGGGGTGTGGGCAAGTGGGACCTTACTGGGAGTGACTCCCCTATTGGGGTCAGGACTCCCATTTCAATAAGGAACTCCCAGTCCAAAACACACTTTCTGCCTACATGTGTATTGGAAAGACTTTGGTATCTCCTGTTTTGACTCTAACCAACAAAGAACCTTCTTTCACTCTATTGGCTTCAGGTAATGCTGAACATCGTCTGAATGCCATAATCACAGAAGATGGACACAATTATTTTTGTTCTGATGACGTGCATAAGAGCAGGTTGGACTGCGAATAGAGGATAGACTCCTACAGAGGGAAGAGATTCATATCTATGCAAAGGCGAGCCTCTTTAGAGATGACGTCCATGGGGTGCAGACGTAAACAAAGCCACAGCAGAAGCCCTGCGTTTATTAATTGGACTGAACCCAACAACCCTACCAAAGAGCCACAGAACTTAGTCGAGTCCTCCTTCTGGTTCACCACCGGTAATTGTTTGGGGAATTTCCCTTCTAAAGGTGGCCGGGGGCTTCGTGCAGAATGGTTAAGTGTCATCCTGGCACTCACTCATCGAGCAGTGTTGACGGGTAGGTGCACGTGAGCAAGTGTAACTGGAAGGGGAGTCCGGTCGGTTCCCGGGGGTCACCTTATTTCCACCCAGGTCCCTACCCGGAAGTATGGGAGATGTGGCCACATCTACTCCCCCACACCCAAAGATTGTAAAGAATAGGGCGCTTTGATATAATTCAAATGAACTGAGAAGTGGACCCTCTGCGCAAAGCCTGCGCAGGCCAACGGCGTGGTGTTGTGCGATGCAGTTGATTGGCAACGAAGCGGTAGCAGCCCAAGTGTGAGCATGTAGCACAGCCGACGACCATCGATGAACACAAGGTTAGAAAGGCCCGGGCAGGGGGAGAACAATTCACTGCTCTCTTCTAAACTGCCCTACCTCGCTCTTATATCTTTTTCATCACGTGTCTCTTCCTACATTGTCTTTACAGCCATAGGCTGCCCTCTGGATAGCCATTCTTTGTGTCATGTGATTCTGTTGTTTTTTCTTGGTTTTACCACTTGGTGAGTCGTTCGGCTGTTGGAGCTCACTATCCCCATTTCCCTCTCCAGGTTTAACAGATCTCCTTGTCTTCACTCTGTCGATCTCTGTTGATGCTCACTGTGCCTTTTCTCCCTCTCTAGGTTTAGTTGATTGCCTACTGTCTTTACACCACTGTACAATTCACTTCACTGTTTTTGTGCTTTCCTTCTGTTGAGTCTTTCCTATACTTCTGCCGTAGCTTGTGCTGTTCTTCTACCTCTCCTCCCTCCACTCCCCTCACCCCTTCTATAGTGCTCTCAGTTTCTCATATCTTCTGTAACTGCTATTCTATCAACTATCGTATCCCTCTCACTAAGTCTGGAAGGAAAAAGTTGAAGAAGGATCTCCTAGTCTCCAGCCCAGGCTTTTCCATTGCTGATACCCATGTCAGTGCTTCCACCAGACAGACTCCCACCATCATCCTCTTTGTCATTCACTCTCCTGCCCTATGAACACCCCATATGGTTGCAGTTCTCTCGCCTTCTTCCTCCTCTCCCACCCTTTGGGAGGTCCTTTGGCCTCCTTCCTGTCCTCCAGAGCCTTCATTAATGTCTATCTAAATGGGACGCTCATGGTCCAGGGCTCTCAGCACAACCTCCACCTTCTTGACAGGTATCTCCTGCGTTTCATCAACTTCCTCCCTTTTCCTGCTATTCCTCTTACCATCTCCTTGGCTCCTCTGCCACCTGCAATCCCTTTTACCATCAGCTTGGGGTGCTCTTTCCTGAGTGGGGCCCTGCTTCTATCATTCCCACCCAGGCCTACTCCTCCTTTGAATGCCTTGTCTGCTGGCTCTCTGTCTCTCCTGGCCTCTCGCTGACTGTGGCCACCATCTACAGGCCTTCTGGCCAGGTCACCCTCTTCCTCTCTGAATGGGCTGACTTCACCCTTTCTCTTCTGACCTCTTCCTCTAAGCTCTTCCTCCTCAGGGATTTCAGCATCCACCTGGACACCACTGACCCCACCTCCGGGCTTTCCTGCAACCTATGCGACTCGTTCTCCCTCTCCATTCTACCCTCTGGTCCGACACACACCTTGGATGTTTTCATCTCTTCAGACATCCCCCTCTCCTACCCCCTCACTACTCCACTCTCTTGGACTGACCACTTTCTTCTTTCCTCTCACCTGAAACTTCCTGTTCCCCAGGCAGCGAGTGTCAGTGTCCGCTTTTGCCTCCACTTCCCCACCCCCTCCTACCCATTCTGCTGACTCCCACCCTGCCCTGTCTAACCTTCATCTCTCTATCTCCAACACTCTGGATATCCTTGCCGCTGTTATGAGGATCTGCCTGAAGCCTGCCTCCAAGTGCAACTCTTGGTTTGACTCCAACCTGGCTGCTTTGAAACGCAAGTGCAGAGTAGCTGAGCGGAAGTGACAGCCTCAGCACAACCTCTGACAAACTGGCGTGCCGTCTGCTCCAAAGGCAATACAGACTCTCCATTTTCTCGAAGAAGAGGGTTCATATTCCAGCCTGCATCTATTCAGCTACTAACAACACGGCCAAACTCTTCAAAATCTGCAAGGAGCTGGCCAATCCTACAGTGTCCACCTCTCATACACCCTCCCAGACCCTTTGCACGGCCCTGACTTCTCATTTCACTACTAAAACCCAGGACATTTTGTGCTCGCTTGCCTCTGCTCCTCATCTCTCTCCCTCCGCCTCTCTCAGGCACCCTCCGTCCTTCCCCTTCCCCTTTGTCTCTCCTTTTCTCGGCTATAACACTTGATGTTTCAAGACAAGTCGAATCTATGAATGTTTCATGCAAACATGTGCTCCCCTCCTCTTCTAGAACCATTAAGGACAACATTGTCTCCCTTGCTCCAGTCTTGGCCTATTTCTGTAATCATTCCTTTGCCACTGGATCTTTCCCCTCTCCTTTCAAGCCCTCCCTTGTTCACCCTCTCCTAAAAAAATGTCTTCAAACCCCTCCTCCCTGGCTAACTATCATCCGATCTCTATCACTCCTTTCCTGGGCAAACTCCTGGAGAAATTGGCCATCTCCCAACTAACCCTCCACACTGAATCTGTTGGTTGTCTCCACGACTATCTGTCTGGCTTCAGAGCAGAAAGAGACACAGAAACTGCTCACCTGAACACCTGTGAGGATCTGCTCGATAACCTTGACTCCAGCCCTCCCTCCATCCTCATCCTCCTTGACCTTTCCTCTTCTTTCGACACCGTCAATCACGCCACCCTGAGAACAGCAATTAATTAGAACTGTTTTGTTTGTTTACTACACAGTAACCAACTACTACATTATGAATTAACACTGAAAATCCTGCATAGAAATACGTGAATCGCACAAGATTCCATCCCAGAAAACGTTTTGAAACCTGTCTAAATCCAGAAGGGTTGGAGTACATGGGAACAGCACATAATAACCCACTGAAGAATTTCCAACAGTTAGAGCAATAGACTGATTGGAATTAAACTTGTTGCCTTACATGAACAGCACCACTCTAGAGGCTGATTAGTAAATTGACATTAGTCTAAAGTGCATTGTCTACAACCTTAAAGATTTAAATATAAACCAGGCACAGTTTTTTTTAATAATATTTGTCACTGTTATAATACCTTATTTAAGAAATATTTTCAACTATTGAATTATGGTGTTATTTACAAAAATGAAATACGTTTTGTTTTTATTAAGCACAAGTCACTTTGAGGTGCATTGAACACTGTTTCTAGTCTCTTTTAAAAAATCATTGTTCTATGTTCATGTGATAATAAATTGAAAAAAGTTGTTTATATAAAGGAGAGTACAAATTGAATTCTTTTGACTCTGTTGATACTTTATTGTTCACTTATATCTTTCATATTCATTATGTTACACTTGTGTTTCTACTCATCATAAACAAACTACAACATAGGACCCTTTAAGTGTGATATTTGTATCTATTTACCGGGGTCGGTCGTATTGTTTAACCCTGGTGTCCCCCTTTATTATTCTGCACCAAGTTAATAGACAACCCTAAAAAAGTAACATGTTCATTGGTTGCAAAAGGTCCTAAAACAACTTCCAAAGACATTGGGCCTCATTACGAGTCCGGCGGTAACCGAGGCGGTACAACCGCCTGGTTACCGCCGGACTCGTATTACCATTTTCCGTGACTCCCGGAAATACCAGGGCATTACGACCCTGGTGTCCCGGGAATTCCGGAGGCGGAATTCGGTAAATCCACATTCACATGGGAATGGTGAAGTGGAAACACCAGCACCATCTCGTGATGGTGCCGGTGTTTCCACGTCTGCCTGCAGGCAGGAGGTGTTCAACCCACCAGGTCAGACCTGGCGGGAACATCACCTCCCGCCTGCAGGAGTCGGGATCGGGCGGTCCGGAATTAACAGTGGCGGCGGGTTTACCGCCACTGTTAATTCCGGACTACCTGACCTGTAATGAGGCCCATTATTTTGTCTTACAAGTTTTTTTACTGTGCAATTTTCTTTTAGCACATTTCATCATACTTTGTTGATGTATCTTAAAATCTATATATGAAAAAAATGCATAAAAGAGAAATTAATAGTATATGATCACTGCCACTCTATGCCTCTCATCTGGTACCTTCAACGTCAACTGCAGCACCCCAAATTGCACCTCGGCCACACTTGCATCTTGCCACTCCAACGTGACAGTTGTGTAGTCTTCCTTAAAGTGCCTACTCAGTGCATTAAATCGATAACTCCTAACAATGTTGCATTATTTTCAGTTAATAATAACAATAATATCACATTCGTATCTAGCGCTTCATGGTGGATACCTCCCTTATCTAAGAACTGTAGTAAGTGTTACCACTAACCAACTTTACGGTCTTAATTGTAATTTAGTGTATTATTCTGAAATTTGTGGTGGCCTTGTTGTGTGTATTCCACGAAAAAGAGGGGAGCAGTTATAAGCAGGAAGAAAGTTAGCAAACATGCGGCGTTGATGTGTGCAGGCAAGAAGTAACAGTACTGTGTGCCTGTATGGTTCTATGTGGTTTGTGGCATTGGTGCTTTTGTATGTGTTTTATCCCGAGGGCCAAAACTGCAAAATGTATTAGATGGCAGTGCTAGGACACTGGGACAGCCCCTGATAGGGCACTCTGTTGATAGAGCCAAAGATGTAGCAGGCTGTAAGCCACCTGCTCCCCCAAAATTCCTGTGGTTGGGGTGGCGTTAGCATGCGTGAATTAGCCATGTGTGTTTTGGTCTGTATGAGTAGTTTAAGGGTGCTAGTAGAGTGAAAGATGAGTCAATTAGTTAGGGAAGGAAAGGGAATAGGTGGTTTGGGGCACTTGAGGACTACTATTATTAGAATGTTAAGGCTAGACTAAAGTGGTAGAGTTTAAGTCATGCTGCTGTCCATCGATATATGGTATTCTTACTTTTCCGGATTACATTTTATGATGATTATGGTGTGGTGTGGTGTCAGTGTCTCATGTCTGATGGGGAAAAAAAGTTGTGGGGACGGACCCAACTAGGTTCCGCTTTGCAAGGTGCCCTTCGTGTAAGTGTTGTGCATGTTAGCGAGGCTGATCTGAATGGGTGAGTCCCTATTTTGTCCTGGTTTTAGAAGTTAGTGCGCTGATCGGTCTTTGTGTCTGATTTCTGATGGTTATTATCCGAGCTGTTCATCCCTTGGGTTTTCCTGGACCACGCTGGTACATTTGAGTGGTTCTGGTAAGTCTTACAGTTCCAGCCTGTGGTGGCAAGAGGTTGAAAGTTCTGATTGGGGCTGCCTTTGGAGGGTGGCATGCTAGTTTGTCTGTTGTGGTCTAGTGAGCAGCCAGATTTTGAGAAATGTTTCCAAAGACTAGGTGGTTGTCCTCTGTGCGGAGGTAGCAGAGAATTGGGCTCTATAGTGTGCTTTATAGGAAAGAGGAGAAATACCTTCAATGTATTCAACTTATCAACTTCCGAAAGATAAAGGCCTATGTCGACCCATCCAGAATTTGAATACTTGACTACAGGTTGCAAAGAGATTCCCGAGGCAAGCGCTTAGTCAGAAATCATGCAGCCAGGCATCCTTAGTTTGAAAATATCTGCTTGCAATACTCTTGCACTATAGTCCCTATCCTGGCTCCTGATAGATGGCGAAGGGCGGCTTTTAAAGTTTGGGATTGATTTACTCACAGGGAATACTGCTCTGTGGCCCCAAATAACTATGGCACCTGTTCTAGAGCCTGCTGTCCACCTTGGAAGACAGTATTTAAGCACAAACATTTAAGAGGTTCAGTCTTGGGTGCCGGTGGGTTCGGTGCATGGCGTAGCTTGCAATTTCTGTACCTATTCTGTATGAGAGAAGGTTTCACTTCTGCTGCCTGTGCATTCATTCTGCCTTTGCTGCACTTGACCTAATTTCTTTCTGTCGGGGGTCCAGTGTTACTTGCAAAAACCCAGCCTATGCAGCAATGAACCATGCCTTTTGTTATCCGGGCCCTTCCATCCCCAGACTACCCTTAAAGGTTTTAGTTCACTTTTTATGTGTGCATTGCATGTGATTATATGTTTGTGGTTGTGTGTCAGTGGGGAAGGCGGAAGGAATCGTAGAGGAGCAGCTGAATACCTCTGCAGGAAGTCCCGCCCCATTCTGCCTATATGTTGGAAGCCGGAAATTGCGACAACACAGCAGTGTTGATGTCTATTCCACGAACAGCCTTTGAGACAAGTTATCCGTTGAGAAGACCCTATATGATGTATCACCGTAGAAATGACAGTGGTTCTAGGTTAAAAGTTCGAAAACAAAAGGCTCGAATGCCTTTTGCTCGACAGTAAAATGACTGAAAAAAAGGGTCGATTTTTTTAAAGAAAATTTTATTGGGGGGATACCCCTAAACCCCCATTTTCTTTTTATAAAAAGGTTTTTTACAAGAAGCAAGCGTGATGCACTGAGAGAAGAGTGGCTGAAGAAGAGAATACATAGACCTTATAGGATCTGATGACGAAGTAAAGAATCGAGAAGACTTTCATATGTGGAATGAAGATTACATGTGCGAAGAGCACTACATAAAATGCAAGCCATTTTATAACTGTACAGATGCTGTAACGCAAGTAGGCTAAGTAATCATAAAGGCTGGCTATACGTAGTGAATAGACTGCAGGCGGTGCCGCCATTATATAGACTTCTGGACATCGGTGTCACATATCACAGCTCAGACCCGTGGAGAAAGAAGGATCGGAGGGCTGTTTCGCAGTAAGAAAGCAACTGAAGATCGAGGAAAGGCCTGGAATAGCTGTCTGGTCTGGTGTCGAAGGATGGAGCGGCCAAGAACCGGTTATCTATCCTTGAAGAACAAGTGAACGTGAGAAGCTGAATCAGCCCTTGTTAATGTGCAAGGAAAGAACAACATGAGTGCCATGTTTAAAGGCTGCAAAACAGGCTATAATCCTGTCTCCTGTCACGTGAGTCGAGGATGGAAATAGGAGTGGGTGTGCAGACCTGAGCTACGATAAGGATGTGCCTATACTCCCTTTTATTCTCAGGAGCAAGGATACTTTGCAAGGCCAAGTTCAAAGACAATCTGAATGGAAGAAGGCATGGGTGTTGAGAGATGATGGGCTAATAGGGTGGAGAGACTAGGTCAAGTCCATCCAACAGTACCTGTGGTACCAGCTTACGTGCTGCTAGTGAGCCGAATGTTCCAGAAGGGCACAAGCGTGCCAACCAATTGTAGAAGGCCATATAACAAACTGCCTTATAATTTGAGAGCCAATAATATGTTGTGTACTTAATAACTGATGAAGAGGATTTGCACTAGGCGTGGGCTTAATTTGTCCACCTGACTGTAGAGACCCAATCACAACCCAACCGCTTATAGAAAGTATACTTAGATATCCCCCTTAAACCAACCACAATCCCGCATAGGTTTTCTTAGTTTGCCACCTAGTATGACATCACGTATGACACATTTTTACTATATAAATGTGATTTTTTTATGAAATGCTACGAGACTATGCTGTGCGACGTCTGTTTTAACTCCCTGTTTCAGACAATTGAAAATAAAAGTCGAGAGAGACATTTTGCCAACTTTCTGAGTCTGTCTTATTATTTGGTGTCAGAGTTGCTCTGCATCCCCATCCTTGAATGATGTGTTACTGATTTTAAAGGGGCCCTTGTGGGTTCAGAATCATTTAAAGTGACCATCTAACTACATGTCACTGAGACTGCTCTTTTCCAGTCTTGTAGATATCAGAACAGCCTGGGGGATTTGCTAGGGCGGCCAAGGACTAACCCAGTGTTGCTTATTTGCACTATCTTTTAATAATATGCGGAATCAAAGCCCTTGAGTTAGGGCATAAGGGCTGAGATGTTCAAGCACTTTAAGCATCCTTCATTTGGTATTCTTGCACAGTAATTGTAGTTTTAGTTTCAGACTACAAAGTCAAGTTTAGAAGAACCAGAATGTGATGAAAGAGCTGGTTTAGCATCTCAACCTGACATGAGCTAATTTGAGAATTAATGAATCCTCCAACTGGGTTATACATGCGTGATAGTTACCTACTCTTAGGGCCTCATTACACGGATGGCGGTGGACCAAGGTGCTATTAAAATACCGGCACCGCCTTGGTGGAAAGGGGAATTACCACCCTATTCCAAGGTTGGTGGGGCGGTAATTCCCCCTTCCCCCATTGCCCTTCCCCATTCCCATTTTTTGCCCATAGGGCATAATGGGAATGGGGAAGGTGCTAATTACGGCACCGCAAATTGCGGTACCGTAATTAGCTCCCTGGTCCCTTTGCGGGTTGGTTTTTAACGCCTGCAAAAAGCAGGCGTTAAATTCCCCAACCCGCAAAGGGACCTCGTAGTAAGACGGTAAGGATTTACCGGTACCGGTGAAATAACGGTACCGGTAAACCCTTACTGCCTACCGTGTAATGAGGCCCTTAGTCGTCGTTAGATGCAGGCCTGCAGAAGGTTGTTACTAATGATGTACTTACAAGAAAGAGACTGAATAGCTTTAATGAAAAGACATCACTCAAAGTTCAAGCACCTAATTGTAGCACTCAGCAAGATGATCGACCCAGGCGGAGGACCATGGTGGTATTAGCACCATGGTCCATGCCAGTGTCCGCCATGGCGGAATGGGGAATTACCACCCCATTACGAGGTTGGCGGGGTGGTAATTCCCCATGCTGCCATGGCCCTTCCCCATTCCCATTTTTGCCCCATAGGGCTCAATGGGAATGGGGAAGGCGGTAATTACAGCACCGTAATTTACGGTGCCGTAATTAGCTCCTAGGTCCCTTTGCGGGTTGGTTTTTTAACGCCTGCTAAAGTGCAACCCGCAAAGGGACCGCGTAATCAGGCGTTAAGGGTTTAACGGCGCCGACACCTTTTACAGCGCCGTTAACCCCTTAACGCCTGGGTCGTAATGAGGCCCGATGTGTGTTTTTAACTAAAATAGACATCACACCCAGCTCAGCATTAGTCCTTTTAACAGGATAGATATCACTCAGAGGCGCTGAGTACAGTGGGAGAACATGGGCAACGTCCCACTTAGTTCTTTGGCAGTGGGAACAGGAACATCACTTTGCCACTGTAGAAATGTGTACAGGTTTCATTTTGTGACTGCACACCTTAAACGCATCTGTGTTCAGTGTTGGTTTGACTGGAGATTAAACACTGTTAGCTTTAAAGTCATCTCCATGAACTCCAATGTTAGTATTACAGAGATTGTTAACACAATCATGTAGGTCAGCAGGTTGAGCAAATGTTGCCAAGATGTTAAAGCTGCCTTTAGAACATGTCTTATTGCCATTGCTTCTAAAAAACCATTTGCGCTGGCAAATGCACTATTCGACCAGGGTACGGGATAGCCTGGCCACTTCCTCAGGGTCAGGGAATTTCTACCTCCATTGTGAAAATCAACCCACAGCTCAATTTCCTAAAACTGCTGTCAGCACAGGTGAGCACTTCATTTAGATTGGGCATTTTGATAGGCCAGTAACATAAGTAAAGGCGTGCTCTGGGATAGGCAGAATGCGAGTGTGGGCATTCCCACAAAAAATAATCACAGGTTAAAGAAATGAACTGGTGGTTTTAGGCTTAAGAAATGTGTTTCAATTCCAAAATACCTTATTTGTTTCATATTAAATTGTCACCAGCGCATTTACCAGACAACAGTGTGACCAGCGTGCGGGGAGATAGTTTTAAAATAGATGTCCCCCACCCTAATGATATTCAAGGCACATCTATTCTGGGGGTGTCTGGTGCAGACCAGAAGAACAGAAACCTACCGTTACCAAGGGACTGTAATGCAGCCGTACCTAGAGGGGGAGAGAGAGGGAAGAGCACCAAATGGGAAAGGCCGTTGCCCCACTTTGCCCCACCCTGGGGTCGCGAATGCCTCTACTATACTGGAGGAATGAAGTGCTCTAGCAGAGTTCTGGCTGGAATAGAGGTGGGGGCTTCGGCATGTCAGGTTTGGGGTCAGTCGGTGCTATAGAGCTGTGAGGCCTCGGCACATGCTGTAGATCAGGATTGGAGTACATTGATAGATTCAGCTGTTGAATATGAGGGGTGGAGGTACATCAGCAGGGCTCTGTCCGAGCGGAGCGGAGCCGCGCAATCTTACTCGCCTCGCGGTCCTCGTGCTAATCAGTCACCTTACTGACCTGGCCCGATCCCTTGGGCTGAATCATTTCGGGGGGGAAATGGGAAACATTAAAAGCAATTTGATGAAAATGCGGTGGCTCTAGGGGTGACATGAATGTCGTCCCTTGGGGGCGGAGGGCACGAGGTGGGGGTGCAATACGGGATTAACCTCGCCACTGGCCCTTCTCTCCCCAGTGTCTCGGCGCGGTAATTTACTACGGCGGCTCTTCCTGGGGATGGGAAATCTATCTCTCCTGTTGACTTCAGGGGGACTGCGGCGGTCAGAGCCCCCCTGGTAGTGCGATGGGTCCATCATAGAAGGTGCTTCTCGCTTACAGCGGCAATAATTCGGAAGTGGAATTTCCAGTCACTATAACGAGGCCAGGCCTTGCTTGACAAGACCACAGAGCATGGCCTGGTAGTTCCCGCCTCGCCATGGCTGGCTGGTAGCAAATAGCCTTCTAAGCCACTAGCCTGGCAAAGGTGTCGGCGCCGTGCCACTCAAAGCAGGCAGGCGTGCCAATGTCGTTACTGGGTCTAAATAGCCCTTGTACCTTCTGATCCTTTGTGGGGGCAGTCGGGAAGACCCCCTCATCTGAACTCATAGAGGCAGACTTTTCACAGTGGGAGGAAGAGTCACTTATGCATTGCTCACACTTGCATGGCTTTCACTCCCAAAATGTGCCTAATTTACATAGCTCCTCCCACCTCCCTAAAAGGACTGTGATCCCACCACATTGTGGAGAATTCCAGTAGAAGTAGAAACATGCAGTCCCCTTTTATTTCCCTTTTTATAATAGTGCCTAATAGCATAGATACGTGTAATTGCCGCCATAGAGGTGACACTTATTTGCGATTGGTTTGAAAGACAAGCACTCATCACGAGTTGGGCGGTAACACCGGTGCTATTAGCGCTGGCGCTAATAGCCCTACTGCCAAACCTCCCGGAGCTATTAGCGCTGGATCACGGATTTGGCGGAATGGTTATTGCCCATTCCCCATTGGGCCCTTTCGGAATTCCTCATTCCCCATTGGGGCCAATGGGGAAAATTTGCGCTAACCCGCCGGCGGTAAACATGCCGAAAATCAGCAAATTTGACACTGATTTCCCCCCAGCTCGTGATGAGGCCCTTATTTGCACCACTCAGCTAATTTTTGCCCTGGATTTTACTTGCGAGTTACAGTCAGTTTAATAGGCATTCTGCAGTCAGGGGATTGCGCTGGAGTGCCTTTTGATCTTGGCCAAAACTGTTATGAGAATTGCCTTTACTAACAGTGACATGCTTGACAAATTGAAAATCAATAGTTAATATATGTAGATAGCCCAATTCGTAACACTTTTATATCAGTGCATGATTTATTTTCAATACAGCCCCACTATTAACTTGTGTGCCTGACTCCAAAGCAATTAAAGTTAAATCTTTTTTTTCTGGGGTGATGTGACAGCAAGTCCCAATCTGCAAACTTCAGGATGTCAAAACTCTGTCACTGGCAGAGACCGACCTCAGTAAATGTACGGATATGAAAGGCTCCCTTTGCCTTTTGAAAGGGTGTTGACTTTAATTCACTCACAGGTTTCCCGACAAGCCTCGCGGTATTTGTTTTTTTGCATGTCAGTTGAAAGCTCTGTGAACGGCCCCTCACCTTGTTGGCATTACGACCCTGGCGTTGGACCATGGTGCTAATTGCACCATGGTCCATGCCGGTAATTTACCGACTCCGCCATGGCGGAATGGGGTATTACCGCCCCATTCCAAGGTTGGCGGGGCGGTAATTCCCCATGCCGCCATGGCCCTTCGCCATTCCCATTTTTGCCCCATAGGGCTCAATGCGAATGCGGAAGGTGCTAAGTACGGTGCCGCAAATTGCGGCACCGTACTTAGCACCAAGGTCCCTTTGCGGGTTGGTTTTTAACGCCTGCAAAAAGCAGGCGTTAAAATCGCCAACCCGCAAAGGGACCTCGTAATCAGGCGTTAAGGGGTTAACGGCGCCGCCACCTTTTACAGCGCCGTTAACCCATTAACGCCGGGGTTGTAATGAGGGCCAATACACTTTGGACAATAATAGTTGCACACACCTAGTAACATTGCTACAACTTCTTAGGAACTAAATGGCCCAAACCAATTATTCTTGAACCCGGCATATCAGAAGCTGATGTAGTGCTCGCTCTGCCCCTCTTTCTCTCCCTCCCTCTCTTTCACAATCACTGTCTCGCCGTTCCTTTGCTCTCTCTGTGCCTCTCCGTGTCTCACTCAAACTCTGTCTCTTTCTATGTGGATGAGAGTCACAGTCTGGTACGCATTTGCCAGAACAACTCCAGCTTTTGCTGTCAGTTGTGCACACAAAGTACTTACGGTTGTTAGAGGGGGCTGTGTTTTTTGTGTGTAAAAGTAGCAAAGTAAAAAAAGACATTATTTGATTGTACTAACTTAGTAATTTGCCTCTTTTTTTCAATTTCACCATGTCTATGGCCCTCATTACAACCCCGGCGCTAAACCATGGCGCTATTAGCACCATGGTTGGTGCCGGTGTTGTAACGAGTCCGCCATGGTGGAATGGGGAAATACCGCCCCATTCCAAGATTGGCAGGGCGGTAATTCCCCATGCCGCCAAGGCCCTTCCCCATTCCCATTTTTGCCCCATAGGGCTCAATGGGACTGGGGAAGGCGCTAATTACGGCACCGTAAATTACGGTGCCGTAATTAGCTCCTAGGTCCCTTTGCAGGTTGGTTTTTTAACACCTGCTAAAAGCAGGCGTTAAAGTGCAACCCGCAAAGGGACCTCGTAATCAGGCGTTAAGGGTTTAACGGCGCTGACACCTTTTACGGCGCCGTTAAACCCTTAACGCCTGGGTTGTAATGAGGCACTATGTCTAATAATCACTTCCGATGGTTATTGTAGTCATAATAACAACATTACACTGTTATACTGAGCAAAACATTATCAAAACCTAGAATAACCATATCAGTTATTTTTTGATAGACAGTTATCAGGCTTGTAGTCAGAAAACTGAAAGGAAGTTCTCAAATCCAATTGCCCTAACACCATTCTGACAACTTTCCATACCCACCATTCCGAGAAATGATGGGTATGCAAAGGTAAGCAAAAGTGTAAGAACGGGGAAAAGCGAGAGAGAAAAAAGGTTCAAAAAAGAGAGTATGGAAAGGAGCGAGGTAGGAACAAAAAGGGGTATGGGTTGGAACACCCATCCCCATTAAGAAAAAATAATTAAAGTCAGGAATAAAGAAAGGTTTTGCATTTTACTCGTTTTTCAGGGAGTTGCAAAAATGCACCATTCATGCTTCTGATGTACAACCAGTCTATCACTCCAAGATGAAGAGCCTGGTACACTTGTATTGTACTCTTTAGACCGACTACTACAAGAAAGGGAAATAGGACAAATGGCATCTTTGAGGGTTCCAGTTTGTTTAGCATAAAATCCAAGTATTTTGGGAACATAAGAATGACTGCACAGCTTTCTCTGTGATATTTCTGTGAGGAACGATGCTTGCATTCCAATGTACACTGGGCTTGGTACTCATTTCATTTTTCACAGTTGTAGAGGTGGAGCCAAGTACCCCCACTCAAAGCTCTTCCCCCATGCGGCCTATACGTTGGGAACCAGAGTGTGAGACACGCGCAGTGCCATTGAAAATACCTATGCCGAAAACAATCCCTCAAGTGAGGTACCCATTGAGGAAGCCATACATGCATACACAACAATGTAATGGTCATTTGAATGAAATCCCAGAGGAAGTGTGAAAAATGAGCAAGAGAAGAGACTGGTGACGTCATACAAAGCAGAGCTGACGCATCCAGAAAAGAGGCTGAAGACCATAAACAATCTATAAGATCTAGGATATAGGAGGAGGTGTTAAAGATGAGCAAGATTTCGGGCTCAAGATGAAGATGCTCATGCTACAGAAACGATGAAGAAAATGCCAAGTCAGTTTACAATTGTACAGACGCAGTAATGCAAGCAGACAATATATTCTTAAAGGCTGACTACGTAGTGATTAGATTGCGGCAATGTACCAGCATATATGCATAGGAATGTTTGAGCTATGGATGTTCCACAACGCACTTTAGCAGAGCTTGGACCCAGTGAATAGAAAGGCTTTTTCAGTGTGGCGCAGTGGGAAAACGACTTAATGACAGAGGTAAATTCAAGAAAGGCTTGGCTGGGCCAGCACAAGGAAGTCAAGGCCACCGTGAGCTTGGATGTTCATGCAGTAGCTACAAGATGTGTGAAAAGAACAAACTCCTGTCCGAGGTGAGGTACAAGAAGATTGAAGACGTCAGAGGTTCATCATTTAAAAGTATTTCAAATACAGAAAAGCTCAGAAACGTGGTGCCCAGTCACATGGTCGGATGAAAATAGATACTGAGGTGAGCTACATCGAAACCAAGAGACAAAGTATCCCTATACTCCCTTTTATTCTCAAGCATGAAGGAACATTTCCAAAGCATGTTCAAATGGCTAATTGACTGGCAGACAGCAAGAGTGATGATAGATGGCAGGCTAATTAGGTGGGAAGCTATGGTCATGAACAGCTCACCAGCACCTGGGTGCCAGCCTGCGTGCTGCTAGCGTGTGTGGAATATTACAGAGGGGTACAAGGGTGCCAACCAGTTATAAAGGGCCACGTAAAAGAGAGCCCTATAGTTTGTATAACCAATAGGACGTTGTGTGTTTGATGACGTTCATAGTGACTTGCACTAGAGGAGGGCTTAGTTGTTCACCTGATTGTAGAGACCCAATCACTTTCCTGGACAAGTATGGAACGCATACCTAGATGTTCCCTCTAAGCCAATCACTTTCCTAAATAGGTTTTTGTAGTTTGCCATGTACATTGACGTCAATGATGACAAGTTTTTGCTATATCAGCCATGTTTTTTATGGATGTTGTTCGTTGATGTTCATTATACTCCCTGTTTTTGACAATTGATATTAAAACAGACATACTTTGCCAACTTCCTGAGTCAGTCTGCTACCTCGTCTTAAAGGGCCCAGTGTTGAGTACACAGGTTCACAGATGATGGTTAAAGATCCATAAGTAGGCTTTTAAGGGTCTCAAAATATCAAGTGTCCTCTGCCATTTAGCTGGAGGAATGTGAAGCTCCCTGTAGATAGCGGCCATTAGTAAAAACTTGCAAGTCACTAAAGAGATAGGTGGGACGGGCCCCTCTTTCATGGAATCCCCTTTCTACAGGCAGCTGAGTGGACCAAAGGCTGAAGCAGCTGGTTGAGGAGGTGGCGATCTCGAGGGTCAGAAGCTGAAAACCTGAATGGTGAGTAGACTGAGAGAGAGGGCAAATGATGAATAAGCACTAAGTGGGGAAGTGATAAAGGGATAATGGGGAAAGAGCAACGGAGGGTTGGTTGTGGTATTTTTGGTTTAAGGTATATGGACGAGGAGCGATCCATATGATAAGCCTAGAATCCTTTGTCAAATGACGTTTTAAGAAGAAGTTGTTCTAAAGTCCAAGTGGACATAACTAGGCTATGAACGATCAAGGATCGTTAAACAGAACTATTTACACTCTGATCAGAGTCATTATTAGGGGCAAGAGTAGTCATGATGAGCGTTGACGGAAGTATATGTAGGCCGGCAAGTCTGTCTGTCTATTTGTATGGTCTATAGGTTGTATATGAGAAAGAAATGATGAAATATTGACAAACAAAAAGTAATATATTGAGGTAAGAAGCTGAAATCTGATTATTTATTTATTTATTTAGTTGATTGATGGTGTTCATTGAATAGGTAGATTGAAGTAAAATGTGACAGAGGCTTGGAGCTGTGACGATTGGTGCACTCTCATATTGTATTATTTTTCGGAAAAGTATTCATCTGTGTAAAATAACAGTAAGTACTGACAGTGGATTGCGACTAAGTCATGATGGAGGATGTTACTCTGCTTATACACTTGTGCAAGCAGTTGCCAAAACACGCACCCAAGCCTAAGCAGTACAGTGCAGAATGGGTTAAGGGCAAGGCATTTAACATGTTCATGCCATGGCCACAAGTGGGATCACTGTCCAAAGCAGTTTTGCAACACATGACGACATACCTGCACGCAACGTACACGGGAAAGAAGCTAGTAAAGAGGCTAGCTAGCTTAGAGCTTTGGAAAATGTACCAGGAGGAAAGGAAGACCCACCTCCTGAAGACTGGATGCTTAACCAGTGTAAAGAGGGGGGTGTTGAGCCTTCTGCTCCCCCTACTGCGCCTGAAGTAAAAGACGATAGTGTGAAAGAAGAAGGATTTTATCCTTTAAGAGAACTTAAGGCAACGACAGGGTACAGTAATCTGACATATGAGATGCCTGCATCTAGCAGAAACGAGAGTCCAGAGAAGACTCCAGAAAGGGATGTGATCTCTAAAGTCCCACGGGACAAAGAGAGAAGTGAACGACCAGGTATGTCTCTAGATATAGAGAGAAAACTAAAAAGATGGAAAGGAGTGAAAGACAAAGCTGACGAGGTATCGCTCATACAGAACAATTGGATGGGAGGTCATATTTTGCTCAAACTTGATGGAAAGAGCATTGATGAAGTAAGGCAAATGGAAGAACGAGAGATACGATTGAAAGAAGATGAGGCTAAAAGAAAGAGTAGACAAAGATGGGAACAACTGTATCAAGATGAACAGTCTAAAAGCAGGAGAGAGCAGAGGAGCAAAGAAAGTATGACAACAGACAAAAAGCAATCGAAGAACGAGACAGGTTAGAAAAGAGAAGAGAAGAAGAGGAAGAACAGAAATTAAGAGATAAAAGAATACAAAGATGCAGAGATGAAGAAGTGCGTAGAGCAAGCGAGAGAGGAGAGGTGAAAAGACAGGAAGAGGAAAGCAAAGGAAGCAAAGACACAAAGAGAATTTGACGAGGAAATGGAACGAAAGAGAAAGCCAAGGGCACGCAACATTGACCGCAATGAGAAAGAGTTAATGGAACCTAATCCAGTAGTGGCATGGGAGGACATAGAAGAGTTCTTCCCGACACAAGAACCAATGGCAGGACCCTTTAGAGTATAACTAGAAGATCATTTTGATATAGGAGCTATTGGAGACAGAATCGAGCAGGCTTATCAGGAGATGAGGACAAAAAGTGAATCGAAAAATAAAGGTTAAATGATTGATTTTAAGGTACTCAGTCACAAGGCAAAGAGGAGGGGTCTGTTCAGCCTCGAGCATAGAGCTTGCTTTGGACAAGCTAACGTTAAACAGAAATGAGAAAGAGGGAAGCTACACTAGTTGGGGACAAGATATGTCAGACAAAGATAGAGAAACCTTCGTGGGGAGGAGGGAGCTAGTGCGTGTGCTCCTTAGGGATGTTCTCCGATAGATAAGGAAGTGAGATGATTGGATCTGGACCTACCTAAATCGAGGATGCCAGAGTCCCATGCGCGGCCAGACCGACCTAAAAGGCGACCTCTTAGTGAGAGGGGGGACTCGCCACCCTATGTGAGCAAGTTAAGAACATTAGAAGAAGACGGTGCAGAACCATTGTTCCTGCTATGGACAGGCAGACGATGGGAGACGAGTGCGATTTTGGGATTTCACAGTTCCCCTTGTTAGAAAAAGGAGGGGCCAGACCACAGTATATACCGTGGCCCCAGATGGATAAGGATAATTTAAGGTGTAAACTCCCGAGTTAAACTTTGGGTGCCGGAAAATGGATTTATGAATTAGAGAAAATGACAGGTGGAAATACGCTCGCCATAGGGGACATTAAGGGTCTTCTAGCATCTATCCTTGGGGAGAGGGCTGATGACATTTGGTCAAGAGCGGGATACACGAGTGCCACTGCACAAAATGCAGCTCATGATGGAGCACTGTTTAATAATTGTAGAGCGGCAGTTTGGAAAGCGCTTTGAGTACAATATCCTGATACGTCAGATATGGGTGCTATAATGGCATGTAAGATGCAAGAAGGGGAGGATCCGCTTATTTAGATTTAGAATTTTCGAGAGAAGTGGTCTTTGAAAACGCGGGAACCGTGGGGAAAATCTATACCGGTATTCTATCATATATTAGGTCAGGGACTACCAGATAAGGTACAGAGACAGCTCAAGAAACTGGTGGTATGGAGGCAAAACCATGGCCAGAAATACAGCTGACAATTGCGCATCATTGCCGATAGTTTCAGGAGAAAAATCAAAAGAGAGACGATGCTAGGAAGCTAAGTTAGTACAGAAGAAGCTATTGAAGTATGCTATAGAAGGGGCAATGTTAACTTGTGGAGAAGGGTCAGGATCACAACAAATAGTAAGCATGACACAGGTGAATAACCAACAGCAGTTAGATCAAGGAGGGAACGGATTTACACCAAGAGGTAGGGGAAGTTTCCGCGGAAGAGGAGGCTTTCAGAATAATCATGGGAATTTTCAGAGTAACCAAGGTGGGTTTCAGACTATGCAGTATGGTAATCAAGGCATGCAGGGGGGGCAAGTTAGAAGACTCCCTCCTGTTTCTTGGGCATGTGGAATGACAGGACACATAGCGCGAACATGTGGGAGCCAAGGGTATGTACAGAACCGGCAGTCTTCAAGAGGGGGGACCGCTTATCTGCTTGCAAATAGCCCACAAGGTAGAGAGGGCTTTGCCCAAGATCAGACAGTGTATCAAGCACAAACGCTGAGAATGCAACAGGCTTTGCAACCACAGCAAGCACCATTCAATCCACCATAAGGGCAGTCACAGCATGCACCCATGCGGATACAGCAGAGTGCAAACACAGGACATTTAGTGACTCCTAGAATAGGGGGGTGTCACTGTCGAGGGTGGAAATCCTTTCACGGGTACGGGAATAAGTATGTACCCAAAATTGGACAGCTCACTGAGTGACTTGATGTGTTCAGTACTATCTGTGACTCCCAATCCACAAGTGGAACTGAGGGTTGACGTCACTATAGGAGGGAAATCCTTTTATTTTTTAGTAGATACGGGTGCAACTTGCTCATGTATATGAGAGGGAAAATATTAATTATCGGGTAATGCCATGAATGCTCAAGGCTTCTCTGGAGCTACAAGTAGAGTTCCTTTTACTGAGAAATTGCCAGTCTCTATAGGAGAGTGTAATATGTCTGTCCCATTGTTGTATTCAAGACAGATACCACCATTTAATATACTTAGCTGAGATTTAATGACGAAACTAAACATGATGATTTCTTTCACTGATTAAGGCATAGTGTGCTCAATGCCAGGAATACATTATTTAAATGTGGGTGAATTTATTATGGCGCCAGAAGTGTTTCACTATGGGGTACGCATTTTGTTAACATGGCTGCCTGGTGTCATTTGAAAGACTATGGGAATACCTGATGAATTTCTCTTTAGACCAGAGATTCCCATGGAGGAAGAGAGGGGACAGGTTTTTCCCCTAGAGTTGCAAGCAGCTGCAGTGCGAGGAAAATTGGCTATGCTCATAGGATTTGATGATAACGGCAGATTTAATATACTTAGCTGAGATTTAATGACGAAACTAAACATGATGATTTCTTTCACTGATTAAGGCATAGTGTGCTCAATGCCAGGAATACATTATTTAAATGTGGGTGAATTTATTATGGCGCCAGAAGTGTTTCACTATGGGGTACGCATTTTGTTAACATGGCTGCCTGGTGTCATTTGAAAGACTATGGGAATACCTGATGAATTTCTCTTTAGACCAGAGATTCCCATGGAGGAAGAGAGGGGACAGGTTTTTCCCCTAGAGTTGCAAGCAGCTGCAGTGCGAGGAAAATTGGCTATGCTCATAGGATTTGATGATAACGGCAGATCATGGAGCACAGTGAATGCTATTGGAGAGGGTTACAGATTGACCGACGTTACTGATGAGGACATATTTAGAGATGACCCATCTGATGACAAAGTAGTATTTGAGATGAGCCTTACATATTGGGTTAGGGCAGAAAGACGCGAGGTTCCACAGGAAATGATAATAGTACGATAGCGTCCCATATTTTTTTGATGAAGGATGGCAAAATACCAGTTTCTTTATGGACTACAGGTCCCTATGACGTAGGCCTATTAAAGGGGGTTGGAGAAGTCAAGATTAAACTGAAGCAAGGGGCAATTTTGCCTCAAGCAAGGCAGTATTTTATGTCTCGAGAGGCAGATGAGGGTATTTTTAAGACAATGGCCCTCATTCCGAGATAGGTGGTAAGTTCCGTCCATTACCGGCATGGCGCAAATAGCGTGTCCGAGCTGGCAATAGACCGCTAAAAGCGCACTATTCCGAGTTTGCGGGCACAAGCTTTGCACCATGCCAGTAAAGACCCTAGCGGCATGCCGCAAAAACGGCTGGAAAACCCTCTACCAGGGTGATCCGCACCGTAATGAACACTACCGCCTTATAGTTACGCAGCATTAGCGGTGACTGTAAATAGCGGTCACCGTTATTTACGGTCACCGTTAAAATGCGGAACCGGAAACAGCGTCACCGCGCAGGAACTGGAAGGAGCACGGTGGCCATCTTTAAAAACACAATCCCTTGCCATCCTCACCAGACAGGACCCCTGGCACACTTTTGACATACAAGGAAGATACCATCATCAAGGCGGAATGCCCAAAGCGCCAAATAAGGGAGCTGCCGCCTCCGAAAGGAGCGGTTCAGCCCTGACGAACTCCAAATGCTGGTGGATACCCTCCACGAGCATGCTGACACTGTATTCAGCAATGACATGCGGAGGGTGGCAGTGATAAAAAAAAAAAGAGATCTGGACCCTAGTGGCGCAAAAGGTGAGCGCTGTGGGCAACACCCCCCGCACCACAAAGGATTGCAGAAAAAGGTGGGATGACCTGCGGCTGAGGGTGCAGAGCATCCTCTCTGCTAATAGAAGCCAGGCTGTGGAGACAGGAGGAGGTCCAGGTTCGCCCATGAAATTAATGACATGGGAGGAGACATGTGGGCCATGATAGGCCCCGAAGCCATCGGAGGGGTTGGAGAAATGGAGTGCGGGGCAACGTCATCTGCTGATGGAGGTGAGTGTCCAAAGTCAATACTGCCAACGCCAATGTTTTGAAAGTCACTGCCAAGGTTTTACAGCATGGTCGGCCCTTAAAACCATGCCGAAACAAGTGAGACCCAGGCTAGTGGCAGGTGCGAGGCCGTAACCTATATGACACATAACACACAAAGTGGCCCATTCCGTGAGGCACACAGGGTAGTCGATGGAAACAGTGTGCATGTGAGCCAGCACAGTACCCGGCCAACATGAGTGACACAGACATATGCATGCATTTTACCACCCAAGCATAGAATAATGTGCCGTTCTCCACCCAAATGCCGATAACCCACTAATATCTGATTGTGATATTGTAGCCATGACCAAATGCTAGCTCGTCCCTCTCTTCCACCCCCACGGGCAGCGAGCATGACAGCGAGGAGCAGGCGAGCAACCGGCCCAGCA
Source organism: Ambystoma mexicanum (assembly GCF_040938575.1). Taxonomy (NCBI): domain Eukaryota; kingdom Metazoa; phylum Chordata; class Amphibia; order Caudata; family Ambystomatidae; genus Ambystoma; species Ambystoma mexicanum. The sequence continues at coordinate 188,614,898 of NC_090932.1, forward strand.
CCTCCAGGGGCCAAGGCAGGGGCCGCCGTCTACCTGCGAGCAAGAGAACACCTGGAGGCACACCACCGGCTCCATCAAGGCCCGTGGAGGGTGCACCACCCCCACCCTGCAATCGCGGCAGACACATGCCCTACGCCGCACTCTGAGGAGTCGAGTGTTGCTGGGGAGGTTGCAGCCACGGCCCCCCTCGATGTTGCCGACAGCCCCATATCCATATGCGGAGCGACTGAGGAGGACACATATGAAGTTGTCCAAACCACCCCTGATGCCCACACCACTCCCCAGGTCTCCTATAGTGACTCGGGTGAGAGTGACACACCTGAGCTTACTGGGCAAGGTGCAACACAGGGACATGCCAGTCCTGTGGCCAGTTCCCTTTCGGATGCGCCGGAAGCACATGCGAGCCCGATTCCCAGCAGGACCACAACATCAGCCATTGATGCAGAGCGGGCTCAGCAGCTCACATGCCTGATCAATGACTTCATGCAGGACAATCGGCAGGCCAGGGAAGAGTGGCGGAATGATCCGAGGGCACTGGGCCAGGTCATTACGGACAGCACCAACCGGCTCTGTGAGGTCCTTGGCCGGATAGCAGATGCTCTGGAAGCTGCACATCCTGCACAAGAGCCCCAGCATGAGGACACACCTTCTGCATGCTCCTCCACCCGGACCAGCACGCTCCGTCGGTCCCAACGTACAATGCACCGCCAGGACATGCCTCCCCCTGGCTCTGGGAGCGCACAGTGACAATGCTGCCATCCACATGTGGCCTATGTGGTTCTTATGGGACTAGTGTGGGGTTGTTGTGGTGGGAGGGGGAGGTGGGTGAGTGTGTGTTTGCGAGTTCGAGTGGGAGGGGGAGGTGCGTGAGGGTGTGTTGGGGAGTTCTAGTGGGAGGGGGAGGGGGGGTGAGGGTGTGTTGGGGAGTTCTAGTGGGAGGGGGAGGGGGGTGACGGTGTGTTGGGGAGTTATAGTGGGAGAGGGGTGAGGGTGTGTTGGGGAGTTGTGGTGGGAGGGGAAGAGGGGAGGGTGGTGGAGGGTTTGTTTTTCATGTTTAAACCTTCAATTTTAATACACTGGTTGTTCATCTAAAAAAAAACAGAGTGGACATTCATCATTGCGCATGTGTCATTTTATATTGCACAGTGCATAGTGTACATATATCCCCACACCCAGTGCCCGATGTCCTGACATCCTCACACCCTATGCTGACTTGTGTGTCAGAAATATTGTCCAATCAATGATTGCCGCACGGCACGTCCCTCCTGTGCATCGGCACCGTGATGCTGTTCTGCCACTTCTTCCTCCTCCCCTTCATCATCATCATCATCAGGTGGTAGCTCTTCCATGTCAGGGGGCAGGGGCACGTTCCGACGGATGCACATATTGTGCAGCATTACACATGCCATGGTGATCTTGGACACCTTATCATGGCTGTAGATGAGTGCCCCATCCGACCGGCTGAGGCAACGAATTTGTGCCTTCAACAGGCCAAACGTCTGCTCACCTGGGGGCAACCAGACGTGGACTCCCTGCTCACTGTGCTCAGAGAGACAAAGCTTCACCTCACTGATGAGGCCCAACAAGGCTGAAACACGTGTATGGGGTTGCTTTTGATACTCTTGTTCAGAGAGGAATTGCCATAGCATTTCGGTGCTGGACTGCCCATGTGGGCGGGACAAAGACTGATATGCAAATGGATATTTCCCATCTGTGAAAGGTACAGTGAGCAAAAAGCGTGTGCTGCAAACTCTCATCTCAGAACAGGTTATCATGCCATGTTCTTTCTGGAGAGGAGCGCCTGCTACCTTCTTTGACGTGTATAGGTATGGGAACGATTGTAGTCCTCCTCGTGCCTGTTCTGTTGGTTTCGGACAGGGGTCATGAGCCACGGCTTCAAGGGATAGCCACCATCACCTGCATGAGAGGGAAATGAAGGTAAGTGTTCATACATTCATGGTGGACAACTGTACTAGTCTAACATGGTAGCAGGTGATTTATGCCCATACACACAGGTCCCTGGATGCATTGACCCCATTTCTGGCCCCGCAATGTGTCCTGTGCAATGGAATTATGGAGGGGGTAGCTTCTTCAAGATGGGTTATGGTGTGCACTCACATCTTGTTGCACGTGCATCGTATATGCATGCAGCAGTGTTGCACTAAATTCATTGATGTGTTGTGTTCTGAGAGATTTGGTGGCAGGGAGTGTTGGCTGTAGTCAGTAGCATATTCATCATTCTGCACTGATCAGTACCATGGTGACTTGCAGCACTCCTATGGGTGTGTGGAACCAGTGACACGCTGTGGTAGCCCTGTTAGGCTCACTTCAATGCACTCCCAGGGATGACTGTCCTGTGTGGTGATATGCAGAAGGCTACGACATAGTGCATATGCAGTGCTTAGTGCAGGATGCCCTTACGGTGTGTGAGTGCCGCCGATGAGTGGCGCATGTGTTGTGGGATGTAGCCTGGTTACCTGTTAGTCATGTAGTGTTAGGTGTCGGCTTCGTTTCATCACTGTGTGATTCGGTAGTCATGTGCCGTATCACTTGCTTTGGGGCACAGTGTTCGGTGAAGTGCACATCATGCACTGGCATCAACATTCCCACCCAGGTGGAGTATGCATCTCCCCCCTTCCCATCCAGGTGAAGTATGCATCTCCCCCCCCTTCCCACCCAGGTGGAGTATGCATCTCCCCCCTTCACACCCAGGTGAGTATGCATCTCCCCCCCTTTCCACCCAGGTGGAGTATGCACAGCCACCCACCTCACAACCCCGATGCACTGCCATGGCCCTGTCTGGCAACTCACCAAGCAGCCAGGCATGTCGTTCAGCATGTGGCTCCATATAGCGTGGAGTTCCGCAGGACCAAGGAGTCATGAGTTGATCCTGGATATCGGGCACAGCAATGTGTGATGATTTACTGGCATTACATACCATCTGCACATTGATGGAGTGGTACTGCTTGCGGGTGCGATACGCCACCTCCATGGCATGCAGGACCACCAACTCCACGTGGGTGCAGTCGAGGGCACCTATGCAATTTGGCATGTGTGCCAGTGCATGGAAGGCAACATTTGTATCGAATATCTCCTGGGGAGTCCGTGGTAGGGATATGTAGTCCCTTGTGTGCTTGAGGAGGGCATCCAGCACTTGGGTCAGTATCCGGGAAAATGAGGGTTGTGATATGCCATGCATGTGCCCCACTGTGTGCTGGTAGGTGCCTGTGGCAAGGAAGTGGAGCACAGACACTACCTTCAGTAGAGGGGGGATGGCGATGCGTATTTCTATGAGGCTCACCATGTCGTCATGTATCAGGTCCACTATGGTGGTGATGGTGTCCTGGTCAAGCCGGTGCAGGGTGTGGATCTGCTCAGGTGTTAAGTTGAAAGGGGGTGGCTCTGATGCGAGGGATTGGGGGCTGCCGGCGTGGTAACAGTGGCTGCACTGGTGGGGCATGCTGGGCCTGTCTCACCCTCCTTCTCCTCCTGTGTGTCCTCTGTGGTGGGGGCTGTTGTTGTTGTTGTAGCTGCCTTGCAAGCAGGGCCTCCAGCTCCAGTAATGGTGCTACTTTTGGTATCATCTTGGTGTGGGAGGAGGTGTGGTGTGTGGGTGTGCTCCTTTTGTGCTGTGCCAGACTCCATTGCCTCCACCTGTGCTGATTGTGTGCACCTGTGGCTCTTGGAGACACTGCTCAGGGTTCTCAACACCTTCTCGGAGATGCCGGTATTTATTCCATGCCGGTAAGGTACTTTTCGGCCTTCAGTAGGCCGTTAATTGCATGTCCACATGGCTTGTGATCAGCTCCGGTTTACGGCATGCTGGTAATGCCGGCGTGTTGTGTAGCGCATGCGCGCCTGGCCCGCTATTTACGGCATCGTAAAGTACAATGCCATAAATATCGGTCTGGTTGGTCAGAATAGCCCGTAGCGGTAAGCGATGCTGGTAATCCTTTACCGGCATCATTTTTGCCTTACCTCCAACCTCGGAATGACCCCCAATATCCACCATGATGGATCAGGGCATTTTAGTGATGTCAGAGTCACCATGCAATACCGCTGTGTACCCTATCAAAAAATCTAAGCGGGGGTTGTGGCGTTTAATTCAGGATATGTGCCCAATTAATCAGATTATAGAGGCAGAGTTTCCTCTAGATCCTAATCTAACAACGATCTTGTGTGGTATCCCTGTTGAGGCGCAATATTTCACTGTGATTGACTTGAAAAATGCATTTTTCTCAATCCCGTTGCATAAAGATGCTCAAGATCTGACATCATTTACATTCCGTCAGACTAAACTGAAAAGCACAAGATTATCTCAAGGGTATTGTGAGTCACCATCGATTTTCAATAGAGTCCTGCAGATGCACTTAAGCAATGTTGATTTGCCAAGTGTCGTGCTGCAATACGTAGATTATATTTTGGTCTGCAGCACATCAGAAGAAGAGTGCAGATGTGACTCAGTTCAGCTAATGATCATCCTAGCAGAGAAGGGATATAAAGTAGACAAAGAGAAATTGCAGTATTGCCAAGAAGAAGTGTTGTACATAGGTCAGTTAATCTCGCATGAAGGAAAGAGAGTTACATTTGATAGGGCTGAGGTGATTTTGAAAACCTCAAAACCGCACACGATAAAGCAAATGTAACAATTTTTTTGGATTGTGCAATTATGTCAGAGCTTGGGTATTTGATTGTAGTTCATACACAAGACCCTTGCTGCAGGCCCTGAAAAAAGCACAGGTGAATCAGGAAAAGATTGTATGGACTGAGGAAATGGAGGAAGGGCTTGATGAGTTAAAAAAAACAATTTGCACAGCTCCAGTTCTAGGGATTCCTAATTATTCGGAGGAATTATTTTTATTTTCGCACATGAATGGAACAGTCAAGACAGCAGTGCTCATGCAGAGAACTACGTTGGGGTATAAGCATCTAGCATATTACAGTGGGGTTTTGGACCCAGTAATGAGGGGTCACTTCCCTTGCGAACAATCTTTGGGAGCCGCTGCGTTCGCTATTGAGAAATCTGCCAGCATAGTAATGGGGTGTTCCATGAGGTTATTTGTTGAACATGCTTTGTTTGCTGTTTTGGCGAAACCTAAAGGTACACTGACATCTCAAAGAGCTTCTGCTCATGAGGTGGCTATATCTAATCCAGCAATTAAAATAGTCAGATGTTAAACGGTGAACCCTGCCACGTTTGTAGCTAAATCACTGGCAGAGGACGAGCAAGTACATGACTGCTCGATTTATGAGGAATTTTATGATGAGATTCCAGGGGTGAAGGAAAATGCTCTAGCAGCTGAGGAGATTCTCTTTATTGATGGTTCCTTGAAGATCGATCAAACTTATGGACAAAGGTATTCAGGTGCCGCTGTGTTAAAACACAGGGCTAACTGAGAATTTGAAGTAATGATAAGTGTACGACTACGTCTTACTTTTCAGCACAGGCTGCAGAATTAGTGGTGCTAAGAAACACGCAGACCAGGAAGTAACTGTGTACAGCGACTCCGCCTACGTGACGTCAACAGTGCACGCAGAGCTAGCACATTGGGAAAAGAGGCTACCTCCGAGTGGATGGCACGCCAGTGCAGCATGCCACCTTATTGGACAGACTTATTAAAGCATTACAACTCCCAGTAGCCATCACAGTCGTTAAGTGTGCAGCGCACACTAAGAGAGCAGACTTTATTTCACGTGGAAACCAAGCCGCAGACGAAGAGGAAAAAAGAGTTGCATATTCACCTGATATAATGAGCTTTGATACACCTGATTTGAAAAAGAGAATGGTGGTGATGATGATTGTGAATGAAAGCTTTAACCATTTGTCGAAAACACAATTGATGGAAGTTCAAGGCAGAGCCCCACAGGATGAGAAAGATCTGTGGACACGCAGGGGGTGTTCTTTATCCCCTTCCGAGGCACTGTGGTGACAGGACACCACTGGTAAACCGGTGATGCCTGTAGCCTTATTAAGGGTGGTGTTGGAACAGCTACACTACCCTGCGCATGTCACTAAGGAAAGCCTTGCAGCAACCATTGCGGAGGACTGGTTCGTACCGATCCTGTTAGAACATGTTGCTTTTTATGTAGTAAAATGCATCGTATGTCAAAACTTTACTGCTGGGCACACATTGCGAACAGTTAAAGGAGTTATTCCTCTACCTAATGGTCCTTTTCAGCATTTACATATTGACTATGTTGATATGCTGTAGATCTGTAATGGATAAAGGTAAATGATAGTGGTGGTGTGCCCCTTCTCTAGGTGGATCGAGGCAGGTCCATGCACACACCCTGATGCCACTTGCGCTGTGAAATTTTTAGTCCGAGAAGTATTTCCTAGATGGGGAATATGTGAGGTGTTAAGATCAGATAATGGCCCACATTTTGTGAATTAATTATTTGAGAAAATAAGTTTATTATTGAGTAGTAAGCATACGTTTTCTTCTGCTTATCACCTGCAAGCGAATGGGATATGTGAGAGACTCAATGGTCTGCTCAAAGAGAGGATAGCCAAACTAAAGTTAACATTGAAAAAGGGATGGCTGCATTGCCTGCCCCTTGAATTATATGCATTGAGAAATCAACCAGGCTATGACCATCACCTCACACCCCATGAACTAGAACTACTAGTAACAGGGAGGCAAATGAGAGCGCCTCTCACTCCTCCATCGAAGACTAGAAGTGATGCCCAGACAACAGCAGAATCATTAGGAGATGAGCTATGTGCTTACCTAACATTTATGACCACAAGTATCTCTGTCATTTCAGATTAAGTAAAACGGACGGGAAGTCAGTCTCAGAACACAGATGAAGACCATCGAGCAACCGGACCTGAGGAACTACGCCTTCCAAAACATTTTTTGGGCGACAAAATCCTAATCAAGAATTTCACGCAGCGTATGATTCCCTGCTCCTTGTATTTCATGGCACGGTTTACAACAAAACCAGGGGGAATGACTTGCTTGCGCTGTCGTCTTTAGCACAAATTCTAGTTTGGGACCAGGAGAATGAGTCCCTTCTCCTGGTATTGCTGGGCACAGTTCACCACAAGGTGTGAGGGGTCAGTAATGGGAGGCAGACAACTGCTTGTAGTTTTCTCAGTATTTGAAATGTTACTAATAAATGAAAATGCAAAGAAAACCTAACTAAGCCTACCCTACCAGGGAGTTCCCTACCTAGTTTAGGTTCTAAGGGAAAATCTCCCAGCATACACAAAACTGGCCCTCACACTAAACAACAGAATATTCAAAATAAATAATAAATAACATAAATAAATGATTAACAAATAACCAGTGACTTGGATGCTTTCCACTTGATCTGGGTAGATCCTTTTCTCAGGAATTTCCAAAGTCAATCTTTCACAAAGTAAAGTCTTGAACCAGTTCTTGAAAGTTCCAAAAGATTCAAAAGTTCACCCAAACAAAAAAAGCACTGATAACAGTTCTTTCTCCATTTGTTGAAAAGTTCCCTTTCCAATTTCCACTGAGAAAACAGCACCAGTAGTAATCATGGATAACCTCCTTCCAGGATAGACCTGACAAAGTTCAAAACAAAAGTACCACTTCTGCTTCAACAACTGTCCCTCTGTTTGTAACCTCTGCAGCGTCTTTGTGATAACTTGTCAGGATGCGTCTTCTAAGGGGGTTGCTTTCCTGTTAATGGCACTGTGAAGGCATGCTCATTTGCTTCACTGTGTACTACTGCTTCAACCAACTTCAATATAATGTTCTGACAAAATTATAGACAACCACAGTTCTGTAAATTACTCTGCAACTTGATACTTTGAGGAATTATTAGGCAACTTAAACACAAGACTCTTTGACTTACACAGGTAGGCAAGGCCATCTTCCTTTCTATGCCACAGGAAAGGGGCAGCCTCTTTGCCTCTTCTGTCTGTCTTACAGCTACCACTAGAATCTTCCTTGCCTTCCAGACAGCTTCTTTCTTTAAAGGTTCCACAGTCTCAGCTCTACGGATTGCTGATTACTTCTTTTAACAAGCACCCAGCTCCCTTGCCAGCTTTATGCACACCTTCTTAATTCCAACAGTTACTCCAAAGCCGTATTGGCAGTCTTCTAGCCTTGGATAACCTTGCCACCCTTGTAGCAGAGGACACTGGACTGGTAACAACTCTGACAACTTCAAAATATAGGTGGGTAGTTCTTATTAGGGCTGGTTTCACGTTAGAAAGGATTTGCTCACTTACTTGGGTAATGCTTGTTCTTCTTGTTACTTCAGCAACTTCTACAATTAAAAAGTATTTGTTCTGGATGTTACAAGGTTAGAGTTTCACAAACAAAACAGAATTAGGTACACACAACCACTCTTTCATGAATAATTTCAACTGTAAAGTCTTGCGTTCCCTTTCATTCATTCAACATGCTGCTTTAACGTGAATCAGGAATCACCATCATTCATACGTGACCTTTCTTTGATGTAAATGCTCCTGTAGCAATTTGGGAAAGTCGGCTGCTACCTTTCAAGTGATTACAAGCAGCTTTCTCCCTCTTAATTAGGAGTGTTGCAGAGTGTTTGGAGAATGTCTGGAGAATGTTCTGCATATTGTGTTTATTGTGCACAGGAGCAGCGAACTAGTGTCTGTTTTCGCTTACTGCTGTCAAGGAAGAGGAGTCCAATGAAGCAACCTCACCTGGTGGAGCCTAGGCGGAGTGTTACAGAGTGGTTGGGATTTCGGGATGCGGGACTCGGACACAAGTTGTGGCTACTGCCCACACCTTTTTGGACCAGCGACCGTTTGAAAGCTCTACATCATAGGATCGGGTAAGAGATTCAACTGCCTATTGGTGGCACTCTGGTAGCTTCTATCTCAATTGCCTGAAAAACTTTCTGCCTCTTTCTTTCCTCCCCAATGATCCCTGCCCCACCTGGACCAATTTTCCCTTGATTTCTATGGATGAACTGTTAACCCCTAACACCCTGCGATAGTAAGCAAGGAGTGTACAAGGAGTGGGTCGTCAGGTGGATACAAAGAAAGAGCAACTTTGAAAGCCAGCTGCAGCAGAGTGGCTTTCTTGGAGGATTTCATTTGATAGAAGCAGCCAGTGAACTATCATGCCGCCCAACTCGAACACCAAACCCCAGCTGCAAAAGCATTGCAACGGAAAAGCTCAGACTAATAACCCTCCAAGGAAAGGGGAAAAAGAAATTAGGGAGACAAATGAAGCCTAGGTACAGACCCGAGCGGCGGCCCAAGGGTGCAGAACAGCAACGAGTGGCGAGGGAGACAAGGGGTAATCTCTTCATACTTCCAGAGTATGGATGCTCCGTCTGAAGCAGCCCAGAGGGTGGTACTCACTAGCACACATCCGGCAACACTCGATTGAACACCCACAGATTATGGGGACATAAATAACAACTCTTTATTAGCTCTGTGCTACACACTCATTGGCACAGTGGCCAGTTGCATAACTCCACCAGAGAAAACCACTGATCAGGCCTCTAATGGGTGTGCACCTGAAATTATCAAGGCAATAGTACATGCAAGTGCTACACATTTGATGACCAATCTGTCTAGTCCAGCCATGCAGGAAGAGTCGGCAGTAGGAGTATCGAGGAGAACGCTGGGAAACAATCAACCTGTGTACCCAACTTCTAAGAGGCTGTTAATGTCGGCAAACATGTGTCCAGAGATGGCAAAGGAACCTGTTGAGGATGTGGAGGTTTCATTTGACGAGATGAGGGGGTCGGTCAGCCCAAATACTATCAACAGTACTACCATAGCCGACGGAGTATTGCACTTCATGGTTTAAATTCTGTTAAAACTATACAGGGTGATCTTAGAGGAGGTAAAAAAAGGCAGGGGGTAGTGTTGGAACAAATAACAAACCACCCTGTAAGTAAGGAGACCCCAGACTATAGTCCTGAAGGGATTGCGCTTGAACCAACAGGAGAGTGATCCAGGAACCACTTTCCCCTGAGGGCAACAACACAGGACTGAGTAGAAGAAGTAAATGATGCTTCACTATACAAAATACAGAAGGAAAGACGCATGAAGAGAAGGGCAAAAATACAACAAAAAGCTAAAAGTAGAAAAGGAACAAACAAAGGCCAAAAGAAATTGACAGAACCTCTAAACTCCACATCAATTACACTGGATCAAAGACCGACTAAGGAACCTCGGAAGAAACAAACAAAGAAAAGGGGGGGGCGCACAAAGGCTCACAGGCACACTGACCAGTTGGTTTCGGGGGGAAGAGCCCCCAGTGGACGTAGAGGAAACAGGACAAACAGCACGCAGGGAATTGTCAAAGTTGTTTGAGGCCCACAACCTCTTGCGTCCTGATGTGGGAGGGGGCCAACTGTAGAAACATCAAAATGTGAATGTGAAAAAGAACAAACTCCAGCCAGCCCCATGAAGGACCTGACTGTCGTAACATTGGGCAGGTGGCCCCTTACATTCACAGGCAACCAAACCAAAAGGTCAGACTTGCTCAAAGTATGCAAGGCCATACCAGCATTGAGAGTCCTATCATCTAGTGACTTCAGATTTGAACAACCAGTGAAATTTGATAAGGGCAATTTTGTGAAAGTGCACTGTGTGTCCTCCAAGATGACATAGCTCATACGAGCGTACCAGAACTCAATCGGGAACACAGGATATGTGGTGGATTGTCCAACACATGTGATCGTCCAACATCAAGTGATTACCAAACCAATAGAAAATCCTGTTTCCAGCAATGGGGTGGGGGAAAGTGTGATTGCTTTGGATGATGACATGGGATGGTCATGGTTTAGGAAATTCCTTATGCAGAAACTTGAGGTATCACTGTGAATTTTGAAAATAGCTAGTTGGAACACTAGGGGCCATGCTCACCTGTTGGATGATAATGGTTCACTCTCCCTACGGTATCACTACTTATTATCCCCACCACAAATATCACCATATATATGGTCGTCTGGAATGTGCATAGGAGATATTTTTGGAGGGGATAATCTTTGGAGTTCTTGGGAGTGGAGGTTGCGGGGGTGTCCCCTGCTCCTTTAAAAATAATGTGGGGGTGTCCACCGCAGGGTCCATGCCTTAATATCGCCGCATAAATATGGCAATATTTTTGTATGGCGATATCTTTGCGGGGATATTAACACATGGAACCCTCCCTACTTAACGAATTTGGCGTGGTATATCTACAGGAAACGTGTCTTGCAACCAAGGTACACATAGAGGGTTTTCTTGTATTGCAACAACTGGTGGATAAGGGCCCTCGAATATGCACATTTAGCGGCCTAATTATATGGATCAAACAAGGGGTCCCTTTGACGAACGTAAAACTGATTTTGAGTTCTCCTAATGTTTTGGCCATCGAAGCGGAGGTGAAAGGAGTGCGGGACCAAATGGCTACACTGTTAATCCACATCTATGCCCACCTGGTAAGGAAAACCTGGATGAGATCCACAAGGCTACTGATCAAGTCTGTTTGGACTGGGTATTTGCGGGAGATCAGGAATTTATTTTGCTAGGGAGTGACCTAAATGTCGGGTGTAGAGAGTAGAGAAGGTAGTCTGGTATCCAGATTTGTTAAGCTGACCAGCATAATGAAAAACCCAAGGGGAAATAAAAAAGGGAGTCAGTGGATCAAGGTGTTGAGAGAATGGGGGATGGGGATGTACAATGGGCGGACCCTGGGAGATATTCTGGGTCAGAGTAGCTGGTCCATGGGAAAAAATAAGCATCTCTGGACTACTTCTTTGGCTCCAATGCCCGCTTTGAAAGGGTACAGGGATTGGAAGCCAGAGGGACTCCGTTCAGTGACCATCACATGTTGATAATATCTTTTGCAGTTCAACCGACCCCCAGGCTAAGGCACAAAGCACGAAAAGTCCAGGGGAAGAGAACCTTGGCATAAATTACGAGAAGACCAGGGGAATAGATCCTTTGGCCCAATTTGCGAGATGTCCAAGGAAAGACCAGAGGAAGGGAGTCATAAATAAGACTATTGACAAAGAGAACATGAGGAACGCTTGGGGAAGGGAGACGCCTACCCAATATTCAGTTGGCACAAATAACGAGAAGACCAGAGGAAGGGAGTCATATCCTTTGGTAGAAGATAGAATTGTGATAAAGAAAGACTATTGATAAAGAGAACCTGGGAAACGCTTGGGGAAGGGAGACATCGTCCCAATATTGTTTTGGATCTTGGAACTTTGAACTGCTTGAAGCATCCCGAAAAGGGAGTAATCCTGTTATTAGCAGAGTGTAGTTTAGTTATAGGTTTTCTGTTGAATTGTAAGGGACGTAAATAGGGTTAGGACATGGAACAGTGGGCTTTATACTTTTGATGGACATTCTGACATTATCCTTAGTTTTGCTTGAGGTAGGGAAATCCCTCTTAGTCATAGGGACAAGTAGGGTTCATCCTTATTTTCAGTTCAATAAAAATCTATACCAACAAGTATGCCGCCTATGTGTCCTGAGTCTACATCTGCACCCTTACAGTATGCTGATGGTATCCATGGCTTACCCTACATTTGTAATTGTAATTTGCATGTCAACTGCATGTCTGCCATAGAGGCAGGTGCCCTGCATACAACGCACAGCCGAGCCCTCAACTGTAGACAGTTGCTTTCAGGATTGAAGGTTTCTTAATTAACGCGCACCCTCTAACTCGCTGCAACCCATAGAATACAGCTGAGTCCTACACAATATTTGGTACATCTGTTAGTTAGCCTTCTGACACAGCCTTCTTCCTTACGCCTTTGCAATATGTGCTGCATGACTAAAACAACTGCTTTAGACCTAGTCATTCTCTGCTAGTCAACATTTTGACAATAAATATACGTAAGTAGTGTACCGCTCTTTCCATTTAGATGTCTGCTCAGACTATGGTCTTCCGAAGGGCGTTCATCCACCACATCGCTTCGAGGCCATACCAATAGCAGCAGGCGCTATACGAATATGAAATAGCATAACATATGTTTGTCACTCTGTGGATGCGTCTCCACCTTTGTCCTTTGCTAGCTCATCTCTACAGGTGGGGGTCCCTGAGATTGTAGGAATTCAAAGCACTCCTTTCATTCTCATGCACAGTAACCCTTTTACAGTAGTGAATGATGCTGAAGAATCTCTTGAGGGCGTTCACTCTTGTCCCGCCAACCCCTTTGATGATCACGACGAATGCCAGCACCCTGGGACGCAGATTTTTGGTAGAGGAGAAATCTATCCAGGCACGTTTGTCACTACTCATGTCAGATTTTGATTTGGTTTTGATTTTGATTATTTATAATGCGCTCAAGACGCACTCAACCACAGCTGATATTATAACAGTAATAAGCTCAGCACGATAGTACACAAATCAAAGCAATTTTCATAACTACAGGTCTCCTAAAACTCTCCCGTAACCCCTTACTAAAACAGAAACATCTTACGTGCTCTACGAAATTGATAGAGCGCGTTGAGAACCATAATCTCCCTAGGGATCCCATTTCATAGCTTTGGCCCCAAAATCTGCGAATCTTCTGTCTCCCCTTGACACACGTGCTGATGGGGGAACAAGCAGAAGCAGGCAATCCTTTGATCGTAGACATCTCAACGGTTGGTTGCTAGGGACTGATTTTATCTCGTAAGTAGGGACGTGCCAATCCATTTAAACATTTAGAAATAAGGCACACCGTCTTAAACTTGATACAGTCTTGAACTGCCAACCAGTGCAATACTTGTCAGGTAGGGGATACATGGGCTGACTTGACCAGACGGCAGACCAATCTAATGGCTGCATTCTGGGCTTTTTGGAGCCTATATAGTTGTTTGGCCGGAATGCCCATCAACAGACTATTACAATAGTCCAGATGGGCATTCGTTAAAGCTGGGAATTGAGCGGGCACTGCTAGTTAAATCAATTTCAAAATGAATTTTTAGTACAATAGTATAGCTTCTGGGGTGCAGCTCACTGACTTGTGCTACCGTGTACAAGCACAAGGAAAATGGACGACGTGAAAGAGACCTAGGCAATGTTGCCTGCGGTGTGGGCCGCACACCCTTATAGCCCGTCGGGATTCTTCAAATATTACAACGTCTTAATAATCAAGTTGAAAAATATTTGATTTGTAGGTTGTGTAATTTATACGTTAATCTTCAAAAATTGGTATGCTGTTGCATTTTTATAAGCAAACATCATTAAGTGGCCAATGCATTTCGGACATTGCAGTCCTTCGTCAGGGCCTTGTCTAATCAACATAGCAGCAATATTTCATAACAGATATCAATAATTCTGAATATGTAATAAAAAATCAAATAAATTGTGAGAAATGCATTGTAACAAACAGGGTACCCACATACATAAACATAGAACAGACACAGAGAAAAGAGAAATGAACATTTTTCATTGAGCATGTGTTAAACCACAGTATTACATTTTCTTATCACGTTAAGTGTGTGATGTGTTATCACCCTACTGAATCTTACACTTGGTGTTTGTGGTGGCATGCTGTCACACTGTGCAAAAGTTCCAGCCCCCTGAGACTCCTCACCTGGATCTTCAGCAGGGTTTGATGACTTCGGTCTCCTTCTTCTTTCCGTTTGGAGACTTTCTCTTTCGTCGCTTGACTGACTAGTCCTTCTTCCCTTCTTTCGTTCGAAGAGATAGGGACGGTCTCCCCCCGAGGCCACCTTGCCCGCCTATGGATCTGGCAGTCAGGTGGACCCAGGGGAGTCCGCTCCTCCAACAGGGAAAAAGCCTGGTAAGGCAGAAAAAACCCTGTGTGTCAATTGATGCTTTTGGTAATTCCGATGTGAAGACTGGAGAGGCTGGCGTAGTCCTGTATCAGCTGTAATAGCAAGCTCAAGGTTTGATCCTTCCGGATGAGGGTTTGGCCGCTCACGGGAAGCGAGGAGAAAATCCAACCGGAGGCTAAGGAGGTAAAGATGGCCACCAAAAGACTCCTGGACGAAGGTAAGATAGGAAAAAAGAAAGAGAGGGTACTAGCGCGAGAGAGAAAGAGAGAGTGCGAGCGCGAGAGAGAAAAAGAGAGAGAGGGAGAGAGAGAGAGAGAGAGCGAGAGCGAAAGAGAGCGGTAGAGAGAGAGAGAAAGAATGAGAGAGGGATAGACAGAGAGAGAGAGCGAGCGTGAGAGTGAAATCGAGCGTCAGAGAGAGAAAGAGTAATAGACGCGGGAGTAGTACGGTGAAACTGACACCGAACACACCGCGACAGGTTGACTGAGGCTCCAAGCAGGTACAACCGGGGAGAGCGAGAGAAGAGGAAGCAAGCGAGGCTGACAGCAGAAGAGTGAATCCGGGCAGGAAGCTAAGGATAGCGAAGAACCAGATGAAGCAAAAGTAAATAGATTCGCTGGACGGGGCACTGCAAGCAGACGAAAGTCAGGAGACTAACAAAGCGAGTTGCAACGCAAGTTGCAGGGGGGCGTGGTCTCCTCTTATACCTGCCGGTCCTAGACGACTAGACCGTCGGGCGGACCGGTGTAGAGGCTCAATACCGCCTCCATCTTGACCAGAGTTTCCACGGCCGCGGTGTGACAGTATGCCCTCTCTTCATCGACTCTCCCCCAGGTTTTCCCGGATGTAGGCGATGGAACTGTCTTAAAAGTTGTGGGGCGTGGATATGCCTTCTGGGCTCCCAAGACCGTTCTGCGACAGAATACCCCTTCCACTGAACCAGGTATTGTACAGATCCATGCCTGTAACGTGAATCCACCAGCCTCTCCACTTCATATTCTTCCGGTTCAGGGTCTTGGAGTTTAGAAGAGGGTATATGACGGTTCATGGGATCAGGATGATAAGCCTTCAGGAGAGAAGTATGAAAAACGGGGTGAATCCTTTTCAGACTGGATGGCAGACGTAATCGAAAAGCCACAGGGTTTACTTGAGACAAAATGGGAAAAGGGCCTATAAAGCGGGCTGAGAATTTCCCTGGATGAACCCAACGTGGGAGATATTTGGTTGACAACCAGACCTTAGTTCCCACTTCCCATTCGGGGTTTAGAGATCTCTTCTTATCCGCATACTTCTTGTATCGAGCTCTGCTTGCCTCCAACTGCTGAGTCGCTTCCTTCTGGATGGATCGGAGATCAAACAGGCGTTGATCTACCGAAGGGACTGAAGTTGGAGGTATACCAAAGAAAGGTATATGTCTCGGATGATATCCGTAGGTATAGTAGAAAGGGCTGCAGCCAGTTGCCGAATGTATAGTGTTGTTGTAGGTAAATTCTGCTAGAGTTAGAAAGGATTTCCACTTATCTTGTTCCTGATGGCAAAAACAACGGAGATATTGTTCAAGGGTGGAATTTAGGCGTTCTGTTTGTCCGTTGCTTTGGGGATGATAACCAGAGGATAAAGCTCTCTTTATTCCTAGAGTACTACATAAAGCCGACCAGAATCGGGATGTGAATTGGGAGCCCCTGTCGGATACTATGGTCCGTGGTAGACCATGCAATCTTACTATTTCTTTGAGGAACACTTCAGCGGTTTCGGATGCAGATGGCAGGCCAGGCAAGGGAGAGAAATGAGCCATCTTGCTCAAGGTATCCACCGTAACCATGATTGCCGTTGATCCCATTGAGAGAGGGAGATCCACGATGAAATCAGTGGAAATGTGTTCCCAGGGTTGTGATGGTAGAGGTTCTTGTTGGAGCAACCCCAGGGGCCGATGAGTAATGGGTTTATTAGCAGCACAAACCGGACAAGCCTTCACGTAGGTTCTGACGTCCTGGTCCATAGTCGGCCACCAGAAATATCTGGATATCAGATGGAGTGTTGCTTCTTGGCCCTTATGTCCTGCCGAAGGGAGGTCATGGCACCAGAATAAGGCTTGTGTCTGAAGTTTCTCTGACGGTAAATACAGTGATCCTTGATGAAAGAATAGTTTCCCTCTCCTTTCCATGCTGGTCCTATGGTCAGAAGAGACATCAGAGAAATTAGTCGAGCGCTCAACTTCTTGTATGAAGGAATTGATCATTCCTAGGATTCTCTTCCCAGGGAGTATCTCACCCAGGCCTTGTTCTTCCTTGGGCTCTAGACTGCGGGACAGAGCGTCCGCTAAGGTATTCTCCTTTCCTGGAAGGTAGGTCATCTCAAAGTCGAACTGGGAAAAAAAATACGCCCAGCGGGCGTGACGAGAATTACGGCATTCCATCTGTTGCAAAACCTTGAGATTCCGGTGGTCCGTGCGAACCAGAAAGGGATGTGCCGCCCCCTGCAGTAAATGCCTCCACTCTATACATGCCTGACGAATAGCCAGTAATTCTCGTTCTAGAACAGAGTAGTTCCTCTCACTAGGTGTAAGAGTTCTGGAATAGTAGGCCACCGGATGTTCTGCTCCATCCTTGCTTGATTGTAGGAGAACAGCTCCTATGGCACCTCCGGAAGCATCCGTCTCCACCACAAAAGGAAGAGACTGATTTGGTTGCACTAGGATGGGAGCGGTGGTGAAAGTCCTCTTAAGTAAGAGAAAGGCCTGATCCGCCTCCTTATCCCATTCGAACTTCTGACCCTTCTTAAGCAAACGGGTTATGGGTAGAACAATATCCGAGAAATTGGGAATAAACCTTCTGTAAAAATTAGATAGTCCCAGAAATCTCTGAATATCCTTGGGATTCCTGGGAGTAGGCCATAGGAGAACTGCCTTAACTTTCTCCGAATCCATCTGTACTCCTTCCTTAGAAAGAATGAATCCTAAATAGGATACTGAGGAGGTTTCAAAAACACATTTCTCGGGTTTGACCAGTAGTTGATGTTCTCTCAGCCTTTGAAGGACCTGCGTGACATGTCTTCGATGTTCAGATAGGGAGGAAGAGAAAATCAAAATATCGTCCAAATGGACAACCACAGAGATGTATAACATGTCTGAGAAGATCTTGTCTACAAACCTTTGGAACACGGCAGGAGCATTCACTAGTCCGAAGGGCATTACCCTATACTCAAAATGTCCCATGGGAGTTCTAAATGCCGTCTTCCATTCATCATTTTCCCTTATTCTCAACAAATGATAGGCTCCTCGGAGGTCTAACTTTGTAAAGATTGAGGCTCCTTCCACAGCTTCAAGTACCTCCTTGATGAGAGGCATTGGGTACCTATCCCTGATGGTCATGCTGTTCAGCCCACGGTAGTCTATACACGGTCTTAATTCTGTAGTTCCCTTCTTGGGAATGAAGAACATCGAGGCTCCTGCTGGGGAACAGGATTCTTGTATTAAACCGTTTTGCAGATTAGCATCCAAGTACTCCTTCAAGGCTCTTCTTTCCGGAAGGGACATAGGGTACATACGGCCAAAAGGAACAGATGCCTCGGGCTTTAGGTCGATACCGCAGTCCTCGGCTCGATGTGGGGGTAAAGAACGAGGTAGCCTGTCTTCAAAGATTTCAGCATACTCCTGATAATGCGGTGGAATCGTTTGGACCACTGTAGTGCATGTCGATTGTGCTTTCCCCTTCTTCATCAAAGGAGAGGGTTGTGGTAGACATTCCTTCAAACAATACTGTGACAAAAAACAGACGGTATTTGCGGACCAATCAATCCTGGGATTATGTTTACGTAGCCAGGGTATGCCTAAGATGATTGGGAAATGGGCTGCTCTTATAACATCAAAAACAATCCGTTCTTGGTGCTGAGACAAGGACATGTTAGCCGGGACTGTCTCCTTAATGATGGGACCGGATGAAAGGGGTGCTCCATCGACCCCTTCTACTGGCAAAGGGCAGGCTTTCCTACGCAGGGGTATGCCTTGTTCTTGAGCCCACTGGATGTCCATAAAGTTTCCGGCCGCACCACAATCCAGCATAGCTAGTACTTCAACAGATGGAGAGGATTCAAAAGTTAGGCGCACAGAAAACACCATAAGACTGTTGTTATCCGCAGAGGGATCCTGGTGGGTAGAATTGCAGGGATTCCTTGATCCTGCCCGGTTCCTTTCCCTGCTCAAGACCGGGGAGGCGCGTTTCCCGGACGTCTCGGGGGCACATCTGGACAAGTCCGGAGCAAATGTTTCGAAGATCCGCAGTACATGCAGAGGCCCAGGTCTCTGCGTCTCTTGCGTTCCTCGGGGTTCAAAGGGCCTCGGGTTGTTCCTATTTGCATAGGCTCTTCCTGTTGTGGTCGGTTAGGAGAACCTGCAGAGGGATTCCCTCCTAAGGGATGGAGTCTGAATCTCCTTCTTTCCAACCTTCGTTCATGCAATCTGTACTCCAGTTGCAGGGATAAAGTAACCAACTCTTGGAAGGAGGTAGGACGTGCCATCCTGGCTAGCTCGTCCTTGAGCTCATCCTGTAAGCCTCGGCGAAAAAGGGTCTGCTGAGCCGAATCTGGCCATCCGGAGTCTGTGGCCAGTTTGGTAAAAATAGAGGCATAAGTCTGTACATCTTGATTGCCTTGCCGGAGATCTAGAAGGGTTTCATAAGAAGAATATTGGACTTCTGGTCTCTCAAATCTGGCACACAATAGTTGAGTGAACTGAGAGTAATCCGCTAGCGCAGGGTCCGCGAGTGTTATCAGTGGGGTTGCCCAAGCCAGAGCGTTACCTGTAAGGTTGGAAACAAGAAACCCTACCTTAGTTCTATCCAGTTCATATGCCCTGGGTCGAAAGGTGAAGTAAACCATACAGGCATTCAGGAATTCCTTAAGAAGTTTCGGATTGCCATCATATTTCCCAAAAGAAAAGGTCAGAGGAGGTAGATCGCCTCGGGATTCTTCTCGTGTCACTACCTGTTGGCGTAGGTTAGTGTTCTCGGTCCGGAGATTCTGAACCTCGGCCTGAAGGCCCTGAATAGCTGTAACCATCTCCTGGAATTGTTCTAAGGAGGCCATGCCGGTAGTTGGGCGTTGCAATCTGTCACACTGTGCAAAAGTTCCAGCCCCCTGAGACTCCTCACCTGGATCTTCAGCAGGGTTTGATGACTTCGGTCTCCTTCTTTCCGTTTGGAGACTTTCTCTTTCGTCGCTTGACTGACTAGTCCTTCTTCCCTTCTTTCGTTCGAAGAGATAGGGACGGTCTCCCCCCGAGGCCACCTTGCCCGCCTATGGATCTGGCATTCAGGTGGACCCAGGGGAGTCCGCTCCTCCAACAGGGAAAAAGCCTGGTAAGGCAGAAAAAATCCTGTGTGTCAATTGATGCTTTTGGTAATTCCGATGTGAAGACTGGAGAGGCTGGCGTAGTCCTGTATCAGCTGTAATAGCAAGCTCAAGGTTTGATCCTTCCGGATGAGGGTTTGGCCGCTCACGGGAAGCGAGGAGAAAATCCAACCGGAGGCTAAGGAGGTAAAGATGGCCACCAAAAGACTCCTGGACGAAGGTAAGATAGGAAAAAAGAAAGAGAGGGTACTAGCGCGAGAGAGAAAGAGAGAGTGCGAGCGCGAGAGAGAAAAAGAGAGAGAGGGAGAGAGAGAGAGAGAGAGCGAGAGCGAAAGAGAGCGGTAGAGAGAGAGAGAGAGAAAGAATGAGAGAGGGATAGACAGAGAGAGAGAGCGAGCGTGAGAGTGAAATCGAGCGTCAGAGAGAGAAAGAGTAATAGACGCGGGAGTAGTACGGTGAAACTGACACCGAACACACCGCGACAGGTTGACTGAGGCTCCAAGCAGGTACAACCGGGGAGAGCGAGAGAAGAGGAAGCAAGCGAGGCTGACAG
Organism: Ambystoma mexicanum; assembly: GCF_040938575.1. Classification (NCBI taxonomy): domain Eukaryota; kingdom Metazoa; phylum Chordata; class Amphibia; order Caudata; family Ambystomatidae; genus Ambystoma; species Ambystoma mexicanum. The sequence continues at coordinate 188,635,486 of NC_090932.1, forward strand.
CAGAAGAGTGAATCCGGGCAGGAAGCTAAGGATAGCGAAGAACCAGATGAAGCAAAAGTAAATAGATTCGCTGGACGGGGCACTGCAAGCAGACGAAAGTCAGGAGACTAACAAAGCGAGTTGCAACGCAAGTTGCAGGGGGGCGTGGTCTCCTCTTATACCTGCCGGTCCTAGACGACTAGACCGTCGGGCGGACCGGTGTAGAGGCTCAATACCGCCTCCATCTTGACCAGAGTTTCCACGGCCGCGGTGTGACACATGCATACACTCGTAATTCCGTGCTCCTCGTGCGAAAAGGACCATGTTTACAGCATAAATCTACTACCTCTATCTAACGTGATAGTTGAATGTTCTATTGTTGTGCTTAACTAGATGGGCTGTTTATACGTGAGCACATGCAAGGAGATGGCTCTATCATGCAAACCAAAATCGTACGTAAAAAATCTGACCTTTATAATGATGTATGAGAGTGCTAATTGTTGTGGATCAATGTACGGCTTGACCGCCGTGTTGCAGACACAAGCGTAGACCTACACAGACATGGTAACGTTACTTAATTGAAACCAAATATGGTTACCACATCTTAATTGGTCATATCTCTGTTAATGACTCTTACCTTCTAGGCGTAGAAGCTGTCTCTCGCTAGCTCGTTACCGTCTGCTTTCGCCTACCTAAGTAAACGCAAGGTATTCCCATGGTAGCGAGGCTCCGGTTGCTAAGGCAGCCGCCACAGTCAACATGGACGGTTGTCAGTGTTTTGGTGGCCATCTTGTGAGGGGCAACCATATAAGAACATTTTTTGTAAATGAATGTGAAGATGATAGTTCAAGGTACAAATTAGATAATGACTTAATTAAAAGTTCAGACATTACAAAAAATCGTAGATCGACATGCGATCTGTATCTCGAAACTTTGCTTTGTAGGTATCGTGTCGGATGAGTAATATAATAGCAGTGTGCAAAATGTTGTACAGCTTGTGCTGTATACTATTCAAAGTGACTAAAGGATATTGTGGAGTATGAAAATAGTAGTGTATCTTGATATGTATGTGGTGTCTAAAAATATAAAGACACATGAAAACAGAAACTGAACGAATAGCCAAAGATAAAAGGATATTGTGGATCTAATTGTGAGTGTGCCACGTGAGTGGAATGCTGATGTGTTAACAAATACTTCAAACATTTAACTCAATAAATGGTCTCTGATGCAGGAGCCTCTGAGTTAGCAAAATAAGCAAACTAAATATTCAGTCTTGAATACACAGGAACGAATTATAAGAAACAATTCAAATCGAATTCTTCGTTCATTCCTCTGGGTGATAGTGTGTCAAGTCGATCGATCCAATACGCTTCTCTTTGCTGTCGTCTTCTTTTTGGGTCAATACCAGGTTGATAGTTATTCAGCACTTCTAGTATTTGGAATCTCAATTGCGCTGCTGTGTGGTGTTTTTGGTTGAAGTGTCTGGTGACCGCTGAGTTCATATTCTTATTACGTATGCAAGACTTATGTTCATTCATCTGAACTTTCAATTTGCGTCCAGTTTCCACTACATAACATAGGCCACATGGGCAACGTATGCAGTAGATACAATTCTCAGTGTTGCATGTTCCAAAACATCTGAGTTGAATCTTTTCTCCGGAATGGGGATGCGATACTGAAGTCCCTTTAATGACATTGTTGCAATTATTCCAGTTCAAGCACAGGTATGTTCTCTGTTGTTTGTGCTTCTGATAGATGTCTTTGTTGTCTTAAGTGTTAACCAGAAGGTCACGTAAATTGTTTGTGCGTTGGTACGCAAACACTGGCTTAGTCTGAAATAATCTTGTTGTCCGTTCATCGCTGGTAAGGATGGCCCAATGTTTGGTAATACATCTCTTGATTTGTGCGCTCTGGGTTGAGAACTTAGACACATAGGGCCTCATTACAAGGTTGGCGGTAAGGCAAAAACAATGCCGGAATGGTAATACCAGCATCGTTTACCACTCCGGTGTATTCTGACCCGGCAACCCGGTATTAGCGGCACCCTAAATAACGGTGCCGCTAATAGCGGCATGGGCGCGTACACACGGCCATGCCGGGGTAATAGGGATAATAGGGGGACATCCCAACCGACGCGGACATGCAAATACCGGCATCGCGAAGCCGGTAATCACTGGCTGCACAATGCCGGCCATACAGGCATCGCGGACCACCCGCAATCAGGAAACAAGCCAACTGCCACAGGTGCACACAATCCCCACAGGTGGAGGCAATGGAGGCTGGGCCAGTATAAAATGAGCACACCCACACACCACACCCCTTCCAACACCAAAATGCCACTACTAGCTGTTGCAATCATGGCGCTGGAGGACATGCCAATACTGCTACAACTACAGCAACACCACCAACTACAACAACAACTACAGCAGCAACAACAGGCAGCACAGAGGAGACGCAGGAGGAGGAGGGTGAGACGGGCCCACCAAATACCACCAGCGCAGCCAGCAGTGCCTTGTAGGCAGCCACCAATCCCTTGCACCAGACCCAGCCCATTTAACCTAACCGTTGAGCAGATCCACACCCTGTACCGGTTGGACCGGGACACCATCACCACCATAGTGGACATGATACACAACGACATAGGCAGCCTCATAGAAATACGCACTGCCATCCCCCTGCTACTAAAGGTGGTGTCCATGCTCCACTTCCTGGCCACAGGCACCTATCAACACAGAGTGGGGCAGCTGCATGGCATTTCCCAGCCACTTTTTTCACGCATGTTGAACCAAGTGCTGGATGCCCTCCTGAAGCACGCAAGCACCCACATATCCCTACCAAGGACTGGCCAGAAGATAGCCGACACCAAAGTAGGCTTCCATGCACTGGCAGGCATGCCCAATTGTGTTGGTGCCCTGGAATGCACCCATGTTGAATTGGTAGTCCCCCATGCCAGGGAGGCGGTATACCGCAATCGCAAGCAATACCACTCCATCAATGTTCAGATGGCATGTGACTCCAGCAAGATCATCACACATTGCTGCGCCCGATATCCCGGATCAACACATGATGCCATGGTACTGCGCAACTCCACCCTATCCCGTCACATGGAGCTACATGCTGGACCACGTGCCTGGCTGCTTGGTGAGTTGCACAACTGGGCCATGGCAGTGCTCTGTTGTACTGATGTGTAGGGATGCATACTCCACCTGGTTGGGAAAGAGGTGGGGGGGATGCATACCCCAACTGGGTGGCAATTGTCGGTGATTGGAGAATGCATGCAGAGCTAAACACTCCAGACCTGAACCTCACAAACGGAACATGACACATCACTGGCACATATTAAACAAATAATGCATATCGATGACAACAAGTAAGAGGCACAACCAGGCCACCATGGTGATGGAAAGCAATGCATGACTGTACAGGATGGCAACTGGGCCAATGTGGCTAGTGTGACCATGCATAGAACTAACTGCTTGAATGGGAGGCTAAACATTGTCGTACTACCACAGTACATCCATCTCAGCATGCATGATTACACCGTGCATGATCTATTGAACGCCATCCAGACTACCACACCTCATAACAGTTTAGAATGCATCTAGGTGACAATTTTGCATACGTACAGGGACATGTGCATGTCCACACCAAATTGTTGCCACCATGACTGTGCTTCCCGAAAGTGCCAGCTCAGAGTGACACACACCTATTTGTATTTGCTTGCAGGCGACGGAGGATATCCCTTGAGGCCGTGGCAACTTACCCCTGTGCGGAACCCGCAGAACAGCCATGAAGACGAGTACATTTGTGTGCACACCCGCACCCGTGTTGTGATAGAGCAGACCTTTGGCCTGTTGAAGGCGCCTTTCCGCTGCCTAAGCAGGTCTGGTGGGGCACTCCTATATAGGCCTGAGAAGGTGGCAAAGATCACCATGGCCTGTGTCATGCTGCACAACAAGTGCGTCCGGAGAAATGTACCACTGCCACCTGACATTGACATGCATGCCCCGGGTGAGGATGATGAGGATGGAGATGGAGGTGAAGTAGCCCCCCTGCTAGTACATGATGCATGGGATGGCCATGCAGTACGCCAAGCACAGATTCACGAATACTCCTGACCAACAGGGACTATGAAAGACATGTGTCAGTCAGACACTGAGCCAATGTGGACATGCACACAGGGAATGTTGGGAGTTGGGCACTGAACACTGTAACACATTAAATGGATGCACACGAAAATAACAATGTCCAGCCATGGATTTTTCTTATCACAACGTGTGTATTATTTACAACAGCAAGAATGTGCCCACTCCCCCCTCCCTAATCCCCCCAACAAACTTCCAGATCCCCCCAACAAACTCCCAGACCCCCCAACAAACTCCCAAACCCCCCTGACAAAATCCAAAACCCCCCCAACAAACTCCAAAACCCCCCCCAACAAACTCCAAAATCCCCCGACAAACTCCAAAACCCCCCAACCAACATCAATAGACTCCACAAGATGCACCCCTTCACCCCCAACCTTGTGTCCCACTCCCATTGTCCGCCCACACTACTTCTGGGACTTCTTCCTGTCCGGAGGCGGCATTTCAGTGTGCCTTGCACTCCTACGTGTCTGGCGCACTGGGCTGGTGGGGACAGATGAAGCTGGTGTGGAGGTAGTAGGTGAGTCGCTGGCAGGTTTCACACCTCCTGCAAGCCGTGGCCGCTGCATATGGAGCAGCATTGAAGTCAGCACCTGTGTCACCGCCCCCAGGCAGTCCCTCATTAGCCGATGCATTAACAGCGGCTGTGTTGGCTGCGATGGCCGCTGTGGTCCCCGCGATTGCTGTGGCAATACCCCACCTGGTTTCCTCCCCGTCCGCTATGTACTGGCGGAGTAGGTCTAACATGGCCTCCTGTCGGGCCTCCACCGTCGACAATCGTGTCTCCAGGGTTTTGGAGGGGGCTGGAGTGGTGGGTTGTGCAGTCACGTGGATGGCATTTTCGGGACTGTACTCATCAGAGGTGGGTAGGTCACAGTCACAGAGGCAGGGATCAGCTTCACTGCAGGTGGGTGACTGCAGGTGTTGGGGCGAGGGGGAGGGCACGGGGCGAGGGGTGGCCAGGCATGTCACTTCGGTGTCTCCCTCAGGCTCCACACTGGCATCAAGTTCTTCCCCAGTGGAGGCGGGTGCTTCCAGGGACTCCCCTTCGACAGGTGTTGGTGTGGCCTGCTGGGTCAGTAGTGTGTCAGGCAACTGGCAGCAGGTGTTGCTGGCTGTGTCCCAGCTCGCACAGGCACACTGGCAGTGGCTGTGCCCTGCTTGCCTCCAGCAGAGGTGGTGGTGGTGGTAGCCCTCTTCTTAGGGTTTGAGGTGGATGTCCTCGTGGTGGTCTCCTGGGTTGCTTCTTCCTCATCGGTGCCTGGGTGGTAGAAGAGATGCAGGACATCAGTGATGGTGTGACATGGCAGAGGCATACGATGGTGCTGTTCATTATTAATTTGATCATGCATTCATGTCTTACAGGTGTGTCATGCAGGGTATTCAGAGGGGGCATGTTAGCATTCACTGCATGGCAGGTGGCATGTCGTTTATGGGGTTTGTGTGTTGGGTTACATGGGCACGGTCCTGGTATGTTGCCCGTGTGTAGGTTATGGGATTGGCACTCAGCATGCATTTCTGTGTGGCAGGGTTTAGGCCGCAATCCTGACTTCGATATGTTGATGTGGGTGTAGGGACATGCATTGCCTTGCCTAGTCTCACATCCACGTCACTAGTGCTAAGTCATGTTTTCCCCTACAGGGAAGTGCAGGGTCACTCACCTCTTTCTGTGGATGATGCCGCACACATCTCTCCGAATCCCTCTGTTGACTCAGGATCAATAAAAGTGCTGGCAGTCTCCTCCCAGGGCATCAGCTTAGCAGGTGAATGTGTACCCCCACCTGTCTCCATGGCCGCCCTCCTGTTACTCGATAGGATGTTTCACACCCTCAAGCGGAGGTCATCCCACCTCTTGCGGCAGTCACGCACGGTGCGTGGGGTGGTGCCCATGGCCGACACCTTCCGGGCAACCTCCTGCCAGATTTCCTTTCTCCTCATCTGGGCTTGTCGCTTCATATCATTGCTTTTCATTATGGCTGCATGTGCAGCCAGAGTGTCAGCAAGCATATTGAGCTCAGCGTCTGAAAAACGCTTCTTCCGCTGCCGGGTGGTCGTCTTCCGGGTGGCCTTGGACAACCCCAGGGTTTTCCAACACAGCACAACACGAAAAGACTGGTGGTTAGAGAGGATGGCAATGGAGTGTGTTTTTAAAGATGACCGCCGGCCCATTTCCCGTTCCTGCGCAATGACGCAATGTCCGGGTCCGGTTTTGCGAACCCGGTATTAGCATGGTGGTATTACGGGGCCGGTATTTAGGGGTTGCTCTGAGGCAGTGCCATTATCGGCGGGTCCTGTGATGCTGCTATCGGGGGGTTGGAGGGACTTTAGCGGCATGCCGGTATTACCATTACCAGCATGGCGGTTTGTGCGTGCTCGCGCACTCGTAATCACTCGCTATTAGCGGGTTCATACGAGCATGGACCCGCTCTTACCGGCATGCCGGTAATGAACCTGTTTTTACCAGGCTACTTGTAATGAGGCCCATACACTATTGTTGGAGCATCTTTCTTGGTTTTTTGTTCGAGTGTGCTGGCTCTGGTCTTAACTGATACTTTGGATAATTTTTGATCTAATTCATCGTGGTTATATCCTCGGGCAAGTAGCTTGTTCTGAAGTTTATGTAGTTCTTGATTCAGTTCATCCTGATCGCTGATAATCCTTTTAAGGCACAGCATTTGGCCATATGGTAAGTTACCCAATGTGTTCTGCGGGTGGAAACTCATGTGATGTAAAAGATTGTTCCTATCCGTAGGTTTGGTATACAATGAAGTAGTAATCTGTTGTTGGTTAACTTTAACTTCCACATCAAGGTAATGAATGTTGGGATTACCAATTTCTGCAGTGAATTGTATGTGTGCATCGATATGATTGATGTATGTAAAAAAATCTTTCAGTGACTCTCTGGTTCCCTTCAATATCCCAAAAATATTGTGAATGTATCGTAGCCATACTTTCAGTTGGTCCTTCCATTCCTTATTACCGAGAATATGTTCAGTCTCAAAGCGATACATGAATGCGTTGGCATATGAGTGTCCATGGTCGCTCCCATCGCAGTGCCGGACTTCTGAAGATAATATTTATTATCATAAGTGAAGTAAGAGTTAATAGAAATAAAGGTGAGCAGAGTCAAGATGAATTCTTTGTATGCTCCTATGTTTCCTTCCTGTAATAGGAGCCATTCTACTGCTGATTGTCCAAGATCATGAGGTATGCTAGTGTAAAGACTGTTGACGTCTATTGTAAACAGGATGTTGTGTTCTTCTAGTTGGATCTATTCCAGGATGTTCAGGAAATGAGTACTGTCTTTAACATATGTAGTTGTTTTTTGTATAATTGGTTGCAGAAAATAGTCAATGTAAATACCCAAAGGCTGGAGTACTCCTCCTGTAGCTGCCACAATTGGTCTGCCTGGCGGGTTAATCAAGTTTTTATGGATCTTTGGGAGTAGATAGAAATGTGGCGTTACAGTTCGAGGATTTTGTAAGTATTGTTTGGTTTTGTGTGTAATCATTCCTAATTCTTCAGCTCTTGTAAGTATGGATTCCAAATTAATTTTGATGTTAATCGGATCATGATCTATTTCTGCATAAATCGTTTGATCATTAAGCTGCCTCATATATTCTTTTTTGTAATCCTCTGTATACTGGATTACTAATGCGCATCCTTTGTCCGCCGGTCTTATAGTAATCTTCTCACCTGTGTATAAATCCTTGATGATAGCCATTTCTCCTCTACTCTTACCAAAGTGTTTTTTCTTAAGGTCTGCAAGGACCATTTTCTCGAAAATATCTATTGAAGGTACAGCGATAGGAGCAACAAAAGTGCTCTTGGGTTTAAATTCCACTAGTTCTTCCAAATTTGAATCTTCACAATGTTCTTTTTCCATTTCGGCAAAGAATACTTTTAGTTTATGTAACTCAACCTTTGTGTTGAACAACTTGGTACTGTAGGTTGGAACGAATTTCAGGCCTTTCTGCAATACTATATTCTCTTGATTACTGAGAATCCTGTTGGAGATGTTGACTACTAGGTTGTCCGTGCTTGGTGTCTCATCGTTACTCCTGGACCTTTTCCTCTTCCCCCTCCTCGTTCTCTTCCTCCTCTACTGCTGTCTAAAAAAGTTTGGCTATTTCTTCTTGCTCTAGATCCACCTTCTTCTGTTCTATCACTGCTATCTGACGTCTGTGGTGGGTTTTGAGGGGTTTCGTCTCTGCTGGAATCAGTATCTGAGCTGCTCTGGTCGGTATGAGGTTTTTTGAATTGAGATGGTTGATTTTGGTATTTTTCTGCCCAAGTGTAAACCTCACCTCTCAAATAGTCGAACATATCGCATCGAAATTTTAGTATCTTTCTTGCCTCTAGATCTGACTTATAGCTTTCCAATCGTTTGTTGATGTCTGTGAGAATGTCTGAAAAAGTTTCCTCGTTAGTAAGTTCGGTAATTTCCTGAGTTAGGTCTTGTATTTCCTTCCCTAAGGTAGATAGATTGGCTGACAATTCTTGGATGGTAAGAAGAATTAGATCAAGTGAACATCTTTTTAAAATATGCTCCCACTTTCTTATATGGTTGCCCCTCACAAGATGGCCACCAAAACACTGACAACCGTCCATGTTTAGTGTGGCGGTTGCCTTAGCAACCGGAGCCTCGCTACCATGGGAATACCTCATGTTTACTTAGGTAGGCGAAAGCAGGCGGTAACGAGCTAGCGAGAGACAGCTTCTATGCCTAAAAGGTAAGAGTCATTAAGAGAGACAGGACCAATTAAGATGTTGTAACCATATTTGGTTTCAATTAAGTAACGTTACCATGTCTGTGTAGGTCTACGCTTGTGTCTGCAACACGGTGATCAAGCCGTACATTGATCCGCAACGATTAGCGCTCTCATACATCATTTTAAAGGTCAGATTATTTACGTACGATTTTGGTTTGCATGATAGAGCCATCTCCTTGCATGTGCTCACGTATAAACAGCCAATCTAGTTAAGCACAACAATAGAACATTCAACTATCACGCTAGATAGAGGTAGTAGATTTATGTTGTAAACATGGTCCTTTTTGCACAAGGAGCACAGAATTACGAGTGTATGCATGCCACCACAAACACTAAGTGTAAGATTCAGAATGGTGATAACACATCACTCACTTAATGTGATAAGAAAATGTAATACTGTGGTTTAACACATTCTGAATGAAAAATGTTCATTTCTCTTTTCTCTGTGTATGTTCTATGTTTATGTATGTCGGTACCCTGTTTGTTACAATGTATTTTTCACAATGTGTTATTTGATTTTTTATTACATATTCAGCATTATTGATATCTGTAATGAAATATTGCTGCTATGTTTAGACAAGGCCCCGACGAAGGACTGCAATGTCCGAAATGCGTTGGCCACTTAATGATGTTTGCTTATAAAAATGCAACAGCATACCAATTTTTGAAGATTAACAAATAAATTACACAACCTACAAATCAATTATTTTTCAACTTGATTATTAAGACGTAATATTTGAAGAATCCCGACGGGATATAAGGGTGTGCGGCCCACACCGCAGGCAACATTGCCTAGGTCTCTTTCACTTCATTCCTTAAAGCTCCCACCACTGTTGCATGATATTCATCTGGTATAAACGGCAGAACCTGCCGTAACAGGAACCTGTACCTATAAGGTAGCCCAACCTGACAGGAAACAAAAGACCCATCTCTACCAAGTAAATCTCTTATAAGAGTGGAAGTAAAATCCTTCCGCAGCCATTCCTACGATACTATCCTGCTTGGTACCAGAAGAAATAGATAACTATCTGGTCAACAACAAGAAGATTTAAAATATTTAGTTGCAGCATTCCCCGATGTATTCTCAGAGAAACCAGGAAGAGTACAAGGCACTTGTCACTATATTAGTACACCAAAAGGAAATGTGGTCCATCTGAAACCATACAGACTCCCGGAAGCCCGTAAACAGATGGTGGTTGAGGAAGTGATTAAAATGGTATGGGCGAATATCATCGAACACTCTTCAAGCCCATGGTCCTCCCCTATAAATATTAGTTAAAAAAAACCTGACCATTCCTGGAGGTTTTGCATAGACTTCCGCCAAGTTAATGCCATCTTCGATTGCAATGCTTATCCCATGCCACGCATCGAAAACTTGATTGATAAATTCGGAAATGCCACCTTTCACTCAACCCTAGACTTAACCAAGGGGTACTGGCAGGTCCCAGTGCATGGACCTGATAAGGAAAAGACAGCTTTCTCGACGCCCCTGGGACTATTCCTGTTCAAAGTCCTTCCTTTTGACTTATGGACAGAATATTACAGCCCTACTCTGATTTCTGTGGAGTTTATATTGACGATATAGTCATTTATAGTAAAACCTGGGAAGATCATCTTTTCCATCTCTTTACTATTATGAGGGCCTTCAGAGAAGCCGGCCTAACTTCCAATCCATCCAAATGTAAGCTGGCTAAATGAGCCATGAAATACCTCAGCTTCTTTATAGGGAATGGTAGTGTCTAACCTCAACGCGAGAAAGTGACGGCTACACCTAAAACTAAAAGAGACCCGAGAGCATTCTTAGGATTCATCGGTTATTACCGTAGGCTTATCCCCTAACTTCTCGGATAGGACAGCTAGACTGACAGACAAATTAAAGAACGCAGAAACCCAGAAATTGAATCAGAATGACAAGGATGATTTATGTTACAACAACCTAAAGCAAACCCTGTGCCAGAATCCTATCCTAAACGTAGTAGATTTCTTGAAGGAGTTTGTGTTACAAACAGACGCCTCCCTTACCGGGTTAGGAGCAGTCTTGTCACAGAGTTGCGACGGATTAGAACATCCTATCTTATTTACTAGTCGCAAACTCTTCCCATGGGAAAAAAATCCTCTCTGCTGGAATTAGAGGCCCTTGCCATTAAGTGGGCCATTACCCACCTTAGATACTACCTCCTAGGAAGGAAGTTCACACTCGTTATAGATCATTCTCTAATAGTTTTGATTAGCCAGCGGAAAGATTCTAACCCTTGAGTCATGCAATGGTTCTTATACCTGCAACCCTACTGTTTCACTGTGGAGCACTGAAAAGGCAAAGATCAAGGAAACGTGGATTTCCTTTCTCGGTTCCCTTGTGAAACAGATGCGGCTACATAGCATAGGGGAAGGGTATGTGAAAAACCTGAAGGTGTCTCACCCGCTAGTCCCCGGGGATCTGTCATCTAGGTAGCCAGGACACAGCCATTGTTTTTGGATCCAGTTCCTGGGGGTGGACCAGTGCGGGACGATCACCTGGGCGAGGGGTCTTCGGAGAGTGGGAGTGGGACACCAGATGGCGAGATGCGGTATCCCCTTCCCTGTAACACTTTTACCCCTTCCTATCAGATAGGGTACTTAAGAGCTCAACCTCCCACATCTCATTTCCCAACACAAACACTTTCTCAGGGATAGCTTGTTATAAAACAAAACGGACTAACACCTGAGCCGCATACCTGACATGTCCCAATACAGTGGTCAGGCAGGGTCCGACAATTACTGACCATTACACACACCTGACCTCCATTACACTTACCCACATGGATAAAAGGCAGAGCACGAGAGCACACTCTGAGAGAGACAAAGCACACGAGGAAGCAGCAGTTCCAAGATGGCAGTTTAATACAAGGCGAAATACCGTAAAACAGATGGGGATCGCGAGGGAAGGGCTCTTGACCTTTGACAGGGAACCGTTACTTTCACAAGCCTTCGAGAATAGAGAACATAAGACCAGGAAACAAGGCTGAAGAAACCTGCATTGTGTGTCATAGGTACCCAGGGCTCTCCTGCATTGATAGTCAAGGCGGAGAGAATTGCCTGACGCCATGGTACTGTCCTTGGCTCCTACAACAAAGCAGCGCCAGTGAAGTCTGCACAGCTGGTGGGTTGGGGAGACTGATACCAGACCAGTCTGTGTTGAGGCCAAAGTTGCAAGCAGCAACATTGTATAGTGAATTGCAACAGATGAGTGATTGAACTTTGAAGCGAAGATATACAATACCTTAGACAGAGTTGTCCAGCACCGCGCACTTGCTCATTCAAAAATCTCTGTAAGATATCCAACTGAAAGGTGGCAAAGCGAAAGTGTGACAAAGAATTGTGACTCAAAGTGGTCCTGCAACGGGTCAAGCTAAATCCTGTGCACAATCAAAAGTCTTCAATGTTAACATTGCGGAAATAAAGTTAAATTGAAATTGGGACGAGCCCAGCAGAGGGGAAACTAATTGAACATTGTGTAAATAGATGAAGGTGATCAGAGCCCGGGGGAGGGAGATCACCTGATAGCTTTTTTAGTTAAAGCAAGTTTGTGTTAATGTTGACTTGAAATTGGTCCGAGCCCGGCAGAGAGAGACTAATTGAACAATGTGTCAAAAGGATCTGAGCCTGGTTGAGGGGATCCGGGGTGAACCGCGAATCACCTGAGAAAGAATATCCTACTAGAAATTGGATGCATGAATATCCTACGAGCAATGTGTTGAGAGGATCTGAGCTCGGCTGAGGGGGATCCGAGGTGAATAGTGAATCATCTGAGAAATTGAGTACTTTTGAAATCCTAAGAGTAAAATAACTGATTGTTTGTTTGTCACGTCAGACCCACTGAAAGAAGAGACTTTGAAAGGCAAAGAGACTTGGGCACGGAAGGTCCTGATGCTAATGAATGAACTGTAACCTCGTGCTAGAGAAGCCAGAGACTGTGCTAAGCTTGAGTGTACCACCTTGTCCCATGCTGAAAACGTTGGTAAGGGAGGTCAATGGCCTGAACATCCTGATATATCATTTTGTGAACACTGTTTCCGACACTATTTGCATTTAGAGGTAAGGATTGGCAATAGGTTTAGTAGTATAGGCCCTTTTATTTTGACAAGACACCACTAGGACTGTGTTATTAATATTTGATGGTTGTAGATTGCTCCCATCTGTATATTTAGGATTAGATAGGTGTATTCAAACCCTTTTTGAAGTTCAGTAAACACTCTTGAACTGTGGTCACTTGTGTCTGTATAACTGTTGATACCATGCCTTCCTTACAGGAGGTACACACATCATTGGGAGATAGTAGGACATTGTTAGTATGTTTGGAAAGAACATCCTTTCTGAACCCGGTTAGTTTATTCATTAGCTTTTGGGTCTAGTGGAGTTGTAGAAAATCAAATCCTTTTTTATTCAGCCTCATCAGACTTTCCAAAGAGTATTATGGCCTCCTAGGCTGAAAGTAGAGGTGATTTGCTAAAAGAGATGTGCAGACCAGCTAATTTTGTCACACTGAACCTTTATGCATCACTATCAGATCCACCGTCCTGGCGCTGTTGATCACAGTTTCAGCACAGATGTCCTTCAGCCTGCACTTACTTAAGCACTATTTATTCTGAATATATATTCACTTGGTTTCGCAGTGCATTATGGTCTGTGTGTCATTGGGTATTGCTGGATGATCTATTGTCTCTAATACACTTCAAAATGAAGGACTGGGATGAAGAAGACTCAAGCTGAGTATATCCCTCATCGAAGCATGGGTATCAAGTGCCTATTTAAAGCTTAACCTGAAAAAAAGACCAAATTCATTATCCTAGAAAACTTCACCAAACATGCCCAAGTCCATAATTTGCTGGCAGACATGAAGCTTGATTGATTCATAACTTACCTTTCACCCAGTGAAAAATCTTTTGGCTTTGTGTCAAGGCTCGTGAAATCCACCGAACGTGGCTTTTCATCTCGTGTAGACCGGGAGGCAGAATAGGATTCGCCAGAAGTCTTCCTTTCCGATTTCTTCTTCTTGGAGTAAAGGCTTTCCTTTGTGAAGAAAGGACTGTCGCCTCCAGTAGCCACAAAGTCCCCCTGAACAAACAGGAAACTCTGGCACCACCAAAAGGAAGGTCTGAGATGTGGGTTAAAAGCCGAAGCTGAAAAGACCCAGACTCCTCTTTCTGGTAGTCATTTGATTTAATGACTGATAATCATGCTCATAGAGTTCTTTCTCTCCATTCAGTATCGTCTCCAATATGCGAGAATGCCACACTAAAACAAATGATGGACGTTGTCAGCCTTGAGGTGTTGTACCTCCAGGGTTAAGCCATGTACATATTGTACAAGTTCCTGGATCTGCTTCATAGTGCTGTGCTCTTTTTGTTCTTGGCATTGAAAACTGTCAAGGCTCTTGATAATTCACCTTGGTATGTGGGTTCTCACCTCGTGTAGACCAGGAGGCCATAGAGGATTCCCCAAAAGTCTTCCTTTCCGATTTCTTCTTCTTGGAGTACAGACTTTTCTTTTTGAAGAAAGGACAGTCCCCTCCAGTAGCCACAATGTCCCCCTGAACAAACTTAAAGGACTCTGGGACCACCAAAAGGAAGGTCGGAGATGTGGGTTAAATGACGACCCAGAAAAAAACAAGCTCCGCTTTCTGGTAGTCCATTGATTTAATGACTGATGACCTTGTTCACAGAGTTCTTGCTCTCCATTCAGTATCGTCTCCAATATGCAAGAAAGCTACAGCCAGGTGTTTAAGGCATAACAGGAAGGACAAGTCTTGTAAACAAAGAGCAGGTCTGGAGACACGTTTTAAGAAGCAAGAGGAGGCAGCAGTAGGGAGGCGGCAGCAGTTGGTAGATGGTAACAAGGAGAATGCAAAAAGAAAAACGGAGCCAGAAGGCAATGTGGAAAAAAGGACCAAGAAAGGCAGAACGGCTATAAAGCAGAGCATAGGTACATGTGGCGGAGTGTGGCGTGCAAGCACAGGATACCAGAAGGCAAGCAAAACACTGAGGCAGAAGGTAGCAGCAGAAAAGTAGGACAGCGAGAAACTAGCGTCTTACCTGAAAAATTATAACAGGGTTGCAATGCTCGATGTGAGGGAGGGTGGAGTGTAAATGCAGCGCAGCGCCATCTTGGAATAAAAAACTAGACCAGCAATTCCGCTACTGAATTAACGCGATACGATGTGTAACCACTTTCATCGTCTCCTGAGTGCATATTGTGGTCGTATGACACTTTGCTACCGACTGTGGCTTCTCCTTCAAAACGCAAATTGCCAACAAGACCCCAACAGCAGGTGCTCTTCCTTAAAATCTTTCTTCCATGCCCCAAGTTTCAGAACATTTGTCCAAGCCCTGGTCATCTGCCACATGGAGGGTGGCAACACTCTTCTCGCAGGAGTCTGTCAAGATGTGCGTCCCTTGGACGCTGCGTACCTGAGGATCCAGTAGACCTGCGCACCGTAGAACCCTGATCATTGAGTTGCCAACAGGAGGATGAAAAGGCGATAAAAAGAGCCAGCCCCAGTTACGTCCTAAAGATACAGGAATGAAAGCGGACCAGCTCCTGACGCCACGGATGGACTCTTTCCCGTTTTTAACGTGACGCCAGAACAGTGCAAGCACTGGCAGGAAAGGTCAGTAGTTGTTGATTTGTAGGCTTGAGTGCGAAGTGATCCAGGCTGCAGAAAGCTGGTAAGTATGAAAGGAGTTGATGAAGATTTGCAGGCTTGAGTGCGATGTAATCCGAGCTGCTGAAAGCTGGTAAGTATAAAAGGAGTTTATGAAGATTTGCAGGCTTGAGTGCGATGTAATCCAGACTGCTGAAGACTGGTAAGTATGCGAGGAGCAGGCTGCTGAAGACAGGACGTCCAAGGCACTGGCACCCAAGCCGGACAGGGCAGAAGGCAAGGCAAGGAGGGTGGACTCAGAAAGGGAGGAAGACAAGGCAGGCAGGCAAGGAGGTAAACAGGACCAACTAGGACAGGAAACTGGAGAGGGTTCCAAGGAGGGGGAACAGGAGATAAGAGCCCACCAGGACTGAACAGGAGCAGGAAGTGGTCCCAAGAGGCAAGAGCTGAGTACAAGGACCAAGGATACCGGCTGAGCAAAGAGGCTGGTGAGGAAGTTGACAAAAAACTGTCAATACAGTGAGCGAAGCGGGAAGGCAGAACCAAACTGCATTGAGACGCAGCGAGTGACGGGACCAGCTCGCTTATATTGAGGACTGGCACAGAAGTGAGGCTTGGACCGCAATGTAACCCTGTGCATGCGCGGAAGTGGAGCCACCGCGAGAACGAGGCTTGAAACATAAGTTCGCTCTCCGGCGACCCGCGTCCCAAATGCCTGTGTACCTGCTCGCTTAACGCGAGACGGCCTTCCAGGAGATGGCGAACCCGCAAAGGTGCCTCTCCTCCACATCTAGAAACAGGGATACAATTGCCAAGCTCGACTCCACCCTAAAGGACCCCTCCGACTCATCCCCCAGGTAGGTGTTCTAACAGAGTCCTAGATGCCAATTCAGCCACTCTGAAAGCTGTCCAGCACGTTGCAGGACAATTCATCAGACAGTTGCTCTGCTCTCTCCTTACTCCTCCTCACACATACATTGGGGCACACACTGGGAGGTCCTTCTTGCCCTCTCCGCTACCTGCAGGGTCATCATAAATGTCTATTGGAATGGTACCATCCTGGTACAAGGGCCTCAATTCAACCTCTTACCTTTTAATAGGCTCCTCCCTCGGCTTATCATCTTTCATCCTTCCTCCTCACTGGCTCCCTTGCGATCTGCTTCCACACCCTCCCTGGTTCCCTCGCCTCCTTCTGACTGCATAGCCACTCTCACCACGGCTCCTCTGCTGTCTACAACCTGTCTGGCTCCCTTGCCTGCACTCTCCTCACTGACATCCTTGCCATCTTCTGGTCCTCTACCGCCTCCTACCTTGATCTCCCAGGCACTCTTACCGGTGGGACTTCTGTTCCCTGTAACCCCCCATAAGTCTCTCAAAAATGCCAACTGGCTCCATGTTGCCACTCTTAACACTCGCTCTGCCATCAAACACTCCTCTGACATCTGCCACCTCCTTGAACTTATGGATCTTGATGTTCTTGCCCTCACTGAGGTATGGTTTAAGGACAGATCTGTCACGAGTTTCCACACACTTCTCCCTGAAGGCTACATGATCCTTTCAGAGCCCAGCCCCAACAGGCCAGGAGGTGGAGTAGCCCTCATCTTTCCTGAGCGGATCCCTGTTTCTGTTCCCACTCAGGCCTACTCCTCCTCTGAATGCCTGGTCTGCAGGCTCTCTTTCTCTCTCCTTTCTCCTCTCTTACTCCGGCCACCATCTATCGGCCGCCTGGGCAGTCTACCCTCTTCCTCTCAGAATTGGCGGACCTGGCCTCTGCTCTCCTTTCCTCCTCTTCCCAGCGCCTCCCGCTGTGGGATTTTGACACATACCTTGACGCTCCTGATCTTTCAGGACCTTTCCGCAACCTATGTGACTCTTTTCCTCTCCATTCTACCCCCTGGCCTACACACACCACAGGCCATACCTTGAATGCTCTCATCTCAACTGACATCCCTCTCTCTATCCCTCTCACTACCTCATTCTCCTGGACTGATCACTCTCTTCTCTCTTCACACCTGAAGCTCTCTACTCCTTTAGCACTGGCACACACTGCACCACCGACCTTCTTCAAGGTCTTCCTTGCCTCCACATACTCACCTCATTAGACACCTGCGGCTTACTCCCACCCTGACACAGCCGTCACCAACCTTCACCTTTCCATCTCCAACACTCTCGACATTCTTGCCCCTGTCATGAGGGTCCGTCTGAAGCCTGCCAAAAAGTGCAACTATTGATACGACTCGGATCTGGCTGCCCTTAAACGCAAGTGCAGAGCAGCAGAACGTAAATGGAGATCCTCAGATCTACCCTGTAACAAACTGGCATGCAGCCTTCTACAAAGGCAATACTGAATCCTCATACGATCCAAAATGAGAGTCCATATTCAAGCCCGCATTTTAGCGGCATTTAACAACACGGCCAAACCTTTCAAAGTCTGCAAGGAACTGGCCAACCCTACTGCAGCCACCCAGGCCCTTTGCTCGGCCCTGGCTGCTCACTTCACCGCCAAAACACAGGACATTCTGACCAATCTCGCCTCTGCACCCATTCTTGCAACAACATCGCTTGGGTTTCCCTCAGCCTCCCTCTCCCCTTCCCATCCTCTATCCTCCCTCTCGCCAGTGACACCTGAGGAGGTCTCTAGACAAGTCCGGTCTATGAAAGCCTCTTCTAAACTGGTGGCCCCCTGCCCTTCGAAGGCCATCAAGGATAACATTGACACTCTCCCACCAGCCCTGCCAGACCTCTGCAACCTCTCCTTCGCCACCAGAGTTTTGCCCACTTCTCTCAAGCACTCTCTTCTGCACCCTCTTCTCAAAAAACCTTCTGCCGACTCATCCATTCCGGCAAACTACCGACCGATCTCTATCACTCCCTTCCTGGGAAAACTTGAGAAGTTCGCTATCCCTCAGCTTACCCTGCACACAGAATCTGTTGGTTGTCTCCATGACCATCAGTCTGGCTTCGAGCATCCAGCGGCAGGGAAACTGCTCTTCTGAACACCTGTAAATACCTGATCCCAAATCTTGACTTTAACTCTCTCTCTCTCTGTCCTCATTCTTCTTGACCTCTCCTCTGCTTTCGACACAGTAAACCACAACATCCTGATTTCTCACCTCTGTGACACCCTGGGGATCACAGATCAGGCCCTGGCATGGCTTGCCTCCTTTCTCTCTGACAGTCCTTCCCAGGTGGAACTGGGGTCTTATCTCTCTGCTATCACTCTCTCTACTTGTGGTGTCCCTCAGGGAGTCTAACCTATCCCCTTGGTTCTTAAATGTCTAGATGGCCCCTCTCACCTGCATGATCTCTGCCTTCACCTCCAACTTTCAGTGTTATGCGTATGACACACAGCTCTCTTTCAGGCTAATCTCGGCCTCCTCCTCCTCGCTCATCCCCGACTGTCTGTCCACAATTCAGTCCTGGTGTGATGCAAACGATCTCTATCTCTGTCTCAATGCCAGCAAGACAGAAATCGTCCTCATTGGGCTCCCGGCACCCGCTTTCCCACTGTCACTATAGCCAGCCTTCCTTGGCCCTGCACCCTCACTCACTAGTGATGCAACAAATCTAGGGGTCATCTTCGATTCTACTCTCTCCTTCTCCTCTCACATCTCGAACATCTCTAAAAAATCCCACTACCAGCTGCACCTCCTCAGAGGAATTTGACCCTTTTTCACCTTCCCCCAGAGGCTTACTGTCTCCATAGCCCTTGTTCTCTCTAGCCTGGACTATTACAACAGTCTCTTTCTCAATCTTCCTACTTCCACTCTCCGACCTCTACAACTCATCCAGAACAGAACCACAAGAATCTAGTTCAAGACCCTCAGCATAGTCCACAAGGCCTTCTGGGGCCAGGGCCTGCACTTCCTACAACTCTCTCTCCTAAATACTCTCCCTCTAGATACCTCAGCTCATCCGCCTCCAACTCTCTCCTGGTGAGCCGATTTTCAAAACAGATTTGGAGATAGATCTCTTTCCTCTGCAGGTGCTTCCTTCTGGGACAGCCTCCCTGCCTCTCTCCGTCTTGAGCCTGAACACCTTAAGTTCCAGAAACTCCTCAAGACCTTCCTCTTCTCTTCCTCCTCTCTCCCTCTCCCTATTTAACCTCCCTATTCTTGCCTACTGCCCTCCTCCATCTCTCCCTAACTCAGCTCTGTTTGCTGACTGGTCGCCTGCTGCACCTCCAGAACCTCACAGGTCTCAGGCTCCCCCGCCAGTCCACGCACTTGCCCCGAGGCCTCTGCTCTCCACCCACCACTTCTGCACTTCTTTACGCATTCCCTGAGAATGGTAAACTCTTGGCACTTAACACAGGACCTTGGACTGGGCACACTTGTTCCATTGCCCCCACCCTTTCATTTATTGTCTGGCACTTATGTTACCTAGAATGTACTGGCCTGGTCCACCAGCCTTAGTACAGTAGTTTTTCTTGTTTCTGTATGTCCTCCCCACTATCTCCCCTTATCGCTTTACCATCTGTCTCGCACTTGCACTATCTGAAACGTTGTTGGCGAGTATGGTAGCTTAGAAACTGTATGTTCTTCTCCCTCATCGCTCCTTCCTTTTTGTCTTACACCTGCACTTGTAGTAAGGCCATCAGGCCAAGTATGCTAGTCTTTTTTGCAAGATCATTCGGAAATTTCAAGGCCTAAGAATGACTCTGTATTCCCCTCTTCCCGTTCCGCCTTGAAGCGCTTTAAAGCACTTTACCTGTGTATAAGTGCTCTATAAATAAACAACTACAGAATAAAAAAAACAGTCACATCACCGCCAGCATCAAGGAGCTGAGCTTGCTACCCCTTCAAGCCGACATCATGTTCAAGACACCACTATAACTGGCAGAGAATCTCTGGAGTCCAAAGCACCACCAGAAGTCACAACAAGGGAGAATAAACTTGGAAACAGGCCTTTTCGTGCTACCCAGTTTATCTTTGAAACACTCTACCACGGTTTATCTTTGAAACACTACCACGCAGACAAGAGTGTCCCTCTCCATGTTACACTTCAGGAAGAACTTGAAAAACCTGCTAAAAACACTTTCCAATTGCTGATCACTCCACTCAACCCCCCACCACCACCCCCAGAGCCACCCTCTCCTGCCCTTACCAGCTCCTCTGCTGCCTACACATCCTACATGTGAGCCCACGGCTTGGTACAGCATCCTGTTGCTTCCCAGCAAGATTTGTGCTCCATAAATTACATACATACAAAGAAGAAGGACTTGGCGTTAACGCCATGATTACTTACTGCTAATCTTTAGTGTGGGGGAGAGTTGGCAGGAATCATCTTTATGAAATAGATTCCTGGCCGTAGGCAGATCACTTTCAAAAGTAAGTATTGTGACGAGGAAGAGTTGGACAAGGAGAAATGAATATTACCTGCAAGTATTCAGGGCATTCCTTTTTGCACCCAGAAAATCAGAACAGGAGGCATCCTTCTACATTAAAAAAAAAATGAGGTCAATGCAGATCTTTTAGAATGCGTTCTAAAATGACAAGACTTATTTATATTTTGAGATTTATTCTGTGGTGATGTATGCAGAAAGAAGCACACCGAACTAGGATTTGTGCGGCTTTTTTCAACGAAGGAGCTGCTTTGTTAGTAGTTTTGGTTCACGTCAGTTGAATTAAATCTATTCAGGTACCAGTTTGCAGAGTACAATTAAAAGCCCAGGTCAGATACTGAGTGTTAACAGGTTTGGTGAAAGCAAAGGAAATCCGTGTACTGAGGTCAGGCCATTATTCCCAGATATGGACATGAAGCAGCAAATAGAAAGACTGAAGATTGGGTTCGGTGAGGGTCCACAGGTCAGGAGATGGCACAGCAAATACGTAGTCATGGTGGTCAGACTCCTGAGAGTCTCCAGGGACTGTGGAGTCCGACCCTATGAGTCCAGAGGTATTGGATAGCACAGCAAATACAAAGATCATTCAGACCCTGAGTACCATGGCAGGGTGGTACTGGGGCATACAATCGTCTCTGGCACCAGAGAAAAAGTGGCCAACAGTTTCAAATGGCAATTAATTCGTTTTGTGACAGACTGTTTGAATACTACCCAAGAGAGAGTTTTTTGATCAAATGTAATGCAAATTCTGCAATTTAAAGAATAATTATTCAGCAACAATGTCCAAACTACTAGACGCATTGTGGAGTAACTCATCAAATTGTCCCACATTGGCCCAAAACGTGGGCAGCTTTGACCAAAAAAAAATGCCCCACTCTACAATTTTGTGTTTTTGGCTTGGGCCTTGTCCTATTGCCCATAGGCCAGTCCGAGCCTGGGCACACCCATTAGAATTGGGTTAGACCCCTGAATGAGCAACAGTAATGACATAGCACAATAAATACAGGTAAGTAGGATGTAAAAATCTGAAGGTTCATGTGTGGATATTCCACAGCAAATTTCGAGATCGCTGTCAGGTACTATCAGCTACTAGTTATTGAGGTAGCTGCGAACCCCCTGAGACAGCACTATACATCTACATGATGCTCTGAAAGAGAAATTTGTTAGAGGTGTACACATGATGAACATCCCTGCGCCCCCTTTGCATGCACAGAAAAAACAAGATGGTACCAACTTGACTCTGCAGAAAAGATTGTTCATGCAAAACTAAGCCAGTAAAATTCAGGAGTTTACTACTTCCCAACGGTATTATGCTGTCCCATTTGGCTCATCTACCTGCTACCTTTTCGACTCATCCCTTGGTTATACTCTGTACTCACTGGTGATCTGAGAAGGGACTTTCTACTATATCCATTGGTGGTCAAGCCACCTCCGGGCCAGGAGTGTTAAAAAAAAGCCAGGCCAGCAATCTCACCAAGGAGTGCACGGCGAGTACTGTGTGGCTGTGTCATACTTCGCTGGAAATCTGCTTACTTTGTCCGCTCTTTGATTCATATCTGCTTTACAGACTTTCTACTATATTCATTGGTAGCTACATCCCCTCCGGGCCAGGAGTGTTAAAAAAAAGCCAGGCTACGCGCACCAGCGCGCGTGCACCGAGGAGTGTCTGATGAGTACTGTGTGACTGTGTCATACTTTGCTGGAACTCTGCATACTTTGTCCACGCTTTGGCAAGTATTGTATATTGGACATAAACATTCTACAACTCCTGTATCCTGACGAGAACGGAAGTGTGGACTAATATTACCATACTTTTTCGTTTGTCATACATAGATGTGCATCAGCTTTACAGACTTTCTACTATATACATTGGTGACCATGCTCCCTCCAGGCCAGGAGTGTTAAAAAAAAAGCCAGACCAAGCACACCAGCACGCGCACCGTGGAGTACCCGACGAGTGCTGTGTGGCTGTTTAGCGATTTGGGTAGTGGGTGGTATGGTTTTCTTTGTGGCTTGCCATAGGAGTGGGGAGATTTTCTCTACTAATTGTAGTGTGTACTATTGCTTACTACTACCTAAGGACCATCTGGTAAAGCCTCCTGTTCCAAAAAAATACCAGCTGCGTAGTAGAGCAAAAATGGCAGTTAAACGCACCAGAGGGCACGTAGAATCAACAAAGTAATTATCAAACATAAAAGAAAATGTAGTAAGATTTTGCCTGAAAGCAGTACATTGGGGGTTATTGAGGCTGTGCTGGAGAAACCTGGTGATGCCAATAAAGCAACAGAAAAAAATACAGCATATTTAAAACCATTTAACCATCAGGCAGCCAATCTAAGGGTGATTGAGGTCCAACAAGTCGCGAATGTGGAAGATATACCTGACTTGATGGACTCTGCACCGATTGATAACAGTTCTCTGTTGTATAAGGTCATTAATCTAAAAATAAATGCGGCTAGACCTAATTTGGAGAACGAGACAGGAATATACTCTGAAAATCCCTCAGCATCCCAATTATTAGTGACAAACTTGGAAAGGTCTCTGTATTTAAATAAAATTGCAGCTACAGCGTATGCATCTTCCCCAATTCATGAAGTCTCAACTTCTTTGTCAGATTCTTCTGACGAAGAGGATTCACCGAACCCTGTATATGTAAAAATATTAAAAGCTCTCTGTGTAATGTTATTTATAAGGAACAACAGGTGTAAAGGAGGGAGTAGTCAAACTTGTGGATGCGATACTGTTTTCTGTGGTGTGTAATGATGAAAAGGTGATCCCTGTTGATAGGGTTCATAGTGATGTTGAAAAGGTAGGAGATGTATCCACTTCTATGTTGGATGCAAATGATTAAATTCTCGCAACACATGATGAGAGTCTTGTCCCGCTAGGTGTGGCTGGGAAGTTGCCGGTTGAAAAAAGAGAAAAAGAATAAGAATGCTCATAAATATCCATGCAAACGCTATAGAAGGAAACAGATAAATATGCAAAAGGAAAGGAAAATGGGAACTATAAAAAACATGATGACCTCTCATTAGCTGATAGCTCTGGGGCCAGAATACAATGTACTGAAAATAGGGATAGTTTCACTTTAATATAAAAAGAAGCTAAGAAAAAGAGGGGCAAACCTACTGAAAGGAAGAATCAGAATAAGGATGTATAGCAGAGATCTTTGGAAACATGGATAGACAATAAAGGGCATAAGAGGCATAAGGAAAAAAGAAGAATACAAATGACAAAGAGTTGGAGGTGATAGGCTTAATACAGAAGATCATTGATGGTCTAACAGAAACTGGTGTGAATATTGAGTATCCGACAGGTACCTCAGACTTTAGGGAGAATCCTGAAGCTGTGGACTGACAGGATATACCAAGTCTGCATATGTTGGAATTAATATCATGGAACACGAGAGGGTTCCATTCTTTTGCTTCAGCGATATAGGTTTTTATTGGACGCATATGTATTTACATTACAGGAAACATGTATGACCCACGATTTTGCTTTGGATGGTTATTCTATCCTACAGAGAAAGGCTCTAAGGAAAGAATTAGGTAGGCCTTATGGTGGATTGATTTTGGGTGCACGAAGTAAATTTTATCTATAAGAATTAACCGCATATAACACTGATCCCAATATACTTGCTGGTATATTGGTGTGTAAACAAGAGAATACTATCCTCAGAGTATTGTGATTAATGTTTATAATCCACCAAATGATATTCACACAACCACGGTGATAGAGGTATTGGAAAAGATCATTGATGAATGGACATGCACTAGTTCGTAAGCTATGTTTCTGATAGTTGGGGATTTGAATTTCTCTTGGATGGGTGGATTAAAGTTGTATTCAAATACATCAAGTGGGCCTCTTATTAATCATCATGGAGCCATCTGGCTACAGTTTTTGGAGGAGGTATCTATAATCAACGATCCCTGGTCATTGCTAATTTATTTTGAAATATTTTGATTGGCATTTATAAAATTGCAATTGTACAGTGTATCGTGTTTAGCTGTATTTATCCATACCAGTATATAATGATTGGTTATAAACAACAAAACAACACATTAACAAACATTTAACTGTTTTGTGAGTTTTGTGAGCTGTTTCCAACGTCGCTTACTTACACGATTGCGAGGGGGTTCTTTCAACGCAGACATTACTTTTGGGCGAGGTGTAGTTTCCAGGGCAGCACTACTCTCATATTGTTCATACTAGTGTCATAATTATCCACTCAGGTATTTCGTATCTGCCTTCAAGGGGTTTTGTCATGAGATGGGTGAAACATGTTCCAAACTAATGTTTTCCAGGCCTCGTATGCCTCGCTCACGCCTTCCTCCGACCTGGATACCCATTCACCCCACACCTTGGTTTCTGCTTCTGCCCTGTGCTCAAATTCCCTGTGCCATCTCACATATTGTGAGCCCCCCGCTGACTTCCATGCCATCGCAATAGATCTCTTGGCCAGTATGCACACCAGATCCATAAATTTGACCACATGTCTGAATTTGTTTATTCTGGGGTAAGCGCCCAGCAGGCACTCCTTCGGCGTCCATTCATTTCTACAGGCCTGTTCTATCCAAGCCCAGAACTGCTGCACCCACCCGCATCCCCAGAACATGTGTATCAACCCGGCCTCCCCCATATTGCACCAAGGGCACAGTGGGTTTGCGTTATTGCTGAATTTGGCTACCCTATTTGGTGTCATATAAGTGCGGTATAAGACATTTAGCTGGATCAGCGGAAATCGGGCGTTTCTAGACACTTCTCAGGGGTACATCAGTATCCTCTCCCACTCCTTCTCTGTTATGTCCCTCCCAAGAGCAGTTTCCCATTTTGTCTTCAATGCTTCGCTTTTTGGATTAGGCTTATCGATCAGTTGGCCATATAGCCTGGACACCAGCTTCCAGCCGTCACCTAGGTTGTACATTAGTGTCAGCATGGGGTCTTGTTATTGTTTATAACCACAAATAATGTGTTGCAGCTGTTTGTGAAGGACAGAAAATACTAAATATACATGGTCCTGTGGGGACAAGACTTCATGGATAGATTATGTATTCTTCCCTATCTGGTTAGTGACCATGTTGTAAAGATATTCTCAATAATTTGGGAATTTAGACCAAAAGAGAAGATGGAGGGAGATTGTGCCCTGAATCATGCAGGAAACAGAATACATTGGTCCAATGGTAATATGGAAAGATATTTGATGTTTTTTGACAATCTCTTCACTAATTTGTGAGAGGATTGACATTTACAGGTAAATGTTTTTGAAGAACTGTCCACAAAAGCCAGATATTATGTAGAGACTCACAGGGGCGGCAGAGGGCAATCCTCGAGAATCCTAATAAGTACAAAAAAAACTTTTGACATTGTGATTCATAATGGAAAGCAGTATCAATATAAAGGAATAAAAGCCCTGAAAAGAAATACCTCAGACAAGATGTATTAAAGCACAGGATTGCAAGGTTTAAGATTAAGTATACACATTTTCTAAAGAGGCATAAAGCATTGGAATTCTCAAGGAAATAGTCCTCTCTGCGAAATTCTCTGAGAAATGCTGATGCACAAACATTCTGGGATTTCTACAGATACCAGGATATAGATGGGGATATGGGCAAAAAGGGAGTTACTGTTATTGCAGAGAATAGATGGTCCTTGTATATAAAGAAACTACATCACAAAGACAGGATGCCAGATGGAGGGCAAACACCAGTTTGGGAAATTGTGGACATTGAATATCTAATCCCCAATATAGAGGATATAGAAAAAGCTATGTTGAATCTGAAACCATCAAAGGCACCTGGTACTGACTGGATCTCCAATAACATATATAAACATAACCCTATATAGTGGGCGAGGATACTCTGAGGTCTGTTTACCAATGTTCTTTACACTGGCCTGATTCCGGTGAGCTGGAAAGCATCAATTTTGGTTCCAGTCTTTAAAAAGGGAGCCAGAGATAACCTAAGCAATTACAGGCTACTTGCTATGTCGAATGTCTGTTCAAAAATGTTTGCACAAATATTATTGGCTGAGCTAACTATATGGATAACAAATATATATTTTATCTGAACAGCAAACTGGCTTTAGACTGGGAATGGGTAGATCATTGAATGATATCTAATTCGCAATGCTTTGACAAGACAGGATGGTGCAATACATATGTGTTTTATTGATTTTAAGGGGGCATTCAATACAGTTGATAGAAATTTACTAGGGTCCAAATTGAGAAATTGGGAACTTAGTCCGATCATATTATACTTCATACAAGAAGTGTATGTTGATACAGTTATGCAAATTCGGCTCAGTCAAGAGGGTAACCTTAGTGAGAAAATGAACACTAATTATGGTTTGAAGCAAGGATGCCCATTGGCGCCTACACTGTATAATATATATGTATTGGATATGGGATTCACTTTGAAGAATGCTTGCAGCTTCCCCCCTGAAAATCAATAGCCATCATGTACCATGACTTGCTTATGCGGATGATACAGTACTATTGGACAGTACACCATTAGGCCTACAAATGTAACCTCATAATCAACATTAACAAGATTAATATAATGGTGTGCCGCCATAAAAAGAAGGCGAGAGATAAACTTAAATGGTGGATAGATAATAAACAAATTGAGGTTGTACACTAATATATTTATTTAGGCATACTGATCACGGATACATTCAATGTGCAGTTTGTGGGGTGCATTTAAAGGCCCCAAACAGAAGTCCCTTTCACATGAATAGCAGCCATTTAAACATTGCAACCAAAAACAGCCTGGCTTTTGCTTTCCGTGTCACATGAATGGCAGGAATTTGAACACTGCAACAAAAACGGCCTGTTTTTTTTTCTTTTGTTGTTCATGAAAAATTAAACAACCATGGGGAAAGGGGCCTACCTAGAATTATCAATGGACAAGCAGCAGTTTAATTCACGAAAGAAGGAGGAATCAAAGAATCCTGTGACATGGAAAACAGGATTTTTAAACAGTGGAAGAAGCAAAAACAGACTGCGCATGTGTTTGCAAATAAAAACGGTTTTAAAAAGCCATAATGGAAAAAGATATCACTGCTCACAGAAAATGTCAGGAAAGCAGAACAGGATGTGTGGGCTTACCAAAGCAATGTATATACTCCTTCCTCCCGTCCCCTTTCCTCCATACTTGTGGGACATTCCGTCCTTCGGGACGGGACCGGAGCACTTTTCTAAAAAGCATCAAAAAATGTAGAATGTTTGTCCTTCTTTTATTTTTACGCGGGGTAATGCTCATGGCAGTAACCCCGCCCTCCTGAGCTCCGTCCGCCCCACGCATCGCCCTTCAGTCCTTTTCTCCGTGCAGTCAGGGCTGGACGCACTAGCTCCTGGCAACCATCTTCCTTGTGTTTATGGGGGAATACCACTCACAAGCGGCCTCTTCCTGTACCAGTGCCAAAACCTTTGGCTGAGGATGAGTTTTTTGGGAAGTTTCAGATGCTCATGCACTCTGACCCTATGAAGGCGTATTTCAAAGGTCTTTTCAGGGAAATGTACCCTGAACCTCCTGTCCCACCTTCTACCCCGGCTGTTCCAATGCAGGTCCCGGTGGTGCCACTTCCTCCACTGCTTCCTTCTGGAACTCCTCCATCTCTCCCTCCTCTGCCGCCGCTGTCTCCTATAGAGAAGGCACTGGCAGACCGGGACAAAAGGTGGACCAGTCTTCTGTTCCCGCCTCGTTGGATGAGTCTCAAGTAGATCAGGATAGCGATGAGCAGCCCCGCTCGTTGAGAGCATTCCATGACCGGGTGCTGGATATGATGGCCCTCCTTGATATTCCAGTACCCGAGGCCCCCACTTCTCAGGAGGGGGTGCTTTCTGAAGCCTTTACCCTGTCACTCAGGAGCGCACTGGCCGGGTCCTCCAGAAGGCCGTCTTAGCTGAGGCCAGTAAGGTCTAGGGTAAACCCCATACCGGGCTGCACCTCAACAAGAGGATTGATGCTCGATACAAGCTTCACGCCTCTGAGGAGAAAGCCTTATCGGCTTGTCCGCTCCCTTCCTCAACGGTGGTGGCAGCGGCCACCCTCCAGTCCAAGCCGGCCTCTGCATCTTCAATGGCAGCGGCCCAAATCCTATCCAAAGAGGATAAGCTCCTGGACGCTTTGGGCAAGAAAGTCTTCGCCAATTCGGCGCTCCAACTTCGTCAAGCTAACACTGAGTCCTGGCTGCAGCCAATTTGAGGCTGTGGAAAGAACTTGCCGATTTCCAGGAGTGAATTCCTGCGGATAGGCTAGACGACTTTAAAGCCAGTTTGTCGGACGCCAGAGTGTTGGCACAGGATCTACTGGAAGCTACGGCACACCATGTAGATACCTCAGCTCGAGGCCTTATGCTCGGGGTTGTATCACACCGGATGGGTAACCCCTAAACCATGGAACTGGGGAACAACAAAGTAGCAAAAAATCCCAAAGGGAAAAAGGAGTTCGCATGGAAGAGTACTATATTAGTTTGAGTACTCGATTGTGAAAAATAGAGGCGAGGAAGAGAAGGAAGCCCAGACATACATATTCACATTTTCATTTTTAGTTTATTATCGTTATAAAATTGCATAATATATATAAACATCAAAACAACAATAAAATAGATGAATCAATTTAAGTATAAAATTCTTATCAAATCTCATGTCTCAATACATTCAATCGCAGTTTAGTTGCCACAATTCATAACCTTGTGTTTACTCAAGGTAGAGCATCGCTGTCTCATATTTAAATTTCATTCAAGAAGCGGAATTGCTGTAGAGAGAATGAGTAGTTAACAATTGGATAAAGTGCTAAATGCAACCAAGTGCTAAGTGCCAAATTGTTAACCAAGAAATAAAGTACTAAATGCAAAAAAAGTGCTAAGTGAGACATGAGATTTGATAAGAATTTTATACTTAAATTGATTCATCTATTTTATTGTTGTTTTGATGTTTATATATATTATGCAATTTTATAACGATAATAAACTAAAAATGAAAATGTGAATATGTATGTCTGGGCTTCCTTCTCTTCCTCGCCTCTATTTTTCACAATCGAGTACTCAAACTAATATAGTACTCTTCCATGCGAACTCCTTTTTCCCTTTGGGATTTTTTGCTACTTATGCTCGGGGTTGACAACTCCCGCCAGGCGTGGCTCCACGCGACGACATTCGCAAAGGAAGTGCAAGACAAAGTACTGCACCTTCATTTTGATGGCAAGGAATTGTTTCATTCTTCTACAGACGAAGAACTCGCAAAGGCAAAAGAGAGTACCCAAACCACCAGATCTTTATCGGTCCTGGCGAAAGCTCCAGCTAAGGCCCCTTATACACAGAGGTCAGGGTCCCAGACTCAGTCCTTCTCTGGATTCAAGTGGTTTCAGGATCGCTGTGCGTGCCGTACTGAAGCTCCGGTTGGCGGGCCCCGTCGAAAGCAACAACGGCAGGGTGGGCGGTTTTTCTCTCGCCCCTCAGCCTCCTCTCCAGGGACAGTTAGTCTCCCTGTCAACAAGTCATCCAAATGGTATATCTGGTCAGTCGCACGAGACTCCGATGGGATGACGAATCTCGTCTCATATGGAGGCGTGGCAGACCATCACCGAAGACCGATGGGTTTTGTCCATCACTCGGGCAGGCTTTCGCTTGCCCCTCTCCCATTACCCCACCCTTCAACCCTCCCTTCCAGCACATCGGGTCGTCTTCCCTCAGAGCCGAGGTATAGAAACCTCTAGACCTCAGAGCGGTAGAGCCTGTTCCCCTTGGGGAGCAAGGGGAAGGCTTCTACTCCCGTCTGTTCACAGTGCCCAAACCCAATCAGGTTGGCCTGCACACTATCCTCGATCTTTCCCAGTTCAATGTTTCTCTTCCCCAAGAGAAATTCAAGATGATCACGCCTTGCCAAATAAAGTCCTCTCTTCGGCAGGGCAACTGGCTCAGTGTGGTGGAACCTCAGGACGCATACATGCATCCTAATATGGAGGCTGCATCAGAAATATCTGCGGTTCTCCCTGGGAGCGGAACATTTCCAGTTCTGCGTACTCCCCTTTGGTCTCAGCTCAGCGCCGCGTGTCTTTACGAAGACGATGTCGGTCATTGC